>NC_092039.1:104768814-105968814 GCF_003086295.3 Arachis hypogaea
TTTGCGCTAAAGGTGTGAAGGCATTACCTCTATGGGGTTAAGTTCCAAGTTTTCTCTGATCATAAGAGCTTGAAGTACCTCTTTGATCAGAAAGAGCTTAATATGAGGCAGAGGAGATGGATGGAATTATTGAAGGACTACGACTTTGAGTTGAATTACCATCCGGGAAAGGCGAATGTAGTGGCGGATGCGTTGAGTCAGAAGTCGTTATATACGGCTTGGATGATGCTTCAAGAGGAGAAGTTGCTCGAAGAATTCGAGAGTCTGAAAATTGGTGCTTGGGAAGTATCTGGAACTCTGTGTTTGAGCCAATTAGAAATATCAAGAGACTTTAAGTCCGAACTCCTAAAGGCTCATGAAAATGATGAAGCGTTATGGAAGGTGTTACCGGCTATTGAGCAACGGAAACAGTGGAGAGTGTCGGAAGAAAAAGATGGGTTATTGAGATTCAATGGTAGGATCATTGTGCCGGATGTTGGCACTTTGAGGCAAGATATCTTAAAGGAGGCACACAAAAGTGGATTCTCCATTCACCCGGGAAGTACTAAGATGTACCATGATTAAAGGCGATGTTTTGGTGGCCGGGTATGAAGAATGATGTGGCAGAATATGCTTCAAAGTGCTTAACTTGTCAAAAGGTAAAGATTGAACATCAAAGACCTTCCGGGATGTTGCAACCTTTAGAGGTTCCGCAATGGAAGTGGGAAAGTATTGCAATGGACGGGATTGCCAAGGACTAGGGCTGGTTTTGATGCTATCTGGGTGATTGTGGACCGACTGACGAAGTCAGCTCACTTTTTACCTATTCGGATGACTTACACCCTTGAGGAGGCTAGCACGGTTATACATAAAGGAGATTGTGAGACTTTATGGTGTGCCTGTTACTATAATCTCTGATAGAGATCCTCATTTCACTTCGAGGTTATGGGGTGCATTTCAGGAAGCTTTTGGGACCTGACTAAGCTTGAGACGGCTTACCATCCTCAAACAGATGGTCAATCCGAGAGGACGATCCAAACACTAGAGGATATGTTGAGAGCTTGTGTTTTGGACCAACCGGTGAGTTGGGATCGGTACATGCCGTTAGTGGAGTTTGCATACATAATAGTTACCATGCGAGCATTGGAATGGCTCCGCATGAGGCCTTGTATGGGAGGAAATGTCAATCTCCACTATGTTGGTATGAAGCTGGGGAGAAAGGCTTGTTGGGGCCGGAAATGATAGCTGAGACCACTGAACAAGTCAAGAAAATCCGAGATAGGATACTTACAGCGCAGAGTCGCCAGAAGAGTTACGCCGATCAGAGGCGAAAGCCCTTAGAATTTGAGGAAGGAGAATGGTTTTTTTAAGGTTACTCAACTACAGGGGTAGGTAGGGCAATAAAGGAAGAGTTAATCTCGATACATGTCATTTCAGATCCTGGAGAGGATTGGACGGTGGCATATGGATAGCTCTACCACCTTATCTTTCAAACATGCACGACGTGTTTCACGTGTTACAGCTTCGGAAGTACACTCCTGAAGCTAGCCATGTGTTAGAACCTGAATCGGTTCAGTTAAGAGAAGATTTGACGCTTCCAATGGCTCCAGTCAGAATTGATGATACTAGTATCAAACGGTTGCGTGGAAAAGAGGTTTCATTATTCAAAGTGACATGGATTTGAGGCGGTGTTGAGGAACACACTGGGAACTTGAGTCGGAGATGCGAACGGATTATCCACACTTATTCTCAGGTAATTGCATTTGAATTTTGTGGGTAAAATTTCCAATTAGGTGGGTAGAATGTAAGACCCAGCTAATTAATGGCTAATTAACCCATTAAATAAGAATTTATTCTAGAAAGCCAAATATGTGATTTTTATGGCTTAATTATGATAGAGGAGATTGAGACGAGAATTTTGGTACCAATTTTGTGGAATTCGGACCAAGATTGGACCGAACGGGCCAAACCGGGCCAACCAGACCCAAAGTGGGCCCTTGGCCCAACATAACTAAACCAAAATCCTAGTTTTCAGCACTCTTTCTCTCCTTGCAACACTCTCTTTCACGCTGAAATGGAGGCCATGGAGGGAAGAACACTCTCTCAAGTTTTCTTTCTCTCATTTGATCTTCAAACCACCATAACTTTTGATCTAGAGCTCCGATTGCCTGCACATTTGCGGCCACGCGTTCACCGCGGAAAGCTCTACAAAACTCATACAATTAATCTTGAGGTAATCCATGTTTTGCTCTTCGAATTTCCAGCTTGATTCGAGTTTCATGAGCAAAAATATTGAGATTTGGGCTCTTTGATGGTTTATAGGACCCAACTCTCTTGAAGGAGAAGATTTGTCTCGCAATCTCCTAGTATAATTTTTGTTCTATGATGTTTGGGTATGAGATGTTGTGTATGGGTATGATGATTGTGGCTAGGTTGTGTATGTGTGAATATTGGAGTTGATTAGTGATATTGAAAGCTTGAAAAGGGATTTAGTGGTGACAAATCTGTTCTTGGAGGTGTTGAGACCTGAGAGCTTGTGGATAAGTGTTTGAAGTGCTCCGGTTGAGCTTGGAAAATCAGCTAAGGTATGGTCTCGGTTCTCGTATCTAATATGTAATATGGTAGGAAATACTTAGGCTAGAAGCCCTAAGATAGGTATTGAATTGTTGATATTGTTGAATGGTTGAAATATATGATGTGGTCATATAGGTGATGATGATTATTGATGCCTTGATGGTGTGATGTATGAGAAATATGCATGTTGTGATATATGCTTGATGATTGATTATGGTTGAATTGTGGGTGAAACCATGTTGATGGTGAGTATGATATTGATTATGTACAATGATGGTTAATTGGAATTGGCGTTGTTGAAATTGGCATGAGGAAGAGTATATGATATGTCAATGTGTTTAAGTTTGAGCTACTTGGGTGAAGTGGGTTAAAATGATGGGATGGTGATTTTGTGAATTGTGGGAAAGTGTCAATGTGTGAGTTGAGGAGGCTTGATGTTGAATTTGATATATTTTGATTGATTTCAAGAAAAGGGATGAAATTGACATGTTTTGATTGATTTTGAAAAGAGTTGGGAATGGCTTGTTTTGAAATGGAACTTTGTGGTTTTGCATGAAAAACATGGTTTTGGGCATACTTTGATGGGACATAACTTGGACTACGGATCTCCGTTTTCTGCCAAATCTATTTAGAAATGAATTGGATCTGAGATGTCCATGTCGTTCGAAGAACGGGTGAAAAACGATTTAAAATGAGAAAGTTATGTCCGTCGGAAGATTGGGGGTTGAGTTTGTGAATTTTGCAGCTTTTAACTTAGAAAAATTTAGCAAAATGACCCCCGCGTGTAGGTGCACTTGGCGCGTACGCGCCTTTCTTCTAGAAAGTGCCATCCACCGTGCGCGGGCTCACCGATGCGCTGCACCCAATGCCCAGCTATTTTCCGAGGGTTGTGCAGAATTGTGCCAGTTTTGTGCCTGGGGCGCAAGAGCACCCACGCGTGCGCGTGGCTGACGCGCACGCGTCGTTGGCTAGTTTTCATTCCGCGCATCCGCGTGAATGACGCATACGCGCCGATGAGTTTTGTGGCCATCCTCGCGTGCGCGTGGAGTACGCATCCGCGTGGATCTGTTTTCATCCCAAAGTTGATTTTTGAGTTTTAAAAGCCAAATTTCATACTTCTAAGCCTCCGATCTCACCACTTATGTCTTAAATCATTATGATATGCCTAGAAATGAGAAAAGGGGCTAGAGAATATGGCAACCTGCGAGTGAAGCAAGGGAAAAATGAATGATCTATGAGGATCAAAGATGACTAGATGAGATGCGGTGGATGGCGGTGGAAGTGCTTGTTATGCCATCGGCCAAAGGGCCATAATTGTTAATGAATTGGCTGGTTATGGGTTTAACCGTGAGCCGGATGGCTAGATTATTGCCGTGTTACGGCAGAGCCATGATTATGGCTAAGTATAAATGCATATATGTTGTTGAATGAATTGTGAGTGTTTGCACTTCCACTATCGGAGATGAGAGTTTCCCTGGAGAAAGCAGTGGCTAGCCACCACGTGCTCTAGGTTGAGACTCGAAGCTCTTTTGACCCTATGTCGTCAGGGTGGCCGGGCACTGTGAAAGCCGCGGATGAGCTCACCCCCATAAATATTCACCGGTGATGGATCATGATTATGATCAAGTTTATATTGAGTACAACTCGAGTTGGGGAGACACGACAGAGGGACAGTCCAATGGTTATCTACCAGGACTTGTCGGGTTGGCTCTATAACCGACAGATGATATCATCAGCCATTAGGGACAGGCATTTATCATATGCATATTATGTGATTTGTTTGAGATTGCCTATTTGACTGCATATTACTTGCTATTTGTCTAAATGCCTTATTTATTCCTATTTGTATATCTCTTGTCTGATATAACTGTGTTTGCTATATTATACTCCTACTGCTGGTTGGGAGGTTTGAAGGAATTGGAAAGGGAAGCCTTAGTTAGACTGAAGAATCTTTAGTCATATGCCCTTTATGGTTTAGCTTGTTTATAAGCTTTGATTTTATCTTGAGGGAATTCTAGGATTGCCTTCGGCTTTCCTCTATTAATATATATTATATATGTGGAAGCTGTTACCATGCTGGGAACCTCTGGTTCTCACCCATGTGGATTTTGTGGTTTTCAGATGCAGGACGTGAGGTTTCTCGCTGAGGCATGATGGAGACTTCTGGATTTGCGAAGATACTTTGTTCTCGGGACTCTTTTTTTTGTTTATATGTTTTGCTCTGATGCTTTATCTCCATTGAATAATACAAACTGTGATGACTCCTCTTATAGGAGATTTTGGAGAATAGGTTCTCTGTCTTTGAGTCCCTTTGGGTTTCCTTGGGGTTTCCTTATTTTATTTACTTGTATATATATGTTGCTATGCTCGGACCGGTTATCTTCACAACCGGATTTTGAGTTTTGATATTCCTGTTTTTTGCACTCTTTTGTATATATATAATCCCACGTTATCTTATCCTTTGTTCGTTACGTTATCGATCGAAGTGTTGCGCTCTTCGAGTTGCGATTTTTTTTTGTTTACCCCTTTTTCTACAAAGGCTCCTAGTTATAATCAATCATTCATACTACTATACGTACTAAAATTTTATTTTAGAGGTCGTAATACCTTGCCGTCTATGAATTATGACTTAAGCATAAGACTCTGTATGATAGGGTGTTACATCTCAAACCCTTCTTAACCTTTCAAAACACCCAACAATTCTCAACATAAATATTATTGGCTTGTTATCTTTAATTGTCTTTTAAGTTATTAAATTTTCAAACATTAGGACAACAAACAAGTTATTCAAGTCCAAATCTACCCACC
This sequence comes from Arachis hypogaea, assembly GCF_003086295.3. Lineage (NCBI taxonomy): Eukaryota > Viridiplantae > Streptophyta > Magnoliopsida > Fabales > Fabaceae > Arachis > Arachis hypogaea. The sequence goes on from NC_092039.1 coordinate 104,774,176, forward strand.
AAGAGGCTTTAAGCATTATTGTTACTAATTAATTTTATTACTTAAAAATCTAAAATCACTTAGCCAGTTCCATTTAATCAATCCCATTTATGCAAAACAGTCCAATTTAATCCATAGGCTCATACGTTCACTAAAAATATGCTTTCTCACATTGATATCAATTTATGACAATTCCTTCAAATAAAAATAAGTTTAAGAAAAAATCCCTACCTCAAATTAACTCAACAACATGGCAATTTCCCAGTTATCATCGCAACAACGACAGTACTAGCAGTTCTAATGACTCCCCGCAGCAGCGATAGCAACAATAACAATATGCAATTACGGTAACTCAACCATACGATATCAACACCTCAAAATCCTTAACAAACTTATATCAGAACACTAACGGCAAGGGTTTTGGAACAAGAATACTTACTGTAATCTAAGAGGAACAAAAGAATGAAGCAGTAGTAGCTCCGACAACCTTGCAGAAATCAGAGGCAGAGGTTTCGACGGTAGCTTCCAGCGACGACAGTGCCGTTTTCTGGCAAATAGAAGCACAGCAGCACAGCCTCTAGTAGTGGCTCAATAGTGACTCCGATGACATCGGTGGCATTGCGGTGACCACCCACCACCATCACCTCTCTTTCCCAGCGACAAGCTCCGCGCATTTTCACTTCTTTCTGCGAGTTCCCTCTCTCCGAGCTCTTGGGTGGCAGTTTCAACCAACAATGATGGCGACGATGATGACTTGATAGCACAGAAGGAACACCTTCTCCTTCTTCTCCATCTTCTCTCTCTGGCATCTTTCTTTCTCGCATGTCACCCCTCTAGCTGCACGTTCTATCTTCCTCTGGTTCTGATTCTCGACGGCAACGGCGGCTCGATGCCCTGCCGATGCCGTCCCTTCTTCCTCTATTCTTCCTCGCGCCACTCTTTGTGTGCGGGTGTGTGTGTGACGGCTTGGTTAGAAGGAGTGTGTGTGTGTGTGCGTGTTGTAATAGGGTTGGGTTAGTGTGAATGTGTTTGAATTTTAGGGTTAGGGTTTGGTAAATGGGATAATATTAGACTAGGTATTTTGATAAAATTAGAAGGTAGAGTAATAATTTAAAACAAAATTTAACCCAATAAAAATTATTTCAAGAATATTATTTATTTATCGGCTTACTAATATATTTTCAAATAAATACTCTAATTTAAAATTAAAGATAATATAATTAATTTTTTATTCATAAAAAATTAAATTCAAAATCTTAATATTCAAATTAAACCATAAAAAATTCTCATCATTTTTTAACTACTAAAACTTTGAATTTTAAATAAGAAAATACTTAATTATTATGAAAGCTATATAAATTCTAATTGATTTTAAACTCAAAGTCTCATAACTTTGATTTAATTACTTTTTGTAAGATAATTTTTTAAAAAAAATTATAAATAAATATAATAAATATCAAAGAATTTATTATTTAATTTTTAAAAATTCAAGATCTTATTACACCCTATATTTAACATTTTCAAGAAACAGATGACAAATTCTACAGAGAATTTACTGAGCATCGGACACATATTACTTTATTTTTTACTGAAATTGTATATAGTTATTGTTTTTCCTCGTCATTATTAATTATTATTATTATTATTATTATTATTATTATTATTATTATTATTATTATTATTATTATTATTATTATTATGTCTTTTAAGAAAGGGATAGGAGTTTTGATTAAAAAATTGTATTATTTAAATTTATTGTATGTATATGAATATTTATATAAAAGTATACTTGAAATATTTTATTTATGACAATAAATGTAATTATTTGAGTTGTAATAATTATCAATTTTTTTGTGATAATTGGAATGAGAAATGTATGTATGTATTTATTATAAAAAGAGTTTCCTTTTTTTATAATTAAAAAATATTTTTATAATATGTAAGTAAGTAACATAGGGTATACACATAACATTTTTACTATTAGTGATATCATAATTTAAACATGATATTCTAATAATAAAAATGTTACTTTTCACACATTTTCTTACTAAATAAATATTCAACCACTAGAATTATCAAATATTTTATAGTAAAATAATCAAACATACAATAGACAAATAAATAATCAAAATATTTATAATAGTATAATGAAATTTTTTTATGAGATACCAAATATGTGTTTTTATATTTAATGTCTGATTAATAGCTAATTATTTTTATACACGTAAATTGTTTATTATTTTTAAATTTAAAATTTAATTGTTTTCAAAAGTACAAAATCATTACTTATAAAAGAAACTGCCATAAGAATAATCAAATTTTTTTTTATCGCAGTATAATCAAAACTTTTTTTGAACATCAAATATGTTTTCTTATCTGTCGAGTGTTTTTTTGTGTTCATGTAGCATTATTTAATATTTTTATAATAAATTAATTATTTACTAAATTAGTTGCTTCATTTTAGGAAAAAAATCTCTAAGATATTTTATTATTAAATACATTTAAAAATTTACTTACCAACTTTAATTTCTATTTATAATTCTTCGATGTTTACCACGAATTATGTCCATTATATTTACCAAAGCCATTATAAATACCATTAAAAATAGTTGAAATTTCATGGGTTTTTTTAATGAATAAAAAACTTTATATTTGTTATTTTACACTAAAATACAAATATTTACTATTTTACGTAGTATTTCTCAATTTTGTAAGTATTCAACTTTGTGATCAATGGCGATAAAAATAGAGAAAGAAAATTTAAGTTTTCAATTTCACAGATAGTGGCATAGTCCAAGTTTTAGGAGAGATACTGCCAAATTTTTATGAAATTAAGATTTTGTTTTAAAATGTGACTTAAAAAAGAATTTGGATTTGAGAGGTTATATTAATTGGTTCTTGATTTATTAAGAAATTGGTGTTTCGAATTTAAGTTGTTTAAGAAAAGTTTATATTTTCCGATTGATTTAAATATGAAGAGGCCTATGTTTTGAAGTTTGGTTAAAGAAGTATCTTTGGGTGAGTTTAGCGGATTTTGAAAGAAATTGAACTTTGATTAATTAATTTCGTATTGCTCTTAAAGCAATTTTTAAATTTTGACTAAACGATTCCGAGCCTTTGAGAAGGTAAAGTATTGATGTAACATGTTAAATAGTAACGTGACCAGCTGCAATATTAATATGGCAAGATGTATTATATAAGCATTTAACAAAAGCGCTCATTCAATTCGATTCAAACTGAAAATTGATTAAAATCACATTAATTTGAATTAGATTATATTTAATTTTTTGAACTATGATGCACGAATACTGACATAGATACGAGACACGATACGGCACGAGACACGTTGACACACGAATTTTTAAATATTATAAAACACGTGATCACACATACATATAAAATATAAAGTATTTTTTAGATAAATCATAATGATATTTTGATATTTTATTGATACCAGAATATAAATTAATTTTTTAATTATTTTTAACATCTTATTTTAATTATATCAAATATATAAAATATTTTTTGTTTTAATAAATAATATATATCTAAATTTATTTCAAGAATATATGTTAAGAATAAGAATGGACACGCTGACACGTGATGATATTTAGATGTGTCCAAGCGTGTCCGGACAAGAATTCTTTATTTTTTATTAAGACACGATTGGACATACTGACATAGCAGACACGTATGTCGGACAAGTGTCGGTAAATGTCATGTCCGAAATGTGTCCGACACGCGGATACAACATTTCAGTAAAATGTCCATGCTTCATAGTTTTTGACAAACTACATGGATTAGACCGAATTTTGTATTCACTTCTCAAAACTAAACCAATTGAAAAAATGTGATATAATATTCTTATTTTATTATTAAATTTAACCTAAACATATAATGTATATAATTTGTTATCTATTTTAATTTTATTTATATATTATTTAGTAAATATTTTGTGAATATACAATAAGAATTGTTTTACTAACTTAAAAAGTTATTCCTACTTTTAATAATAAAATCTATTTTTTTAACTGAATAAACCAAACTAATCCAATTTATTGGATTGGATTAGATCGAATTTAAAAATAAAATCAAATTGATCCATCCAACTGCAACAAATTATATATTTCGGATCATATCATTTTTCTTTTAAAACCTATCCAAACATCTCTTGGTGAACAACTTATGATTTTTGGTACATGATTACTTCCTAATTATTCTATTTATTGGTCCACTTTTTTTATTCTAATTCAAAAAGAGTCTTATAATTATTGATATTGTTCAACCAGATTAAATTTTCATGCAGTGTCTCTCCTGGGCTATGGATTATTAGAAACAAAGCGCACAGTATGAAACAAATGGTACAAAACATTGGTGTTCAATTCCTGGCCAGCAGTAAATTTAAAGGAAGAAAGCTATAGAATAGCGTGACTGCTACTGAAAAAGATCAATGAGTGAAGTGGAATTTTTAGGTGGATAATTAAGTTTGTAAGTTTGCACATTATGAAGTATCCAAGACTTTAATGTTGGGAGGGTTAATGAATTCAACGTGAGAAACTTAGGTGGTACTTGACTTTAGTTAATAAGAGCATATCGGTGAACTGGTAACAAGAAAATATATATGGAATACTAGATAACATGAAAGAAGGGTATTCAATCTTGATAATCATAGTAGAGACATGGATTGGCTTTGATTGTGTTGAGTTTGAAAAACTTGAATTATTATGATGATCAAATATTATTAAAATATTAATTAAAAATTGTTATTTTAATATTTGCTTCCAATTGTTTGTTTAATGTTGCTGTTAGTGTGCAGGAAAAGAAAAATAATTTCTGATTGGGCCAGTCATTAGAAGCCCGTTTTGGTTTTTAAACAAAATTAAGCCACACATTTTTTGGTTCAACATAAGTGGCTGAATGTTGAATTATGTAGAAGTTCAAAGTTGGCTCAAGATTTTGATAAGCCCAAATGAAATTCTCTCTTGGCCCAACATCATCATAGATCCGAAATTAAAGAAGAAAAGAATGGAAGAGGAATGGTTTGGTTACCTACCACATTGGTTAATGGAATTCAAATTACATTTAAATTGATTTCTTTCCTTGATAACCGAAAATCACAATTCAATTTCATTTAATTGTACATTAAATGTTTTGTATCTTCTTTCTCCTCTCTCTTCTTTGCTATTCGGTCACTTCAAGTAGAAGAAGAAAAGAAAAGCAAGTTCTCAGAAAAAGTAAACAGAAAAGCTATGGAAGAAGAAAAGGCTAGGATGATGATAGCCTATGAAGAAGGAAGATCTGAAGCAAGCCAGGCTAGATTTTTGCCATTGAAGGCAAGATTTCAAGAAGAGCTTCAAGATCTTCCATGCCAAGAAAAGAAAAGATCCGCCTCGGTCAGAGAAGAAGATCTCAGTTGCAAAAGTTTATTTTCGTTTTTGTTCATCAAAAAAAAGATAGCTTTTGGAGATACAAGATAGGAATAAGCAAAAATGAAAAGCATGGAGCTGTCAAGGATCAGAGGTTTATCAAGGGTCAGAGTTCTTTCTTGGAGCCAAAGTCAAGATCAAGGGTTCAGAGTGAAGGAACTTGTTGAGAATGGTTGAGATAGGTACATGCATGTTTGTTTTGTTTCGGTTTTCCCTCTCTCTTCTCTCTGTCCGAATCGCTGCTGTCTCTAGGTTGGAGAAAAAATTGCTTGGTTGAACTGGTTTCAACCTTGGAAGCTTTCCCTTCTAATAAGGGTGAACGGCTAAGGATTGAGACAAGGAGAAAAAGTGAAAACACAGAATTCTCATAGCTACCCAAGCTTCCTGAGTTCCTCTCCTTCAATGTTGTCTATTTTGTTTTTTTTTTCTTAGTATTGTCTGTCTGGGTCTCATGGTAAAAGACAAACATAGTGAGGTTTGTAAGAAAAAGCCAGTGAGAAGAAAAAGGCAGTGATCAATATTAGAGAAAAAGCCATAGATGTCTCAGAGTTTCTTTGTACATCTGCATGTTATGTTTTATGATCCCGTGGGGATTTCCTTGGAAGTTGGGTTAGCACTTTTGCGGTTGAAAGCTTGATAGGAGTCCAAGTCAAGTTCAAATTTGGAGATAGAATCTAGATTTGTCCAAGATAGGATTGAATAGATCTTAGGGAAGAATTGGAGTTTGTAATCTGATGATTATAATAAAATTCTGTCACTATTGTGATGGAGATTGAATGTAGGTTGTATTGCACTTAGTAGCTAAACCAGAATACATCTGGGTGTGATTCTCTCTTTCTCTTATACTCTTGTTTTATTTTTGTTGCGTTGGAGACAAAAATGAAAAATATCTCCTAAACCGTTATGAGATAAAAAGAAAATATCTCTTGACTTGTTATGAGACAAAAGCAGAAATATCTCAAGAAAATTCTTTGAAAAAGAAGAAATTAATATTAAGCGAAAAAGGGGGCTAAGATTCAACCCTCCCTTCTCTTAGCCACTGATTACCATCAGATTGTAATTGCTACCAGGAGGTGGTTGTTTATTTTGTGGTAGTTGTTTTGTTTTGACAATGTCTTTTTGCATGTTTGTTTTTGTTAAAGATCTGTTATAAATTTTTTGTGAGAGGTTATTTATTTTTTAATAGCAATGCAGAAAGAAAATGTTTAACTAATTATAATTTATAGGATATTTTAGTCTCATCATCTCTTTTTGGGTCGAGTATGTTAACAATATAAAAAAATGGATTTGAAAGATGAAAAATTGACTTGTAAAATGTGGTTCTGCTTTTAGGAACGGAAATGCCAATAATAGCCTTTGGAAATAGGAGCTTTGTCCGAAAAAACCCCATATTTCGAGTTTCTTTCTGCCAGCACTTTCTTTCTCCACCTAGGAGTCATTTTGTTAGTATCTGGGGTTACTATTGTAACACCCTACCACACAAAATTTTACACCTAGGATATAAAACAGAGGTGACGAGGCGCTACGACCTCTAAAAATGATATATATATATATAGTTGAAAAGGGTTTATATCTAGGAGCCTTTTGAAGGAAAATTAAATAAAAGCGTTAAATAGAAAAAGCACATCACTCGCATAAGCAATATACGTAAACCAGATGGAATAAGAGTAAAGCGAAACATAAATACATAAGAGAAGAGTTTCAAGATACAGATAACAACGGTTTTGACTCGGCTCGTGAAGTTTAAACTGGCCAGAGCATACATATATACATATATAAAAAATAAACCTGGAATGCCCAACATACAACTTATAGAACCTGTTTCTCCAAATCAACGTCTAAAAGAGATAAACATAACATACATATACAGTGAAGATATAAGAGTATCTATATAAACATCACAAACTAAAATCAAGTCCCAAAACACAAAAGTTCTTCGCTTTCAGAAGCTCCCAATATGCCTCAGTGAGGTGTCTCACATTCTGCATCTGAAAACCACAAAATATGTATGGGATGAGAACCAGAGGTTCTCAGCATAGTAACAGTGCCCACATAACTAACATATAAGGTCCCGGAAAAGTCAGAAATAATCCTAGAACTTCTGACAATAGATCCATAAAACTAACATTGGAAACCATAAACAAGGTAAAGTATCTAAGGATTCTGGATTCTATCTCAATTTCTAACTTAACCCCTAAGTTCATTGCCTTTCCTCCAATCCTCCGAAACACCGATGCACAGACAAACAATTCATACAAAGAAAACACAAGTAGTTTACAGTTACGACAAATAAAACAGATAGCAGTTAAGCATGAATATCAATTACGCAAACTCAAGATTGCAAAACCAAACAAGTCACTCAAATGCATATGATGCATGCCTTTCCTATTAGCCATGAGCTCACGTGTCAGTTACTTTGCCCGAACTTGACTCACCCGGTAGCTAACCCATATATTGTCTCTCTGATATGCCTCCACACTCTTGGGATATAGTGCCCGCCACACTCATGAGATATAGTGCTCGTCGCATTACCCGGGATAAAGTGTTCCCACACTCTTGGGATATAGCGCCCGCCACGCTCTCGGGATATAGTGCCCGCCACTCATGGGATATAGTGCCCGTCACAGTTCTCAAGGTAAGATGCTCCCACATTCTTGGGATATAGCGCCCGCCACGCTCTCGGGATATAGTACCCGTCACACTCATGGGATATAGATCCCAACACACCTTACAACAGAGAGAAAACTCAAACATTATCATCATCAACAATCTCAATCAGTCCTCAATTATCATATTCATTCATAATCATTCATATTCATTCATTCAATAACATTATGGGCAAAATTTATCAATTATATAACACTTCTCAATCATAATTCATCATATTTCAAGCTTACTTCTCCTCCAAGTTACCACCCTTCCTAGCTTCACCTCATCACTAAGCATACAACTAAGGTTTAGGGGCTAAAAGAGTAAAAATAGAGGTTTAAAGGTTCGAAATAAGGTTTTAAAACATAAAATTCACTTTGCTAAAAATAGGGGTCACACGTACGCGTGGGTGCATTTTTCCTTGCTCGTGTACATGAGACACCAAACTCGAAGGAAATGGCCACGTCGCATAAGCGAATTCTACAGGGTGGCAAATTAGCTAAGTGCTATAAAATTTCAACTTTACACACTAAACTTCCGACGCGCATAACTTTTTTGTTTTAAAATATTTTTCATCCATTTTTCAAACGGTATAAACCTTTCGGACCAAATTTTCTTTTAAGACAAGTTTTATAAAATTTAGAAGTCCAAAGGCCAAATTATGCTCCGTCAAAGTTGATCAAAAATCATAGATTTCATTCAAAATGTCAAACCTCAACTTTCCAAACTTTTAAATCCCAACCCCTATTAAAACTTACCAAATGTGCCTCCAACCAAGTTCTACCTTCATCAACACCCCTCATCTTCTTCATACAAACTAATTTACAATTACAATTCCATTTTAACACCATAATCCATAACCAAAGCAGCATTACACAAAATTATCAACAACATGCATATACACTTCATCAATCTCTATAAAATTTACATTATTTCACCAACAACAACCTTAATTAGCCAAACCTCATAAATACCAACCAATCCTAAATCATCAACAACATCCACATCTTAAAATATCATCATTACCATTTATCGATCTCATATACCAAGTTAGACATATCATTCATATTAGCATCAATCACAACCTCAAAATCACTAACTAACATACATATTAATCAATCTCAACCATCAACAACATCAACAATTCAATTCCTATCTTATGATCAACTGACCTAAGTTTTCACAACACATTATATTTTAGTTACGGAAAACCGAAACCATATCATGGCTGATTCCCTGATAAACCCGGAACACCTCACTTATATTTCACACTTCAAGCTTGAAATTTCCAACTCCTCACCAAGCAAAACCCAGCCTTTAATGTTATCCCTCTAGCTTCCAATTTCTCAAACTAGCTCCATCCAACAATCAATTTTAATCTATTATCATAATTACCACCAAAATCAATATACGGTTCACTAATTCAACATTTATATCAAGGGTTTAAGGGTGCTTACCTTGCCCACAGCTCAAGGATTGGACTTTGTAGAGCTTGAGGCTACGATCGCGTGACCACAAACAGTGCGGCGATTAGAGCTCCGAATTGAAAGTTATATGAGATTTAGTGAAAGGTTAGGGTTTTGAACTTACCCTCTTCTTCCCTCTTGTGTTTCTGCGTTCTTCACATGCATAGGAAAGAAAATGAGTAGAAGCTCATTGTATAAGTTAGGTTGGGTCTTTGGATCTGGTTCAGACCCGGTTCGATTGATTTGGTCCGTTTGACCTAATTTTAGGCTAAATTCTTTAAAATTAGTGTCAAAGTTCTTATTTTAATTAGCTCTATCTCATTAAACTATAAAATTTTATTTTCTTATTTTAATTATTCGCTAATTATGCATGGTTTACAACTTTCCCAAGATACTCGCAATGTAAAAAATTATTTTACGTACATTCAATTATATATTGCAACATCAACATAAAATAATTATTTCTCACACTTATCATGTGAATAGTAAATTAATACTCTAAAATTAGATATTATTGAATAATTATATACAATAATACTTTACTATATCAATGCATTAAAATTAAAATGTGTAATTTTTATAATATCTTCTAACTAGACGACAATTAGCGGGCTTGTTCAATTTTGTGCAGACCAAGAATATAGCTATGGTGCTATGTACGTATGACCTAACTTCCTACATCAAATTATGAGATATACCAATTTTGATGATTCTTTACTCATAAGCTTACTTTGTGACTAATTTCATTTTGTTTGAAATTTATTTTATTTTATTTTTTTCATGCAAAGGAAGTAATATATGATGGGCAGATCAATGGAGAATGTTGGATCTGAGTTCCAAGATTTTGAGACAGTGATGAGTGATACTATTTTACTTCAAGATCCTAAAAAAGATTCAAGCATGATGATTTGATGAAAAGATAAAAACAACATATCTTTTTGCTAACGACTACGAATTTCAATTTTTAAGGATTGTATGTAAAGATTGTGTTGCAAAATTCCTTATAGGATTAAATAAAATAGGAAAAGTATATGGAACTAAGAGGTTACCAGCCAAAAACTAAATAAAATCACATTAATTTATATTAATTATTAATTTTAAATTTTTTAAATTCAAAATTTAAAAAATTTAAAATTGATTAAGTAAACCTAATTAAAACTTATAAAAACTTTCCTCTTCTCTCTTACATTAACCTATCCACCTCCAACAATCACACACACAGACCTCTCTCTCTCACCAATGCTACTGGAAGCGCCTGCGACTTCCATACTCTCCACGACACCCTCAATAAGCGCATCCAAGACAACTGCTTGAACACAAAGTCCACCTTCGACTTCGTCACCGACCGAGGCAACGCCCGAAGCAGATTCACTCGCCTTGGTTCCCGTTCCACCATCTTTGTCATTGACTGTCGCGACTCCTTCGAAGCGCGTGAGCAAGAAGAAAGAGCTAGTGAGAGTCTCCGAACTCGGCCTTCACGAGCAGCTTCATTTCTGTGAGGTCGTGAGGCAAACGAGAATGATCTACGACTCGATCCGCGTTCTCTGCACCATCGAGGAAGAGAAGCGCATCCAGGAGGAGAAAAGGGCTGCCAAGAGGAGAGCTGCCGCCGCCGAGGAGTAGAGAATATGTTGGCGACGTGTTCCTCTTTCGGATGGAATTGTGTGTCCTTGGATTGCACGGTCAGATCCAGGTTGGCATTGATTACCTAGCAGCTTCCATGAGCCCCAACAATGAGCCAATTACAACGAGTGTTATTGTCTTCGGTGGCTACGAGGATGATATGGACGAAGGAGATGTCATAATCTACACTGGACAAGGCGGGCATGCCATGAATTATAAAAAAGAACATTCATTTAATATGAAAAAAAAAGCATCCTAATACTTAACAAAAGAAATATCCAGTTATATTTTAGCAAAAATAATTAAATATTTATAAAATTTAAAAAATATGAAATTCTTAAAGAAATAGAGACATTCACATTTGCAATACAAAAAAAATTCAAAAAATATATAAAAGAACATTCATTTAGTATGAAAAAGAAACATTCTGATACTTAGTAGAAGAAACATCCATATATATTAACTCGTAAAGATTTTGGATTCACCCAAACGTATTTGTCTAATTTTTTACTAATACCCTTTTGGTTTCTAGCATTGTTCAATAAAATATGTGTTAGTCTTTTCTTTGTTAATATGTAATACCAATATCTCAATTCTAAAGCTATAAATAAAAGTCAAGTCATATAGATACATTCTTGTAGTATGTATTAAAGTTAACAAAAATAATACAAATATATAGTCAATTTATTATAAAATATTATAGATACATTATTTTTTTAATGAAATGATTGGATTTGAAATTTATTCTAAATTTTTTTTAATTGTTCTTTCGTATAGATACATTCTTTGTATGAGAAATGCATGTAGATATTAAAAAAAAATCTTTGCCTAAATCATAAAAAGTTTCTTTTTCCATTCATGAACTATATATTCATCATCGACTAATCAAAGATGCTTTCCAATTTTATCTAAATACTTAAAATAAATTTTAATTTTATCTTTTATTATTTAAATTTATTTTTAGACATTTACTTGTTTTTGTTTCTTCTTTCCAATATCATCACTGGTGCTGCTACTACCACCACCACCATATTTATCTTAATATTGAAAGATAAATTTTATGGGAAGAAAGAGATGGATCTAGTTTGGCTTGAGAAAGTGAATCGCAAGAACTCCTTCAACTGCAAGACATCTTGAATTTAAAAGAAAAGCATAAGTTATATGTACATTGCTTCAAGCTATTCTAGTTGATCATGAAAGTAACAAGAAATTTTTTGTATACAAACATGTTGTGTATAGCAAACAAATTAAAAGAAAATGTAATTACCTCCTCAAGAATAATAATAAAAAACTTTGGTATTTTATTGACTTGATTTGATATTGTCATGGTTGTTATTACCACCTGTGCATATGAAATTGAAAAACCATCGAAATTAAGTAATGATTTTTGGCATGACATTAGCAGAAGAAAAGAGCCATTATTAGCCTTAAAGCTATTTAGAAAATACATAAGATTAACAAATTATATGATATCTCAAAGTTTTTCAATCATTCTATTTATAATTGGTTTACAGAATCGAAGTTGACAATATTCATGGCAAATATGGAAGGACAATAAACAAAATTTTATAATAAATTTTCAAGTCAAAATGCATTAAATGAGAAGGTTTTCTTTATTACGGGTCACGGACCTTTATAACATTTATTGTAAAAAATGAACAAGTTGAATAATAGTAATTAATGTTCTGTTTTATATTAAATTCCACCTTTTATATATTGTATAGGTTTAATTGTTCTGTTAATTTTTAAAATTTTATTAAATTTTTAGTTAAGTTTTTATATTTTTTTAATTGGTTCCTACACTATTGTTAGTTTTATAATTAATTTTTTTATTGTGTAAAAAATAGAATTAATTGAATATTTCTTTGCAAATTGAAGATATTCATAATTAAAAACCTAACTAAATCTTTAAGTACATGTATCTTAAGAGAAATATTTTATTGATTTTAACGTTTTTTATATGAAAAGGATCTAATTACAAAATTAAAACTAATATAGGGACTCAATTGAAAAAATATATATATAGAGACCTAATTAAAAATTTAATGAAACTATAGGAATCAAAAGAATAATCAAATCTAATGTATATTAGTATTATTGCATTCTATCCATCATGAAAAAAAAAATAGTTTCTTTTTTCTAGTTTACAAGCTTGGCTTGTTTAGGTGAGCTTTTGAAAAAAAAAATTGAGTTGTTTTTTTTATTTTTTAAAAATATAAAAGTAATTTTATATTTGGATATCTCATTCAAAAATATCATTTTATCTATCAATTATGTTTAGACACAATAATATAAAAGTATTTTTTGTTTATTTATTATGTAAAATATTTTTTTTAAGAAAAAATATCTTTTCAAAAATATGTAAATTGTGCTTGTTTGAATGTCATTAAATAGATAAAAAAAGTTATTGAAAAAAGATTTATTTTTTTAGCTGTTTGGTAAATTTTTAATAGTAAAAGTAAAAGTATTAAAAAAATATCTTTTTTGAAAAATTATAATTTATATTTTTTAAAAAATCTTTTTTCTTTAAAAAAATATTTTTCACATATAAATAAACAAAAAAATAATTTTATATTATTGTACTCAAAAACATAATTAATAGATAAAAAGATCCTTTTGTATGAGATATCTAAACATAAAATTACTTTTATTTTTTTAAAAAATCTTTTAAAAAAATATAATTTTTTAGACTAATTATTTAGGGAATTACATTATTTATCATGTAATATTTTAATATAAAATACTTATTTTTGTTTTTGTCTCTAAAATTTAAAAAACTTTACTTTTAGCTTCTGCAGTTAATTTGTTTCGTTAAGTATTTTATGTAACACGTTAAATAGTAATGTGATCTGCTGCAATATTAACATTAACATGCAAGATGTATTATATAAATATTTAACAAAAATGCTCCAATTCAATTTAAATTAAAAATCGATTAAAATCGCTCTAATTTAAATTAGATCATATTTCATTTTTTAACAAATTAAACTATATAGATTAGATCAGATTTTATATTCACTTCTTAAAACTAAACCAATTCAAAAAATGTGATATAATATTATTATTTTATTTTTAAATTTAAACCGAACATATAATATATATAATTTGATATCTATTTTTATCTTATTTATATATTATTATTTGAATTTTTTTGAAATAAAATAAAAAAATTATTATTTTCTTAAACACAATTTTTGAATTTTAATTCACCAAATACGATTTTTTTTAGAGCAAGTGCCGCACCTCGGCAACGGTGAACACTACTCAAATTTTTAAAAATTCACGTTTAATCCATATCATTGTCTCTAAAATAGTATATAGATCTCCAAACAGTATATAGGAGTATACAAAATACACAGATAATAAGCATGGCTTCTTCAAGAATTTTTTTAATTATAAATTTTAAAAAACCAAGCCATATTTAACAATGACAACTATTATCATCGTCTCCAAAAATACACAGATACACCAGAATAAGCAATATTTAACAAGAATTTTTTAATTTTAAATTAAAAATAACTATTTCTCAAAAATAACATCCGACTTATTCATGTGTACTCTCATGTACTACGGAGACGATAATAATGGTTACCATTGTTAACTTTCTAACTCAATCTAATATATGTAAGACCCAGATTTTAAAAATTTAAACTATTTATGATTTATTTTATTTATTTGAGAATATATTTTCAAAATTTTTTATATTGAGTACTTTCTTATTATTGATTTAAAGTTTTAGTGATCAAAAAAATAATGAGAGTTTTATATGCTTTAATTTGAATAATTAGATTTTGAATTTTATTTTATGATTTAAAGAAAATTAATTCAATTATCTCTAGTTATTGAATTAGAGTATTTATTTGAAAACAAATTTGTAAATTGAAAATTAATATAGTAATTTTATAAATATTAGTGTTGGATTAAAATTAGTTTTGAAGGTTGTGGTAGGTTTAGAGAAGGGGGGTTAAATCTATGCCTTTCTTTTAAGTTGCTGTTATAACCCTTTTAGATCTACACTTTCAATTCTGATTCTGTTTGTACTCAATAGCAGAAATTTATGAGACAATTTATTTTTGTCTCATGAATATCAGAAAATAGAACATAGCAGAGAAGAGAAAAGCTAACACCAGCATATATCCTGATTCGGTTACCTTGTGCTATGCAACCTACGTCCAATCTCCTCCACAACAATGGAGAAATTTTCACTATAGTAAAAAGTATTACATACACCAATTTTCCATTCAAGTTCTAACCTAACTTGACATTAGCTATGCTAACACCTAACTATTCACTCTTAGTGCTAACCCAACTAAGAAAGAGATACCTATCAGGTACAAGATACAAGACACTTAACCAACCTAAAAAAATCAGAAAATAACTCTAGGCTTTTCTCTCAAGTGTATCACTCTGCCTTTTTTCACTCATAGCTTTTACTTGAGCTTTCTCACAATGCCTTTTCTCACAAGAAATTACAGAAAGATAAACTTAGAAAAGTACATTACAATTAGTAAAACATGAAGGAGATTGACTTCATCAACAGCCTTTGTGCTATGCGAAAACCAGATTAGCAAGCCTCTGATTCAATTCTTCATACTGGCGGAATGCACCTTTGATTAGGTTACACTGTCCAGTTAGTTGAACTCTTTCAAAGAACACTTCTCAGAACAAAACCTCAATACTCTGGTTATCTCTCCTTGCCTTCTGAATGAACAGCAAGCTTCTTTTATCTCCTTGTATGTTCCTTGGTCCTTCTTCCAAGGTCAACACCTTGAGCCTTGAGTTTCACCAACCCACAGATTCACTTTTTCTCCTTAATCCCCAGATTAGAAACTTTACTTCTGACTTCTTCATCTTGACTGAAAGCCATAAAGCAGCAACCACATGAGTCTTCCAATAGTCAACTTGATCTGAGCCCTTGAAAACTAACTTGATTCCCAAGTCATGTTTAAGATCGTGGATACACAGCAGAGAAGAACAAAAACTAGTTTTCCTTTGTATCCCATTTCGGATAGAGCAGAGAGTTGGAAAGAAGAGAAGAAGATATGATGCATGCAAGAGGAAATGGGTTACCTTTAACCTAAGCTTGATTTGGTTTGAACTTGGTGATGTGACGTCTGCCTTTCAAGCTTAATCCTTCTCTCTCTTTCTTCTTTGGTGATTAGTTTAGGGAAGAAGCTCTTTCTCTCTTTCTAACTTTTTTGAGTTTCTGACTAACTCACAGAGGTGAATGTTGCTTTTGGTTATACAAAAGAGAGGGATTTGCTTTTCTGAAATCAGATCGGACTTGGATCGGGTAGTGATATGCTTGGCCCGTTTTTATTTCTTTGGCTTTTTTCTTTGCTTTTCCTTGGGTTCTTAATTTTTCTTTCAGCCCAACATCCTTGCTGATTGCTTTTCATTCCATTTGGACTATTGAATTTTGGCCTGCAACAATAAACAATTAGTGATAAGTAATTATAATTAATCAACACTAATTATTTATTTTACCCAAAAATAATGTTTGTCATCACTAATTAATTTTATTAATTTCTTAACTCAACAATCTCCCCCTTGATGACAAACATGATTTAAGCAATAATCAAAAGGAAATAAATTTGAGTAAGGTTTAGAAACTCCCTTTGATTGTTGTCATTTGCTTTTATGTTGCTCCCCCTTTCCTTTTCAGAATTAGCTCCCCCTGGATTTATGCTTTTCTCTTTGTTCTTGTTTTCTATAGTACTCAAAGAGAACACTATAGAGAGATGTGCACATTAATCTCGTCTAAGGGATATCACACAAGCAACACCATATTATTAGCCCAACATCAAACTAATATTAGCAGCTAAAAGATTCAACATGTGATTTCAAATATTAATGCAGCAATCAGACAAAAATCCCAAAAGAAATATTAGTACCTGCAGTAATGCCAAAAAAAATTTCTAAGGACACACATTTACCCCATCCTATTGCTTTTACTCCCCTTTTTGTCATCAAGGGCGGATAATAAGCATTATCAACAAAAATAATACCTTGTATCCTACAGAAAAGAGTTAGATCACAGTTCAAAGAACTAACTAAACTACCAAAAGTGCAGCAGTATTTAGAGTTATTACAATCATCCAAAAAGAAACTGGGAAACAGTAGTAAAAGAAACATAAGTCACGAGATAAAGCATAAAGCAGCAGTAGCAGTTTTCATGAGACAATTCTTAGGCATTAGAACCATTCCCCTCCGAATCAGCTTCCTCTTCAACATCAGTGGCAGAGTCTTCATTCTTTTGAAGGTTATCAATGAAGGTCATGAACACAGCCACTATATCCCTTGATTTCTTTAGGAAATTCTCATGCTTGCTAGCTAATTTCCTTTGCTCTTTGCTCATCGCAATCATATGATTTGATTGGGAAACGAACTCCTGAACAACATCTTTTACCACATTCAGCAAGGCAGATTTCTTCCCAGTAGAGATGGATGTACCCTCAGTGGAGAGAGAAGGAAAATCCTCAGCGGCGATGGAGGCAAGGCGGCGGTGCTGGCAGCAACGCTTCCCTCCTCTGCGCTACCTCTTCTCCTTCGACGACTTCTCCCTCTCTCGCGCGTGGTTCCTTGCATCGATGGCGACACAGCAGCCCGATGGTGATGGTGGCGCGATGATTCGGTGGTGGGGAGACGAAGACGCGTGACTTCACAAACGGTGAGGCGCGACGCCGACGCAGGATAGCCCCTCGCCTCTCCTCTACCTCCAGTTGTCAGCTCTCACTCTGGGATCTCTCTAAGTATGTGTCTGTGTACATGCTTGTTTATTGGTTGTGTGTGGTATGTGGTGAGTCTTAGAAGGGTAGGGAATAGCGTTGGTGAGTGATGGTGGGAGTGAACGTGGCTCATTTGGGGATGAACAGGTGTGAAGGAGGGTTACGTGTGTGTGTGTATATGTGGGTTGGGTAGAAGGGATTAGTGTTAGTGACTTTACGATTTGAAATTGGAAATTTTGGGTTTTGTGTTTGAAATTGGGTATTTTAGATAATTTACTAATTTTAATAAAATTAAAGGTAATAGAGTAATAATTTGAAATCAAATTTAATCAAATAATAATATCTATGAAAATACTATTTAATTATCAACTTACAATTTATTTTTCAAATAAAGACTATAATTCAATAATTAGAAATAATTAAATTAATTTTTTTTAAATTATAAAATAAAGTTCAAAATCTAATTATTCAAATTAGTGCATATAAAATTCTCATTGTTTTTAAATCACTAAAGCTTTAAATCAATAATTAAAAGTACTCAATTAATACAAAAATTCCTTAAAATATGCTTTCGAATAAATAAACAAATCATAAATAATTTATTATTTAATTATCAAAATCTGGTGTCTTACATCCTACTCCACTTATAAAAATTTTCGTCCTCGAAAATTGATATAAGATAGAAAAGATTTGCATCAACTTCACTTTCAGAAACAAAAAAAAAAAAAGAAACAGAAAAGTTTGGCACGTTTAGTTTTGTTCAAATGTGAAAGAAATCATATCTTATGAATGACAAGATATGGTCAGAAGTAATTCAAAGCACATCTTAAAAAGTAAGTTCGAAACAAAGAATTTCACTGCAAACAATCAAGGAAGAGTTGACATCAAACCACGTTGGTACGAATAAGAATTATATGTTGAAACAAAGTAACCCCTAAAACTTAACTTCTAACATTCCCAAACCCCATGATTTACGTTTACTTATAACTTTTATTTCGTCTATGATAACCCGTTAGTACTCTCATATACATAAATCATTAGTATTACCTCCATTTGTCCATAAATTTAATTGCCTACCTGTCCTCTTTCAAATATTATCTTTGATTTTTTTCTGTACTTCTCTTCGAGGACCTTATTTTTTCAGTTGGAGTTTAAATCTGTTTTAATATAACAATTTTTGAGGACGAAAATTTTTGTAAGGTAGGTAGGATATAACATCTTAGATTTTTGAAAATTAAGTAATTAATTATTTATAAGTTATCATATTATATTGAGATTTTGTTTTTAAAAAATCTATTTTTAACAAAAATAATTAAATAAAATTTTATGATTATTAAAATTTAATTTAAATATAACTTATTCTATTAGTTTGAACTATTTATTAAAAACTATTTTAATAGACAAAAATTAAGTTAATCTTTTATTATTATTATTATTATTATTATTATTATTATTATTATTATTATTATTATTTACTTCTTTCTTTTGGGCGAAGCCATTGAGAAAACATGAATATTTATATATATATATATATATATATATATATATATATATATATATATATATATATATATATAAATATAAGTATAATAGCATGCAAGCCATACTAATTTCTTTCTTAGTCCCTTAATGACATTAGTTATATAACTAATGTCATTAGTTCTATAACTAATGTCATTAAGGGACTAAGAAAGAAATGAGCATGGCTTGCATGCTATTATACTTATATATACTCATGATACCTAATAATACTTTCACACTACAAACTATCATTCATTAGCATCATTTTCTTTTATCACTTTTATTCATTATAGTCGAACTCTTTAGAAAGAAAAAGAGAAATAAATGTCGTGGCTTATATGTATACATATATCTATGCAACCATGACACATGTTACATTCATTTAATAACCAATGACACCTAATAAACCTTACTACCACAAATCCTTTTTACTTTCTTTTCCTTCATGCATCACCGAACCAACCTTGAAAGAAAAAGAGAGAGTAAGCCGTGAGTGAGAGGAATCAGAAACCATGGAACCTTACCCCTTTTGAGTTTGATTTTTTATAATTCGTAACTCCGATAAAAAATTTAATCTGATAAAAGTGTTCGTATCTTCCTTCTCTACACATTGACATTATCTTTGTTCGGTAGAAGTTAATAGTGACGTAGCTCATCTTCTCTTTGAGGTCGGTTAACTGGAGTTCTAGAAAGCACAGACAATTTCTGACACTTTCTCCTTCAGCAGCTTGGTCAGAAAATTTTTCCGGAGCTTTCGATAATTTTGATTTCATACGAAGGTAGGGATTTTCTTTTGAAATTAACTGTTTTAAATTATGAATGCCACGAAAGTCTAGTGAATATTTGCAAATAATTTATGATTGCTTGGAATGACTGAATGATGAGTTTGAATTGAAGCTGTGATTGATATTGATTTTGTGATTGATATTGGTTTTCTGATTTTGATGGAGTTGTTAAAATCCTGATTTTGTGTGATTATGATGAATTAGTTGAGTTGTGGCTGTAAAAGGTGAAATTAGTGTTACTTGTTAAATTGTAATATGATGAGTTAATTATTGAAGAAACTGTCGTATTGATAATCGTTGAATGGAGTTAGATTTGAGTTTGGTTTAGAAAGTGATGAATTTGAGGGAGCCCGCATGGGTGGTGAAGTCCAATTTTTAAGAGGAGATTCTACCCAATTTTATGTAAAATTAACCAAAAAAATGGTTTTATTTCGAAAATCTGATTTATAAATTTATCTTGAAACATGATTTTATAGTGGAAAACATTTTATTTACATATTTACTCATATTGAGAAATATATTTTGTATTGAAAATTTGTTTTATTAGTAATAAATTGAGAGTTAGAAAAGATTTTCACATTGGAACCAGTTAGATTTTCAGATTTATAAATACTTTGGATATTGGACTTAACTTGCTGGTTTATCGGAAGTAATCTGTGAGAATTGAAAATAGGTTTTTAGTACTGAATTTGATTCGTTTGAGTTATCAAAAATGGTTTTTTTGAGAATTAGAAATGGTTTGGTTGGAAACCTGAAAGAATGAGAAAAGAACATGGCACGTGTGATTATGAAATGTTTAAAAGGTCACGAGAGGGTGACGGAAAGTAAATGGTTATGGTGCTGATGGGAAAATGTTAAGCTGTGGGCTTTATATGTGTATCATTGTGCGGAGACGCCCGTGTGTATGGAATGACTTCCAGGAGAAAGTGACACATGCTTCAGCTGGAGAATCAGCGCCTGCAAGTACTTGCAGAGGTCATGTTCGGCATACTTTAGCTGGAGAATCAGCGCCTGCAAGAGGTTGAAACCTTACAGAGGTTATGCCACTGGAATGCCTTATCTGACTTGCGAGTCGGATTGCGT
The DNA here is from genome assembly GCF_003086295.3 of Arachis hypogaea. Classification (NCBI taxonomy): domain Eukaryota; kingdom Viridiplantae; phylum Streptophyta; class Magnoliopsida; order Fabales; family Fabaceae; genus Arachis; species Arachis hypogaea. The sequence continues at coordinate 104,795,436 of NC_092039.1, forward strand.
CGAGTGCGGTCGAAATCGACAAATGAGCTCATTACCTGCGATAGGACTAGACATGCATCATCATTGTTTGTACAATTGCATTTGATTGTGTTTGCTTATCTTGTCTCTCTGTGATTGTGCTGTTTGTCTTATTGCTATTTGTTTGTGTATTGAGGTAACTGAGAACTGAGGTTGTGATTGAGATTTGTCTTAAGCTCGGAAATTTAAAAGAAAGTATTTAGTTATCTAAAGTAAAATTTAAAAGTATTTTCAGGGTTGGTAAAAATATAGTTCTCTTGAGTAAATGGATTATTTCCATTTTAATATCTACTTTTATGGCATTTTCGTTCCCTACTGGCTACTGAGAACGTGTGGTTTGTTCTCACCCCAAAATCTTTCACCCTTTCAGTGACACAGGTTCGAAGGCTCAGCTTGAAGATGTGGATGGTTATTAGTTTTATTTGAGTTAAGGGTTGAGTTGTTTTCATAAAATTTCCCCACCCTTGTTATTTAAGATTTTATTTTATACATAGGGATATGAATTGTATCTGAATTCCTTTGATTTCTTTTGTACAATATTTATTATTATTAATAATTATGTGATTAGTATTGCTTGGGGATCTTTGATATTTGATTTTAATTAATAGAAACAAAACTTTTTAGGAATTTTTCTTAAAAATTGAGACGCGATATGGAATTAAAGGCTCAATATTAAATAGTAAATAAGGAAAATAGATCAGTAACACCTTATCTTTAGTCCGATCATGACGTGCTAACACCTAGGGTATTACAGTCTGTGTGGTTTCACTGGAGTATGGAGGATTGGAGGAAGGTAGGGGATTGAGGGTTTTAGTTAGAGTCTGGCTAAGTCTTAGAACCTTAGAGAACTACCCTACTTATGGCTTTTCTAGGATATTATATGTTAGTTATGTGGGCAGCGTTACCATGCTAAGAACTTCTGGTTCTCACCCCATACAATATTTGTGGTTTTTAGAGGCAGAACATGAGACACCTCGCTAAGGCATTTTGGAAGTTTCTGAAGCGAAGAACTCTTGCCTTATGGGTTTCTATTTTGTATTTTTGATATATATATATATATATATATATATATATATATATATATATATATATATATATTTCCGTTGTATCTTTTATGTTATGTCCCTCTAAGAGGTTGATTTGGAGAAGAACATTCTGTAAGCTGTCTTTTGGGCCTTTTGGGTTTATCTTGTATATGCTTATGTAAATATTTTTCGGCCAACCTTGGCTTTGCAGGTTGAGCGTGGGTCTTGAATATTTTGTATCTTTTGACACTCTCTTTTTATTATTTACATATATATCTTACGTTTCTTTGTACGCAAGTTTTCCATTTTACGTGAGCGTTACGATTTTTGTTTTAAATTTTTATTTAAAGGCTCCTCGTTATAAAAATTTTTTCAACTATTATTATGTATATATTTTACTTTTAGAGGTCGTAATACCTCACCACTTCAGCTTTACGACTTATGTGTAAAGTTCTGTGTGGTAGGGTGTTATATTTTACATAATAAATAAACAAAAAAGTACTTTTATATTATTGTACTAAAATATAATTGATAGATAAAAATATCTTTTTGTATGAGATATTTAAACATAAAATTATTTTTATTTTTCTAAAAAATTAAAAAAAAGATAACTCGAAAAAAAATATTTTCTTAGAAATTCACCTAAATAAGTCTTTAGAATTGAACTTTTAAGCAAGAAAAAAGAAACACTTTTTTTTATGATGGTAGAATGCAATAATACTAATATATAATATAAAGGGTGGAATTTAATATAAAGCAAGACATTAATTACTATTATTCAACTTGTTCATTTTTTACAATAAACTTTATAAAAGTCGTTGCCCCAATAATAAAGAAAATCATCTTATTTAATGCATTTTAACTTGAAAATTTATTCTAAAATTTTTTTTTATTGTCCTTCCATATTTGCCTGGAATAATGTCAACTTCTATTTTATAGAACCATTATAAATAGGATGATTGAAAACTTTGAGATATCATATTATTTGTTAATCTTATGTATTCTCTAAATAGTTTTAGGGCTAATAATGGCTCCTTTCCCTTGCTAATGCCATGCCAAAAGTCATTGCTTAATTTCAATGGTTTTTTAACATCATATACAGAGATGGTGATCATAACAACTACAATAATATCAAATCAAGTCAATAAAGTACCAAAACCTTTTATTATTATTCTTGAAGAGGTAATTACATTTTCTTTTAATTTGTTTGCTATAACTAGTTTCTTGTCAATAAAGTACCAAAAGTCAATAATCTTATGTATTATAAATAGTTTCTTGTCACTTTCATTAAAAACTAAAATAGCTGGAGCAATGTACATGACGTATGCTTTTCTTTTGAATTCAAGATGTCTTAGGTTGAAGGAGTCCTTGCGATTTACTATCTCAAGCATTACCTTTTGCAGATCCATCCCTTTCTTTCAATAAAATGTGGTGATGGTGGCGTTGGTAACAATAGCAATGGTAGCAGTAGTGGTGGCATTACTAGCTGTGATGGTGGTGGCGGAATCATTGGAGGAAAAAAGGAATAAAAATAAGTGAATGTATAAAAATATACCAATAAAATTAAATATAAAATTAAATTTAAATAATAAAGATAAAATTAAAATTTATTTTAAGTATTAAGATAAAATTGGACAGCCACTTTATTAGCTGATGATGAACATATAGTTCAAGAATGGGAAAAGAAATTTTTCTATGATTTAGGCAAATATTTTTTTCATATCTACATGTATTTCTCATACAAAGAATGTATCTATGTGAAAGAACAATTATGGAAAATTTAGAATCAATATTCAAGTCTAATAATTTCATTAAGTTCCACTTCTTCATTGTATATTTTTATTATTTTTTGTCAACTTTAATACATACTACAAGAATAATATATCTATATGACTTGACTTTTTTATTTAAAAGGAAAGACTAAAAAACATTTTATTTAATTCTATAAAGGATTTTACAACACAATCTTCACGTACAATAAATTAAAATTTACACTCGTTAGCGAAAATATATGGTTTTTCTAAATCTTTTCATCAAATCATTATGCATCAATCTTCTTTAGGATCTTGAAGCAAAATAGTATCACCACTGTCTCAAAATTTTCGAACTAAGATCCAACATTCTCTATTGATCTGCTCATCATATATTACTTCCTTCGCATGCAAAAAATAAAATAAAATAAATTCTAAACAAAATGAATTCAGTCACAAAATAAGCTTATGAGTAAAGGATCGTCAAAATTGGTATATCTCACAATTTAATTTAGGAACTTAGCACCATACCATAACGATATTTTGGTCACAATTTAATGAATATATATTATAAAAATTACACAAAAATTTAAGGAGATACTCCCACAAAGACGCGTAAAACATCTTTTTGTAAAGACATTTACGTGTCACATTATTATTGGACATATTAACCGATTTTTTTATAACAATAACAATAAATTCAATTTTTTTAGAAATTTAATTGTATTTTTAAATTTTTAGGGATTTAAATGTCCATAAAATAAAAAATTAGGGATATATTTATCTTTTGATAAAAAAATTAAAGATATTCGGTTTAGATTGTATAATTTGATCAGATCAAATCGGGTCTAATAATTATAATGCAGACAATTGGATTTATTATTGTTACTATAATAAACCAATTTTGTTCTAGTTTATTAAAAAATAAATTATTAACCAATTTAATAAAAATATCCAATAATAACATGACACATATAAACATCTTTAAAAAAAGATATTTTAAGTGTGTTTATTAAAGTGGTCTCCTTAATTTAATGCAATGAAATAGTAAAATATTACTATATATAATTATTCAATAATATCCAATTTTAGGGTATTAATTCACTATTCACGTGATAAGTGTGAAAAATAATTATTTTATATTGATATTACAATATATAATTGGATGTACGTGTAATATTTTTCTCAAAGCATGGGTTTTGTCGGATAAAGCTACCATTCAAAGGCTATTGTCGACATTTTTGCTCTTAAAAGTATAACCACATTTTGTAAGTCAATTTCCCGTCTTAAATAATAGATGAAAAATGTTTTAAAACAAAAAAATTATGCGCGTTGGAAGTTTGGAGTGCGAAGCTGAAAATTTTGCAACATTCAGCATTTTTGCTGTTCTGCATAACTCGCGTACACGACCACTGCACACGACGCGACCAACCTATTTGGGTTGGGTATCTCGCGTACGTGAGCAGGGTACTTGCGTACGCGAGCATAGAAATTTGTATGCCCACGCGTACGCGTGACCTTTCAGAAACGCACTCCCACGCGTACGCGTGGCCCACGGGTACGCGTGACCCTGTTTTCAGCAAAGTAAGTTTTATGTTGTAAAGCCTAATTTCAAACTTCTAAAACCTCTATTTTTACTCCTTAGTGTCTTAAGTCTTAAAACTAATCATAGGAAGGTAGTTGAATATTGAGAGGATAATAACTTGTGAGTGGAGAAAGATTATAAAGGGTGATGTAAGTTGAAAAGTTTAACGGGAAGGCTGGTCCATAAATAAATGTGATTGCAGCCTCGAGTAGTAGGCAGTGACAAGGTCCACTTGCTCTGGGTATGAGATAAGGAAGAGGAAGTATGAAAATTGAGTTAATTATAAATTTTGGATGAGATACCTGGGAAGTAGGGCACTGGCAAGGATGGTTGACGTTAGGATTTTTGCTAGTAAAGAATTTTATAAAAATATAGTTGCGTTGTGAGTATAGATTCGAAACCAACAAAAAATTCCTTCGTACAAACGTTTTGGTTGTCACAAGTAACAAACCCCTTTAAAATTGATAACCGAAGTATTTAAACCTCGGGTCGTCTCCTCAAGGAATTGCATGGAGGTATGTTCTTATTATTGGTTATGCAAAGATATATTTTGGGGTTTTCAAAAGAGTTGAACAAGTAATGTAAAATAACAAGTCGTCAAAATAAAAACTAATAAAGCTCCTGGCAAGGTATGAGAACTGGAAGTCATATCCCAGTTATCCTTATCAATTGTGATGAGAATTGGATTTTTCTCCCACTAAGTCAACCTCTAATTATGAAGGTAAGTCAAGTGGATGAATTAATTTTGATTCCTCAGGTCCTAGTCTTTCTTTGGGAAGGGCTAGAGTTATTGGAACTCGAATTAATTCTTGAAGAATTCCAATTTTCCGTCAACAATGAGTTTGATAACTCAAGAGTCACCAATTAATTAACCAGAGCCAAAAGGTAGAAAATCTAAATTATCTATATAAATAAAGGAAAGCAATCATAAATCTGAAATACCTCGAATTATATTAAATAGAAAGTTAGATTGAACATAGAAATCCATAAGCCAAATTGGCAACATCAAATAATCAACTAAAGTAATAAATAAAAGTAGAAAATAAATTAAAGGAACATTGAACCTGTGATGAAGAAGTTGAAATCCTAATCCTAAATCCTAAGAGAGAGGAGAGAACCTCTCTCTCTCTCTCTCTCTCTAAAAACTACATCTAAAACCTAAAATTGAATTATGATCTGATATGAATTGATGTCCTGAGTCTCTGCATGTTCCCGGACTTTAATCTGTGTTTCTGGGCCGAAAACTGGGTTGAAATGCGACCCGGAATCTGTGCCAGCGACTTCTATAATTCTGCAGATCGCACTCGTCACGCGTCCGCGTCGTCCACGCGTTCGCGTCACTCAGCATTTCTCGTACCACGCGTGCACGTCGTCCACGCTATCGCGTTGTTCGTGCAGCTTCCAATCCGCGCGGTCGCGTCAGGCACGCGAGCGCGTCATGGTAATTCCTTCTATTTTGCGCGGTCGCGTGAGCCATGCGACCGCGTGACGTTTCGCTGGTCATCTCCTCAATTCCTTGTGTTCCTTCCATTTTTGCATGCTTCCTCTTCATTCCTTACGCCATTCCTGCCCTATGAAGCCTGAAACACTTAACATACAGATCACGGCATCGAATGGTATGAAGGAAGATAAAAATATACAACAAAAAGGTTCTTAGGAAGCAAGTTATTAATCATAGGATATTTTTAGGAAGGAATTGTAAATACATGCAAATCATATGAATAAGTGGGTGAAAAGCTTGATAAAACCACTCAATAAAGCACAATATAAACCATAAAATAGTGGTTTATCAACCTCCCCACACTTAAACATTAGCATGTCCTCATACTAAACTCAAGGAGACTAAATAAATGAGTAGGGAAAGGCAAGACTCATGCAATGCAACCTATGAATGTGAATGCAACTACATGCTAAAATGATTCTACCTACTTGGTGAAAAAGTAAATAAATCTTTCAAGAATAAATATGAGCTGGATTTCACTAATTCAAATCACAAAATACAATACAAATAATTTGCAAGAAGAAGATAGCTCATGAAAGCAGGGAACATAGAATTAAGCACTGAACCCTTACTGGTAGTGTGTATCATTCTAACTCTCAAGTGTTTAGGGTCAACTCTCTCAATTTTCTACTAATCTTGCTTTCTATAGCTTGCTCTTCATCTAACAATCAACAAAAATTTAATGCACCAATACACAAATCAAGAGGCCTTTTAAGGGTTGTAATGGGGTTAGGGTCAAGGTAGGATTGTATTTGGCTAAGTGGACTAAAATTTGATTCCTTAATTAACATAAACTTTTTCCACCTAACTTAAGACAATTCATATAATCACAATACAAGATCTAACTTCCCATTAACTATGTTTTCCACATATTCATGCATCCTAAATTTGAGTTCAGTACATATGCATTGATACCAACACTTACTTTGGGGCATTTTGTCCCCTTTTATTATTTGTTTTTTTTTTCTCTTCTTTTTTTTCCTTTTATTTTTCTCAATGCATATGATTAAAGTATTGAATGCAATAATATGTGCTCAACTATTATTTTGCACATTTTCACTAAAATATACAATACCCAATTACTCAAACCAAATATTTTCAAATCCAACTTCCCCACACTTAAATCATGAGCACGTTTACTAGTCTAAGCTAATCAAGGATTCAAATTAAGGACATTATTGTTTTCTTCTTAGAGTTAGTAATGAGCTAAAGTAAAGAACAAATGGGTAAAATAGGCTCAAATTGGTTTGCAAAGGATAATGGAAGGGTAAGGCCATATGGGTATGTAAGCTTAGTGAAACAAGGCCTCAATCATATAAGTGTATGCATACATTAAACAATGGAAATATAGAATTAAGCAAGACAAATATCACAATTTTAGAGAGAAAAACACACAAAAATAAAATATATTGGTTGATAAAATGTAATCAATCAAATAGGCTCAAAATCTCACTGGTTTTGTGTGTTCGAGCTCTAAACCATGTTCCAAAATAATATTTCTTCATACAAGTTTTTCAAAAAGTTTTAATCAAATTAGTGAAATACTATAAAAGGTTTTCTTGAAAAAGAAAATGTTACTTCAACCAAGTGGTAAAATATGCACAAAATAAAATAGACATGCAATCAAACATGCAAATGCAACAACGAAAAACAAAAATTGGTGTTGATAAGGGACTAACTAACCCGTGGAGATCAGTATCGACCTCCCCACACTTAAAGATTGCACCGTCCTCGGTGCATGCAAAGATGTGCAGGTGGCGGGGGTTGTGGTTCCTCAGCCAGTGCTCGTTGTAGAGTCTTTCTCTTTACTCTTCCTGGTGGCCAGCCTGAAAAAGGGAGAAGAGAAAGGGGCATGAAGTCAAAGGGATAGAGCAAGGGAGAAGGCAATACTAGTAAGAATCATGCCAAAATAAAGAAGAATGTCGTTAACACATGGTCGCGATTCCATGAAATTAGGACATCAATGGAAGCATAGCATGATAAATTGAGGCAATTAAATGCAAGATGTTTATTGCATGCTGGCAAAGGCATGAGTAGCGTAAATCAAGCATTAAAAGCCTTAATGTATTATTAGTCGTGAGAAACTAACAATAACGTTTGTATTGACAATTATATTTAATTAATAAAATATTGAAAAGGGTTTTGTGAAAAACAGGCATTAGAGTAGAAGGATAGAATAACTAAGAATGCACAATGCCATACGGGCTTTTTCACAAACACAAAGCATGCATATTAAATAAGGTATGGAAAGTATTAAATTGAACATGCAAACACCCTTAAAAAAATAATATATAATTGTCAAGCAATTTCTTAACAATCCACAAGCAAAATAATGACCCAAATAAATTTCTAACACCAATTGAAAGGAAAAAAAGAAAGAAAAAGAAAGGAAGGAAGAAAGAAATACGAAGGGAAGAAAAGATTTAGATTTGGGGAAGAAAAAGATAAGATATTTGGCTGATTTGGATAAGCTGTGCGGTGCTTGTGACGCGAGCGCATGGAGCACGCGTTCGCGTGGGGTGTGATAAATTCAAGTGACGGAGACGCGTGGGGCACACGGACGCGTGACTAGATTTGTGCTATTAGCGAGAGGGTAGCCTCGCGGTCGCGCAACTCTCTGTTTGAAATTCATATTGCCAAATCTCTGGGTGACGCGGTCGCGTGGTTGACGCGATCGCGTGGATAGCCTAAATTTGAAAACGGCACGGACGCATGGGGCATGCGTACGCATGGGGCATGCGTACGCATGGCAGGGCTTGTGCTTCTAGCATAAGTCCAGCCCAATTCTAGCTCAACTTTTGGTCATACACCCTTTTTACGTTGATTTCAGGGCACGTGTTCGCGTGGGTGACGCGAACGCGTGGGTGACGCGAACGCGTGGGTGACGCGAACGCGTGGGAGGCGTTGTTCCCACATGACGCAGACGCGTCAGCGACGCGGTCACATGGACTAATTTATGCCAAAGGCACGCCTCCAACCACACTCTCGCGTGACTCTCTATAAAGTCTCTTTTCTTCCTAAGGCACAAGGGACGTAGACGCGTCGGCGACGCTGTTGCGTCGCATGCCCTTTTGTCTTTTTTTTTTTAATGCAGTATGCAGAATGCAATGCTTAATATGAATGCTAAATTTCAAGACCACAATGAATCTATAGGATAAAATCCTATATTTACAGTGAAATGGTATACAAAGTCAACAGATCTCAATGAATAAAAAATAGGATTTATGGCTACACAAACCGTTGAGAGTAGTTCTAGATCTGGTCCAAGACGAACTACTGTAGGGGCTTGAGTCTCGCGTGTCTACCATTTCACCACCAAGGCATCTTGAAAGTGAATCGTATTCCATGAATATATATTTATAGCGTCTTTTATCTATAAGCCCGTTTATTCGGTTTTACAAAATTTTTTTTAAAAATGAACTTTATTTTTTGATTAAAAAAGTCTTTTCCAGAGGAAAATATGCATGATTCCAGGTTCAATAAAAATTCAAAAACAGACTGAAATGGAAAAGAAACGGTCATACCATGGTCGGTTGTCTCCCACCTAGCACTTTTAGTTAAAGTCCTTAAGTTGGACATTTGGTGAGCTCCCTGTTATGGTGGCTTATGCTTGTACTGATCCAGGAATCTCCACCAGTTTTTGGAATGCCAGCATCCTCCGGGGTCCCAAACAAGGCATGTAAAGCCTTTGAGCAGTTTCAAACAGGTTTCCAGGCTCCCGGGGTGTTGAATGTCAGAATAGATTCCAGGATCCCAAACTCTACTTTTACACCCATGTTTGTCTTCATCTGCATTTTTCCAGTCGGGTGGTGAGTAATCTGAATTCTCACTAAAGCGGCCAAACAACTTCTTAGACCCATTCAGTTGAGCTTTATACTAACCCATACATTTAAACCTTGAGCACACAACCATGTTGAACCTCGCTTGACAACTTCTACCACTGACCATCTCCCGCTTACGCCTAATGCCACAAAGGGCTCTAAGCTGACCATTCGTCTCCAATAGCCCACATTCAAGTGGAATTAGAAAGCTAAGGGATATGAATTTTGCCCACTTGAATGTTGTGAAGGATGATGGCAACTTAGGGGAAGCGGTTTCTAATGAACTTGCAAGCTCCACTTTCTTGTGCTCTTCTTTGACCTCTTCCACCTCTTTGCAAGCTTCTTCAATTTCAACCTGTTCCTCTTGGTAGCTTTCTTCTGATTCAATTTCTTCTTCATTGTTCACCAAGGGCATGGGAGGTTGTGCTTCTTCTTCTTTAATCTCCATGTCAAGTCCAATGGGATAGGATTCAAATGTAGATAAGAATTCATTAATGATTGAATCCATCTCTTGATCATCCCCTTCAAAGTCTTCAACCATGATATGCCTTGGAGGTTGTATACCCTCCTTAACATCAACATCAAACACCTTGGAAGGAGGCTCTATGAATGGACTTTCCAATGGAGGCTCATCATCTCCTAAGTCTTCGACCACTTCTTCTTCTTCAATAATTCTGGCTTCCTTCACTTGTTCCAGTACAAAGTCATGATCCTTACTGTCCCCTGGAGTTTCTAGTATTTCCTTCATGCTACATTCTTCATTAGATTCTCCACATGAAGCCATGGGGGTTCCTTGAGTGTCCAAACATCTGGAAGGTAATTGATTTATTGCTTGCTCCAGTTGATGAAGGGTTGCATAAAATTGATCTACTGCCTCCTTGAGGTGAGCCTGTGATTCTTGGGTCGATGGACATGGATATGGTTGATAAACCCATATTTTATGATATATTTTATGCTTAATCTGAGTGATTTATTCAATCCTTCACCCACTTATTCATATTAATTGTATGGTTTTACTTCTCCTTCCTTATTATGTGATGTATGTGAAAAACATGTTTCCTATGCTTTTAAATTAATTATTTTAATCACCTTTAATTCCATTCGATGCCTTAATTAGTGTGTTGAGTAGTTTCAGATCTTCTAAGGCAAGAATGACTTAAAGGATGGAAAAGGAAACATACAAAAGTGGAAGGAAAGCGCAAAACGGAGTTTTGAAGAAACTGGCATCAACGCGATCGCATGGACGACGCGATCGCATGCCAGAAGCGAAGAGAAAACGACGCGGCCGCATGACTGACGCGATTGCGCGACTTGAGCAAATCGCATACGACGCGGACGCGAGAACGACGCGACCGCGTGACAAGGAGAACTCCGAATGACGCGACCGCGTGACCCACGCGGACGCGTGACAGAGGCCACGCACCAGAAATTGCAGAAACGCTCATAGCGGATTCTGAAGCCTTTTTGGCCCAAATCCAAGTCCAAAAGTCAAAGACCAGAGGTTATGAAGTGGAAGAATGCATCCTTCGAAGGAGACCTGAGGAGGCTATTCATAATTCACTTTTCATATTTTAGATGTAGTTTTTAGCGAGAGAGGTTCTCTCCTCTCTCTCTCTTTAGGATTAGGATTTAGAATTTAGGACTTCTCTTAGTTTTAGGAGTGACTCTCAATCCCAGGTTCTTTATTTTTATTCATCCCAATTTAATTTATGAACTGTTCTATGTTAGAGATTTTTCTTTTAAATTAATGTTATTTAAGATATTTCAGTTTAATATTGCTTCCTTTTATTTATGTTATTGTTGTTCTAAATCTGAAGACATTCTTATTCCAATAGATACAATTTTCTTTCCTTTTGGCTTTGGTTATATAATTGGTGACCCTAAGGTTATCAGCTCCATTGTTGATTGAAAATTGGATTTCTTCATTTCATTAATTCATATTCCAATAACTCTAGCCTTTCCCAAGGAAAGACTAGGACTTGAGGATTCGAATTAATTCATCCACTTAACTTACCTTCATAGTTAGAGGTTAACAAAGTGGGAGAAAAATCCAATTCTCATCACAATTGATAAAGATAACTAGGATAGGACTTCCAGTCTTTATACCTTGCCAAGAGTTTATTTTACAGCTATTTATTTATTTTTATTGCTTTGAAAATATACCTGTGCCCATTGCCCAACTTCCAAAACCCCAATTTACAAACTCATAACCAATAATAAGAACATACTTCCCTGTAATTGCGTGAGAAGATGACCCGAGGTTTAAATACTTCGGTTATTGATGAGCGGATAATTTATACGCTTTTTGGCATTGTTTTTAGTATGTTTTTAGTATAATCTAGTTAGTTTTTAGTATATTTTTATTAGTTTTTAGTTAAAATTCACTTTTCTGGACTTTACTATGAGTTTGTGTGCTTTTCTGTGATTTCAGGTATTTTCTGGCTGAAATTGAGGGTCCTGAGCAAAAATCTGATTCAGAGACTGAAAAGGACTGCAGATGCTGTTGGATTCTGACCTCCCTGCATTCAAAGTGGATTTTCTGGAGCTACAGAATCCCAATTGGCGCGCTCTCAACGGCATTGGAAAGTAGACATCCTAGGCTTTCCATACTTTGCCCATACTTTGGCCCGAGATTTGATGGCCCAAACCGGCGTGGAAAATCAGCCTCAGAAATTCCAGTGTTTAACGCTGGAACTGGCATAAAACTTGGAGTTAAACGCCCAAACTGGCATAAAAGCTGGCGTTTAACTCCAGAAAAGGTCTCTACACGAAAATGCTTCATTGCTCAGCCCAAGCACACACTAAGTGGACCCAGAAGTAGATTTTTACGTCATTTACTCATTTCTGTATACCCTAGGTTACTAGTTTACTATTAATAGGATCTTTTGACATTGTATCTGTACCTCATGACACTTTACACGTTTCTTTGTGTACTTTCCACGGCATGAGTCTCTAAACCCCATGGTTGGGGGTGAGGAGCTCTGCTGTGTCTTGATGGATTAATGCAATTACTACTGTTTTTACATTCAATCATGCTTGCTTCCATTCTAAGATATCACTTGTTCTTAATTCGGATGAATGTGATGATCCGTGACAATCATCATCATTCTCAACTATGAACGTGTGCCTGACAACCACCTCCGTTCTACCTTAGATTAAGTAGATATCTCTTAGATTCTTTAACCGGAATCTTCGTGGTATAAGCTAGAACTGATGGCGGCATTCAAGAGAATCCGGAAGGTCTAAACCTTGTCTGTGATATTCTGAGTAGGATTCAATGATTGAATGACTGTGACGAGCTTTAAACTCCTGAAGGCGGGGCGTTAGTGACAGACACAAAAGAATCACTGGATTCTATTCCGGCCTGATTGAGAACCGACAGATGGATAGCCGTGCCGTGACAGGGTGCGTTGAACATTTCCACTGAGAGGATGGAAGGTAGCCACTGACAACGGTGAAACCCTTGCATACAGCTTGCCATGGAAGGAGCCTTGCGTGCTTGAAGAAGAAGACAGTAGGAAAGCAGAGATTCAAAAGATGGAGCATCTCCAAAACCTCAACCTATTCTCCATTACTGCAAAACAAGTACTTATTTCATGTTCTTTTACTTTTCACAATTAATCCTGATAATTTCTGATATCCTGACTAAGATTTACAAGATAACCATAGCTTGCTTCAAGCCGACAATCTCCGTGGGATCGACCCTTACTCACGTAAGGTATTACTTGGACGACCCAGTGCACTTGCTGGTTAGTTGTGCGGAGTTGCAAAAGTGTGATTGCAATTTCGTGCACCAGTTATCAATTTATTTAGGGGTTTGTTACTTGTGACAACCAAAACGTTTGTACGAAGGGATTTCTGTCGGTTTAGAGACTATATCTACAGCGCGACTATTTTTTATAAAATTCTTCACTGGCAAAAATCCTAACGTCAAAATGGTGCCGTTGCCGGGGAATTGCAAATGTGTGCCTTATTATTGGTTATTGTAAATATTTTTCTTAAAAAACATATTTTTCTTTTACTTGTTTATTTGTTTTCTCTTTTTCCCCCTTATTTCTGATAACTATTATGAATTCTCACCCCTCTCGCTTTGAGTTTAGTTCTAACTTTGTTGAAGGAAATAGAAACCACAGCAGGAATATGCATCAAGGTTGGACCAATCAAGGATGGATGGAGTCAAGAGGATCTAATCAACCTTTTAGGCAACAACACCCTCCAAGATATCATGGACAACGACCATTCTACAATGCATACCCAGCTGAAAGATATGGTGGACAACCTTGTAACTACCAACAAGCCCCACCCCGTGCCTATAGACCATCCTCTCAACATGACCTCGAACCACCACACTCACAAGCTTCTTTTCGCCATTCGCCACCATACGATCCTTATCCGCCCCAATACCAATCCAATTACTCCCAAGAACCACCACTCCCCCATACACGTAACCCATATCCATCAAAGTCAGAATCACGAGTTAGCCTCAAAGAATCAATGAAACAATGTACCGCACTCCTTCATCAATTGGAGCAAGCAATGGTGGAGAAGTTAAAGCAATTATCTTCCGGACGTTCAGCCCCTCAACAGACCCCCATGGCCTTATGTGGAGAATCTAATGAAGAACGTGTTGTGAAGAAGACACAAGAAACTCCAGTGAACAGCATAGAGCATAACCTCGTACCAGAACAAGTAGAGAAAGCTATCATTGCAGAAGAAGAAGAGTCGGTTGTTATGGAGAACTCCGTCAAGGATGTTACAATTGACGCTGAGGAGGATTTTGCACCGCCTCCACTGCAAATATCTTATGAAGAACTGAACAGAATAACCCAGGACACAGGTTTCTTTGATGATGATGATCACGAGTCCTATTCTCTTAGCGGCGAACTTGCATCCACAAGTGATTTCTTTGAGACAGAAGAATCTTCCCCGAGTGAATATGAAGATGATGCTAAGGTAGATCTTTCTCAACCTCCAATATATGACTTGAGCGATGATGAGGGAGAAATTGAAGACTCTGATCAAGAGATGGTTGAAGTGGAAGAATTCACAGAAGATTATACGGGAGTAGAACTTACAGAACCATTGGAAACACCTATCCCAAGGCCGTTACCGCCCACCACAAACTGCAAGTGGGTAAAATCCTTGTCTTTTATCTTCAATATTCCACTTGAATATGGTTTGCTTGAAACAGATGGCCAGCTTAGAGCTCTATGCGGCTTTAAGAGTAAAAGGGAAATGGCTCATACTCAGAGCCGGTGCACAAGGTTCAATAAGATTCCACGCTTCAACTCGAAGTGCAAGGATTGGTATCATGCTCAATTGAGTGGATCACGGAGAATGTTTGGTCACCGTGGTGAGAATCTAATTTCCAAACCACCCAAATGGAAAAGTATAGATCAAAACGAAAGTGGATTTGGAACCAAATTTTGGGATCCTGAAAAATATTCTGACATTCATCACCCGGGAGCCTGAAAATCTGTTTGAAGCTGCTCAGAAGCTTCACATGCCTAGTTTGGGACCCCGGAGGCTGTTGGCATTCCAAGCGTTGGTGGAGATTTCTGGATGAATTTAAACACAAGCCGCCATAACAGGAAGCTCAACCAACATCCAACTTAAGGACTTTAACCAAAAGTGATAGGTGGGAGACAATCCACCATGGTATGATCGTTCCTTTTTCATTTTTTTTATTTAGTTTTAGTTGTTTTCAAGTTTTATTTTATTTTCTTTTATTTTTTTCATTGAACCTGGAATTACTCATAACATTCATATCATTTTGCATTTTGCATACTGCATAATTACATATCTGCAAAAAAAAAGGCATGCGATGCGACCGCATCAATCATGTGATCGCGTCAATTGCGATACCACACCCCCCACGCGTCCGCATCACTCACGCGGTCGCGTGCCCTGGAGATCAGCGTATAACACCAACGCTTAGAAAGTTGGGCTGGACTCCTGCTGCCCTTGTGCCTTTCGCGCAAAAGACCCACACGATCGCGTGCCTGACGCGATCGCGTCACATGTGCATAACCAATTCCACGCGACCGCGTGAGTGACGCTACTGCGTTGCATGGACTGCACAACACCCTCGAAGGAGACAGAGAGTTGCGCTGGAACGATGCTGGAATCGTGCGTCTAGCACAAACTCCAGCGACGCGATCACGTGACCCATGCGATCACGTCCACCCCTTTCCTACCCCTCTCATGCGATCGCGCGTTCCACGCGATTGCGCCCACCCATTTTTCACCCCTACCACACAACCGCGTGCCCCACGCGGCCGCGTGGATTTCAACATATAACCCCACAGCCATGTGAACCCTATCAGTCGCACACCCAACCCCCCACCCTCTTCCCCCTCTCTCCTCTCTCCTTCCTCTCTCCGCCGCCGCCACCTCCTAGCCACCACCGACACTACCCGGACGCCGCCGACCACCCAGACGCCGCCGCCACCGTCAACCACAACCCCCCTTCAACCAGCAACACCACCCCATCCTTCCCTTTTCCCCTAACTGAACTGCCCCTCTGGGCCGCCGTGCCCTCCACCGCGCCGGACGCCGCCATCGCCACCACCCAGCCGTTTTCTACCCGTTCTACTTCTTTCGGCCTTCCAGGTTCCGCAACACACAGCCCCTTTTATCCGTTCGTAGTTTTTCTTAATTTTTCCGTTTTATGTTCATGTTTAGGATAGTTAGATATGCATGTTGTAGTGCATTTTAGGTTGTTAGGTAGCCTAGGATTTGGTTAGTGGATTTAGGTCTGTTTACTTGCACTGTTCATGTTTCTATTTTATCATATCTGCAATTCTACTGTTGCTGTGCCCTTGTTCATATGCTGTGATTTCCTGCATTTGCTGCTTATTACTATGAATTTTCATGTTTATATTCATTATCTGTACCTGCAGCTTAATTTTTAATTCATATGCACTGCTTTAATTGCTGTTTATTTTCCGGGATACTCCATATTTAGCCGGAATGCTGCCCAAATTTCTATAAAATATTTTCATTCATGTTTTGGTTTGGCATTTTGAACTCTGTTTTACTCTGCTTTACCTGAACCATTTCATGAATGCCAGGGCATGCTCTATTATCCTCTTTGATTTCCTGGTTTATAAACTGCATCTGTGATGCTCTGATTCCAATTCTTCTTTATATCTCTTTGAATCAGCATCCAATTGTTTTTCTTGTTTGGTTATGAGTTACTTCTATTCCTACCTGTGAATCCTTGTTACATGGAATATTTCCTTTATGCTACTTATTTTACCCACATTTTACTGATTCCCTAATTTTACTTTACTAACTCTTTTTCAAATTCTAACCATACTAAATTTTTATAATCTCTTTTCTGACTTTTCACTTCCTCTAACTTTTTAACCATGGCATAATGACAATTTTTCTATTTAACTTGAATTCTACTACATTTTGGATTGTAAATTATTCCTTTCAAACTTTTAAACTGCTATACAATCCTTAATGCTCATTTACCTAACTCATTTGCCTCATTTTCATTCTCCTTTGCCTCTTTGAGTTTTCTTTGTTTAATTGCCTATTTGTTTTCCTATTTTTTATATTTCCTGGTTTTCAGTTTTTCAGGATGTCTACCTGGTGGACGAAATTGTGATCAAAGAATTCCAGGCACTGTTAGAGAAGCTCACAACTCCGTTCAACTAACCAGCAAGTGTACTGGGTCGTCCAAGTAATAAACCTTACGCGAGTAAGGGTCGATCCCACAGAGATTGTTGGTATGAAGCAAGCTATGGTCACCTTGTAAATCTCAGTTAGGCAGATTAAATTGGTTTATGGTTTCAAAAATTAATAATAAAAAGAAAATAAAAAGGGATAGAAATACTTATGTAAATCAATAGTGAGAATTTCAGATAGGTGTATGGAGATGCTGTGCTCCTCTTGAAACTCTACTTCACTACTCACTCTTCCTTCAATCCTTCTTACTCCTTTCCATGGCAAGCTGTATGTAGGGCATCACCATCATCGGTGGCTACTTTCAATCCTCTCGGGAAAATGATCCTATGCACTGTCGCTGCACGGCTAATCATCTGGAGGCATCACCCATGGTTGATGGCTACATCCCGTCCTCTCAGTGAAAACGTTCCTATGCTCTGTCACAACACGGCTAATCATCTGTCGGTTCGCAATCAGGTTGGAATAGAATCCATTGATTCTTTTGCGTCTGTCACTAACGCCCAGCCTTCAGGAGTTTGAAGCTCGTCACGGTCATTCAATACCGGAATCCTACTTGGAATACCACAGACAAGGTTAGACTTTCCGGACTCCCAGGATCCTACTCGGAATACCACAGACAAGGTTAGACTTTCCGGATCCTCATGAATGCCGCCATCTATCTAGCTTATACCACGAAGATTCTGTTGGGGAATCTAAGAGATATGCGCCCGGCCTAAGGTAGAACGGAAGTGGTTGTCAGTCACGCACGTTCATAGGTGAGAATGATGATGAGTGTCACGGATCATCACATTCATCAAAGTTAAGTGCAACGTATATCTTGGAATAAGAATAAAAGAGAATTGAATAAAAAGTAATAGTGATTGTATTGAAACTTGAGGTACAGTAGAGCTCCACACCCTTAATCTATGGTGTGCAGAAACTCCACCGTTGGAAATACATAAGTAAAAGGTTCAGGCATGGCCGAATGGCCAGCCCCCTGAAAGTGATCAATAGCCTCCTAAGATGAAGAATAAAACAAAACTAAGACCAAAGATGTCTAATACAATAGTAACTTATCCTATTTATACTAGACTAGCTACTAGGGTTTACATGAGTAAGTATTTGATGCATAAATTCACTTCCGGGGCCCACTTGATGTATGTTTGGGCTGAGCTTGATCTATCCACGAGCTGAGGCTTTTCTTGGAGTTGAACTCCAAGTTATGACGTGTTTGGGCGTTCAACTCCGGATCATGACGTTTTTCTGGCGTTTAACTCCAGACAGCAGCATGTACTTGGCGTTCAACGCCAAGTTACGTCGTCAATTTCCGAATAAAGTATGGACTATTATATATTGCTGGAAAGCTCTGGATGTCTACTTTCCAACGCCATTGAGAGCGCGCCATTTGGAGTTCTGTAGCTCCAGAAAATCCATTTTGAGTGCAGGGAGGTCAGATTCCAACAACATCAGCAGTCCTTTTGTCAGCCTTTTTCAGAGTTTTGCTCAAGTCCCTCAATTTCAGCCAGATTTTACCTGAAATCACAGAAAAACACACAAACTCATAGTAAAGTCCAGAAATGTGAATTTAACATAAAAACAAATGAAAACATCCCTAAAAGTAGCTCAAACTTACTAAAAACTACCTAAAAACAATGCCAAAAAGCGTATAAATTATCCGCTCATCACAACACCAAACTTAAATTGTTGCTTGTCCCCAAGCAACTGAAAATCAAATAGGATAAAAGAAGAGAATATACTATAAATTCTAGAATATCAATGAATATTAATTATAATTAGATGAGCGGGACTTGTAGCTTTTTGCTTCTGAACAGTTTTGGCATCTCACTTTTTCCTTTGAAGTTCAGAGTGATTGCCGTCTCTGGGAACTTAGAATTTCGGATAGTGTTATTGACTTTCCTAGTTAAGCATGTTGATTCTTGAACACAGCTACTTATGAGTCTTGGCCGTGGCCCTAAGCACTTTGTTTTCCAGTATTACCACCGGATACATAAATGCCACAGACACATAACTGGGTGAACCTTTTCAGATTGTGACTCAGCTTTGCTAGAGTCCCCAGTTAGAGGTGTCCAGAGCTCTTAAGCACACTCTTTTGCTTTGGATCACGACTTTAACCACTCAGTCTCAAGCTTTTCACTTGGACCTTCATGACACAAGCACATGGTTAGGGACAGCTTGATTTAGCCGCTTAGGCCTGGATTTAATTTCCTTGGGCCCTCCTATCCATTGATGCTCAAAGCCTTGGATCCTTTTTACCCTTGCCTTTTGGTTTTAAGGGCTATTGGCTTTTTCTACTGCTCCTTCTTTCTCTTTTTTTTTTCGCCATTTTTTTCGCAAGCTTTTGTTTTTCACTGCTTTTTCTTGCTTCAAGAATCAATTTCATGATTTTTCAGATCATCAATAACATTTCTCCTTGTTCATCATTCTTTCAAGAGCCAACAATTTTAACACTCATAAACAACAAGATCAAAAGACATATGCACTGTTCAATCATTCATTCAGAAAACAAAAAGTATTGTCACCACATCAATATAATTAAATTAAATTCAATGATAAATTCGAAATTCATGTACTTCTTGTTCTTTTGAATTAAAACTTTTTTTCATTTAAGAGAGGTGAAGGGTTAATGGATTTTATTCATAGCTTTAAGGCATGGTTACATACTAATGATCATGAAGTAAAGACACAAAACATAGATAAACACAATATTAAAAACCGAAAACAGAAAGAAATAAAGAACAAGGAATGAATCCACCTTTAGTGGCGTCTTCTTCTTGAAGGACCAACAATGTCCTTAAGCTCTTCTATGTCCCTTCCTTGCCTTTGTTGCTCCTCCCTCATTGCTCTTTGATCTTCTCTTATTTCTTGGAGAATGATGGAGTGCTCATGATGTTCCACCCTTAATTGTTCCACATTGTGGCTCAAATCTTCTAGGGAGGTGTTGAGTTGCTCCCAATAGTTGTTGGGAGGAAAGTGCATCCCTTGAGGCATCTCAGGAATTTGTTGATGATGAGCTTCCTCATGCACTTCTTGAGAACCGTGCATGGTTTCTCTTGCTTGCTCCATCCTCTTCTTGGTGATGGGCTTATCCTCTTCAATGGGGGTATCTCCTTCTATGATAACTCCAGCTGAGTAACACAGATGGCAAATAAGGTGAGGAAAAGCTAGCCTTGCCATGGTGGAGGACTTATCGGCTATTTTGTAGAGTTCATTGGAGATGACCTTGACGATTGGATTTTTGACGGTTTAGAATTTTACAAATGAAATCTCGTCGAAGTATAGTCTCTAAACCAACAATAATCCTCTCATACAAAAATTTGTTTGTCACAAGTACAAACCCCTAAAATCTATAAACCGAAGTATTTAAACCTCGGGTCGTTCTCCCTAGGATTTACAATAAAGTGTTTTGTTATTGGTTGTGAGTTGTATTTGGGGTTTTAGATGAGAAACATGAATAGCAAATGGTAAGAAAACTTTATTAACAAAATGGTCTTGGCAAGATTTGGTTGTCAAGGGTCTTCATCATTATCACTAGCCACAAGTATGGTAGTTGCAATGATTAATCCCACTTAGTCATCCTTGAATCAATTAACAAAGGAAAGTCAAGTG
The DNA here is from genome assembly GCF_003086295.3 of Arachis hypogaea. NCBI lineage: Eukaryota > Viridiplantae > Streptophyta > Magnoliopsida > Fabales > Fabaceae > Arachis > Arachis hypogaea. Next base: position 104,816,441 of record NC_092039.1, read on the forward strand.
AGTTACATCAATCCTAGTCCATAAGTCCTAGCTTTCCACTAATTGGATTAATGAAGGCTAGAGTTAATGGCTATCAACTAGCAATCAATTGGACACTAGTGACTCAAGAAATCCTAAGTTACCTTCTCAAGCCAAGAACATAAAATTCTAGTCTAACATTCTTCCAAGCATTTCATCAAACACTTGGAAGGCACAAAAGAAAAGTATAGTAAATCACAACAAGAAAGAATTCTAACAACAATTGAATACAAAGAATTAACAACAACAACCAAGGAACTCACAATTATCATGAATTACCTCAAATTGCATTATTGAAAGAAAACAAAAGAACAAAAATATCTCAATTACAAAACCTAGAAACAAAATAAGAGAAATTACACTAGAGGATAGGGATAGAAAGAAGAACCAAAGTGTAGCAATCATCAATTGAAGGTAGAAGTAGAAGGAGACTTGAATTAAACCTAGAACTATGAGATCCTAATCTAACCCTAATTCCTAATCCTAGAGAGAAGTGAGAGCTTCTCTCTCTAAAACTAACTCTAACTCCTAAAACTAAGCTAATGATCAAAAGTGTGAAAAGTCCATTGATTCCCCTTCAATACTTGACTTAAATAGCATCAGAAATGAGTTGGATTGGGCCCACATGGCTCCTAAAACCGCTGGGGACGATTTCATTAAAGTGGCCATGGACAGAATCGGCGCGCGCGCGCAAAGTGCGCGTGCGCGCCCCTGAATGCGAAGCAACCTATGGCAAAATTTATATCATTTCGAAGCCCCGAATGTTAGCTTTCCAACCCAACTGGAACCGCATCATTTGGACCTCTGTAGCTCAAGTTATGGTCAATTGAGTGCGAAGAGGTCAGCTTGACAGCTTTCCGGTTCTTTCATTTCTCCATGAGTTCTCCAACTTTACATGCTTTTTCTTCATTCCCTTGATCCAATCTTTGCCTCCTAAACCTTAAACCACTTAACAAACATATCAAGGCATCTAATGGAATCAAGGAGAATTAGATTTAGCTATTTTAAGTCCTAAAAAGCATGTTTTCACTCTTAAGCACAATTAAAGGAGAATATACAAAACCATGCTATTTCATTGAATAAATGTGGGTGAAAGGTGATAAAATCCCCTAAAATCAATACAAGATAAACCCTACAAATGGGGTTTGTCAGACCTCATGAACTTCTACTTCCTCTCCAATCATGATGCTATGAATCATGATGGCCCGATCCACAGTAACTTCAGATCGGTTGCTAGTAGGAATGATGGAGCGTTGAATGAACTCCAACCATCCTCTAGCCACAGGCTTGAGATCCAGTCTTCTTAGTTGAACTGGCTTGCCTTTGGAATCTATTCTCCACTGAGCTCCTTCCGCACATATGTCTATAAGGACTTGGTCCAACCTTTGATTAAAGTTGACCCTGCTAGTGTAGGGGCGTTCATCTCCTTGCATCATGGGCAAGTGAAACGCCAACCTCACATTTTCCGGACTAAAATCTAAGTATTTTCCCTGAACCATTGTGAGATAGTTCTTTGGATTCGGGTTCATACTTTGATCATGGTTCCTAGTGATCCATGCATTGGCATAGAACTCTTGAACCATTAAGATTCCGACTTGTTGCATGGGGTTGGTTAAGACTTCCCAACCTCTTCTTTGGATCTCATGTCGGATTTCCGGATACTCATTCTTTTTGAGTTTGAAAGGGACCTCGGGGATCACCGTTTTCTTTGCCACAACATCATAGAAGTGGTCTTGATGGCTCTTGGAGATGAATCTTTCCATCTCCCATGACTCGGAGGTGGAAGCTTTTGTCTTCCCTTTCCCTTTTCTAGAGGATACTCCGGCCTTAGGTGCCATTGATGGTAATGGAAAAACAAAAAGCTTATGCTTTTTACCACACCAAACTTAAAACTTGCTCACCCTCGAGCAAGAAAGAAAAGAAGAGAAGAAGAAGAAGAAGAAAATATGGTAGAGAGGGAGAGAGGTAGGTTCGGCTAAGGGGGAGAAAATGGGTTAGTGTTGTGTGAAAATGAAGTAGAATGGAAGGGTATTTATAGGGAGAGGGAAGGGTGTATGTTCGGCCATTTTGGGTGGGAATGGGTGGGAAATTGATTTTGAATTTTATGAAGGTAGGTGGGGTTTATGCGGAAGAGTGGATTGATGTGAGTGGTGAAGGGGTAATTCGGAAGAGGAATTGAGGTGATTGGTGAGGAGTGTTGGGAAGTGTGATATGGGGAATTCAAATCACAAAAATAGGATTAGGAGGTAAGGTGGGAATATATTAGGTGGGATCCTGTGGGGTCCACAAATCCTGAGATGATCCTGTGGGGTCCATAGGATCCTGAGGTGTCAAGGAGTTCCATCCCTGCACCAAATAGGCATGTAAAATGCCTTGGCACATCATTCTGGCGTTTAAACGCCCATTGGTGCACGTTCTAGGCGTTCAACGCCCATGTAAAGCATGTTTCTGGCGTTGAACGCCAGTTTCATGCTTGTTGCTGGCGTTCAGCGCCAGCTTTTCTTCTCTGGGCACATTCCTGGTGTTCAGCGCCAGAATGTTGCTTGTTTCTGGCGTTCAGCGCCAGAATGGTGCTCTGTTCTGGCGTTGAACGCCAGCCAGATGCATCTTACTGGCGTTGAACGCCAGTCTGTGCGTCTTCCAGGGTGAAAATTTTTCTTCTGTTTTTGACTCTGTTTTTAATTTTTTTTTATTTTTTTCGTGACTCCTCATGATCATGTACCTAATAAAACACAAAATAACAATAAAACAAAATAAAATAACAATTAGATAAATAAAATTGGGTTGCCTCCCAACAAGCGCTTCTTTTAATGTCAATAGCTTGACAGTGGCTCTCATGGAGCCACAAGGTGATCAGGTCAATGTTAGTGTAGTCCCAACACCAAACTTAGAGTTTGGATATGGGGTCTTAACACCAAACTTAGAGTTTGGTTGTGGCCTCACAACACCAAACTTAGAGTTTGACTGTGTGGGCTCTTCTTGACTCTGAACTGAGATAAGCTCTTCATGCTTACTCTCTTTTGTCACAGAGGGATGGTCATGTGCCTTAAACACAAGGTAGTCCCCATTCAATTGAAGGACTAACTCACCTCTGTTGACATCTATCACAGCTTCTGCTGTGGCTAGGAAAGGTCTTCCAAGGATGATGCAATCATCCTCTTCCTTCCTAGTGTCTAGGATTATGAAATCAGCAGGGATGTAAAGGCCTTCAACCTTTACTAACACATCCTCTACTATTCCATAAGCTTGTCTCAATGACTTATCTGCCAATTGTAATGAGAATAAGGCAGGTTGTACCTCAATGATCCCCAGCTTCTCCATTATAGAGAGTGGCATAAGATTTATCCCTGACCCCAGATCACACAGAGCTTTTTCAAAGCTCATGGTGCCTATGGTACAAGGTATTAGGAACTTGCCAGGATCTTGTTTCTTTTGAGGTAGAATTTTCTTAATCCAAGTATCTAGTTCACTAATGAGCAAGGGAGGTTCACTTTCCCAAGTCTCATTACCAAACAACTTGGCATTCAGCTTCAGGATAGCTCCTAAATAATGAGCAACTTGCTCTCCAGTCACATCTTCATCCTCTTCAAAGGAAGAATAGTCTTCAGAGCTCATGAATGGTAGAAGGAGATTTAATGGAATCTCTATGGTCTCTATATGAGCCTCAAATTCCTCTGGATCCTTAATAGGAAACTCCTTCTTGCTTGAAGGACGTCCCAGGAGGTCTTCTTCACTAGGATTTTTGTCCTCCTCCTCCCTTGTGCATTCGGCCATGTTGAGTATATCAATGGCCTTGCACTCTCCTTTTGGATTCTCTTCTGTGTTGCTTGGGAGAATGCTGGGAGGAGTTTCAATGACTTTCTTACTCAGCTGGCCCACTTGTGCCTCCAGATTTCTGATGGAGGATCTTGTTTCATTCATGAAACTGAAAGTGGCCTTTGACAGATCAGAGACTATATTGGCTAGATTAGAAGTGTTTTGTTCAGAACTCTCTGTCTGTTGCTGAGAAGATGATGGATATGGCTTACTATTGCTCAGCCTATTGCGTCCACCATTGTTAAAGCCTTGTTGAGGCTTCTGTTGATCCTTCCAGGAGAAATTTGGGTGATTTCTCCATGATGGGTTATAGGTGTTTCCATATGGTTCACCCATGTAATTAACCTCTGCCATGGCAGGGTTTTCAGGATCATAAGCTTCTTCAGAAGCTGCCTCTCTAGTACTGTTGGATGCATGTTGCAAGCCATTCAGATTTTGAGAGATCATGTTGACTTGTTGAGTCAACACTTTGTTCTGAGCCAATATGGCATTCAGAGCATCAATTTCAAGAACTCCTTTCTTCTGAGGTATCCCATTATTCACGGAATTCCTCTCAGAGGTGTACATGAATTGGTTGTTTGCAACCATGTCAATGAGTTCTTGAGCCTCTTCAGGCGTTTTCTTCAGGTGAATAGATCCACCTGCAGAATGGTCCAATGAAATTTTCGAAAATTCAGAGAGACCATAATAGAATATATCTAATATGGTCCATTCTGAAAACATGTCAGATGGACACCTTTTGGTCAGCTGCTTATATCTTTCCCAAGCTTCATAGAGGGATTCACCATCTTTTTGTTTGAAGGTTTGAACATCCACTCTCAGCTTGCTTAGCTTTTGAGGAGGAAAGAATTTATCCAAGAAGGCAGTGACCAGCTTATCCCAGGAGTCCAGGCTATCCTTAGGTTGTGAATCCAACCATATTCTAGCTCTGTCTCTTACAGCAAAAGGGAAAAGCATGAGTCTGTAGACTTCAGGATCAACTCCATTCGTCTTTACAGTCTCACAGATCTGCAAGAACTCAGTTAAAAACTGATAAGGATCTTCAGATGGAAGTCCATAAAACTTGCAGTTTTGTTGCATTAAGGCAACTAGCTGAGGTTTCAGCTCAAAGTTATTGGCTCCAATGGCAGGAATGGAGATGCTTCTTCCATCAAACTTGGATGTTGGCTTTGTGAAGTCACCAAGCATTCTCCTTGCATTATTATTATTTTCGGCTGCCATCTCCTTCTCTTGTTCGAAAATTTCTGAAAGGTTATTTCTGGGTTGTTATAATTTAGCTTCTCTAAATTTTCTCTTCAGAGTCCTTTCAGGTTCTGGATCAATTTCAACAAGAGTGCCTTTTTCCCTGTTCCTGCTCATATGAAAGAGAAGAAAACAAGAAAAGAAAGAGGAATCCTCTATGTCACAGTATAGAGATTCCTTTATGTCAGTAGAAGAAGAAAGGGGTAGAAGAATCCAAATACAAGGGATATAAGAATTTCGGATTCTTAGATGAAGAGAGGTGAAGAGAAGTGTTAGTAATTAATTAATTAAATAGAATAAGAGAAGAGAAGGGAAATTTTGAAAATAATTTTTGAAAAAGAGGTTAGTAATTTTCGAAAATCAAAGATAAGATGAGATTAAATTAAAATTTAAAACAAAAAGAATTTTTGAAAAAGAGATGAGATATTTTCAAAAATTAGAGAGGGAAAAGTAGTTAGGTGGTTTTGAAAAAGATAAGAAACAAACAAAAAGTTAGTTAGTTGATTGAAAAAGATTTGAAATCGAATTTTGAAAAAGATAAGAAGATAAGAAGTTAGATAAGATATTTTGAAATCAAATTTTGAAAAAGATAAAATTTTTGAAAAAGATAAGATAAAAGATAAGATTTTTAAGAAAAAGATATTTTGAAAAAGATTAAATTTTTTTTTTAAAAATTACTTAACTAACAAGAAACTGAAAGATAAGATTCTAGAACTTAAAGAGTGAACCTTTCTTAACAAGAAAGTAACAAACTTCAAATTTTTGAACTAATCACATTATTTGTTAGCTAATTTTCGAAAATTTGATATAAAGATAAGAAAAATATTTTGAAAATATTTTGAAAATGATTTTTGAAATTTTCGAAAAAAATAAAAAAATAAAAAAGATATAATTTTTTGAAAAAGATTTTGAAAAGATAAGATTTTTAAAATTGAAAATTTGACTTGACTTGTAAGAAACAACTAATTTTAAAAATTTTTGACCAAGTCAACCCAAAATTTCGAAAATTTGGAGGAAAATAAGGAAAATATATTTTTTTGATTTTTGAATTTTTAATTATGAGAGAGAAAAACAACAAAAATACTCAATGCATGAAATTTTTAGATCAAAACAATGAATGCATGCAAGAATGCTATGAATGTCAAGATGAACACCAAGAACACTTTGAAGATCATGATGAACATCAAGAACATAATTTTGAAAAATTTTTGATGCAAAGAAAACATGCAAGACACCAAACTTAGAAATCTTTAATGCATGGACTCTAACAAACGAAAAATGCATATGAAAAACAACAAACAACACAAAACAAGAAAACCTCAAGATCAAACAAGAAGACTTGTCAAGAACAACTTGAAGATCATGAGAAACACCATGAATGCATGAATTTTCAAAAAAATGCAAGAAAAAATTTTTAAAGCATGCAATTGACACTTAAAAATTGACTCAAGACTCAAACAAGAAACACAAAATATTTTTGGTTTTTATGATTTTATGATTTTTTTTGTATTTTTATTATTATTTTTTTTCGAAAATATTTTTGGAAAAACAAAAAATAAAAGAAAAAATTTTTGAAAAAGATTTTTGAAAAGAAAATTACCTAATCTGAGCAACAAGATGAACCGTCAGTTGTCCATACTCGAACAATCCCCGGCAACGGCGCCAAAAACTTGGTGGACGAAATTGTGATCAAAGAATTCCAGGCACTGTTAGAGAAGCTCACAACTCCGTTCAACTAACCAGCAAGTGTACTGGGTCGTCCAAGTAATAAACCTTACGCGAGTAAGGGTCGATCCCACAGAGATTGTTGGTATGAAGCAAGCTATGGTCACCTTGTAAATCTCAGTTAGGCAGATTAAATTGGTTTATGGTTTCGAAAATTAATAATAAAAAGAAAATAAAAAGGGATAGAAATACTTATGTAAATCAATAGTGAGAATTTCAGATAGGTGTATGGAGATGCTGTGCTCCTCTTGAAACTCTACTTCACTACTCACTCTTCCTTCAATCCTTCTTACTCCTTTCCATGGCAAGCTGTATGTAGGGCATCACCATCATCGGTGGCTACTTTCAATCCTCTCGGGAAAATGATCCTATGCACTGTCACTGCACGGCTAATCGTCTGGAGGCATCACCCATGGTTGATGGCTACATCCCGTCCTCTCAGTGAAAACGTTCCTATGCTCTGTCACAGCACGGCTAATCATCTGTCGGTTCTCAATCAGGTTGGAATAGAATCCATTGATTCTTTTGTGTCTGTCACTAACGCCCAGCCTTCAGGAGTTTGAAGCTCGTCACAGTCATTCAATACCGGAATCCTACTCGGAATACCACCGACAAGGTTAGACTTTCCGGACTCCCAGGATCCTACTCGGAATACCACAGACAAGGTTAGACTTTCCGGATCCTCATGAATGCCGCCATCTATCTAGCTTATACCACGAAGATTCTGTTGGGGAATCTAAGAGATATGCGCCCGGCCTAAGGTAGAACGGAAGTGGTTGTCAGTCACGCACGTTCATAGGTGAGAATGATGATGAGTGTCACGGATCATCACATTCATCAAAGTTAAGTGCAACGTATATCTTGGAATAAGAATAAAAGAGAATTGAATAAAAAGTAATAGTGATTGTAGTGAAACTTGAGGTACAGCAGAGCTCCACACCCTTAATCTATGGTGTGCAGAAACTCCACCGTTGGAAATACATAAGTAAAAGGTTCAGGCATGGCCGAATGGCCAGCCCCCTGAAAGTGATCAATAGCCTCCTAAGATGAAGAATAAAACAAAACTGAGACCAAAGATGTCTAATACAATAGTAACTTATCCTATTTATACTAGACTAGCTACTAGGGTTTACATGAGTAAGTATTTGATGCATAAATTCACTTCCGGGGCCCACTTGGTGTATGTTTGGGCTGAGCTTGATCTATCCACGAGCTGAGGCTTTTCTTGGAGTTGAACTCCAAGTTATGACGTGTTTTGGACGTTCAACTCCGGATCATGACGTTTTTCTGGCGTTTAACTCCAGACAGCAGCATGTACTTGGCGTTCAACGCCAAGTTACGTCGTCAATTTCCGAATAAAGTATGAACTATTATATATTGCTGGAAAGCTCGGGATGTCTACTTTCCAACGCCATTGAGAGCGCGCCATTTGGAGTTCTGTAGCTCCAGAAAATCTATTTCGAGTGCAGGGAGGTCAGATTCCAACAGCATCAGCAGTCCTTTTGTCAGCCTTTTTCAGAGTTTTGCTCAAGTCCCTCAATTTCAGCCAGATTTTACCTGAAATCACAGAAAAATACACAAACTCATAGTAAAGTCCAGAAATGTGAATTTAACATAAAAACAAATGAAAACATCCCTAAAAGTAGCTCAAACTTACTAAAAACTACCTAAAAACAATGCCAAAAAGCGTATAAATTATCCGCTCTTCACTACCTCACAGAGAAAAGGAAAAGGCAAGACTACTGGCAAGCGCAAAAGAGGAGACCCCTCCCAGTCCATCATAGATCTAATGCATGATTCCTCATGGCGGGAGAAGAACTTTACCCAGCAGGAAAAAGCTGACCAGCTGCTCCCTGCAAATGATTCCATCAAATTTGCAAACCGGTACTGTGAGCTGAAGTATCCGGCATTTGCAGACTCCAGAAACCTATACCTGGAGAGGACTCTGAGGATCCCAGGAGAACTCCAGCAATACACCACTGAGCAAATCAAACAAAGAGGCTGGTTCTTTCTGGAAAGAGCACTGACAAAGGTCAATGCATCTTGGGTTAGGGAATTCTACTGCAACTTCTATATCACTACCCTAGATGCAGTGAACCTGCGAGGCAAGCAGATTCTGGTCACTGAAGAGGCTATAGAGGACATCCTACAGCTCCCACCTAAGTCCGATCAGCCTGATGGTTACAAAAAGGCTTAGGAGGACATGCATTTCTTGAGGTTTGATTGGGATGCTGTCAAGGCAAGGATAGCCCTGGACCCGACTGTTCCTTGGGAGATGGGTCAGGACACCACCTTGCCCAAGGGTATCAAGCGGGCGTACCTAAATGATAAGGCTCAGTTATGGCATCAAATCCTGAGTAATTATGTGATGTCGAGTACTCATGAGACAGAGATTCTAGCTGCTATGATCACCCTCCTATGGTGTGTGATGGAGGGTAAGGACCTGTATTTGCCATGCTTTATCCGGCATTATATGGCCAAGGTCCACGTCCGAGGCACTCTTCCCTTCCCTTATCTGGTTACACAGCTAGGCCGTCGAGCTGACGTGCCATGGGAGGATGCCGATGAGAGACCACCGGCTGCGGACTACAGGAAGATCATTCCTCACAGTAGGAACTTCCTTGCTTTGGGCTACAGACCACCACCTTTCACTGCTACTGATGAGACAGCCCCACCGTCTGTCGGACCCTCTTCTTCCACAGCTACCCCTGCTGCCACCACTGCACCTCCACCTACCTCAGAGCCAGTCTACCGCCTCGTGCACTGCTTATTTCGACAGCTTGATCAGATGGAGCGCTGTAATCGGTGCCGGTATGAGCATTTGAAGCTGATGATCTGGCAGGGCAGTGACATCCCCTCTGAGCCTGACTCACCATCAGAGCCATCCGAGGAGGAGGCAGATGAGCACCAAGAGGAGACCCATCCGCAGGCAGGCACAGAGCAAGGTGCTCCCCAGGTAGAGATTCCACATCAGATTGAGGCCGCAGATCCTGAAATTCCGATCCAGTCAGCACCTCCTCTACAGCAGCCAGATCCTCAGCCCACTACCACCGGGACTCCAGCTACCATCCCTACCAGTGATGACACCCCTTCACACCCAGTTTGACTGAGCATCAGGGACGATGCTTCACTTTAAGTGTGGGGAGGTCGCCATCTCTAGCGTTTTATTTTGGTGAACCACTACATCTCTTTTTCTTTTATTCTGGATATTTTTCTGTATTTTTCTTTTTATTGTTATTTTCTGAGTACTTATACATTGCTACTTTGATGTATTTCTACTCTATTTCTGCATTTTGCATTTTTAGTTCATTTTTTTAGCAATTTAGTTTATTTTAGTTATTTAGTTTAGTTTGCAATTCTAACTTATTAGTGAATTGATTAGTATAGTTTACCCTTTTTAGCATAAGATAGCATAGTCTAAATTGAAAAATATAAAAAGGAAGTAAGCTAGAAAATTGAACATAACAGATTTAAATCCATAAACCCTGTATATAGAGCATTACATCATATAGTTAAGTTGACAACATTTCATCAAGGAGGAACACTAAAACCTTAAAGGCCACCTAAGACAATTTTTTTATGAGAATAATGGGAAATTTTAACTAAATTTCCATGACATACATGAGTGATATATGATTTATGAGTTTGAGAACATACAGCCTGTGAGTTTTGAGCTTAATTGTATGGTTACATTTAAACCATAATATTTTATTCCTGTGTGTTCCGCTCTTCTTTTCTATTCTGGTGTTCTTTACTTTGTTTTAATCTATATGTCCAGTTATAAAATATAGATACATACCAAGAGAGTGATTGAGGCCTTGTTTGATTTTAACTCACTATCCCAAATAAAGCCTACCTTTTATGCCATCCTTGTTAGCCCCTTTGAACCTTTTAATCCCCTTTTATTCTATTTAGCCACACTACTAGCCTTAAGCAGAAAAATAAAATAAAATCCCAAGTTGAATCCTTGGTTAGCTTAAGATAGAAATTGTATAATTAATTAAGAGTGGGGAAACTTTATGGGAACATGGATGACAAAAACAAGGGTAGAAAAGTTGAAAAGAAATTAAGAATTTTTGGGAAACACGCTCATGTAGAATTAAAATAATTAATTACCATGTGCATCAAAAACAAAAAAAACAAAAATGCAAATTAAAGCAAATGCACATGGTATAGAACAAAATATGAGCATGTGACATAAAAAGTGGGAATTATGGAAAAATGGGTAAAGAAGCTTTACTTTAGAAATTATGTGTGTTAGGTGAGATCTTAGACTAATTAAGGATTCACTTATTAGCTCACTTAGCCTTATACATATACCCTTACCTTTACCTTGGCCCCATTACAACCTTAATTAAAGACCTCATGATTTTTGGTATGTCTATATTTTATAATTGTTGATTGGTTAGATGAAAAACAAAGTTATAGAAAATAAGGATAAAAAGAAGAATAGAGTGATTAACCCAATAAACACTGAGTGACTAGAGAGTAAACACAAAATCAAGTGAGGGTTCACTAACTCATTAACATATATCTCTGCTTAAATTACTAATTGTCTTGCAAGTTTATTAAATGTTTTTCTCTCCCATCTCAATTGTAAAAATGCTTTATCATTATCTAAGGTTGGCTATATATATATATATATATATATATATATATATATATATATATATATATATATATATATATATATATATATATATGACTCCTTGAGAATGTGAATTGATTTAACTACATGTAAGCTTTATATATGAGTGAATGAAATTAGAATTGCATCATGCATTTAGTTAGTTGCATTTAGATTAGAATTGCATTGCATGGCATTCAACCACTTCAAAACCTTACTTTTTACCTTGGACATAGCATGAGGACATGCTATTACTTAAGTGTGGGGAGGTTGATAAACCCATATTTTATGATATATTTTATGCTTAATCTGAGTGATTTATTCAATCCTTCACCCACTTATTCATATTAATTGTATGGTTTTACTTCTCCTTCCTTATTATGTGATGTATGTGAAAAACATGTTTCCTATGCTTTTAAATTAATTATTTTAATCACCTTTAATTCCATTCGATGCCATGATTAGTGTGTTGAGTAGTTTCAGATCTTCTAAGGCAGGAATGACTTAAAGGATGGAAAAGGAAACATAAAAAAATGGAAGGAAAGCGCAAAACGGAATTTTGAAGAAACTAGCATCCACGCGATCGCATGGATGACGCGATCGCGTGCCAGAAGCGAAGACAAAACGACGCGGCCGCATGACTGACGTGACCGCGCGACTTGAGCAAATCGCATACGACGCGGACGCGAGAATGACGCGACCACGTGACAAGGAGAACTCCGAATGACGCGACCGCGTGACCCACGCGGACGCGTGACAGAGGCCACGCACCAGAAATTGCAGAAACGCTCATAGCGGATTCTGAAGCCTTTTTGGCCCAAATCCAAGTCCAGAAGTCAGAGACCAAAGGTTATGAAGTCGAGGAATGCATCCTTCGAAAGGAGACTTGAGGAGGCTATTCATAATTCACTTTTCATATTTTAGATGTAGTTTTTAGGGAGAGAGGTTCTCTCCTCTCTCTCTCTTTAGGATTAGGATTTAGGATTTAGGACTTCTCTTAGTTTTAGGAGTGACTCTCAATCCCAGGTTCTTTATTTTTATTCATCCCAATTTAATTTATGAACTGTTCCATATTACAGATTACTCTTTTAAATTAATGTTATTTAACATATTTCAGTTTAATATTGCTTCCTTTTATTTATGTTATTGTTGTTCTCAATCTGAAGACATTCTTATGCCTGTAACACCCTACCATACAGAGTCTTATGCTTAAGTCATAATTCAGAAATGGCAAGGTATTACGACCTCTAAAATAAAAATTTAATATGTGTAGTAGTATAAATGATTGATTATAACTAGGAGCCTTTATAGAAAAAGGGGTAAACAAAAATCGCAACTCAAACGTGCAACACTCTGATCGATAACGTAACGAACAAGGATAACCAACGCGAGATTATATATATATACAAAGGAGGGTCAAAAACAGGAATATCAAGACTCAAAATCCGGCTGCGAAGATAACCGGTCCGAGCATAGCAATATATACATATGATAAAATAAGGAAAACCCCAAAGGAAACCCAAAGGGACACAAATACATAAAAACTATTCTCCAAAATCTCCCATAAGAGGAGTCATCACAGTTTATATTATTTAATGGAGATAAAAGTATCTAAGCAAAACATATAAACTAAACAGAGTCCCCAAGAACAAAGGATCTTCGGTAATCCAGAAGTCTCCAGCAGGCCTCAGCGAGAAACCTCACGTCCTGCATCTGAAAACCACAAAATCCGCATGGGTGAGAACCAGAGGTCCCCAGCATGGTAATAGCTTCCACATATATAATACATAATAATAGAGGAAAGCCGAAGGCAATCCTAGAACTTCCTCCAGATAATATCAAAGCTTATAAACAAGCTAAACCATATAAGGGCATCTGACTAAAGATTCTTCAGTCTAACTAATACTTCCCTTTCCAATTCCTTCAAACCTCCCAACCACCATCAGGAGTATAATGTAGCAAACACGGTTATATCAAACAAGAGATATACAAATAGGAACAGATAAGGTATTTAGACAATTAGCAAGTAATATGCAGTCAAATAGGCAATCTCAAACAATTCATATAGTATGCATATGATGAATACCTATCCCTAGTGGCTGATGATATCATCTGTTGGTTATAGAGCCAACCGGACAAGTCCTGGTAGTTAACCATTGGACTGTCCCTCTGTCGTGTCTCCCCAACTCGAGTTATACTCAATATAAACTTGATCATAATCATGATCCATATCCATCACCCTCACTGGTGAATATTTATGGGGGTGAGCTCATCGGGGCTTTCACAGTGCCCGGCCACCCTGACGACATAGGGTCAAAAGAGCTTCAAGTCTCAACCTGGAGCACGTGGTGGCTAGCCACTGTTTCTCCCAGGGAAACTCTCATCTCCGATAATGGAAGTGCAACATTCACAATTCATTCAACAACATATATATGCATTTATTCTTAGCCATAATCATGGCTCCACTGTAACACGGCAATAATCCAGCCACCCGGCTCACGGTTAAATCCATAACCAGCCATCTGGCTCACGGTTAAATCCATAACCAGCCATTTCATTAACAATTACGGCCTTTCGGCCCATGGCATAACAAGCACTTCCACCGCCATCCTCTGCCTCCCACATAATCATCTTTGATCCTCATTGATCATTCATTTTTCCCTTGCTTCACTCGCAAGTTACTACATCCCCTAGCTCCTTTTCTAATTGCTAGGCATATTATAAAGATCTAAGACATAAGTGGTGAGATCAGAGGCTTAGAAGTATGAGATTTGGCTTTTAAAACTCAAAAATCAACTTTGGGATGAAAACAGGGCCACGCGTACGTGCACTCCACGCGCACGCGTGGATGGCCCAAAACTCATCGACGCGTATGCGTCCTGCACGCGAACGCGTGGATTGAAAATTAGCCAATCTATGCGCACGCGTCAACCACGCGTATGCGTGGGAACTCTCGTGCCTAGCAATTGAGGGACCTGAAATTGAGGGACCTGAGCAAAAATCTGATTCAGAGACTAAAAAGGACTGCAGATGCTGTTGGATTCTGACCTCCCTGCACTCGAAGTGGATTTTCTGGAGGTACAGATGCCCAATTGGCGCGCTCTCAACGGCGTTGGAAAGTAGACATCCTGGGCTTTCCAGCAATATATGATAGTTCATACTTTGCCCAAGATTTGATGGCCCAAACCGGCGTTCAACGTCACCCTCAGAATTTCCAGCGTTAAACGCCGGAACTGGCACCAAAGTGGGAGTTAAACGCCCAAACTGGCATAAAAGCTGGCGTTTAACTCCAAGAAGAGTCTCTACACGAAAATGCTTCAATGCTCAGCCCAAGCACTCACCAAGTGGGCACGGAAGTGGATTTTTATGTCATTTACTCATCTCTGTACACCCTAGGCTACTAGTTCTCTATATATAGGACCTTTTACTATTGTATTTTCATCTTTAGACATCTAGTTCTTAGATCAGATCTTGGTAGTTATCTTTGTTCTGAGGCTATCTTAGATCATTGGGAGGCTGGCCATTCGGCCATGCCTAGACCTTGTTCTTATGTATTTTCAACGGTGGAGTTTCTACACACCATAGATTAAGGTGTGGAGCTCTGCTGTACCTCGAGTATTAATGCAATTACTATTGTTCTTCTATTCAATTCCGCTTGTTCTTGTTCTAAGATATCACTTGTTCTTCAACTTGATGAATGTGATGATCCGTGACACTCATCATCATTCTCACCTATGAACGTGTGCCTGACAACCACCTACGTTCTACCTTAGATTGGGTGGATATCTCTTGGATTCCTGATACACGACGCATGGTTGATCGCCTGACAACCGAGCGCTCGCCTGACAACCGAGCCAGCCATTCCGTGAGATCAGAGTCTTCGTGGTATAGGCTAGAACTGATGGCGGCATTCAAGAGAATCCGGAAGGTCTAACCTTGTCTGTGGTATTCTGAGTAGGATTCAATGATTGAATGACTGTGACGAGCTTCAAACTCCTGAAGGCGGGGCGTTAGTGACAGACGCAAAAGAATCACTGGATTCTATTCCGGCCTGATTGAGAACCGACAGATGGATACCCGTGCCGTGACAGGGTGCGTTGAACATTTCCACTGAGAGGATGGGAGGTAGCCACTGACAACGGTGAAACCCTTGCATAAGCTTGCCATGGAAAGGAGTAAGAAGGATTGGATGAAGGCAGTAGGAAAGCAGAGAGACGGAAGGGACCAAGCATCTTCATACGCTTATCTGAAATTCCCACCAATGAATTACATAAGTATCTCTATCTTTATCTTTATGTTTTATTCGTATATCACCCATATCCATTTGAGTTTGCCTGACTAAGATTTACAAGGTGACCATAGCTTGCTTCATACCAACAATCTCTGTGGGATCGACCCTTACTCGCGTAAGGTTTATTACTTGGACGACCCAGTACACTTTCTGGTTAGTTGTGCGAAGTTGTGTTTATGCCATGGTATTGAACACCAAGTTTTTGGATTCATTACCGGGGATTATTTGATTTGTGAAAAGTATTGATCACAATTTCGTACACCAAGTTTTTGGCGCCGTTGCCAGGGATTGTTCGAGTATGGACAACTGACGGTTCATCTTGTTGCTTAGATTAGGTATTTTTCTTTAGAGTTCTTAAGAATGAATTCTAGTGTTTCAAAGTGATGTTCTTATCATCACCAAAGCTGATTGATTCTCATCAATTTAGCTCTTGAATGCAATGTCCTGCGGAAGCTTGGCTAGCCTTGGTGCACGAAATTGTGATCAATACTTTTCACAAATCAAATAATCCCCGGTAATGAATCCAAAAACTTGGTGTTCAATACCATGGCATAAACACAACTTCGCACAACTAACCAGCAAGTGTACTGGGTCGTCCAAGTAATAAACCTTACGCGAGTAAGGGTCGATCCCACAGAGATTGTTGGTATGAAGCAAGCTATGGTCACCTTGTAAATCTTAGTCAGGCAAACTCAAATGGGTATGGTGATAAACGCATAAAACATAAAGATAAAGATAGAGATACTTATGTAATTCATTGGTAGGAATTTCAGATAAGCGTATGAAGATGCCTTCCCTTCCGTCTCTCTGCTTTCCTACTGTCTTCATCCAATCCTTCTTCTTCCTTTCCATGGCAAGCTTAAGCAAGGGTTTCACCGTTGTCAGTGGCTACCTCCCATCCTCTCAGTGGAAATGTTCAACGCACCCTGTCACGACACGGCTATCCATCTGTCGGTTCTCGATCAGGCCGGAATAGAATCCAGTGATTCTTTTGCGTTTGTCACTAACGCCCCACCTTCAGGAGTTTGAAGCACGTCACAGTCATTCAATCATTGAATCCTACTCAGAATACCACAGACAAGGTTAGACCTTCCGGATTCTCTTGAATGCCGCCATCAGTTTTAGCCTATACCACGAAGACTCTGATCTCACGGAATGGCTGGCTCGTTTGTCAGGCGAGCACTCGGTTGTCAGGCGATCAACCATGCATCGTGTATCTGGAATCCAAGAGATATTCACCCAATCGAAGGTAGAACGGAGGTGGTTGTCAATCACACGTTCATAGGTGAGAATGATGATGAGTGTCACGGATCATCACATTCATCAAGTTGAAGAACAAGTGATATCTTAGAACAAGAACAAGCGGAATTGAATAGAAGAACAATAGTAATTGCATTAATACTCGAGGTACAGCAGAGCTCCACACCTTAATCTATGATGTGTAGAAACTCCACCGTTGAAAATACATAAGAACAAGAGTGATCATTGGCTTCGGTCCCAGAGAGGGAACCAGAAGAACCAAGATCTGATCTAAGAACTAGATGTCCAAAAGATGAAAAATACAATAGTAAAAGGTCCTACTTATAGAGAACTAGTAGCCTAGGGTGTACAGAGATGAGTAAATGACATAAAAATCCACTTCTGGGCCCACTTGGTGTGTGCTTGGGCTGAGCAATGAAGCATTTTCGTGTAGAGACTCTTCCTGGAGTTAAACGCCAGCTTTTATGCCAGTTTGGGCGTTTAACTCCCATTTTGGTGCCAGTTCCGGCGTTTAACGCTGGGATTTCTGAGGGTGACTTTGAACGCCGGTTTGAGCCATCAAATCTTGGACAAAGTATGGACTATCATATATTGCTGGAAAGCCCAGGATGTCTACTTTCCAACGCCGTTGAGAGCGCGTCAATTGTGCTTCTGTAGCTCCAGAAAATCCACTTCGAGTGCAGGGAGGTCAGAATCCAACAGCATCTGCAGTCCTTTTCAGTCTCTGAATCAGATTTTTGCTCAGGTCCCTCAATTTCAGCCAGAAAATACCTGAAATCACAGAAAAACACACAAACTCATAGTAAAGCCCAGAAAAGTGAATTTTAACTAAAAACTAATAAAAATATACTAAAAACTAATTAGATCATACTAAAAACATACTAAAAATAATGCCAAAAAGCGTACAAATTATCCGCTCATCACAACACCAAACTTAAATTGTTGCTTGTCCTCAAGCAACTGAAAATCAAATAAGATAAAAAGAAGAGAATATGCAATGAATTCCAAAAACATCTATGAAGATCAGTATTAATCAGATGAGCGGGGCTTTTAGCTTTTTGCCTCTGAACAGTTTTGGCATCTCACTCTATCCTTTGAAATTCAGAATGGTTGGCTTCTTTAGGAACTCAGAATCCAGATAGTGTTATTGATTCTCCTAGTTAAGTATGATGATTCTTGAACATAGCTACTTATTGAGTCTTGGCCGTGGCCCAAAGCACTCTGTCTTCCAGTATTACCACCGGATACATACATGCCACAGACACATAACTGGGTGAACCTTTTCAGATTGTGACTCAGCTTTGCTAGAGTCCCCAATTAGAGGTGTCCAGGGTTCTTACGCACACTCTTTTTGCCTTGGATCACAACTTTATTTCTTTTATTTTTCTTTCTTTTTCTTTCTTTTTCTCTTCTCTTTTTTTTTTCGAAATTTTCTCTCTTTTTCTTTTTTTTTATATTCACTGCTTTTTCTTGCTTCAAGAATTATTTTTATGATTTTTCAGATCCTCAGTAACATGTCTCCTTTTTCATCATTCTTTCAAGAGCCAACATTCATGAACCACAAATTCAAAAGACATATGCACTGTTTAAGCATACATTCAGAAAACAAAAATATTGCCACCACATCAAAATAATTAAACTGTTATAAAATTTAAAATTCATGTAATTCTTCTCTTTTTCAATTAAGAACATTTTTCATTCAAGAAAGGTGATGGATTCATAGGACATTCATAACTTTGAGGCATAGACACTAAGACACTAATGATCACAAGACACAAACATAGACAAACATAAGCACTAAAATTCGAAAAACAGGAAAATAAAGAACAAGGAAATTAAGGAACGGGTCCACCTTAGTGATGGCGGCTCTTTCTTCCTCTTGAAGATCCTATGGAGTACTTGAGCTCCTCAATGTCTCTTCCTTGTCTTTGTTGCTCCTCTCTCATGATTCTTTGATCTTCTCTAATTTCATGGAGGATGATGGAGTGTTCTTGATGCTCCACCCTTAGTTGTCCCATGTTGGAACTCAATTCTCCTATGGAGGTGTTTAGTTGCTCCCAATAGTTTTGTGGAGGAAAGTGCATCCCTTGAGGAATCTCAGGGATCTCATGATGAGTGGGGTCTCTTGTATGCTCCATCCTTTTCTTAGTGATGGGCTTGTCCTCATCAATAGGGATATCTCCCTCTATGTCAACTCCAACTGAATAACAGAGGTGACAAATGAGATGAGGGAAGGCTAACCTTGCCAAGGTGGAGGACTTGTCCGCCACCTTATAAAGCTCTTGAGCTATAACCTCATGAACTTCTATTCCTTCTCCAATCATGATGCTATGAATCATGATAGCCCGGTCTATGGTAACTTCGGACCGGTTGCTAGTGGGAATGATTGAGCGTTGGATAAACTCCAACCATCCTCTAGCCACGGGTTTGAGGTCATGCCTTCTCAATTGAACCGTCTTCCTTCTTGAATCTCTCTTCCATTGGGCGCCCTCTTCACATATGACTGTGAGGACTTGGTCCAACCTTTGATCAAAGTTGACCCTTCTAGTGTAAGGATGTTCATCTCCTTGCATCATGGTCAAGTTGAATGCCAACCTTACATTTTCCGGACTAAAATCCAAGTATTTCCCCCGAACCATAGTAAGATAATTCTTTGGATCCGGGGTCACACTTTGATCATGGTTCTTGGTGATCCATGCATTGGCATAGAACTCTTGAACCATCAAGATTTCGACTTGTTAAATGGGGTTGGTAAGAACTTCCCAACCTCTTCTTTGGATCTCATGTCGGATCTCCGGATAATCACTCTTTTTGAGTGAAAAAGGGACCTCGGGGATCACCTTCTTCAAGGCCACAACTTCATAGAAGTGGTCTTGATGCACCCTTGAGATGAATCTCTCCATCTCCCATGACTCGGAGGTAGAAGCTTTTGCCTTCCCTTTCCTCTTTCTAGAGGTTTCTCTGGCCTTGGATGCCATAAATGGTTATGGAAAAACAAAAAGCAATGCTTTTACCACACCAAACTTAAAAGGTTTGCTCGTCCTCGAGCAAAAGAAGAAAGAAAAGAGTAGAAGAAGAAGAAATGAGGAAGATGGGAATGGCTTTTGTTTTCGGCCAAAGGGGGGAGAAGTGGTATTTAGGTTGTGTGAAAATGAAGGAGTGAAGGAGGGTTTATATAGGAGAGGGGGAAGGGTGATGTTCGGCTATGTATGGGTGGGTTTGGGTGGGAAAGTGGTTTGAATTTGAATGGTGAGGTAGGTGGGGTTTTATGAAGGATGGATGTGAGTGGTGAAGAGAAAGATGGGATTTGATAGGTGAAGGGTTTTTGGGGAAGAGGTGTTGAGGTGATTGGTGAATGGGTGAAGAAGAAGAGAGAGAGTGGTGGGGTAGGTGGGGATCCTGTGGGGTCCACAGATCCTGAGGTGTCAAGGAAAAGTCATCCCTGCACCAAATGGCAAGCAAAATCTCGTTTTGTGCCAATTCTAGCGTTAAACGCCGGGCTGGTGCCCATTTCTAGCATTTAACGCCAGCTTCTTGCCCTTTTCTGGCGTTTAACGCCAGTCTGGTGCCCCTTTCTGGCGTTAAACGCCCAGAATGGTGCCAGACTGGGCGTTAAACGCCCAACAGCTAGCCTCACTGGCGTTTAAACGCCAGTACGCTCTCCTCCAGGGTGTGCTGTTTTTCTTTCTACTTTTCATTCTGTTTTTGCTTTTTTCATTGATTTTGTGACTTCTCATGATCATCAACCTACAAAAAAAAACATAAAATAACAAAAGAAAATAGATAAAATATAACATTGGGTTGCCTCCCAACAAGCGCTTCTTTATTGTCAGTAGCTTGACAGTGGGCTCTCATGGAGCCTCAGAAATGCTCAGAGCCATGTTGGAACCTCCCAACACCAAACTTAGAGTTTGAATGTGGGGGTTCAACACCAAACTTAGAGTTTGGTTGTGGCCTCCCAACACCAAACTTAGAGTTTGACTGTGGGGGCTCTGTTTGGCTCTGTTTTGAGAGGAGCTCTTCATGCTTCCTCTCCATGGTGACAGAGGGATATCCTTGGGCCTTAAACACCAAGGATTCTGCATTCACTTGAATGATCAACTCTCCTCTATCAACATCAATCACAACCTTTGCTGTGGCTAGGAAGGGTCTGCCAAGGATGATGGATTCATCCATGCACTTCCCAGTCTCTAGGACTATAAAATCAGTAGGGATGTAATGGTCTTCAACTTTTACCAGAACATCCTCTACAAGTCCATAGGCTTGTTTTCTTGAATTGTCTGCCATCTCTAGTGAGATTTTTGCAGCTTGCACCTCAAAGATCCCTAACTTCTCCATTACAGAGAGAGGCATGAGGTTTACACTTGACCCTAAGTCACACAAGGCCTTCTTGAAGGTCATGGTGCCTATGGTACAAGGTATTGAAAACTTCCCAGGATCCTGTCTCTTTTGAGGCAGTTTCTGCCTAGACAAGTCATCCAGTTCTTTGGTGAGCAAAGGGGGTTCATCCTCCCAAGTCTCATTTCCAAATAACTTGTCATTTAGCTTCATGATTGCTCCAAGGTATTTAGCAACTTGCTCTTCAGTGACATACTCATCCTCTTCAGAGGAAGAATACTCATCAGAGCTCATGAATGGCAGAAGTAAGTCCAATGGAATCTCTATGGTCTCATTTTGAGCCTCAGATTCCCATGGTTCCTCATTGGGGAACTCATTGGAGGCCAGTGGACATCCATTGAGGTCTTCCTCAGTGGCGTTCACTGCCTCTTCCTCCTCTCCAAATTCGGCCATGTTGATGGCTTTGCACTCTCCTTTTGGATTTTCTTCTGTATTGCTTGGAAGAGTACTAGGAGGGAGTTTAGTAATTTTCTTGCTCAGCTGACCCACTTGTGCCTCCAAATTTCTTATGGAGGACCTTGTTTCAGTCATGAAACTTTGAGTGGTTTTGATTAGATCAGAGACCATGGTTGCTAAGTCAGAGGTATTCTGCTTAGAATTCTCTGTCTGTTGCTGAGAAGATGATGGAAAAGGCTTGCTATTGCTAAACCTGTTTCTTCCACCATTATTGTTGTTGAAACCTTGTTGAGGTCTCTGTTGATCTTTCCATGAGAAATTTGGATGATTTCTCCATGAAGGATTATAGGTGTTTCCATAGGATTCTCCCATGTAATTCACCTCTTCCATTGAAGGGTTCTCAGGATCATAAGCTTCTTCCTCAGATGAAGCTTCCTTAGTACTGCTTGGTGCATTTTGCATTCCAGACAGACTTTGAGAAATCATATTGACTTGTTGGGTCAATATTTTGTTTTGAGCCAATATGGCATTCAGAGTGTCAATCTCAAGAACTCCTTTCTTCTGACTAGTCCCATTGTTCACAGGATTTCTTTCAGAAGTGTACATGAATTGGTTATTTGCAACCATTTCAATTAGCTCTTGAGCTTCTATAGGCGTCTTCTTCAGATGAAGAGAGCCTCCAGCAGAGCTATCCAAAGACATTTTGGATAGTTCAGAGAGACCATCATAGAAAATACCTATGATGCTCCATTCAGAAAGCATATCAGAGGGACACTTTCTGATTAATTGTTTGTATCTTTCCCAAGCTTCATAGAGGGATTCTCCTTCCTTCTGTCTGAAGGTTTAGACTTCCACTCTAAGCTTACTCAATTTTTGAGGTGGAAAGAACTTTGCCAAGAAGGCATTAACTAGCTTTTCCCAAGAGTCCAGGCTTTCTTTAGGTTGTGAGTCCAACCATGTCCTAGCTCTATCTCTTACAGCAAAAGGGAATAGCATAAGTCTGTAGACTTCAGGGTCAACCCCATTAGTCTTGACAATGTCACAGATTTGCAAGAATTCAGCTAAAAACTGATGAGGATCTTCCAATGGAAGTCCATGGAACTTGCAATTCTGTTGCATTAAAGAAACTAATTGAGGCTTAAGCTCAAAGTTGTTTGCTCCAATGGCAGGGATAGAGATGCTTCTCCCATAGAAGTCGGGAGTAGGTGCAGTAAAGTCACCCAGCACCTTCCTTGCATTGTTGGCATTGTTGTTGTTTTCGGCTGCCATAGGTTCTTCTTCTTTGAAGATTTCTGTTAGGTCCTCTACAGAGAGTTGTGCTTTGGCTTCTCTCAGTTTTCTCTTCAAGGTCCTTTCAGGTTCAGGATCAGCCTCAACAAGAATGCTTTTGTCCTTGCTTCTGCTCATAAGAAAGAGAAGGGAACAAGAAAATGTGGAATCCTCTATGTCACAGTATAGAGATTCCTTTAGGTGTTAGAGGAAAAGAAAAATAGAAGACAGAAGTAGAAAATTCGAACTTATCAAAGAAGATAGAGTTCGAATTTTGCATTAAGGAATAGTGTTAGTCCATAAATAGAAGGATGTGAGAAGAAGGGAAGTAATTTTCGAAAATTGAGTGAAAGATTTTGAAAACATTTTTGAAAAACACTAATTGATTTTCGAAAATAAGAGTGGAAAAGAAATCAAGTGATTTTTGAAAAAGATTTTAATATTAGAAATCAAAAAGATTTGATTGAAAACTATTTTGAAAAAGATGTGGTTAAGAAGATATGATTGGTTTTAAAAAGATGTGATTGAGAAGATATGATTTGAAAAACATTTTAAAAAGATTTGATTTTGAAAATCAATGTCTTGGCTATCAAGAAAAGATATGATTCAAACATTAAACCTTTCTCAACAGAAAAGGCAACATACTTGAAATGTTGAATCAAATCATTAATTGATAGCAAGTATCTTTGAAAATAGAAAGAAATTGATTTTGAAAACATATGATTGAAAAGATATGATTTGAAAAAGATTTGATTTTGAAAAACTTTGAAAACTTGAAAAAAATTTGCATTGAAAACAGAATCTTCCCTCTTGTGCCATCCTGGCGTTAAATGCCCAGAATGGTGCACATTCTGGCGTTTAACGCCCAAAACTATACCCTTTTGGGCGTTAAACGCCCAACCAGGTACCCTGGCTGGCGTTTAAACGCCAGTCTGTCCTTCTTCACTGGGCATTTTGAACGCCCAGCTTTTTCTGTGTAATTCCTCTGCTGTATGTTCTGAATCTTCAATTCTCTGTATTATTGACTTGAGAATACACAAATTAAAAATATTTTTGGATTTTTAATAATCAAAATGCAACTAAAATCAAATAACAATGCATGCAAGACACCAAACTTAGAAGTTTGTATACTACTGACACTAACAAAATGAGAATGCATATGAGACACACGAAACACTCAAGTCAATAGAATTCAAAGATCAGAGCAAGTAAATCATCAAGAATAACTTTGAAAATCACTTAGGACACATGAATGAATCCATGCAATTGACACCAACTTAAAATGAGACACTAGACTCAAACAAGAAATTTTTGGATTTTATGATTTTGTAATTTTTTGTGTGATTTTCGAAAATTAAGTGGAAAAAGATATCAAAATTCTTAATGAGAATTCCAGGAATCAGTGCAATGCTAGTCTAAGACTCCGGTCCAGGAATTAGACATGGCTTCACAGCCAGCCAAGCTTTCAAAGAAAGCTTCGGTCCAAAACACTAGACATGGCCAATGGCCAGCCAAGCCTTAGCAGATCACTGCTCCAAAAGCAAGATTGATAGAAATCAACAAGCTCTTGTGATGATAAGTTGAAACCTCGGTCCAATGAAATTAGACATGGCCTTTCAGCCAGCCAGATTTCAACAAATCATCATGAAACTCTAGAATTCATTCTTAAGAACTCTGAAGAAAAAAATACCTAATCTAAGCAACAAGATGAACCGTCAGTTGTCCATACTCGAACAATCCCCGGCAACGGTGCCAAAAACTTGGTGCACGAAATTGTGATCAATACTTTTCACAAATCAAATAATCCCCGGTAATGAATCCAAAAATTTGGTGTTCAATACCATGGCATAAACACAACTTCGCACAACTAACCAGCAAGTGTACTGGGTCGTCCAAGTAATAAACCTTACGCGAGTAAGGGTCGATCCCACAGAGATTGTTGGTATGAAGCAAGCTATGGTCACCTTGTAAATCTTAGTCAGGCAAACTCAAATGGGTATGGTGATAAATGCATAAAACATAAAGATAAAGATAGAGATACTTATGTAATTCATTGGTAGGAATTTCAGATAAGCGTATGAAGATGCCTTCCCTTCCGTCTCTCTGCTTTCCTACTGTCTTCATCCAATCCTTCTTCTTCCTTTCCATGGCAAGCTTAAGCAAGGGTTTCACCGTTGTCAGTGGCTACCTCCCATCCTCTCAGTGGAAATGTTCAACGCACCCTGTCACGACACGGCTATCCATCTGTCGGTTCTCGATCAGGCCGGAATAGAATCCAGTGATTCTTTTGCGTTTGTCACTAACGCCCCGCCTTCAGGAGTTTGAAGCACGTCACAGTCATTCAATCATTGAATCCTACTCAGAATACCACAGACAAGGTTAGACCTTCCGGATTCTCTTGAATGCCGCCATCAGTTTTAGCCTATACCACGAAGACTCTGATCTCATGGAATGGCTGGCTCGTTTGTCAGGCGAGCACTCGGTTGTCAGGCGATCAACCATGCATCGTGTATCAGGAATCCAAGAGATATTCACCCAATCGAAGGTAGAACGGAGGTGGTTGTCAATCACACGTTCATAGGTGAGAATGATGATGAGTGTCACGGATCATCACATTCATCAAGTTGAAGAACAAGTGATATCTTAGAACAAGAACAAGCGGAATTGAATAGAAGAACAATAGTAATTGCATTAATACTCGAGGTACAGCAGAGCTCCACACCTTAATCTATGATGTGTAGAAACTCCACCGTTGAAAACACATAAGAACAAGAGTGATCATTGGCTTCGGTCCCAGAGAGGGAACCAGAAGAACCAAGATCTGATCTAAGAACTAGATGTCTAAAAGATGAAAAATACAATAGTAAAAGGTCCTACCTATAGAGAACTAGTAGCCTAGGGTGTACAGAGATGAGTAAATGACATAAAAATCCACTTCCGGGCCCACTTGGTGTGTGCTTGGGCTGAGCAATGAAGCATTTTCGTGTAGAGACTCTTCCTGGAGTTAAACGCCAGCTTTTATGCCAGTTTGGGCGTTTAACTCCCATTTTGGTGCCAGTTCCGGCGTTTAACGCTGGGATTTCTGAGGGTGACTTTGAACGCCGGTTTGGGCCATCAAATCTTGGGCAAAGTATGGACTATCATATATTGCTGGAAAGCCCAGGATGTCTACTTTCCAACGCCGTTGAGAGCGCGCCAATTGGGCTTCTGTAGCTCCAGAAAATCTACTTCGAGTGCAGGGAGGTCAGAATCCAACAGCATCTGCAGTCCTTTTCAGTCTCTGAATCAGATTTTTGCTCAGGTCCCTCAATTTCAGCCAAAAAATACCTGAAATCACAGAAAAACACACAAACTCATAGTAAAGCCCAGAAAAGTGAATTTTAACTAAAAACTAATAAAAATATACTAAAAACTAACTAGATCATACTAAAAACATACTAAAAACAATGCCAAAAAGCGTACAAATTATCCGCTCATCACTAGCCATGTCTAATTTCTTTAGATTGAAGCTTTAGACTAACATTGCATGATTCCTGGAATTCTCATTAAGAATTTTGATACCTTTATTTTTTTTTCCACTTAATTTTCGAAAAAGCACAAAAAATTTAGAAAATCATAAAATCCAAAAATTTCTTGTTTGAGTCTAGAGTCTCATTTTAAGTTTGGTGTCAATTGCATGTTTTTGTTCTTTTTGCATTCATGCATGTGTCTTCATTAATCTTCAAGTTATTCTTGATGGTTTCATTGCTCTGATTTTTAAATTCTCTTGACTTGAGTGTTTATGTGTCTCATATGCATTCTCATTTTGTCAGTGTCAGTAGTATACAAACTACTAAGTTTGGTGTCTTGCATGCATTGTTATTTGATTTTAGTTGCATTTTGATTATTCCTCATTATTAAAAATCCAAAAATATTTTTAATTTGTGTCTTTTCAAGTCAATAATACAGAGAATTGAAGATTCAGAACATACCGCAGAGGAATTACACAGAAAAAGTTGGGCATTCAAAACGCCCAGTGAGGAAGACAGACTGGCGTTTAAACGCCAGCCAGGGTACCTGGCTGGGCGTTTAACGCCCAAAAGGGTAGAGTTTTGGGCGTTAAACGCCAGAATGTGCATCATTCTGGGCGTTTAACGCCAGGATGGCACAAGAGGGAAGATTTTGTTTTCAAATCAAATTTTTTTTTAGTTTTCAAAATCTTTTCAAAATCAAATCTTTTTCAACTCAAATCTTTTCAATCAAATCTTTTTCAAAATCAATTTCTTTCTATTTTTAAGGATACTTGCTATCAATTAATGATTTGATTCAACATTTCAAGTATGTTGCCTTTTCTGTTGAGAAAGGTTTAATGTTTGAATAATATCTTTTCTTGTTAGCCAAGTTATTAATTTTTAAAATCAAATCTTTTTAAAATGTTTTTCAAATCATATCTTCTCAATCACATCTTTTTCAAAATAGTTTTCAATCATATCTTTTTAATTTCTTATTTCAAAATCTTTTTCAAAAATCACTTTACTTCTTTCTCAATCATCGTTTTCGAAAATCAACTAAAGTTTTTCAAAATGTTTTCAAAAATCTTTTACTTAATTTTCGAAAATTTCTTCCCCTCTTCTCACATCCTTCTATTTATGGACTAACACTATTCCTTAATGAACAATTCGAACTCCATCTCTCTTGATAAGTTCGAATTCTTCTACTTCTGCCTTCTATTTTTCTTTTCCTCTGATACCTCAAGGAATCTCTATACTGTGACATAGAGGATTCTACATTTTCTTGTTCTCTTCTCTTTCATATGAGCAGGAGCAAAGACAAAAGCATTCTTGTAGAGGCTGATCCTGAACCTGAAAGGACCTTGAAGCGAAAACTAAGAGAAGCTAAGGCACAATTCTCTGTAGAGGACCTAACAGAAATCTTCAAAGAAGAAGAACCCATGGCAGCCGAAAACAACAACAATGCCAACAATGCAAGGAAGGTGCTGGGTGACTTTACTGCACCTACTCCCGACTTCTATGGGAGAAGCATCTCTATCCCTGCCATTGGAGCAAACAACTTTGAGCTTAAGCCTCAATTAGTTTCTTTAATGCAACAGAATTGCAAGTTCCATGGACTTCCATTGGAAGATCCTCATCAGTTTTTAGCTGAATTCTTGCAAATCTGTGACATTGTCAAGACTAATGGGGTTGACCCTGAAGTCTACAGACTTATGCTATTCCCTTTTGCTGTAAGAGATAGAGCTAGGACATGGTTGGACTCACAACCTAAAGAAAGCCTGGACTCTTGGGAAAAGCTAGTTAATGCCTTCTTGGCAAAGTTCTTTCCACCTCAAAAATTGAGTAAGCTTAGAGTGGAAGTCCAAACCTTCAGACAGAAGGAAGGAGAATCCCTCTATGAAGCTTGGGAAAGATACAAACAATTAATCAGAAAGTGTCCCTCTGATATGCTTTCTGAATGGAGCATCATAGGTATTTTCTATGATGGTCTCTCTGAACTATCCAAAATGTCTTTGGATAGCTCTGCTGGAGGCTCTCTTCATCTGAAGAAGACGCCTATAGAAGCTCAAGAGCTAATTGAAATGGTTGCAAATAACCAATTCATGTACACTTCTGAAAGAAATCCTGTGAACAATGAGACTAGTCAGAAGAAAGGAGTTCTTGAGATTGACACTCTGAATGCCATATTGGCTCAGAACAAAATATTGACCCAACAAGTCAATATGATTTCTCAAAGTCTGTCTGGAATGCAAAATGCACCAAGCAGTACTAAGGAAGCTTCATCTGAGGAAGAAGCTTATGATCCTGAGAACCCTTCAATGGAAGAGGTGAATTACATGGGAGAATCCTATGGAAACACCTATAATCCTTCATGGAGAAATCATCCAAATTTCTCATGGAAAGATCAACAGAGACCTCAACAAGGTTTCAACAACAATAATGGTGGAAGAAACAGGTTTAGCAATAGCAAGCCTTTTCCATCATCTTCTCAGCAACAGACAGAGAATTCTAAGCAGAATACCTCTGACTTAGCAACCATGGTCTCTGATCTAATCAAAACCACTCAAAGTTTCATGACTGAAACAAGGTCCTCCATAAGAAATTTGGAGGCACAAGTGGGTCAGCTGAGCAAGAAAATTACTAAACTCCCTCCTAGTACTCTTCCAAGCAATACAGAAGAAAATCCAAAAGGAGAGTGCAAAGCCATCAACATGGCCGAATTTGGAGAGGAGGAAGAGGCAGTGAACGCCACTGAGGAAGACCTCAATGGATGTCCACTGGCCTCCAATGAGTTCCCCAATGAGGAACCATGGGAATCTGAGGCTCAAAATGAGACCATAGAGATTCCATTGGACTTACTTCTGCCATTCATGAGCTCTGATGAGTATTCTTCCTCTGAAGAGGATGAGTATGTCACTGTAGAGCAAGTTGCTAAATACCTTGGAGCAATCATGAAGCTAAATGACAAGTTATTTGGAAATGAGACTTGGGATGATGAACCCCCTTTGCTCACCAAAGAACTGGATGACTTGTCTAGGCAGAAATTACCTCAAAAGAGACAGAATCCTGGGAAGTTTTCAATACCTTGTACCATAGGCACCATGACCTTCAAGAAGGCCTTGTGTGACTTAGGGTCAAGTGTAAACCTCATGCCTCTCTCTATAATGGAGAAGCTAGGGATCTTTGAGGTGCAAGCTGCAAAAATCTCACTAGAGATGGCAGACAATTCAAGAAAACAAGCTTAGGACTTGTAGAGGATGTTCTGGTAAAAGTTGAAGACCATTACATCCCTGCTGATTTCATAGTCCTAGAGACTGGGAAGTGCATGGATGAATCCATCATCATTGGCAGACCCTTCCTAGTCACAGCAAAGGCTGTGATTGATGTTGATAGAGGAGAATTGATCATTCAAGTGAATGAAGAATCCTTTGTGTTTAAGGCTCAAGGATATCCCTCTGTCACCATGGAGAGGAAGCATGAAGAGCTTCTCCCAAAACAGAGCCAAACAGAGCCCCCACAGCCAAACTCTAAGTTTGGTGTTGGGAGGCCACAACCAACTTCTAAGTTTGGTGTTAAACCCCCACATTCAAACTCTAAGTTTGGTGTTGGGAGGTTCCAACATTGCTCAGAGCATCTCTGAGGCTCCATGAGAGCCCACTGTCAAGCTATTGACATTAAAGAAGCGCTTGTTGGGAGGCAACCCAATGTTATATTTTATCTATTTTCCTTTGTTATTTTATGTTTTCTGTAGGTTGATGATCATGAGAAGTCACAAAATCAATTGAAAAAGCAAAAACAGAAAGAAAAACAGGAAGAAAAACAGCACACCCTGGAGGGAGAACCTACTGGCGTTTAAACGCCAGTAAGGCTAGCAGATGGGCGTTTAACGCCCAGTCTGGCACCATTCTGGGTGTTTAACGCCAGAAAGGGGCACCAGACTGGCGTTAAACGCCAGAAAAGGGCAAGCACTTGGCGTTAAACGCCAGAAATGGGCACCGGCCCGGCGTTTAACGCCAGAATTGGCTCAAAACACATTTTTTCATGACATTTGGTGCAGGGATGACTTTTCCTTGACACCTCAGGATCTGTGGACCCCACAGGATCCCCACCTACCCTACCACTCTCTCTCTTCTTCACCCATTCACCAATCACCTCAACACCTCTTCCCCAAATACCCTTCACCTATCAAATCCCATCTTTCTCTTCACCACTCACATCTATCCTTCATAAAACCCCACCTACCTCACCCTTCAAATTCAAACCACTTTCCCTCCCAAACCCACCCATACATGACCGAACCCTACCCTCTCCCCACTCCTATATAAACCCATCTTCACTCCTTCATTTTCACACAACCTAAACACTACTTCTCCCTCCTTTGGCCGAACCACAAGGCCATCTCCGTCTCCTCTATTTCTTCTTCTTCTACTATCTTCTTTCTTCTTTTGCTCGAGGATGAGCAAACCTTTTAAGTTTGGTGTGGTAAAAGCATTACTTTTTGTTCCATAACCATTTATGGCATCCAAGGCCGGAGAAACCTCTAGAAAGAGGAAAGGGAAGGCAAAAGCTTCTACCTCCGAGTTATGGGAGATAGAGAGATTCATCTCAAGGGTGCATCAAGACCACTTCTATGAAGTTGTGGCCTTGAAGAAGGTGATCCCCGAGGTCCCTTTTTCACTCAAAAAGAGTGAATATCCGGAGATCCGACATGAGATCCGAAGAAGAGGTTGGGAAGTTCTTACCAACCCCATTCAACAAGTCGGAATCTCAATGGTTCAAGAGTTCTATGCCAATGCATGGATCACCAAGAACCATGATCAAAGTGTGAACCCGGATCCAAAGAATTGGCT
This sequence comes from Arachis hypogaea, assembly GCF_003086295.3. Classification (NCBI taxonomy): domain Eukaryota; kingdom Viridiplantae; phylum Streptophyta; class Magnoliopsida; order Fabales; family Fabaceae; genus Arachis; species Arachis hypogaea. The sequence goes on from NC_092039.1 coordinate 104,847,824, forward strand.
TACTATGGTTCGGGGGAAATACTTGGATTTTAGTCCGGAAAATGTAAGGTTAGCATTCAACTTGCCCATGATGCAAGGAGATGAACATCCTTACACTAGAAGGGTCAACTTTGATCAAAGGTTGGACCAAGTCCTCACAGACATTTGTGAAGAGGGCGCCCAATGGAAGAGAGATTTAAGAGGGAAGCCGGTTCAACTGAGAAGGCATGACCTCAAGCCTGTGGCTAGGGGATGGTTGGAGTTCATCCAACGCTCAATCATTCCCACTAGCAACCGGTCCGAAGTTACTATAGACCGGGCTATCATGATTCATAGCATCATGATTGGAGAAGAAATAGAAGTTCATGAGGTTATATCCCAAGAACTTTATAAGGTGGCGGACAAGTCCTCTACCTTGGCAAGGTTAGCCTTTCCTCATCTCATTTGTCACCTCTGCTATTCAGTTGGAGTTGACATAGAGGGAGACATCCCCATTGATGAGGACAAGCCCATCACTAAGAAGAGGATGGAGCAAACAAGAGATCCCTCTCATCATCAAGTCCCTGAGATGCCTCAAGGGATGCACTTTCCTCCACAAAACTATTGGGAGCAACTAAACACCTCCCTAGGAGAATTGAGTTCCAACATGGGACAACTAAGGGTGGAGCACTAAGAACACTCCGTCCTCCTCCATGAAATTAGAGAAGATCAAAGAATCATGAGAGAGGAGCAACAAAGACAAGAAAGAGACATTGAGGAGCTCAAGCACTCCATAGGATCTTCAAGAGGAAGAACAAGCCGCCATCACTAAGGTGGACCCGTTCTTTAATTTCCTTGTTCTTTATTTTCTATTTTTTCGAATTTTAGTGCTTATGTTTATCTATGTTTGTGTCTTGTGATCATTAGTGTCTTAGTGTCTATGCCTTAAAGTTATGAATGTCCTATGAATCCATCACCTTTCTTAAATGAAAAATGTGCTTAATTGAAAAAGAAAAGAATTGCATGAATTTTGAATTTTATAACAGTTTGATTATTTTGATGTGGTGGCAATACTTTTGTTTTCTGAATGTATGCTTAAACAGTGCATATGTCTTTTGAATTTGTGGTTCATGAATGTTGGCTCTTGAAAGAATGATGAAAAAGGAGACATGTTACTGAGGATCTGAAAACTCATAAAAATGATTCTTGAAGCAAGAAAAAGCAGTGAATACAAAAAAAAAACGAAAAAAGAGAGAGAAAAAGAAAGAAATAAAATTGTGATCCAAGGCAAAAAGAGTGTGCTTAAGAACCCTGGACACCTCTAATTGGGGACTCTAGCAAAGCTAAGTCACAATCTGAAAAGGTTCACCCAATTATGTGTCTGTGGCATGTATGTATCCGGTGGTAATACTGGAAGACAGAGTGCTTTGGGCCACGGCCAAGACTCAATAAGTAGCTGTATTCAAGAATCATCATACTTAACTAGGAGAATCAATAACACTATCTGGATTCTGAGTTCTTAAAGAAGCCAACCATTCTGAATTTCAAAGGATAGAGTGAGATGCCAAAACTGTTCAGAGGCAAAAAGCTAAAAGCCCCGCTCATCTAATTGATACTGATCTTCATAGATGTTTTTGGAATTCAATGCATATTCTCTTCTTTTTATCTTATTTGATTTTCAGTTGCTTGAGGACAAGCAACAATTTAAGTTTGGTGTTGTGATGAGCGGATAATTTGTACGCTTTTTGGCATTGTTTTTAGTATGTTTTTAGTATGATCTAGTTAGTTTTTAGTATATTTTTATTAGTTTTTAGTTAAAATTCACTTTTCTGGACTTTACTATGATTTTGTGTGTTTTTCTGTGATTTCAGGTATTTTCTGGCTGAAATTGAGGGACCTGAGCAAAAATCTGATTCAGTGACTAAAAAGGACTGCAAATGCTGTTGGATTCTGACCTCCCTACACTCGAAGTGGATTTTCTGGAGCTACAGAAGCCCAATTGGCACGCTCTCAACGGCTTTGGAAAGTAGACATCCTGGGCTTTCCAGCAATATATGATAGTCCATACTTTGCCCAAGATTTGATGGCCCAAACCGGCGTTCAACGTCACCCTCAGAATTTCCAGCGTTAAACGCCGGAACTGGCACCAAAGTGGGAGTTAAACGCCCAAACTGGCATAAAAGCTGGCGTTTAACTCCAAGAAGAGTCTCTACACGAAAATGCTTCAATGCTCAGCCCAAGCACACACCAAGTGGGCCCGAAAGTGGATTTTTATGTCATTTACTCATCTCTGTACACCCTAGGCTACTAGTTCTCTATATATAGGACCTTTTACTATTGTATTTTCATCTTTGGACATCTAGTTCTTAGATCAGATCTTGGTAGTTATCTTTGTTTTGATGCTATCTTAGATCATTGGGAGGCTAGCCATTCGGCCATGCCTAGACCTTGTTCTTATGTATTTTCAACCGTGGAGTTTCTACACACCATAGATTAAGGTGTGGAGCTCTGCTGTACCTCGAGTATTAATGCAATTACTATTGTTCTTCTATTCAATTCCGCTTGTTCTTGTTCTAAGATATCACTTGTTCTTCAACTTGATGAATGTGATGATCCGTGACACTCATCATCATTCTCACCTATGAACGTGTGCCTGACAACCACCTACGTTCTACCTTAGATTGGGTGGATATCTCTTGGATTCCTGATACACGACGCATGGTTGATCGCATGACAACCGAGCGCTCGCCTGACAACCGAGCCAGCCATTCCGTGAAATCAGAGTCTTCGTGGTATAGGCTAGAACTGATGGCGGCATTCAAGAGAATCCGGAAGGTCTAACCTTGTCTGTGGTATTCTGAGTAGGATTCAATGATTGAATGACTGTGACGAGCTTCAAACTCCTGAAGGCGGGGCGTTAGTGACAGATGCAAAAGAATCACTGGATTCTATTCCGGCCTGATTGAGAACCGACAGATGGATAGTCGTGCCGTGACAGGGTGCGTTGAACATTTCCACTGAGAGGATGGGAGGTAGCCACTGACAATGGTGAAACCCTTGCATAAGCTTGCCATGGAAAGGAGTAAGAAGGATTGGATGAAGGCAGTAGAAAAGCAGAGAGACGGAAGGGACCAAGCATCTTCATACGCTTATCTGAAATTCCCACCAATGAATTACATAAGTATCTCTATCTTTATCTTTATGTTTTATTCATATATCACCCATATCCATTTGAGTTTGCCTGACTTAGATTTACAAGGTGACCATAGCTTGCTTCATACCAACAATCTCTGTAGGATCGACCCTTACTCGCATAAGGTTTATTACTTGGACGACCCAGTACACTTGCTGGTTAGTTGTGCGAAGTTGTGTTTATGCCATGGTATTGAACACCAAGTTTTTGGATTCATTACCGGGGATTATTTGATTTGTGAAAAGTATTGATCACAATTTCGTGCACCACCTACGCGCGGGGGATTATTCTGCTAAAATTTTTCGAAGTTAAAAGCTGCAGAATTCACAGATTCAACCCCCAATCTTCCAACGGACATAACTTTCTCATTTTAAATCGTTTTTCACCCGTTCTTTGAACGGCATGGACATCCCGGATCCAATTTCATTTCTAAATAATTTTGGCACAAAAAGAAGATCCGTAGTCCAAGTTATGTCCCGTCAAAGTGTTCCCAAAAACCATGTTTTTCATAAAAATCACAAAGTGCCATTTTCAAAACAAGCCATTTTCAACTCTTTTCAAAACCAATCAAAACATGCCAATTTCATCCCTTTTCTTTGAAATCAATCAAAATATATCAAATTCAACATTAAGCCTCCTCAACTCACACATTGACACATTACCACAATTTATAAAATCAATATCCCATCATTTTAGCCCACTTCACCCAAGTGGCTCAAACCCAAACACATTGACATATCATATACTCTTCCTCATGCCAATTTTCAACAACACCAATTCCAATAAATCATCATTGTACACAATCAATATCATGCTCACCATCAACATGGTTCAACCCACAATTCAACCATAATCAATCATCAAGCATATATCACAACATGCATATTTCTCATACATCATACCATTAAGGCATCAATAATCATCATCACATATATGACCACATCATATATTTCAACCATTCAACAACATCAACAATTCAATGCCTATCTTAGGGCCTCTAGCCTAAGTATTTCCTACCACATTACATATTAGATACGGAAAACCGACACCATACCTTAGCCGATTTCCCAAGCTCAACCGGAGCACTTCCAAACCACTTTTTCTCAAGCTCTCAAGGCCTCAACATCTCCAAGATCAGATTTTTCACCACCAACTCCCTTTTCAAGCTTTTCAATATCACCAATCAAGCTCCAATATTCACAAATACACAACCTAAGCCACAACCATCATACCCATACACAACATCTCAATACCCAAACATCATAGAACAACAAATTATACTAGGGTTGAGAATCTTACCAGACCCAGGGTCCAAGGAGACAAGATTAACCTTATCCTTCAAGAGATTTGGGTCCTATAACATCAAAGAGCCCAAAATCTCAACATTTTTGCTCATAAAACTTGAAAACAAAGCTGGAATTTCGAAGAGCTAAACGTGACTTACCTTAAGAATGATTGTATGAATTTTGTAGAGCTCTTCGCAGTGAACACGTGACCGCAAACGGAGCAGTAATCGGAGCTCTAGATCAAAAGTTATGGTGGTTTAAAGATCAAGTGAGAGATAGAAGTTTGAGAGAGTATTCTTCCCTCATGGCCTCCATTTCAGCGTGTGTGTGTTTGTAATGAGGAGAGAGAGTGCTGAAAACTAGGGTTTTGGTTTAGTTTAGTTGGGCCAAGGGCCCACTTTGGGTCCGGTTGGCCCGGTTTGGCCCGTTCGGTCCAATCTTGGTCCGAATTCTATAAAATTGGTACCGAAATTCTCGTCTCAATCTCTCTATCACATTAAGCCATAAAAATCACATTTTGGGCTTTCTAGAATAAATTCTCATTTATGGGTTAATTAGACGTTAATTAACCGGGTTTTATATTCTACCCACCTAATTGGGAATTTTGCCCACAAAATTCAAATGTAATTACCTGAGAATAAGTGCGGATAATCCGTTTGCATCTCCGACTCAAGTTCCCAAGTGTGTTCCTCAACACCGCCTCGACTCCATGCCACTTTGACTAATTAAACCTCTTTTCCACACAACCGTTTGATACTAGTATCATCAATTCTGACCGGAGCCACCGGAAGCGTCAAATCTTCTCTTAACTGAACCGATTCAAGTTCCAACTCATGGCTAGCATCAGGAGTGTACTTCCGAAGCTGTGACACGTGAAATACATCGTGCAGGTTTGAAAGGTGTGGTGGTAGAGCCATCCGATACGCCACTGGTCCAATCCTTTCGAGGATCTGAAATGGACCAATGTATCGAGGATTCAACTTCTTTGTTTTAATCGCTCTACCTACTCCCGTGGTCGGAGTAACCTTAAGGAAGACATGGTCTCCTTCCTCAAATTCTAAGGGCTTTCGCCTCTGATCAGTGTAACTCTTTTGACGACTTTGCGCCGTAAGCATCCTACCTCGGATTTTCTTGACTTGTTCAGTAGTCTCAACTATCATTTCCGGCCCCAACAAGCTTTTCTCCCCAGCTTCATACTAACATAGTGGAGATTGACATTTTCTCTCATACAAGGCCTCATACGGAGCCATTCCGATGCTCGCATGATAACTATTATTGTATGCAAAATCCACTAATGGCATATACCGATCCCAACTCACCAGTTGGTCCAAAACACAAGCTCTCAATATATCCTCTAGTGTTTGGATCATCCTCTCGGATTGACCATCTGTTTGAGGATGGTAAGCCGTGCTCAAGCTTAATCGTGTTCCAAAAGCTTTCTGAAATGCACCCCAAAACCTTGAAGTGAAATGAGGATCTCTATCAGAGATCATAGTAGCAGGTACACCATGAAGTCTCACAATCTCCTTTATGTACAACCGTGCTAGTTCCTCAAGGGTGTAAGTCATACGAATGGGTAAAAAGTGAGCTGACTTCGTCAGTCGGTCCACAATCACCCAAATAGCATCAAAACCAGCCCTAGTCCTTGGCAATCTTGACACAAAGTCCATTGCAATACTTTCCCACTTCCATTGTGGAATCTCTAAAGGTTGTAACATCCCGGAAGGTTTTTGATGTTCAATATTTACCTTTTGACAAGTTAAGCACTTTGAAACATATTCCGCTACATCATTCTTCATACCCGGCCACCAGAACATTGCCTTTAAATCATGGTACATCTTAGTACTTCCCGGGTGAATGGAGAATCCGCTTTTGTGTGCCTCCTTTAAAATATCTTGCCTCAAAGTGCCAACATCTGGCACAATGATCCTACCTTTGAATCTCTATAACCCATCTTTTTCTTTCGATACTCTCCACTATTTTCCTTGCTCAATAGCCGGTAATACCTTCCATAACGCTTCATCATTTTGGTGACCCTTTAGGAGTTCGGACATAAAGTCACTTGAGATTTCTAATCGGCTCAAACACAAAGTTCCGGATATTTCTCGAGCACCAATTTCTAGACTCTCGAATCCCTTGAGCAACTTCTCCTCTTGAAGCATCATCCAAGCCGCATATAATGACTTATGACTTAACGCATCTGCCACTACATTCGCCTTTCCCGGATGGTAATTCAACTCAAAGTCGTAGTCCTTCAACAATTCCATCCACCTCCTCTGCCTCATATTAAGCTCTTTCTGATCAAAGAGATATTTCAAACTCTTGTGATCGGAGAAAACTTGGAATTTAACCCCATAGAGATAATGCCTCCACACCTTCAAGGCAAACACAACCGCAGCGAGTTCCAAATCGTGCGTAGGGTAATTAACTTCATGAGGTCTCAACTGTCGTGAGGCATACGCCACCACATTATGATGCTGCATCAGCACGCACCTTAGACCCTTTAATGAGGCATCACAGTACACCTCAAATGGTTCGTTCGGCTCAGGTAACACTAACACAGGTGTAGTGGTCAACTTTTTCTTCAATATCTGAAAGCTCTCCTTGCACTCAGGAATCCAAACAAACGGAGTGTCTTTGTGGGTTAACTTTGTCATTGGCAAAGCTATCTGTGAAAAGCCCTTGATAAACCTTTGGTAATAGCCAGCTAAGCCCAGAAAACTCCTTATCTCCGTTACGGTGGTTGGTTGCTTCCAATCCATCACAGCCTCCACCTTAGTTGGATCTACAGCTATTCCCTTCTTACTCACCACGTGACCCAAAAACTTCACCTCACTCTTCCAAAACTCACACTTAGACAGTTTTGCATAGAGTTTCTTCTCCTTTAGAATCTGCAACACGGTTCTCAAGTGTTCTGCATGCTCTTCCTCAGTCTTAGAATAGATCAGTATGTCATCAATGAAGACAACAATGAATTTATCCAGAAACGGACGGAAAACTCTGTTCATGTAATCCATGAATACTACTGGAGTGTTTGTCAACCCAAAAGACATCACAGTGTACTCATAATGACCATAACGAGTCCTAAAAATTGGTCTTAGGGATATCCTCACCTCTCACCCTTATCTGGTGATAACCGGATCACAAATCGATTTTGGAGAAAACTCCAGCTCCTTGCAACTGATCCATGAGATCATCAATTCTCGGCAATGGGTACTTATTCTTTATTGTAACCTTGTTCAGCTGCCTGTAATCCACACAGAGCCGCATACTCCCATCTTTCTTCTTTACCAGTAGCACTGGCGCACCCTACGGAGAGATACTTGGTCGTATAAAATTCTTTCCCAACAAATCCTCTAACTGAGACTTTAGCTCATTTATCTCTAACGGTGACATCCTATAAGGAGCACTTGAGATTGGTCCCGCTCCAGGCACCAATTCAATAGCAAACTCAACCTCTCGGTTAGGTGGAAACTCATCAATATCATCGGGAAACACTTCCGGAAACTCACACACAACCAGAATCTGTTCTAACCTTTGATCATCACCTGAAACGCCCGCGGTTAACAACAGGATACCCTGACATTCAGTTCCGGAACAATTCACCATCATCGAATTCAAGTAATAATTATTCACCACGACCGGCCCTTCTGTATCTTCCGGCATAAAGTACACCGACTTTGTAGAACAATCAAGCAGGACATGGTTCTTAGATGACCAGTCCAATCCCAAGATAAGATCAAGACTGATCATCGATAAGCAGACTAAATTATGAACAAAATCACGCTGCTTGAACCTAAAGGAAACTTCCGGGCATCCTAGCCTAGTCACCATGGCTTCATGGGTAGCATTATACACTCTTAGATCATAACCTAAGGTTACGATCTTCAATCCTAACTCATGGGCTTTCTCAAATGCAATGAATGAATGCAATGCTCCCGAATCAAATAAAGCATTTAAAGTTTGACCAGCCATTTCACAGTTACCTCGGATGAGTGTCTCGGATCCCACGACACCTATAGCTGAGGTGGTGAACATCCGACCAGTCTGTTGTGCTTTCCCAACACCTTGTTTCTGCTTCTCTGGATAGTTTGGGACCTTATGTCCCGCCTTACTACTGTAATAGCACAAACCCCATCCGGTCATACACGGGGCTCCCGGATGGTGACTTCCACATCTAGCACAAGCTTGCTCATTCTGAGGTTACTTCCCAAACCTTTTCCCATGGGAGTTGTTATTTTTGGGCCTCCTGAAAGAACTTCCCCACTTGAAAGGTGGACCTCTAGGTGCAAAGTTTTTTCCTCGGTTCTGTGGGAATGGCCCCTTATGATTTCTTCTCTCAGCGACTGCCTTCTTCACACACTCTTCAGTAACCCTATAGTTGTTTACCATCACAGAGAAAGTTTTGACCTCTATTGGTCCCTGAGCTCTATTTCTGTTGTTGCCATGATTGTTTATCCATTGCCCAAGAGTCTCAGCAGTGGCTTGCATCGCAGCAGCCATGTTTTCCAACGTAGTCATAAGGTTCACCGGGTTATTAGGGTTAACCTCCGGTGCACGAGCATTAGTACGACCCCTACCACGGCCTCTACCACGGCCTCTACCGCGTCCACGAGGCGCCATCTGGTTCCTATACACACCAAACAATCGATATTAAGTTGATCAGTCTCAATATCGGAAGTTTAGTGCTTCAAGTCCCAAATGCATGCTCATGAACGTTTATGCCAATTATATCAAGTAGATATACTAATAGCACATAACACACATACAGAGAATACACAGAAGCATAGTCAGTCCATCCCTCAGGCTTTACAGGAACGAACTGCTCTGATACCATAATGTAACACCCTACCATACAGAGTCTTATGCTTAAGTCATAATTCAGAGATGGCAAGGTATTACGACCTCTAAAATAAAAATTTAGTACGTGTAGTAGTATAAATGATTGATTATAACTAGGAGCCTTTATAGAAAAAGGGGTAAACAAAAATCGCAACTCGAAAACGCAACACTCTGATCGATAACATAACGAACAAGGATAACCAACGCGAGATTATATATATACAAAGGAGGGTCAAAAACAGGAATATCAAGACTCAAAATCCGGCTACGAAGATAACCGGTCCGAGCATAGCAATATATACATATGATAAAATAAGGAAAACCCCAAAGGAAACCCAAAGGGACACAAATACATAAAACCTATTCTCCAAAATCTCCCATAAGAGGAGTCATCACAGTTTATATTATTTAATGGAGATAAAAGTATCTAAGCAAAACATATAAACTAAACAGAGTCCCCAAGAACAAAGGATCTTCGCTAATCCAGAAGTCTCCAGCAGGCCTCAGCGAGAAACCTCACGTCCTGCATCTGAAAACCACAAAATCTGCATGGGTGAGAACCAGAGGTCCCCAGCATGGTAACAGCTTCCACATAGAAGGAAATCCTAGAACTTCCTCCAGATAATATCAAAGCTTATAAACAAGCTAAACCATATAAGGGCATCTGACTAAAGATTCTTCAGTCTAACTAATACTTCCCTTTCCAATTCCTTCAAACCTCCCAACCACCATCAGGAGTATAATGTAGCAAACACGGTTATATCAAACAAGAGATATACAAATAGGAACAGATAAGGCATTTAGACAATTAGCAAGTAATATGCAGTCAAATAGGCAATCTCAAACAATTCATATAGTATGCATATGATGAATGCCTGTCCCTAGTGGCTGATGATATCATCTGTCGGTTATAGAGCCAACCCGACAAGTCCTGGTAGTTAACCATTGGACTGTCCCTCTGTCGTGTCTCCCTAACTCGAGTTATACTCAATATAAACTTGATCATAATCATGATCCATATCCATCACCCTCACTAGTGAATATTTATGGGGGTGAGCTCATCCGGGGCTTTCACAGTGCCCGGCCACCCTGACGACATAGGGTCAAAAGAGCTTCAAGTCTCAACCTGGAGCACGTGGTGGCTAGCCACTGCTTTCTCCCAGGGAAACTCTCATCTTCGATAATGGAAGTGCAACATTCAGAATTCATTCAACAGCATATATATGCATTTATTCTTAGCCATAATCATGGCTCCACCGTAACACAGCAATAATCCAGCTACCGGGCTCATGGTTAAATCCATAACCAGTCATCTGGCTCACGGTTAAATCCATAACCAGCCATCTGGCTCAGGGTTAAATCCATAACCAGCCATTTCATTAACAATTACGGCCTTTCGACCCATGGCATAACAAGCACTTCCACCGCCATCCTCCGCCTCCCACATAATCATCTTTGATCCTCATTGATCATTCATTTTTCCCTTGCTTCACTCGCAAGTTACCATATCCCCTAGCTCCTTTTCTAATTGCTCGGCATATCATAAAGATTTAAGACATAAGTGGTGAGATCGGAGGCTTAGAAGTATGAGATTTGGCTTTTAAAACTCAAAAATCAACTTTGGGATGAAAACAGAGCCACACGTACGCGCACTCCACGCGCACGCGTGGATGGCCACAAAACTCATCGACGCGTATGCGTCCTGCACGCGAACGCGTGGATTGAAAATTAGCCAATCTACGTGCACGCGTCAACCACGCGTACGCATGGCTACTCTCGTGCCCCAGGCACAAAACTGGCACAGTTCAGGCACAACCCTCTGGAAAATGGCTGGGCATTGGGTGCAGCACATCGGTGCGCCCACGCACACCACGCGCACGCGTGGATGGCACTTTCTGAAAGAACGGCGCGTACGCGCCAAGTGAGCCTACGCGCGGGGGATTATTCTGCTAAAATTTTTCTAAGTTAAAAGCTGCAGAATTCACAGATTCAACCCCCAATCTTCCAACGGATATAACTTTCTCATTTTAAATCATTTTTCACCCGTTCTTCGAATGGCATGGACATCCCAGATCCAATTTCATTTCTAAATAGATTTGGCACAAAAAGAAGATCCGTAGTCCAAGTTATGTCCCGTCAAAGTGTGCCCAAAAACCATATTTTTCATAAAAACCACAAAGTGCCATTTTCAAAACAAGCCATTTTCAACTCTTTTCAAAACCAATCAAAACATGCCAATTTCATCCCTTTTCTATGAAATCAATCAAAATATATCAAATTCAACATTAAGCTACCTCAACTCACACATTGACATATTACCACAATTTACAAAATCACTATCCCATCATTTTAGCCCACTTCACCCAAGTGGCTCAAACCCAAACACATTGACATATCATATACTCTTCCTCATGCCAATTTTCAACAACACCAATTCTAATAAATCATCATTGTACACAATCAATATCATGCTCACCATCAACATGGTTCAACCCACAATTCAACCATAATCAATCATCAAGCATATATCACAACATGCATATTTCTCATACATCATACCATTAAGGCATCAATAATCATCATCACATATATGACCACATCATATATTTCAACCATTCAACAACATCAATAATTCAATGCCTATCTTAGGGCCTCTAGCCAAAGTATTTCCTACCACATTACATATTAGATATGGGAAACCGATACCATACCTTAGCCGATTTTCCAAGCTCAACCGGAGCACTTCCAAACCACTTTTTCTCAAGCTCTCAAGGCCTCAACACCTCCAAGATCAGATTTTTCACCACCAAATCCCTTTTCAAGCTTTTCAATATCACCAATCAAGCTCCAATATTCACAAATACACAACCTAAGCCACAACTATCATACCCATACACAACATCTCAATACCCAAACATCATAGAATAACAAATTACACTAGGGTTGAGAATCTTACCACACCCAAGGTCCAAGGAGACAAGATTAACCTTCTCCTTCAAGAGAGTTGGGTCCTATAACATCAAAGAGCCAAAAATCTCAACATTTTTGCTCATAAAACTCGAAAACAAAGCTGGAATTTCGAAGAGCAAAACGTGACTTACCTCAATATTGATTGTATGGGTTTTGTAGAGCTCTTTGCGGTGAACGCATGGCCGCAAACGGAGCGGCAATCGGAGCTCTAGATCCAAAGTTATGGTGGTTTGAACATCAAGTGAGAGATAGAAGTTTGAGAGAGTATTCTTCCCTCATGGCCTCCATTTCAGCGTGTGTGTGTGTGTGTAATGAGGAGAGAGAGTGCTGAAAACTAGGGTCTTGGTTTAATTTAGTTGGGCGAAGGGCTCACTTTGGGTCCGGTTGGCCCAGTTTGGCCCGTTCGGTCCAATCTTGGTCCGAATTCTATAAAATTGGTACCGAAATTCTCGTCTCAATCTCCTCTATCACATTAAGCAATAAACATTGATGACAAGTCATCATATACCCATTTTTCAAGCTAATTTCACTTGTTTCACTAGTCTTTATGCACTTTCTTGCATCCTAAGTAAGTAATTTGGAATGAAAATGCATGACTTCTTTAAATCAAACAACCACCATTAAATTGATGCTAAATCATGAGGTTTGAGCTAAAATTTATTGATTTTTAATGAATTATAAACCTTATGAGTTTAGAGATACTTTGATTGGTTATTTTGGTTTCTTGTAGGTAAAGAAAGGAAGAAAAAAAAACGTGGCTTAGGAAGTGTGGCCAAGAGATGAGAAGTGTGGTGCAACATAGAAGGAAAAAGCAAACACTGCCCTCCACAAGAGCACATTGCCCTCCAGGAGAGCAGCATAATGAACCAAGCCTTAAAAGCATCACTGCCCTGCCCACAATAAGGGCGGAGCACAATTCTATGCCAAGGACCAAAGGAAGCAAAAACTCTGCCCTGCCCTTCTCAAGAGCAATATCGGGCTTTCATGAAAAATAATTCAAAGGAAATTGCTTCCTAGTGTTTCCTATGGGTTTCGAACCCAAGAACAAGGAGGAAAGGAGTAGCGCTCAAATACAAGGAAAACAAGCAAAACTTAGCTTGTTTTCAATCTCCAAGAATCGAACACAGCACCATGAGGAAGCAAGGAACTAGGCATTACTTTGGTGCCAAGAAAACCAAGGAAAAAGGAGCAGCGTGAGCCTCCACCGAGTTTCGAACTTGGGATTTCACCCATTGGCAACATTGCCCTGCCCTCCACAAGGGCAGGGCAGCATTTCTTGGTGCATGGCCAGTGCACAAATTGGCACGGGCTTGAGCACTTGGCGCGCAACATGGACGCATGGGCAGCAAGGTAAGGCGCACCATGGCAACATTGCCCTGCCCTCCACAAGGGCAGGGCAGCATCCTGATGCTACACACGCAGCACACGCACGCACGAGGCTTCATCACACAATTTCCCTGCTCTGCCCTCCACAAGGGCAAGGCAGCCTCCTGGAAGCTACTTTCTCATGGGCTGAAAATTGGATTAAAAATCCAATTTAATTCATTTCTTCACTAAATTAAAAGCCCATCCAAATTCCATAATCCAAGAATAGAAAGTGTATAAATAGGAGATAGTTTGATGTAATTAGGACCTTCTTTTTTATTTTTGAATTTTCACATCTTTAGACTTGATTTTTTGTTGAGAGCTTGGAACTGAGATTTTAGAGAATTGGGAAGGAGAATTGATCTCTCTTCTTCCTCGTTCTTGCTTGAGCACTTTTTACTTTTCTTGTTTGAGTCTTAGGTGTGAAGAATTGAGGAATTTCTGTCTCAATCTCCATTCAAGATCTCTTTGATTTTCCTACTGCATAATTGAGTTGAATTCAATTTCCTTTACTGCTTCAATCTTCAATTTCTCTTTAATTGCTTTGTGAACTTGGATCTGGGAAGGAAATTGAGATCTAGACTTTGCTATCTAGTCTCTGGAGTCCTGAGATCCAATTTTCCTTTTGGTTCTTCTGTTGAACCACTGCTGCAATTTAATTTCTATTTTCTGTTTGATATCTAGTTGAATTCAAATCATTTCTTACTTTGATAATTGTTGCAATTTAATTTCCCTTGCTTAAATTCTGAATTACCAGTCCTCAAATTCCTTTTCCATTCAAGCAATTTATATTTCTTGCACTTTAAGTTACTGCAATTTACATTTCTTGTACTTTAAGTTTCAGTCATTAAATTTCTTGTTCTTTAAGATTCAGCACCTTTACTTTCAATTCTCTTTAATTTCTGCAATTCCTCCCTCTCCATTTACATTCTCTGCTATTTACTTACTGTTGGATACAAAATCACTCAACCAATACTTGATTCGCTTGACTAAATCAACCACTGAACTAAAATTGCTCAATCCTTCAATCCCTGTGGGATCGACCTCACTCCCGTGAGTTTTATTACTTGATGCGGCCCGGTATACTTGCCAGTGAGTTTTGTGTTGGATCGTTTTCCACACATCAAGTTTTTGGCGCCGTTGCCGGGGATTGAAATAGATTGACAATGATTAAGTAAGGTGGTGGTCTAGATTAAGCACTTTTTCTTTGTTTTTCTTATTTTTTATAAGCACATTAACTGTTTGACATATTGTGTCACCTAACCCTCTAACCACATTCTAGCACTAGAATGTTCATGTTTCATTTGCTTTGTTTGTGATTTTTGCAAGTCATGGAGGCTGAGGTGCGTGAAGAGGGAGTGAGCAACAATACCCAGCCTACAAGAAGGGTGTTGGCTTCTTACACTATCCCCAATGCAAGAAACTATGGGAGTAGCATACTCACTCCCAACGTTCATGCAAATAATTTTGAGTTGAAGCCTCAACTTATCACTCTGGTGCAGAACAATTACTCCTATGGAGGAAGTCCACTTGAAGATCCAAACCAACACTTATCCATCTTCCTCAGGATTTGTGAAACTGTCAAAACAAGTGGTGTGCATCCAGACATCTATAAGCTACTGCTGTTTCCATTCTCTCTGAAGGATAAGGCCACTCAATGGCTAGAGACATTTCCCAAAGAAAGCATCAATAATTGGGAAGACTTAGTGAGCAAATTCCTAGCCAAGTTCTATCCTCCACAAAGGATTATCAGACTCAAAACAGAGGTCCAAACATTCACTCAGATGGATGGAGAGTCATTGTATGATGCATGGGAAAGATACAAGGCTTTACTCAGGAAGTGTCCACCAGAAATGTTCAAAGAATGGGATAAACTTCAAAACTTCTATGAAGGATTGACTCTGAAAGCTCAGGAAGCACTAGATCATTTAGCAGGAGGTTCTTTGCAATTAATGAAGACAGCAGAGGAAGCCCAAAACCTCATAGACATGGTGGCAAACAATCAATACTTCTATGGTCATCAAAGGCAACGCCAACCAGCCCCGAGAAAGGATGTGCTGGAACTTGAAGGTGTTGATGTTCTCTTGGCACAAAACAAACAGATGCATCAACAGCTTCAGCAACAAATAGAAATGATGGCCAAGAAAATTGATGGACTGCAAGGTGCTGCAGTAAACACACAACGCCAATCTCAAACCTCACATGGGTGGAATCAATCTGAAGAAAGTTTTGGGACATTCAATTATGAGCAACAAAGCTCTGAGCAGGTGCAATGCATGAATAATACTTCAAGTTCATTACAACACAATTTTTATGGTGATGCACACAAGACACCCTGGAAGACTCATTCTAATTCAAGGTGGGGTAAGCACCAGAACCAAGGACAAAGTGACTTCAACTATAGTAGCATTAGCAACACAAACAACCAAAACCATTCATCCAATAATACTAACCAATTCAAAAACCCACAAAACACATACTACCAATCCCATAACAACTCACAAAACCATCAGAATAACTTTTCTACATCCACATCCCACCCTCAAAGTACCCCCACAATTAATTCAAACAACTTCCAGCAACAACCATTTCATTTCACACAACCACAACCAAATCCAGACTCTCAAAGAATCTCAAGTCTAGAGAAAATGATGGAGAAACTCATGAAAAATCAAGAGATGGCAAGACAAGATCAAGAAACTGCAAGGAAAGATCAGGCCCTGGCATTCAGAAACCAAGAGGCCTCAATCAGAAACCTTGAGAGACACATGGGGCAAATGGCTAAGCAAATCTCAGAAATGGGTGAGAAGAGAGCAAATACCTTCCCCAATGTCATTGAAGAACACCCAAGGGACAAAGGAAAAGCCACAAAATGGGAGGAGTGCAAAGCAATTATAGTGGAAAGTGAAGAGACTAGGGAGAAGGAAGCCATCAATCAAGAAGAACACAACAGAGAAGTTCCACAAGAAGAAATAGAGGACAAAAGTGAAAAGGATCAGACAACTAAGAAGGCACAAATCTCAAAGGGAGACAAGAACATCCTTGAATCACAACTACAAGAGAAGAGGAAAGAAGAGAATCCTTGTGTCCCCAAACTTCCATACCCTCAGAGGTTTAAAAAAGAAAATGAGGATAAGCAATACTCAAAATTCCTGGACATATTCAAGACGCTCAGCATCAATATTCCTTTCTTGGAAGTACTTGAACATATGCCACTATATGCCAAATTTATGAAAGAAGTACTCACAAAGAAAAGATCCCTAAAGGAAGTACAGATTGTTGAGATGACAAAGGAATGTAGTGATATCCTCCAAAGAGAGTTGCCAGAGAAGAAAGATGATCCTAGGAGTTTTTACATACCTTGCACCATAGGAAACATAACAATTGAGAAGTCATTCTGTGACCTCGATGCAAGCATAAACTTGATGCCTTTGTATCTAATGAGGAAACTTCAAATTTCTGAGCTAAAATCCACACGAATAGTTCTCCAAATGGCTGACAAATCCATTAAGCAAGCACTGGGATTTGTGGAGAATGTGTTGGTAAAAGTGGGAAAATTCTTTCTCCCTGCTGACTTTATTATCTCAGATATAGAAGAGGACCCTAACACTCCTATCATCTTGGGGAGGCCTTTCCTAGCTACGGGCAGAGCATTGATAGATGCTGAAAAAGGGTAATTGTTGCTAAGAGTGCATGATGAGCACCTAGCATTCCATGTTTTTAAAATCATGCATGAGCCTACCCAAGAAGAAGATTGTATGAAGGATAAGGCCAGAGATCAAAGCCTGAAGGAGGCAGTCAATGAGTTAACTCCAAGACTTCTAAATCCATGCTTAAAAGCAGTAGAGATGGTGCAACAAACCAAAGAAATCAAGGAGGAACTAGATCCAAAGCCCCCAGATGAGTAATTTAACATCCCAGATAAAGAACCACCAAGGCAGGGAATATCTTTTGAGAAAGAAAAAAAGAAGAGGCCAAGAGGGTGGAGAAACAAGAAGATCCCCACTGAAGGCTTCTCACCAGGGGATAAAGTGATGTTAAACACCCAACCAATGAAGGTGTCTCCACAAGTGTCTGAATACTACACTGTGAACCAGGTCCTTTCACTTGAATACCTAGAGATCATCAAAGAGGAGACCGGAAGGAAGTTCACAGTAAGAGGTGAAAAGCTGAGGCACTATGATTTTCAGCCTCCATGATCAAAGAATGGAGGATGTCAAGCTAATGACAATAAAGAAGCGCTTGTTGGGAGGCAACCCAACCGGAGGTAGTTTTCTTTTCATAGCTTTTTCAATAAAAATGTTGAATAATTGGTATGCATTGCAAGGAGCTAAGTTTGGTGCTGCACACCAAAATAATTTAAGGGAGAATGAAAGATTCTAAGTTTGGTGTTCCACCAAAATCTCATTTAAAAACATTCTCACTTCCTGCATAATGCTAGCTCCAAGCAATCAGACAGATTATTCAACTACTTAACTGCTTTCTAGTTTTAATTCCATAACCTTTAGTAAGGACACAAGGTTTCACATATGGTTAATTTGTTGCATCAGAGGCTGTGGCAAACAATTAAGTTTGGTGTTCCCACACCAAAATAAATCCAAAAGACACACTCACTTTATGCATACTAACCATTCATCTAAGGGCTTGAGAAGCAAGCAACTTTTGAGAATTATGCAGGAAATTAGTCAACCATTGAAGATATTGTGCATCTTAACTCAAAAGGGATACAACAAGAGGAAGAATGAAAAGATGCAACCCAAAAGGTTGTATCTACACTTAATCCTTGTTGTTGTGAAATGTTTTAATTCAGGAATTCTTGTATGTCTTACTAAAGTGTTTATTTAGTTGCAAGTGAAGTTGTTTGATTAAGTATGTTGATATGCATAATGCTTGTCATTCATCACTTAACTTTAAATTTTGTTTTGTTTCCCATATGCTTAAATGAAAGAGAAATGGTTGAATTAGAAAGTAAATATCCAATGTTGCATAAGTTAGAATGGAAGTTAATGGTGGTATATGTGTTTGATTAAATGTATAACTCATGAAATAATTGCTGCATAATGTCATTTTCATTGAAGTGTGAACTAGCTTGCTGTCATAAAGGTTCCTATCAGTAAAGAAAAAAATCCCTTGAGAACAAAATAAAACAGAAAGAAAAGGAAGAAGAAAAAGCCAATGTGGCAAGAAAAATAAAGAATAAAGGCTGGACACCAATAGCTTGGACCCTAGGACACATGCCTGTGGTGTTCTTGTACTAGGATATGCTTGGACAAGTAAATTCTGAGGGGTATTTCAAAACCCAGTCACTTAGATCAACTGATTTGGGATGGCCAATTGAAAGTCCACAATAAAGAGCAACCTAGCTACAGAACATTTAGTTATCCAAAGAGATGTTGGGCATCAATGATCCTAGGATGAAATAGTGAGCCATGTGTCTGTGGTGAAGAGATGGTAAGTAAAAATAAAGCCAAAGGCTACTGCAACATTTGACACCAAGCCTTCAAAGAATAATAAGCTTGTTAAGCAAAATAAGAAAAGAAAAGTTAGCAAGGGAGCAAGTAAAAAGTAAACCTTACAACAGCAAGTTTAGTAAGCCTTTGAGGAAGAGTGTATTTTATGTAACAGCAAACAATAATTGAGTTATCATTGTCTGCATAAAAACTCCATGAATCAAGTTCTGCTATATGCCTAATAAGGATATGTATGCTTTTCTTTTTTTCACTTTATTTTCTCTTAGTTTTGATGCTTGCTTGGGGACAAGCAAGATTTAAGTTTGGTGTTGTGATGACAAGTCATCATATACCCATTTTTCAAGCTAATTTCACTTGTTTCACTAGTCTTTATGCACTTTCTTGCATCCTAAGTAAGTAATTTGGAATGAAAATGCATGACTTCTTTAAATCAAACAACCACCATTAAATTGATGCTAAATCATGAGGTTTGAGCTAAAATTTATTGATTTTTAATGAATTATAAACCTTATGAGTTTAGAGATACTTTGATTGGTTGTTTTGGTTTCTTGTAGGTAAAGAAAGGAAGAAAAGAAGAAAAATGTGGCTTAGGAAGTGTGGCCAAGAGATGAGAAGTGTGGTGCAACATAGAAGGAAGAAGCAAACACTGCCCTCCACAAGAGCACATTGCCCTCCAGGAGAGCAGCATAATGAACCAAGCCTTAAAAGCATCACTGCCCTGCCCACAATAAGGGCGGAGCACAATTCTATGCCAAGGACCAAAGGAAGCAAAAACTCTGCCCTGCCCCCCTCAAGAGCAATATCGGACTTTCATGAAAAATAATTCAAAGGAAATTGCTTCCTAGTGTTTCCTATGGGTTTCGAACCCAAGAACAAGGAGGAAAGGAGTAGCGCTCAAATACAAGGAAAACAAGCAAAACTTAGCTTGTTTTCAATCTCCAAGAATCGAACACAGCACCATGAGGAAGCAAGGAACTAGGCGTTACTTTGGTGCCAAGAAAACCAAGGAAAAAGGAGCAGCGTGTGCCTCCACCGAGTTTCGAACTTGGGACTTCACCCATTGGCAACATTGCCCTGCCCTCCACAAGGGCAGGGCAGCATTTCTTGGTGCATGGCCAGCGCACAAATTGGCACAGGCTTGAGCACTTGGCGCGCAACATGGACGCACGGGCAGCAAGGCAAGGCGCACCATGGCAACACTGCCCTGCCCTCCACAAGGGCAGGGCAGCATCCTGATGCTACACACGCAGCATACGCACGCACGAGGCTTCATCACACAATTTCCCTGCTCTGCCCTCCACAAGGGCAGGGCAGCCTCCTGGAAGCTACTTTCTCATAGGCTGAAAATTGGATTAAAAATCCAATTTAATTCATTTCTTCACCAAATCAAAAGCCCATCCAAATTCCAAAATCCAAGAATAGAAAGTGTATAAATAGGAGATAGTTTGATGTAATTAGGACCTTCTTTTTGATTTTTGAATTTTCACATCTTTAGACTTGATTTTTCATTGAGAGCTTGGAACTGAGATTTTAGAGAATTGGGAAGGAGAATTGATCTCTCTTCTTCCTCGTTCTTGCTTGAGCACTTTTTACTTTTCTTGTTTGAGTCTTGGGTGTGAAGAATTGAGGAATTTCTGTCTCAATCTCCATTCAAGATCTCTTTGATTTTCCTACTGCATAATTGAGTTGAATTCAATTTCCTTTACTGCTTCAATCTTCAATTTCTCTTTAATTGCTTTGTGAACTTGGATCTGGGAAGGAAATTGAGATCTAGACTTTGCTAACTAGTCTCTGGAGTCCTGAGATCCAATTTTCCTTTTGGTTCTTCTGTTGAACCACTGCTGCAATTTAATTTCTATTTTCTGTTTGATATCTAGTTGAATTCAAATCATTTCTTACTTTGATAATTGTTGCAATTTAATTTCCCTTGCTTAAATTCTGAATTCCCAGTCCTCAAATCCCTTTTCCATTCAAGCAATTTATATTTCTTGCACTTTAAGTTACTGCAATTTATATTTCTTGCACTTTAAGTTTCAGTCATTAAATTTCTTGTTCTTTAAGATTCAGTACCTTTACTTTCAATTCTCTTTAATTTCTACAATTCCTCCCTCTCCCTTTATATTCTCTGCTATTTACTTACTGTTGGATACAAAATCACTCAACCAATACTTGATTCTCTTGACTAAATCAACCACTGAACTAAAATTGCTCAATCCTTCAATCCATGTGGGATCGACCTCACTCCCGTGAGTTTTATTACTTGATGCGACCCGGTACACTTGCCGGTGAGTTTTGTGTTGGATCGTTTTCCACACATCAAAAATCACATTTTGGGCTTTCTAAAATAAATTCTCATTTATGGGTTAATTAGCCGTTAATTAACCGGGTTTTACAATTCCAGTAGATACAATTTTCTTTCCTTTTGGCTTTGGTTAAATAATTGGTGACCCTAAGGTTATCAGCTCCATTGTTGATTGAAAATTGGATTTCTTCATTTGATTAATTCATATTCCAATAAAGACTAGGACTTGAGGATTCGAATTAATTCATCCACTTAACTTACCTTCATAGTTAGAGGTTAACAAAGTGGGAGAAAAATCCAATTCTCATCACAATTGATAAAGATAACTAGGATAGGACTTCCAGTCTTTATACCTTGCCAAGAGTTTATTTTACAGATATTTATTTATTTTTATTGCTTTGAAAATATACCTGTGCCCATTGCCCAACTTCCAAAACCCCAATTTACAAACTCATAACCAATAATAAGAACATACTTCCCTGTAATTCCGTGAGAAGACGACTGGTGCACGAAATTGCAATCACACTTTTGCAATTCCGCACAACTAACCAGCAAGTGCACTGGGTCGTCCAAGTAATACCTTACGTAAGTAAGGGTCGATCCCACGGAGATTGTCGGCTTGAAGCAAGCTATGGTTATCTTGTAACTCTTAGTCAGGATATCAATAATTATCAGGTTTGATTGTGAAAAACAAAAGAACATGAAATAAGTACTTGTTTTGCAGTAATGGGGAACAGGTTGAGGTTTTGGAGATGCTCTATCTTCTGAGTCTCTACTTTCCTACTGTCTTCTTCTTCAAGCACGCAAAGCTCCTTCCATGGCAAGCTGTATGTAGGGTTTCACCGTTGTCAATGGCTACCTCCCATCCTCTCAGTGAAAATGTTCAACGCACCCTGTCACGGCACGGCTAATCATCTGTCGGTTCTCAATCAGGTTGGAATAGAATCCAATGATTCTTTTGCGTCTGTCACTAACGTCCAGCCTTCAGGAGTTTGAAGCTCGTCACAGTCATTCAATCCTTGAATCCTACTCAGAATACCACAGACAAGGTTTAGACCTTCTGGATTCTCTTGAATGCCGCCATCAATTCTAGCTTATACCACGAAGATTCTGATTAAGGAATCCAAGAGATATCTACTCAATCTAAGGTAGAACGGAGGTGGTTGTCAGGCACACGTTCATAGTTGAGAATGATGATGAGTGTCACGGATCATCACATTCATCAGGTTTAAGAACAAGTGATATCTTAGAATGGAAGCAAGCATGATTGAATGAAAAACAGTAGTAATTGCATTAATCCATCAAGACACAGCAGAGCTCCTCACCCCCAACCATGGGGTTTAGAGACTCATGCCGTAGAAGGTACACAAAGAAACGTGTAAAGTGTCATGAGGTACAGATACAATATCAAAAGATCCTATTAATAGTGAACTAGTAACCTAGGGTATACAGAAATGAGTAAATGACGTAAAAATCCACTTCTGGGTCCACTTAGTGTGTGCTTGGGCTGAGAATTGAAGCTTTCATGTGTAGAGACTTTTTCTGGAGTTAAACGCCAGCTTTTATGCCAGTTTGGGCGTTTAACTCCAATTTTTATGCCAGTTCCAGCGTTAAACGCTGGGAATTCTGAAGCTGATTTGCATCGCCGGTTTGGGCCATCAAATCTCGGGCAAAGTATGGACTATTATACATTGCTGGAAAGCCCAGGATGTCTACTTTCCAACGCCGTTGAGAGCGCGCCAATTTGGTATCTGTAGCTCCAGAAAATCCACTTCGAGTGTAGGGAGGTCAAAATCCAACAGCATCTGCAGTCCTTTTCAGCCTCTGAATCAGATTTTTGCTCAGGACCCTCAATTTCAGCCAGAAAATACCTGAAATCACAGAAAAACACACAAACTCATAGTAAAGTCCAGAAAAGTGAATTTTAACTAAAAACTACTAAAAGTATACTAAAAACTAACTAAAATATACTAAAAACATACTAAAAATAATGCCAAAAAGCGTATATATTACCTGCTCATCACAACACCAAACTTAATTGTTGCTTGTCCCCAAGTAAATGAAAATCAAAGTAGGATAAAAAGAAGAGAATATACTATAGACTCCAAAATATGAAGGAAACTCAGCTCCAATTAGATGAGCGGGACTGGTAGCTTTTTGCTTCCGAACAGTTTTGGCATCTCACTTTATCCTTTGAAGTTCAGAATGATTGACATCTATAGGAACTCAGAACTCAGATAGTGTTATTGATTCTCCTAGTTAAGTATAATGATTCTTGAACATAGCTAGTGTATGAGTCTTGGCTGTGGCCCAAAGCACTCTGTCTTCCAGTATTACCACTGGATACATACATGCCACAGACACATACTTAGGTGAACCTTTTCAGATTATGACCCAGCTTTGCTAGAGTCCCCAATTAGAGGTGTCCAGGGTTCTTAAGCACACTCTTTTTGCCTTGGATCACAACTTTATTTCTTTCTTTTTCTTCTATTTCTTCTCCTTTTTTTTCATTTTTTTTTGAATCACTGCTTTTTCTTGCTTAAAGAATCAATTTGATGATTTTTCAGATCCTCAATAACAGTTCTCTTTTCCTCATTCTTTCAAGAGCCAACAATTTTAACATTCTCAAAACAACAAATTCAAAAGACATATGCACTGTTCAAGCATTCATTCGGAAAACAAAAAGTATTGTCACCACATCAAACTAATTAAACTAGTTTCAAAGATAAATTCGAAATCCTGTACTTCTTGTTCTTTTGTGATTAAAGCATTTTTCATTTAAGAGAGGTGATGGATTCATAGGACATTCATAGCTTTAAGACATGAATTTTAAATTTTATTAATTATGAATTAAGAACAAGACTCAAAAATAGATATAAGAT
Source organism: Arachis hypogaea (assembly GCF_003086295.3). Classification (NCBI taxonomy): domain Eukaryota; kingdom Viridiplantae; phylum Streptophyta; class Magnoliopsida; order Fabales; family Fabaceae; genus Arachis; species Arachis hypogaea. Next base: position 104,872,093 of record NC_092039.1, read on the forward strand.
GAGACTAAAAAAAATAGAAAACAAAAATTTAAATAGGCTCCTAATGATAGAGGTTTTCACAGAGTTAGGACTCAACAACCTTGATTTTGAGAAGTGGATGCTCCCTCAAATTGAGGGGAGAATTTTTGGCGTTTCAGTTCTTGAAGTTAACGCGCCTGCTTCTCTTGTTCCTTCAGCAATTTGCAGAGCATGCAGTTCTGATTCTGCTGTTCTTCCTTAAGTTGCTCCATAGTTTCTTGCAACTTGGTGATAGATGCTTCTAGGCTGGCCCAGTAGCCAATTTCAGGAAATTCAGGGAGGAACTCCTGTGCCCTCCTTTTGATAGAGTTGTTTTGCATTTGTCCTTCCATTGACTTCTTGGTGATTGGATGTTCAATGGGTATGAATTCATCTACTCCCATCTTTACCCCAGCCTCTTTACAGAGCAAGGAGATCAAGCTTGGGTAAGCCAGTTTGGCTTCAGTGGAATTCTTATTTGCAATTGTGTAGATCTCACAAGCAATCAGATGATGAACCTCCACTTCTTTTCCAAGCATAATGCAATGAATCATCACTGCTCTCTTGATAGTGACCTCAGAACGGTTGCTAGTGGGCAATATGGAACGCCCAATAAAGTCTAGCCAACCTCTTGCAATTGGTTTGAGGTCTCCCCTCTTGAGTTGGTTTGGGACACCCTTTGAATTGGTTATCCACTTAGTTCCAGGGAGGCATATGTCCTCTAGAACTTGATCCAACCCTTTATCTGCTCTCACCATTCTCCTATTAAAGGATTCAGGATCATCTTGCAGTTGAGGCAATTTGAAGATTTTATTTTGTCCAGATGGAAGTAGATAACTTTCCCTCTGACCATGGTTCTGTAAGTATGGAAAGCAGTTCCAGTCATTCTCTGCTTATCTGTCAGCCACAGATTTGAGTAGAATTCCTGAACCATATTTCTTCCAACCTTTATCTCAGGATTGGTTAGAACTTCCCATCCTCTGTTTCAAATTTGCTCTTGGATCCCCGGATATTCATCTTCTTTCAGATCAAATTTAACTTCCGGGATCACTGACCTCAGACCCATTATTTTGTGATAATGGTCTTCATGTTCTTTGGTTAAGAACTTCTCTTGATTCCAAAGATTCTTTGGATTATTCTCTTTTTTCCTCTTAAATTGGTTTGTTTTCCCTTAGGAGCCATGATCTTGATGAATCTTGGCTTAGTGATCACGGAAAAGCACACCAAACTTAGAGGTTTGCTTGTCCTCAAGCAAAAGAAAGGAAAGAAGAGAGAGAGAGGAGAAGAGCAAATTCGAATGGTGTGGGGGAAGAAGGAGGCCGAACGTGTTTTTATAAGGGGGGAGATTTCGAAAAATTGGAAGGAGATTTGAGAAGATATGGAGAGAATTTGAGAGAAGGTTGAGTTTTTGAACAAGATTTGGGATTGATTTGAGAGAGATTTGAAGAATGATTTTGATTTTTGAAGATTTGAAGGTGAATGATGAAAGGTTGAAATGTGTTTATGTAGAAAAGTATGGGTCAAAAAAGGAAAGTTTGAAAAAAATTTGATCGGAAAGCAAAATCTCAGTCCCCCACCTTTCTGGCGTTAAACGCCCAGAATGGCATCCATTCTGGCGTTTAACGCCCATTTGCTAGCCATTGTGGGCGTTTAACGCCCAGCCAGGTGCCCTGGCTGGCGTTAAACGCCAGAATTCCCTTTGTCACTGGGCGTTTTGCTAAACGCCAGGATGCTGTACACCTGGCGTTAAACGCCCAGAATGGTGCCCATTCTGGCGTTTAACACCCAAAATGGCACCTTTACTGGCGTTAAACGCCCAGAATGGTGCCCATTCTGGCGTTTAACGCCCAAAGTACCCCTTACTGGCATTTTTTTCGCCAGTAAGCTCTTTTTCTCTGCTTTTTGCACTGAATCCTTCTGTAACTCTGTGAATTCCTTCATTTTTGATACTTGCCCTTGTAGAAACAAAACATATACCCTGCTAATGACTGGGTTGTCTCCCAGCAAGCACTTCTTTACTGTCTTTAGCTGGACCTTCACTGAGAATCACTCAAGTCTCAGTTTTGAGCATTCTTGCTCAAAATTGTTTTCAAGATAATGCTTGATCCTCTGTCCATTAACAATGAACTTTTTGTCAGACTCAGCATCCTGGAGCTCAACATATCCATATGGTGATACTCCTGTAATCACATACGGACCCCTCCAACGAGATTTAAGCTTTCCTGGGAACAATCTGAGTCTAGAGTTGAATAGCAGAACTTTTTGTCCTGGCTCAAAGACTATGGATGATAACTTCTTGTCATGCCACTTCTTTGCCTTTTCCTTATAAATTTTTGCATTTTCAAAGGCATTGAGTCTGAACTCCTCTAGCTCATTTAGTTGGAGCAATCTTTTTTCACCAGCTAACTGAGCATCCATGTTTAGGAACCTGGTTGCCCAGTAGGCTTTATGTTCCAGTTCCACGGGCAGATGACAGGCCTTCCCATACACCAGTTGGTATGGAGAGGTTCCTATAGGAGTCTTGAATGCTGTTCTGTATGCCCACAGAGCATCATCCAAACTCTTTGCCCAATCCTTTCTTCGGGCTATCACAGTCCGTTCTAGGATTCTTTTTAGCTCTCTGTTAGAGACTTCAGCTTGCCCATTTGTCTGTGGATGATACGGAGTTGCCACTTTGTGGCTAATTCCATATCTGACCATAGCAGAGTATAGCTGTTTATTGCAGAAATGAGTGCCCCCGTCACTGATTAGTACTTTGGGAACACCAAACCTGCTGAAGATGTGTTTCTGAAGGAATTTCAGCACGGTCTTGGTATCATTAGTGGGTGTAGCAATTGCTTCTACCCACTTAGATACATAGTCCACTGCCACCAGAATGTAAGTGTTTGAGTATGATAGTGGGAATGGACCCATGAAGTCAATCCCCCATACATCAAACAATTCAATCTCTAATATCCCTTGTTGAGGCATGGCATATCCGTGAGGCAAGTTACCAGCTCTTTGGCAACTGTCACAGTTACGCACAAACTCTCGGGCATCTCTATAGAGAGTAGGCCAGTAGAAGCCACATTGGAGGACTTTAGTGGCTGTTCGCTCACTTCCAAAATGTCCTCCATACTGTGATCCATGGCAGTGCCATAGGATCCTTTGTGCTTCTTCTCTGGGTACACATCTGCGGATCATTCCGTCTGCACATCTCTTAAAGAGATATGGCTCATCCCATAGGTAGTACTTGGCATCTGAAATTAATTTTTTTCTTTGCACTCTGCTGTACTCCTGGGGTATGAACCTCACAGCTTTATAATTTGCAATATCTGCAAACTATGGAGCTTCCTGAATGGCAAAGAGTTGCTCATCTGGGAAAGTCTCAGAGATCTCAGTAGAAGGGAGGGACGCCCCAGCTACTGGTTCTATTCGGGACAGATGATCAGCTACTTGGTTCTCTGTCCCTTTTCTGTCTCTTATTTCTATATCAAACTCTTGCAGAGGCAACACCCATCTTATAAGCCTGGGTTTTGAATCCTGCTTTGTGAGTAAGTACTTAAGAGCAGCATGGTCAGTGTACACAATCACCTTTGATCCCACTAGATAGGATCTAAACTTGTTAATGGCATAAACCACTGCAAGTAATTCTTTTTCTGTGGTTGTGTAATTCTTCTGTGCATCATTTAGAACACGGCTGGCATAATAAATGACGTGCAGAAGCTTGTTATGCCTCTGTCCCAACACTGCACCAATGGCATGGTCACTGGCATCACACATTAGTTCAAATGGCAATGTCCAGTCTGGTGCAGAGATGACTGGTGCTGTGACCAGCTTGGCTTTTAGGGTCTCAAATGCCTGCAGACACTGTGTGTCAAACACAAATGGTGTGTCAGCAGCTAGCAGGTTGCTCAAAGGTTTTGCAATTTTCGAAAAATCCTTTATAAACCTTCTGTAGAATCCTGCATGCCCCAGAAAGCTTCTGATTGCCTTAACATTGGCAGGTGGTGGTAATTTTTCAATTACCTCTACCTTTGCCTTATCCACCTCTATTCCTCTGCTTGAAATTTTGTGTCCAAGGACAATTCCTTCAGTCACCATAAAGTGACATTTCTCCCAGTTTAAAACCAGGTTAGTCTCTTGGCATCTTTTCAGGACAAGTGCTAGGTGGTCAAGACAGGAGCTGAATGAGTCTCCATATACTGAGAAGTCATCCATGAAGACTTCCATGAATTTCTCCACCATATCAGAGAAGATGGATAGCATGCATCTCTGAAAGGTTGCAGGAGCATTACACAGACCAAAAGGCATCCTCTTGTAGGCAAACACGCCAGAAGGGCAAGTAAATGCTATTTTTTTTTGGTCCTGAGGATCTACTGTAATTTGGTTGTAACCTGAATAGCCATCCAAAAAGCAGTAATAATCATGACCGGCTAGTCTTTCTAGCATTTGGTCTATGAATGGTAAAGGAAAATGATCCTTTCTGGTGGCTGTATTGAGCCTTCTGTAGTCAATACACATACGCCACCCTGTGACTGTTCTTGTAGGAACCAATTCATTTTTTTGATTATGAACCACTGTCATGCCTCCCTTTTTGGGGACAACTTGGACAGGGCTCACCCAGGGGCTATCAGAAATAGGATAAATAATCCCAGCCTCTAGTAATTTAGTGACCTCTTTCTGCACCACTTCCTTCAGGGCTGGATTTAGCCTCCTTTGTGGTTAGACCACTGGTTTGGCGTTATCCTCCAACAGGATCTTGTGCATGCATCTAGCTGGGCTAATGCCCTTAAGATCACTTATGGACCACCCAAGAGCTGTCTTGTGCGTCCTTAGCACTTTAATCAGTGCTTCCTCTTCCTGTGGATTTAAAGCAGAGCTTATAATCACTGGAAAAGTGTCACCCTCTCCCAGAAATGCATACTTCAGGGATGGTGGTAGTGGTTTAAGTTCAGGTTTGGGAGGTTTATCCTCCTCCTGAGGAATTTTTAAAAATTCCTTTGTTTCCTCTGGTTCTTCTTGATCAGGCTGAGCATCTTTGAAGATGTCTTCAAGCTCTGATTCTAGACTTTCAGTCATATTGATCTCTTCCACCAAAGAGTCAATAATATCAGCGCCCATGCAGTCAATTGGGGTGTCTGGATGCTGCATAGCTTTTACAGCATTCAACTTGAACTCATCCTCATTGACTCTCAGGGTTACTTCCCCTTTTTGTACATTAATGAGAGTTCATCCAGTTGCTAGGAAAGGTCTTCCTAGAATGAGAGTTGCACTCTTGTGCTCCTCCATTTCCAGCACCACAAAGTCAGTTGGAAAGGCGAATGGCCCAACCTTGACAATCATGTCCTCTATTATGCCTGATGGATATTTAATGGAGCCATCAGCAAGTTGGAGGCATATCCGAGTTGGCTTGACTTCTTCAGTCAACCCAAGCTTTCTGATAGTGGATGCAGGTATTAGATTGATACTTGCTCCAAGGTCACACAGGGCTGTCTTGGTGCAAGCACCTTCTAATGTGCATGGTATCATAAAGCTTCCTGGATCTTGAAGCTTTTCTGGTAAGCTTTTTAGAATGACTGCACTGCATTCTTCAGTGAGAAAGACTTTTTCAGTTTCTCTCCAATCTTTCTTATCACTTAAGATCTCTTTCATGAACTTAGCATAAGAAGGTATTTGCTCAAGTGCCTCTGCAAGCGGAATCTTTATTTCAAGAGTCCTTAGATAGTCTGCAAAGCGGGCAAATTGCTTATCCTGTTCCGCTTGGCGGAGTTTCTGAGGATAAGGCATCTTGGCTTTATATTCTTCAACCTTAGTTGCTGCAGGTTTATTCCTTACAGAAGTGGTTGAAGAAGCCTTTTTAGAGGGATTACTGTCAGCACTCTCAGGTGTCTGATCCTCCCTTGGCGTCTGAACGCCAGGATTGGGAGAAGATTGGGCGTTTAACGCCAATTTCTCTCCCTTCTCTGGCGTTTGAACGCCAGAACTAGGCAGAGAATGGGCGTTTAACGCCAGCTTTCCCCCCTTTTCTGGCGTTTGAACGCCAAAAGTGCTCCTCTCTGGGCTCTTACTGTCCTCAGAGGGATTTTGAACAGTGGTTTGGTTATCCTCTGTCAATTGTTCCTTATTTGGCTTTTTGCTACCTTGAGCAGTGTTATTCAATGTCTTCCCACTCCTCAGTTGAACTGCTTGACATTCTTCTGTTATCTGTTTAGATATCTGCTGTTTTGCCTGATTCAACTGCAGTTCTATGTTCTTGTTAGCAGTTTTAGTTTCTTGGAGCATCTCTTTAAATTCTGCTAACTGTTTTGTCATCAGTTGTAATTGCTAATTAAGCTCAACCATCTGTTCTTGAGGATTAGGATCAGTGGCTACTGCCATAACTTCTTCGTTTGTAGAAAACTCATTGCTAGAGTACAAATATTGATTTCTAGCAACAGTATCTATAAGCTCTTGAGCCTCTTCAATCGTCTTCCTCATATGTATAGATCCACCAGCTGAGTGATCTAAAGACATCTGAGCTTTTTCTGTAAGCCCATAGTAGAAGATGTCTAACTGTACCCACTCTGAAAACATTTCAGAGGGGAATTTTCTTAGCATACCTCTATACCTCTCCCAGGCATTGTAAAGGGATTCATTATCCTCTTGTTTAAAGCCTTGGATGTCCAGCCTTAGCTGTGTCATCCTCTTTGGGGGGTAAAAGTGATTCAGGAATTTTGTCTGATAACTGTTTCCATGTCTTTATGCTTGCTGTAGGTTGGTTATTCAACCACCTCTTAGCTTGATCTTTTACAGCAAATGGAAACAGTAATAGTCTGTAGACATCCTGATCCACCTCTTTATCATGTACTGTGTCAGCAATTTGTAAGAACTGTGCCAGAAACTCAGTAGGCTCTTCCTGTGGAAGACCGGAATACTGGCAATTTTGCTGCACTATGATAATGAGTTGAGGATTTAGCTCAAAGCTGCTTGCTTTGATGGGAGGTGTACAGATGCTACTCCCATATGCAGCTGTAATGGGGTTAGCATATGACCCCAGAGTCCTTCTGGACTGCTCAATTCCACTTAGGTCCATGATGGAGAAAGGGAATATGATATGAATTCTCAAGCAAAGCATATATTTTTTTTAAGGTGACCGAAAAAAAAAATAAAATAATTGGAAAATAAAATAAAATTTCAAAAATTAAAAGAAAATAAGATCAAAGCAAATTGAAAACTGAATCAATTAGTTAATTAAAAAGATTTTGAAATTAGCAATTAAAAAGATATGATTGAAATTTTTTTTTGAAAAAGATTTGATTTTTGAAAAGAGGAAAGAGAAAAACAACAAAATGACACCAAACTTAAAATTTTTAGAAAATTAAACACTAATTTTTGAAAATTTTAAGGGAAAAACACAAAGAGGACACCAAACTTAGAATTTTTAAGGATTAAAAAGGGACTAAGGACATGCAATTTCGAAAATTAAAAGAAAAATAAAAGCATGCAATTGACACCAAACTTAAATATGAAACTAGACTCAACTAAAAGACTCTAAACCAACAAAAATAAAATAGTCCTAATCTAAGCAACAAGATAAGCCGTCAGTTGTCCAAACTCGAACAATCCCCGGCAACGGCGCCAAAAACGTGGTGCACGAAATTGCAATCACACTTTTGCAATTCCGCACAACTAACCAGCAAGTGCACTGGGTCGTCCAAGTAATACCTTACGTGAGTAAGGGTCGATCCCATGGAGATTGTCGGCTTGAAGCAAGCTATGGTTATCTTGTAACTCTTAGTCAGGATATCAATAATTATCAGGTTTGATTGTGAAAAACAAAAGAACATGAAATAAGTACTTGTTTTGCAGTAATGGGGAACAAGTTGAGGTTTTGGAGATGCTCTATCTTCTGAGTCTCTGCTTTCCTACTGTCTTCTTCTTCAAGCACGCAAGGCTCCTTCCATGGCAAGCTGTATGTAGGGTTTCACCGTTGTCAATGGCTACCTCCCATCCTCTCAGTGAAAATGTTCAACGCACCCTGTCACGGCACGGCTAATCATCTGTCGGTTCTCAATCAGGTTGGAATAGAATCCAATGATTCTTTTGCGTCTGTCACTAACGCCCAGCCTTCAGGAGTTTGAAGCTCGTCACAGTCATTCAATCCTTGAATCCTACTCAGAATACCACAGACAAGGTTTAGACCTTCCGGATTCTCTTGAATGTCGCCATCAATTCTAGCTTATACCACGAAGATTCTGATTAAGGAATCCAAGAGATATCTACTCAATCTAAGGTAGAACGGAGGTGGTTGTCAGGCACACGTTCATAGTTGAGAATGATGATGAGTGTCACAGATCATCACATTCATCAGGTTTAAGAACAAGTGATATCTTAGAATGGAAGCAAGCATGATTGAATGAAAAACAGTAGTAATTGCATTAATCCATCAAGACACAGCAGAGCTCCTCACCCCCAACCATGGGGTTTAGAGACTCATGCCGTAGAAGGTACACAAAGAAACGTGTAAAGTGTCATGAGGTACAGATACAATGTCAAAAGATCCTATTAATAGTGAACTAGTAACCTAGGGTATACAGAAATGAGTAAATGACGTAAAAATCTACTTCTGGGTCCACTTAGTGTGTGCTTGGGCTGAGCATTGAAGCTTTCATGTGTAGAGACTTTTTCTGGAGTTAAACGCCAGCTTTTATGCCAGTTTGGGCATTTAACTCCAATTTTTATGCCAGTTCCAGCGTTAAACGCTGGGAATTCTGAAGCTGATTTGCATCGCCGGTTTGGGCCATCAAATCTCGGGCAAAGTATGGACTATTATACATTGATGGAAAGCCCAGGATGTCTACTTTCCAACGCCGTTGAGAGCGTGCCAATTGGGCTTCTGTAGCTCCAGAAAATCCACTTCGAGTGCAGGGAGGTCAGAATCCAACAGCATCTGCAGTCCTTTTCAGCCTCTGAATCAGATTTTTGCTCAGGACCCTCAATTTCAGCCAGAAAATACCTGAAATCACAGAAAAACACACAAACTCATAGTAAAGTCCAGAAAAGTGAATTTTAACTAAAAACTACTAAAAGTATACTAAAAACTAACTAAAATATACTAAAAACATACTAAAAACAATGCCAAAAAGCGTATAAATTACCCGCTCATCAACGACCCGAGGTTTAAATACTTCGGTTATCAATTTATTTATGGGTTTGTTACTTGTGACAACCAAAACGTTTGTACGAAGGGATTTCTATCGGTTTAGAGACTATATCTACAACGCGACTATTTTTTATGAAATTCTTCACTGGCAAAAATCCTAACGTCAATGGTGCATAGGGAGGTGGTGGTTCTCGGAAGTAATTGGATTGGAATTGGTGTGGATATGGGTTAGGGTCATATGGAGGTGAATGGTGGAAAGGGGCTTGTGAGTGTGGTGGTTCAAAACTTTGTTGAGGAGGTGGTTCATTGGCATATGATGGGGCTTGATGGTAACTACAAGGGGGTCCACCATACCTATCATCTTGGTATGCATTATAGAATGGTCTTCGTCCATGATATCTTGGAAGGTGTTGTCGCTTAAAGGGTTGATCAGATCCTCTTATCTCCGTCCATCTTTGATTGCTTTGACCTTGATGCATATTCCTGTTATAGCTTCCTCTTCCTGCAACATAGTTGTAACCAGACTCATAGCCAAAGGGGTGAGAGTTCATAGTAGTGAGAGAAAATAAAAACAAAAACTAACAAAAAGAAAATATTTTGAAAAAGATATAATTTTTGAAAAAGGATAAGATAAGATAAAAAAAATTTTAAAATCTGAAATTTTTTTTTGAAAAATATTTACAATAACCAATAATAAGGTACACGTTTGCAATTCCCCGGCAACGGCGCCATTTTGACGTTAGGATTTTTGCTAGTAAAGAATTTTATAAAAATATAGTTGCGTTGTGAGTATAGATTCTAAACCAACAGAAAATCCCTTCGTACAAATGTTTTGGTTGTCACAAGTAACAAACCCCTTTGAAATTGATAACCGAAGTATTTAAACCTCGGGTCGTCTTCTCAAGGAATTGCAGGGAGGTATGTTCTTATTATTGGTTATGCAAAGAAATATTTTGGGGTTTTCAAAAGAGTTGAACAAGTAATGTAAAATAACAAGTCGTCAAAATAAAAACTAATAAAGCTCCTGGCAAGGTATGAGAACTGGAAGTCATATCCCAGTCACCTTATCAATTGTGATGAGAATTGGATTTTTCTCCCACTAAGTCAACCTCTAATTATGAAGGTAAGTCAAGTGGATGAATTAATTTTGATTCCTCAGGTCCTAGTCTTTATTTGGGAAAGGCTAGAGTTATTGGAACTCGAATTAATTCTTGAAGAATTCTAATTTTCAGTCAACAATGAGTTTGATAACTCAAGAGTCACCAATTAATCAACCAGAGCCAAAAGGTAGAAAATCTAAATTATCTATATAAATAAAGGAAAGCAATCATAAATCTGAAATACCTCGAATTATATTAAATAAAAAGTTAGATTGAACATAGAAATCCATAAGCCAAATTGGCAACATCAAATAATCAACTAAAGTAATAAATAAAAGTAGAAAATAAATTAAAGGAACATTGAACCTGTGATAAAGAAGTTGAAATCCTAATCCTAATCCTAATCCTAAATCCTAAGAGAGAGGAGAGAACCTCTCTCTCTAAAAACTACATCTAAAACCTAAAATTGAATTATGATTTGATATGAATTGATGTCCTGAGTCTCTGCATGTTCCCAAACTTTAATTTGTGTTTCTGGGCCAAAAACTGGGTTGAAATGCGGCCCAGAATCTGTGCCAGCGACTTCTGTAATTTTTCAGATCGCACTCGTCATGCGTCCGCGTCGTCCACGCGTTCGCGTCATTCAGCATTTCTTGTACCACGCGTGCGCGTCGTCTACGCTTTCGCGTCCTTCGTGCAGCTTCCAATCCACGCAGTCGCGTCAGGCACGCGAGCGCGTCACGGTAATTCCTTCTATTTTGCGCGGTCGCGTGAGCCATGCGACCGCATGACTTCTCGCTGGTCATCTCCTCAATTCCTTGTGTTCCTTCCACTTTTGCATGCTTCCTCTTCATTCCTTACGCCATTCCTGCCCTATGAAGTCTGAAACACTTAACATACAGATCACGGCATCGAATGGTATGAAGGAAGATAAAAATATACAATAAAAAGGTCCTTAGGAAGCAAGTTATTAATCATAGGATATTTTTAGGAAGGAATTGTAAATACATGCAAATCATATGAATAAGTGGGTGAAAAGCTTGATAAAACCACTCAATAAAACACAATATAAACCATAAAATAGTGGTTTATCAATGGTGCTTCAGGTTAATGTTTGAGACTTGATAATAATGATGATTGATTTAAGCTGATTGAATGTATGTTTGAGACCCTGGGCAGTAGCAAGGATGATGGTTCGTCCCGTTTGCTCTAGGTCAGAGATTATGACGCCTGGGTAGTAGCGGCAGTAATGGTTATTCCACTCGCTCTAGGTTGAGCTTTTAAACACCTGTCTGGGTGTAGCCGCAGTAGTGGTTATTCTACTAGCTCTGTGTTGAGCGGGTAGTAGCAAGGGGGTTGTAGCTCAAACCCACTTGCTCCGCGATGGGTGTTTTAGTCCATGGTTAACTACCAGGCCAGGACGTGTCGGGTTTGCTATATAACCGACAGATAATATCATCAGCCATAGGACAGACATACGTCATGTGCATATTATTTGCTTGCTTGTTGTGCATTAATTGAGAATGCCAAATTTATTATAATATGCTAATTGTTATACTTGATATCTGAATTACTTGTATTCTACTTGTGTTTGCCTTTGTCTGCTTGTCTGTCTATGCAAATTCACTAGAGATGGAGGAACGGAGGAAAGGTGAGAAGACTTATTGTTAAGGTTAAGCTTAAACTAGGCTTAGATATCCTTAGAAGACCACCCATTTAAGGTTTTTGTTTTAGTACCTTAGGCTTTATAATCTGAGTGTCGGTGTTCTAGGATTGCCTCTTGCATTTCTAGGACCTTATATCTTATGTGTGTGGCACCTTTACCATGCTGAGAACCTCCGATTCTCATCTCACACTATGTTGTTGTTTTTCAGATGCAGGTCGAGAGGCACCTCGGTAGGCGTCTAGAGCTTCTGCAGTGAAGTGGATTCATTTTGGGGTTTTACTTTTGGTATTCTGCTACATGTGTATAAACTCTCCTTTTATATATACTTGTTGTATTTTGTACCTCTTAGAGGTTTATGGAGAACTAGGATTTTACGTCTGTATTCTAGACTTCGGGTCATGTATATATGTATGTAAATATTCTCCGGCCAGCCTTAGTTTCGTAGGCTGAGTTAGGAGCTTGTTATTTGTACCTTTGACCCTCTATTCCTACTTTTTGTTCATTATACTTATGAACTTCAGTTTCCTGAGTATTGCGCTTTTTATTTTTGCGATTTTTGCTTTATCCATTTTTCAAGGCTCCTCGTATACAGTATCCTTTTCAATAATATTATATATATATATATTAGAGGTCGTAATACCACACTACCTCTGTTTTATGACTTAAGCATAAAGCTCTGTATAGTAGGGTGCTACATTTTCTTCTCATCGTCATTCTTTTGTTGCTGCTGTTATTGCTATTATTGTAGTAGAAGGTGAGAAGAAATAGTTCTGAATTGTGCAGGACAATGAGTTAAATACACCTTAATTCACTTAGAAATGAACCGAAAATTACATAATAAATTGTGACACAATTAACTCAAAAATGAACCGAAATTACAAAACAATTGTGACATAATTAACTCAAAAATGAACCAAAATTACATAAAGATTGCGACACATAAACTCAATTCGAAAACAAGCACATAAACAAGACTGAATCATGAACAAAAACGCATCCAAAATTAATTTTGGATCAGACGACGTCATTAATATGTTTCTTCTTCTTTGTTGTTTGATATTTTCTTCTCTTTTTGTTGGTTTTATTCCTCTTAAGAGAGTAAAACAAGAAGAACTATAAGAAAATGAAAAAGGAATGAGAAGATGAAGAAGAAAAGGATGAAAAAGAAGAAGAAGAAGCAGTAGAAGTTGAGGTAAAAGAGGAGAAAGAGTTTTGAATTATGCAAGACAACGAGTCTAAATGCACCTTAATTAACTCAGAAATAAACTGAAATTATATAATGATTGCGACACAATTAACTCAAAAATGAATCAAAATTATATAATGGATTGTGACACAATTAACTCAGAAATGAAGCAAGATTACATAACAATTGCGACATAATTAACTCAGAAATGAATTGAAATTACATAATGATTGCGACATGTAAACTCAGTTTGAAAATAAGCACACAAACAAGACTGAATCGTGAACAAAAACACATCCAAAATCAATTTTGGATCAGACAACGTCATTAATATATATTTTTTCTTTTTTGTTTGATATTTTCTTCTCTTTTCTAGGTTTTATTCCTCTTAAAAGAGTAAAACAAGAAGAACTATAAGAAGAAGAAGAGGAGGAGAAAGAGTTTTGAATTGTGCAGGACATCAAGTCCAAATGCACCTTAATTCACTCAGAAATGAACTGAAATTATATAATAATTACAACACAATTAACTCAGAAATGAATTGAAATTATATAATAGATTGCGACACAATTAACTCAAAAATGAACCGAAAATACATAACAATTGCGACATAATTAACTCAGAAATGAAACGAAATTACATAATGATTGCGACACATAAACTCAGTTCAAAAATAAGCACATGAACAAGAGTGAATCGTGAACAAAAACACATCTAAAATTAATTTTGGATCCGACAATATCAACATGAAAAATTCAACAATAACAATAACAATAATGACGATAATGATAACGTCGATATGTATAAGAAGAAGATAATGGAGGAGAAGGATAAAAAGGAAGGAGGAGAAGAAATCCCAATGAGAAAAGGAGGAGGAGGAGGAGGAGGAAGAAGAAGAAGAGGAGGTGGTAGTGGTAGTGGTGGTGACGACAGTAATAAAAGTGAAAAATAATAAACAAAAAAAAAGAGGAGAAGCGTGTGACTCTAAATCACTTAGATGAACTTGGATGTTAAAATTGCTTAAATGTGGAGAATAATTCATATTTTTAATGGTATTATAATGCTTTTGGTACAAATAACTTGACATAATTCTTGGTAAATGTGAAGAATTATAAGAGCAAATTAAAATTTTTAAATAAAATTTCAAACGTAATTAATGAAATATCTGATAGATTTTTTTCCTAAAACGAAGCAATTAATTTTGTAAATAATTAGTTTGGTATAAAAATATATTTAGTGTTAACGAAAAAATTTAATTATGTTGTTATAAAAAATTTAATTATTCTAGTGGCATATTCTTTTGTAAAAAAGATGTGAAGTACGTGTATATACACAAATATGTTGTGAATGATTTTGTGATTTTGAAAAAAAAGACTTTAGATTGACAAATAAATAATTATATTACGTGTACATAAAAAAATAACTATCATCAATCAATCACTAATTAATATAAATACATATTTTGGCATTTCATAAAATAATTTCACTATACTGTATTTATTCGTCTATATTGTATGTTTGATTATTTTACCATGACAAGTTTGATTATTTTGATGGCTAATTATTTAGTTAGAAAATATGTTAAATAATATGTATAAATATATAAATATATAGTGATTGATTTGATAAATAATTTTTAATGTATGCAGACGTTTTTTAGTGGAACTACATGGATCGGTTTATTTGCCACTTCTAAATATATAAAAATATCATGTGCTTATGTAATTATATGAAAACTTATATTAAGGGACTCAACGTCTTAATTAATTAATTAATTATTAATTGATCAAAACAATGTTTCAAAATATAGGATTATTTTTCTAAATGTCTACTACTGTATTTTTTTTTCTCCTTGAATACTGTATACAGAATTGAAGATCACTTTTTTCTCCTTTTTCAAAATAATTTTAACCATTATATTCTTTTATTTGAAACTTTATAGGTGTCTTTGAAATACTTACTAGATAAACACAGTGGGTTAATTTATGGGTTACAAATAATATATGTTTTAAATTGACTTAAATAATTGGAAAATAATAATAGGGGGAGAACATTTTAGTAGGAAGAAAAAAGAACTAACTTGTATTAGCTCAAATACAAATCAAAATAAAAATAAGAAAAAACACCTAATATTTTGTAACGATCCGATTCCTAGTAAGTCATGATCATACCAGAAATCAAGTGTCACCAACTTGTTCACATGAAACCTTTACTACGTATTATTAAACCTGTAATCGGATTAGCGTACTATCGAGTTTTTGGAAAGACTTTTATAAAAAAACTTACAAGGACGACTAATTAAACATACACAAGCCGGCATTATATATAATCACAACACATAGCATAGACCATACATAAGCATATAGGTACTATCGTATATATATGTATATATATATCCTGAGTTAGCATACAACCCTTCAGAAATACTACTATGTACAACCTAACACTCCGGGCCCTGGTTCGTACAGAAAACCCCTAAGCTGGCACCCGAACTAGCCTAGTCAACTATGTACATCCTACTCTCTCAGTGAGTCTAATCAAAAGTGAGAGATTAACACAAAAGCTAGGCTAAGAAAAAAGAAAACTATCAAAAGGCACAACCGTAGCTCCCAGGCCTCAGCTATCATCGTCAGAGGAGATTACAACCACATCAGAACACTCCTCAGGATCCTCGTCCTCATCATTAGAAATATCTATAATCTCAGGAGGAGCACTGGCACTCGTGCTACTGGTCTGACCAGCACTCGCCGGTCCACTAATAGAGGCAGTGAGCGGCTCCTCAGAAGATGGCTCGGATGAAGATACTGAGATCTGCTCCACTGGGATGTCCTCCTCCGGTATAGGCTCTAGAAAATGCTCCTCCATGGGCTCAGGCTCAGGCTCATCATGAAATGGGTGAAATGGAGCATCTGGGTGGAGCCACTACAGTGGGAACTCATAGGGCATGTCGGGGTTAAACTGTGGAGTGTCAATCGAGTGACGGAAGGGATGATCACGCAGAATATACATACGAGTCCTAATCTCCGTAGCTACTACATAAAACCCATAATGTACAATATCCTCGTATATATAGGGAGGGTCCATCTCATAAAATATAACTCCGGTATCCATCTGAAGGGGAGAAAGAAAAGGGGTAAGAACTGGGGGGTTCTTAGTAGGGTCGAGGGTGGTTAGTTTAGTCAGGATTACCACAGTTCAAGTAATTTATAACAAAATACACAAGTGTCACAAAGGAATATCTAGTCACCACAACTCAGAATAATATTAAAGGATGCATAAACACAAGAAGACAATCACAAACAATTTCACAATCTCAAGAAAAATGCAAATGCGCAACAAGGATGATTCATGTCTATTCCTAACACAGGCCATGAGCTCATGTGTCGGTTGCCTACCCGCTCCCGACATTACCCGGGCACAAGTCCCAGATATGACTTTCCAGATGCATACAGTGTGCTTATAAATTGTACGGCTAGGCCGCATACAGTGTGACTTTCCAAATCAATAAGCGTACATTTGAAAAATAGTTCTCAGTGTGTAGGCGTCCCCACTTTACATTTGGCACTAAGGCCCAAACAATGTCTCATCTGCTCTCCTGTCGTAGTCATTTCATTACCCAATATATTCCTTTAATCTTTGTTCTCTGCTCTCCTGTGGCAGAGATCCTTTTAGTTAATATATTCTTTAATCTTTATTCTCTGCTCTCCTGTGGCAGAGATTCCTTTAATCTTTCTTTCCTTTACTTTTTGTTCTTCCTCTTCTCCTTTGTATCATTCCACAATATAACTTATCTTTGATGAAAATAATTTATTTTAATATAGAGAGTAATTTTGAATAAAAGTCAAAATAGCATTTTCTTTTCAAAACTTAGTTTACAGTTATAAACATAACCTCAGTCCTTTTTTTATAAAAATAAACTGACATCCTTCAAAATATAATTTCCAAACTAATTTCTTGTCCTCAAACGAAACCAAAATCCTGTTTTTTTATTTTTTTTATCAAAATATTAACTTAAATTTTATCCATTCTCGAGCTGACTGAAACACAACCTCATCAAAATATCAATATATCAACAAAATTCAACATGAAACGCAATCAAATCTCAATAACACTCAATCCAAACATCAATTCACTTATCAAATATCATTTAGTCGGTGAACATTTATCAAAATCCTACCTTTGTACGTAATCGAAATACTCGAAACTTCGGAGAAACTTTCTGACCAAGCTGCTGAAGGAAAAAATGTCTGGAATCCTCCGTGCCTCGTAGAACTCCAGTTGGCCAAACTCAAGGAGTAGGGGAGCTACGTCATTGTCGACTTCCACCAGACAAAAGTAATGCCAACACGTAGAGGAGGAAGATACGAACACTTTTATCGAATTAGATTTTTTATTGGAGTTACGGATTAGGAGAAATCAGGAAGGGAGAATGGTTGAGGGTTATGGTTCTTCGATGGGGATTTTGGTCTCTCTCTTCTCTTTCTTACATGCAATTCGGTTATGAGCTAAAGAAAGGAGATTAGAGGGTATTAGCAACATTGAACAAGAGTATGTGTCAAGGAGAGGGTTATGTGTCATGATTTCTTTCTTTTTCCCCTTTTTGTTCTTTCTTAGTATATTCGGTCATATTAAAAGGGTATTAATCAAAGGATAAAGGCATTGGATGATAACTCATTATTAAGTTTCTTTGGTCAATAAAAGAAGGAGACGTGTTATATTTTATATATGTATACATATGTATATAAGCCATGCTAATAAAATCCTAGGTGGATGAATCATGAATTAAAGTACATGGATCCTGTTTATATTTTTTCTTTCTTCTATTCTCTTAATGGATCGGCCAAAGAAAAATAAAATGAACACTGTTAGGTTATAATGCTAATTGAAGACATATGATGAATTAAATAAATAATATATAAGGTTGAATAATATACCATAATAATATTAATATTATTATCTAGGCTTCATTATAATTAAAACAAGTAAAATAGATAAATAAGATAATAATCAAATTATATTACCATTTATTTTACTTCGGGATTTGAAATCGGCTCATCAAAATAAAATTAATCGCTTTAAAATTTTATTTTAAGAGAAACTCGTGTTAGTAAAAAAAATTAGAGTTGTTACATCCTACCCTCCTAAAAGAAAATTTTGCCCTCAAAATTTCCTTTACCTGTAATCAGGTACGAGTAAACGGTTCTTATCTCATTTCCTAGTTCTCAAGTGTGTTTTGTTTCCTCATTTCGGCCCAACTCACGTACAACAGTTAAAGAAATAGAATAATGCAATGCACCAGAATCGTAAAGTGCAGATAAGAAACGAATCTTGACACAATACTGACCTTGGGTCAGGGAGTCCAAGTACGAGCATCTTCAGTCATCATTGTAAATACTCTTCCTGGCTGCTGAGATTTAGCTAAATCTTGAGCAATCTTCTTCTCACAATTCCTCGCCATGTGTCCAGGTATACCACAAAAATAACAAACGTTCGAACCCAATCGACAAGGATTCCTACCATGGTCCTTCCCACACTGATTACACACAAGGTTTGCTAGTGCTGGCTGTGTTCGCTTTCCAGTATCTCGTCCTTGCCTATCAATATTGTCACAAGCAGGAAGATTACTAACTTGCTGATTCCCATAAGAAAGTGTCTTATTCATTTTAAAGTTCCTTCCCTGAGGGGCTATATACCGATTAAAATTTTTCGGAGGTAATTCTTGACGACTCATCTTTGCTGCCGCCACCTTCTTTGTACAGTCTTCCACCAACTGACTCTTATTGACAAGCTCTGCGAAATTCCGTATTTCCAGTGGTACTAATGAATGCATCAGCTCGTCGCGAAGTCCTCTTTTGTACTTCAAACACTTCCATTCTTCAAAATCATCTGGGTTTCCCTGACAGATCTTAGAGAATTGGCACAAATCCTCAAATTTTCGAGTATATTCTGCCACTGACATATTCCCCTGCATCAACTGCATCAGTTCCATTTCTTTAGCATCACGAACAGTTCTAGGGAAATACTTTTTGTAAAATTCCTCCTTAAAAGTATCCCAGTCAATCTCCTCCACCTCCTACCTCAACAAGCGTTGCACTCCATGCCACCAATGTTCAGCTTCTCCCTCTAGCATATAGGTCGCAAACTCCACGTGTTGTCTTTCTGGTACATGTTGTGCTCGTAGTGACTTCTCAATACCACGGAACCAATTGTCAGCTTCAGTTGCAACAAGCGTCCCCTTAAACTTGGGCGGATTCACCTTCAGAAAGGTTGCCAGTGTCATAGGGTTATCGTGATTTCCAGTGCCTTCATTATCATTACCATCTCCACCACGTTCACCATTGCGTCCTCCGTTACGATCTCCGTTCCTCTCCCTTAAACGGTCAATTGATCGTGTAGTAGCAGTTGCCGTTTCACGCACAGCCTCAGCCATAGTGTTCATTGCAGCTATAAAAGCATCTGCACCCCTCGTCGGTTCCTCTGCATGGTTTGCACCACGCCTACCACGTCCTCGTCCCCGTGTAGCCATCAAGATGCTGTGCACACCTAACATGTAATATTAAGGTGATCAGTCTTAACATTTCAAGAAAAGTGTGAATAGTCTTTAAAATGGAAACACAGTGACAATCATGCAATTCATATCACAACGATATCCTATATGCATGAGACACAACTCAGAGAATGTAATGAAGCATGATTCATTCCATATCCCCAGGCTTTAATAGGAACGAACTGCTCTTATACCAAGTTGTAACGACCCAATTCCCAGTAAGTCATGATCATACCAGAAATCAAGTGTCACCAACTTGTTCACATGAAACCTTTACTACGTATTATTAAGCCTGTAATCGGGTTAGCGTACTATCAAGTTTTTGGAAAGACTTTTATAAAAAAACTTACAAGGACGACTAATTAAACATACACAAGCCGGCATTATATATAATCACAACACATAGCATAGACCATACATAAGCATATACAGGTACTATCGTATATATATATGTATATATATATCCTGAGTTAGCATACAACCCTTCAAAAATACTACTATGTACAACCCAACACTCCGGGCCCTGGTTCGTACAGAAAACCCCTAAGCTGACACCCGAACTAGCCTAGTCAACTATGTACATCCTACTCTCTCAGTGAATCTAATCAAAAGTGAGAGATTAACACAAAAGCTAGGCTAACACAAAAGAAAACTATCAAAAGGCACAACCGTAGCTCCCAGGCCTCAGCTATCATCGTTAGAGGAGATCACAACCACATCAGAACACTCCTCAGGATCCTCGTCCTCGTCATCAGAAATCTCTATAATCTCAGGAGGGGCACTGATGCTCGTGCTATTGGTCTGACCAGCACTCGCCGGTCCACTAATAGAGGCAGTGAGCGGCTCCTCAGAAGATGGCTCAGATGAAGATACTGAGATTTGCTCCACTGGGATGTCCTCCTCCGGTACAGGCTCTGGAAAATGTTCCTCCATGGGCTCAGGCTCAGGCTCAGAGTCCGCCTGATCCGCAAGCTGATCGGGATGCTGGTGAGGCACTGGCCCATCATGAAACGGGTGAAATGGAGCATCTGGGTGGAGCCACTGCAGTGGGAACTCAAAGGGCATGTCGGGGTTAAACTGTGGAGTGTCAATCGGGTGACGGAAGGGATGATCACGCAGAATGTACATACGAGTCCTAATCTCCGCAGCTACTACATAAAACCTATGATGTACAATATCCTCGTATATATAGGGAGGGTCCATCTCGTAAAATATAACTCTGGTATCCATCTGAAGGGGAGAAAGAAAAGGGGTAAGAACTGGGAGGTTCTTAGTAGGGTCGAGGGTGGTTAGTTTAGTCAGGATTACCACAGTTCAAGTAATTTATAACAAAATAAACAAGTGTCACAAAGGAATATCTAGTCACCACAACTCAGAATAATATTAAGGGATGCATAAACACAAGAAGACAATCACAAACAATTTCACAATCTCAAGAAAAATGCAAATGCGCAACAAGAATGATGCATGTCTATTCCTAACGCAGGCCATGAGCTCATGTGTCTGTTGCCTACCCGCTCCCACATTACCCGGGCACAAGTCCCAGATATGGCTTTCCAGATGCATACAGTGTGCTTATAAGTTGTACGGCTAGGCCGCATACAGTGTGACTTTTCAAATCAATAAGCGTACATCTGGAAAACAGTTCTCAGTGTGTAGGCGTCCCCACTTTACATTTGGCACTAAGGCCCAAACAATGTCTCATCTGCTCTCCTGTGGCAGTCATTTCATTAACCAATATATTCCTTTAATCTTTGTTCTCTGCTCTCCTGTGGCAGAGATCCTTTTAGTTAATATATTCTTTAATCTTTATTCTCTGCTCTCCTGTGGCAGAAATTCCTTTAATCTTTCTTTCCTTTACTTTTTGTTCTTCCTCTTCTCCTTTGTATCATTCCACAATATAACTTATCTTTGATGAAAATAATTTATTTTAATATAGAGAGTAATTTTGAATAAAACTCAAAATAGCATTTTCCTTTCAAAACTTAGTTTACAGTTATAAACATAACCTCAGTCCTTTTTTTATAAAAATAAACTGACATCCTTCAAAATATAATTTCCAAACTAATTTCTTGTCCTCCAACGAAACCAAAATCCTGTTTTTTTATTTTTTTTATCAAAATATTAACTTAAAATTTTATCCATTCTCGAGCTGATTGAAACACAACCTCATCAAAATATCAGTATATCAACAAAATTCAACATGAAACGCAATCAAATCTCAATAACACTCAATCCAAACATCAATTCACTTATCAAATATCATTTAATCGGTGAAAATTTATCAAAACCCTACCTTTGTACGTAATCAAAATACTTGAAACTTCGGAGAAACTTTCTGACCGAGCTGCTGAAGGAAAAAATGTCCGGAATCCTCCGTGCCTCGTAGAACTCCAATTGGCCAAACTCAAGGAGTAGGGGAGCTACGTCATTGTCGACTTCCACCAGACAAAAGTAATGCCAACACGTAGAGGAGGAAGATACGAACACTTTTATCGGATTAGATTTTTTATTGGAGTTACGGATTAGGAAAAATCGGGAAGGGAGAATGGTTGAGGGTTACGGTTCTTCGATGGGGGATTTTGGTCTCTCTCTTCTCTTTCTTACATGCAATTCGGTTATGAGCTAAAGAAAGGAGATTAGAGGGTATTAGCAACATTGAACAAGAGTATGTGTCAAGAAGAGGGTTATGTGTCATGTTTTCTTTCTTTTTTCCCTTTTTGTTCTTTCTTAGTATATTCGGTCATATTAAAAGGGTATTAATCAAAGGATAAAGGCATTGGATGATAACTCATTATTAAGTTTCTTTGGTCAAAAAAAGAAGGAGACGTGTTATATTTTATATATGTATACATATGTATATAAGCCATGCTAATAAAATCCTAGGTGGATGAATCATGAATTAAAGTACATGGATCCTGTTTATATTTTTTCTTTCTTCTATTCTCTTAATGGATTGGCCAAAGAAAAATAAAATGAACACTGTTAGGTTATAATGCTAATTAAAGACATATGATGAATTAAATAAATAATATATAAGGTTGAATAATATACCATAATAATATTAATATTATTATCTAGGCTTCATTATAATTAAAACAAGTAAAATAGATAAATAAGATAATAATCAAATTATATTACCATTTATTTTACTTCGGGATTTGAAATCGGCTCATCAAAATAAAACTAATCGCTTTAAAATTTTATTTTAAGAGAAACTCGTGTTAGTAAAAAAAAATAGAGTTGTTACACATTTCCTTTAAATATTTATGCCAGCACATATAGTATTTAGGGAAAAACAAAATATCTAAGGTGAAAAAATTGAAAAAGTGAAAAATTAGAGTTTAATAATTATTGAATTTATAATTCTCATAATGAATGAGTCTTATTACAATTTTAATTCAAGAATAATTAAAATCTCAATTTTCCATAACAATTGCTTGTATCTTTTTTCAATAACAATGATAAAACTGATAGATAGAATTAGTTGATGTTAATGTTAGTGCTAAACTGAATTGGTATAGAATAAATTTGTGTTGCAGTTAATTATTTTGTGATTAGTTTGTGATTAGTTTTTAACTGGCACTCTCTTGCTATAAGTAGCTAGAGCTAAGCACTATTGAATCTGATTTTGACTCACTTTACCAAAACTCAATTCATAACCAACTTCTTCATTTTGCTTTCACTCTTTAGACTCTTTTCTCTTACTTCTTCTCTTACTTGAGCTTGATACCTTACATGGTATCAGAGCTAGTCTCTATTCAATTCAATGGTAGACAACAATCAGCGAGCTGAAAACTTAATGAATCAATCGAACACAACTGCAAATTTTACTTCTTTTTCAATTTTTATGAAATTTGATGATGATAACATCTTACAGTGGAAAGAACAGGCAAAATCAATTATTAAAGGCCACAATCATAGGATAACTTCATCACATCATAGGAAAGAGAATTTTATTAAGACTTGATGGATGGAAAAAGTAACACCAGAATTTGCTATTTGAAAGATACAGGATGTGTTGCTCAAATCTTGGCTTATTATTTCAATAACCAAGCCTTTTCCTACTCGAATGGTAGGGTACATCTATTCATATGAAGTTTGGAAAAAGGTTAAAAGATTATTTCTCTTCATAAATTAGAGCAAAGATAATATAGTTGAAAAACAAATTGAGTAGTATTAAAATAGAAAGTTCAACAAATGAGTATGTGTTAGTTCTAAAAGGAACAATTGATACTTTAGTCTCAGTAGGAGATCAATGCATGAAAGTGATCATATTAATGCCATTCTGAATAGGTTAACTGAAGAATATAGATTAGTAATCACCTCAGAAGTGGCAAGCCAGTGAGTATTTCAGTTGGAGTTAGAGGCTTTACTATTGACTTCTAAAAGTATGTTGGAGAGGTTCAGAAAATTAGAATCGTTCATACAGGCAAATATGGCACAAAATGCACCAGGTTATTCTCAAAACTACAACACAATAGGTGGTTTCAGAGATGGATTTAAAAAAGACTATAGGAGTAGAGGTAGTAAAATTTTTTTTAATGAGAATAGACAATTTGGTGAAAACAATTCTAGGTTTGGAACTCAATTTTATAATAGTTCTAGATATGACTCAAGGTTTGATGGTACTAATAAAGGGTAAAAAATGCTTAACAATGATGATGGCTTAAGGTTTGGTGGTATCGAAAGATCAAAGATGTTTAACAATAAAAGGCAACAGTGCACTAGAATGTTCAATAGTGATAGACCTGTTTGCCAAATATGTGATAAACTTGGGCATACTGTCAAACCATGTTGGTATAGGTATGAAAGAGCAGAGAGTTCCAAGACTCAATATGAAGGTTCAAACTCACAGAGTTTGCAAAGTTCACAAGCAAACTTGAGCAACATACATGTTGGCTACACCTGTAATACTGCAAAATCAGAGTTGGTATCCAAATGGGTGCTATGTAAGACCCTGGACTTTTAGAAATTAAATAATAAGTTATTTAAAATTTATTATGTTTACTTAAGATTTTATTTTCAGAAAGTTATTTTTACCAAAAATAATTAAATCAAGGTTATAAAACTTTGCGTTTAAAATTAATTGGGATTTATATAAATTCCATGATAATTGGATATTTTCTTATTTAAGATTTAAAGTCTTAGTAATTGAAAAATAATGAAGATTTGTTAATTTAATTTAAATATTGGGATTTTGAATTTAATTTCATGAATAAAAGAAAATTAATTTAATTATATCTAATTTTAAATTAGAATACTTATTTAAAATTAATTTGTAAGTTGAGAAGTAAATAGTATTCTCAAAAGTAATTATATTAAACTATATTGGGTTTTTCAATTACTACATTGCCCCTATTTTTATTAGAAATTACCAACTTACTCTCACTCTTTTTTTCCAAATTAAAACCCTAACCCTAACTATACACAAACACACACTCACCTCACCCACTCCCTCGCACACTTACCGCCACCCCCATTTTCCACTCACCCTTACCATACACGGAAAGATAGAAAGGAAGAGAGAAGAGGGAGAGCTCAAGGGAGGAGAAGAGAATGACGGAGGAGCTTGCAGCCTCGCCGCTGTCGCGTCACTGCCCAACCATTGTCTAACTCGCCGCCTCTATCGGGAGGCCAGAACCGACAGAGACATTTGTCCGAGAAGGAGAATGAGTGCGAGAGAAAAGGAGACACGGAAGGAGGAGCCGCCGCCATCGTCCATGGAGTCGTCGTCGTGCGTCACCGTCAAGCCACGTTCCGTTGCTATCATTCATCCATTGTCGTCACCGCTGGCTTCGTAACCGAGCTTCCATGGCGGCCACTGTTGAGCTTTGAAGAGAGAGAAAGAGTTCGTAGAGAGAAAGAGCACGCGATAAAGGAAAGGGAGAAAAGGGTCTTTTGTTGTTGATTCTTGAGCATCTTTACTTGTTTTTAGTTATTTTTTTTTGAATAAAGGTAGTGATCTCTTATCACTACAAGAAAAAGGTATATTTGTAACAAAAAATATTGTTACAAAACGTCGATATTTTGACACAAAGGTTTTTGTAACAAAAAAAGGGTCCATTGCAGTAAGTCCCGTTACAAAAAGTTTTTGTAACGAAAAATGGAACTGTTATAATTCAATACCATATTTTGTAAAAAAATTTTCTGATACAAAAAACCAGAAGCCGTTACAAAACTGGTAACAAATTTTGATCTTGAAGGTATTTTTCGTGACAGTTAATTTTTTTCCTATAAAAAAAATTTGTTACAAAATGTAACATGATTTGGTAACATTTTTTTTCTTCAGTTACGAAAGCAAATAAGTTATTTTGTAACAACTTTGTTTTTATTACAAATTACATGCATAATTTAGTAAATTAGTTTTTAAATTAACTAATATAATAACGCTTTTAATAAGCTAGTTTACATCTATTTAATATGCAAAAATATACATAAGTCAAACAATATCCTTTTAGCTAAAATTGTCTTGAAACAAAATAACATTAGCTAGTGAGTACATGGATTAGTTCAACCAAAACATAAAAGTTTTAACATAAAAGTTCAACCAAAACATAAAAGTTCTAACATAGATTAGTGTCTCTATGCATCAAGACATTCTTGAGCCCTCAAGGTTGCATATGGTCACCCTTTCAGCACTCCTGTAAATAAGAAAAACCGAAACCAAAAAGTTAGAAACAAGATATAACACTATCTATAATTTTTCCACTAAGTTTTATCCAAACTATTTAGAAAAAATTTGGCAGAACCTCCCCTAAAAATTGGATATTTTCACTGTTCACGGTTCCAACAAACACAACCAATATACAACTTATGTCTCAGCCATACCCAACCAAATCTATCAAACCAAATAATAGGACGACATTTGTCATTTTTCAACCATGACACAAGTAAAATGTGATAAAGAGATCCATATACAAATTAAAGTATACTAATATAAAATGGGAATCATCTATGAAAATGTATTAAAACCATAAGCAACTTTAGGAGTACCTTTAGGGTCTAGTTTGTTTCATTGTCAAAGCGTGTTATGAGAGAGTTGACAATAGCTTGTTGAGCTTCCAATTGAGCTTTCATTTGAGCTAATTCTTCCTCTTGCCGTGTTCGTTGCTCTTCAAGTTTTTCTTTGAGCACATCTATTTCCTTTGTTAGCTCCTCACGGTCTTGCATTGCCTCTTGAAGTTGTGCTTGAATCCTTAACTTAGACTTTGAAGCCTTTATGCTATAACTTGCACCACTTTTCTCACCTCTCATAATTAGAAAAGCTTCATTTGGAGTGAAAGGATTTTCCAAATCATAGGAGTCATTGAGCATAGTGCTAATATCATCCTACACAATCCAATTTGTAATTTGAAAATGGAGATAATATTTAACTTCCATGCAACAAAAAGAGGAAAAGGTTAAGAATGTTACATCAATTTGTTTAGCTTTTTCATTCACCCATTCTCCATTACTCTTTTGATGAGTAATTTGCCATAATTCTTGAATGTCAGGCTCGACACCGGTTCTAGGATGGCGCTGCAAATTTTTTGGAAGTGTAAAATATAGCATGTAGTTAAGTGCAAACATGACATAGCAAAAAATAGAAGACAAATTAAAACTTTAAAACTATTTACCCGATCACGTCTAACAACTTGAAATGTCCTTCGACCAACAATATGTGGTACAACATGATGCTTTCTATTATCTTTGTTTCTTAAACTTTTTTCCTATAGAAGACCAAACTCACAAAAGACAAAAGGAGGTCAGCTATAATAATTTGCATTGACCTAAAATAGCAAAACAACATAAAAAAAACCTCAATGGTTGTCACAATGAAAATTTTAAACCTGAAAAGGACTTCTAAAGTAGGATACCAAATTCTCCCATGTCTCCGGTAGAACATTGTTTGGTGGATTTTGAAGGCGCTCCTCATCAGTTTGATACAACTCATAGTGCTCACGCAATCTTGAGCGCCAACTTCGATAACATATGTTAGCCTTAGCTAAAATTATGTTGTGCATTACTTGCGTATCAGCTATATCAAACTTTTTCTACAAATGATTTGTCAAAGTTAGTTAGCAGAAATAACT
Organism: Arachis hypogaea; assembly: GCF_003086295.3. Taxonomy (NCBI): domain Eukaryota; kingdom Viridiplantae; phylum Streptophyta; class Magnoliopsida; order Fabales; family Fabaceae; genus Arachis; species Arachis hypogaea. Next base: position 104,899,788 of record NC_092039.1, read on the forward strand.
TCTATAATAAACTGAATAATAGAAAATATAAATATCTATTACCACAAAAATGTCGCATTTTTTTGCTTGACATCATCTCTAACTTGGCTCCATTTCTCTACATCCAAAGGAGCATTTTGTCTTGTAACAATACCCACTTCAGATGCAAACAGATCAGCATGGATGCCATTAGGAGCTAAGTTCTCCAAAGAGATCGGCAATTCCAATTTTCCATTTGTCTTTGTTTTGAGAACCCTATTTGTTGCAATCCCACGCGAAGGTCCCCTTTTACCAATACGCCAATCATTCACCCATTTCCATTGGAATAATTTCTGCAGGAGATGAGAATGGATAGAAGGATGTAAAGAGTGAAAATAAAAAGCGGGGCATGACATAACATAGCATCACAGCGGCTATCACTTTCAAAATCACCATAAAAAGTGCAAACAATAGAATCAAAATAATAAAACCCAGAAACAAAAAATAGAACAAACATATCAACTCTCCAAATAACCTAAAAATCAGATAATCAACCATGTTACACACCAATACTTTCAACCACAACAACATCAGCATAATCAACTAACAATATTTTCAACCACAATAACAGCAGAATTAAGGTTCAATATTTCAGCTAAGATTATCAACTAACAACATATTTAACAATACTCAAATAAACTAAAGTTACCTTTAGCAGAAACGTAATCGGACCAGATCAGACCAGCAGGAGAAGAAGGACAGCCGAATCAGACCAGCAGAGGCAAAGGACAACGCCGGATGAGCAGAGCAGCATAAACTATCCTAAATTAATGCAATGTAAAATACACAAAATTATTAACAGAATTTAAACAATATCTCTATGTTACTAAGGATCAAATAGTTACCTACTTTACTTAATTCACAAACATAAAAGTATAAAAAAAATATTTGAACAAAGTAAAAAGAAAGCATAAGCTAATAACACTAATATAGTCAAACAGATATAAAACTAATATTTTCAGTCACAACATCAGCAGAATCAAGGTTCAATACTATTTTTAACTGGACTTACCTTCAGCAGAGGAGACCAGCAGAGCAGACCGCCAGCAAACCAACGAAACACGGCAGAACCAGAAAAAATTAAAGACTGCAACACAACACCAGAAGAAGACCCTTTTTTAAATCTTCATCATTTCACTATCAAGCTAGGAGACAAACGTTTTAGTGCTAATAAAAGTTTCTTCTGCTTTATTATGTAACTCAGATTTTTCAACTTTAGTATACAACCCTCAAGAAAGAAAAAAGAACAAACAGAACAACATATTAAATCATTTAGTTTTACATAATTAGCATCAATTTTTCTCTTCTAAACCTACAATAAAATAGCAAGAATTAAGTCCACAAAATGAATTTACAACAACTACATATTAGAAAAAATCATCACCTCTAGACTGAAGAATGTCAGAAGCAGATCCAAACTCAGTTCTCAGCGACGGGTTGGGGCCGTTCCACCGTCGAAGACGCAGGCCACCGGCGAGGAGATGTGACCGCACGATCAGAGCTTCGGCACGAGCAGAGCTTTGGCATGAACAGGGCACAGCCAGTAGAGGACTCACACACCAAGACGACCATAGATACGGTGGTAGCAGAAACAGAAGAGGCTAGATGCAGAGGCAGAGAAGGTGGAAGGCAGCAGAGCCAAGACGGCCACGCCGACACAGACGGTGGTGAGCAGTGGCACCCACGAACCAGATTCGACCAGCGACTTGAGGACCATGATGCAGCCAGAGACGTCTCTAAGGGGCTACGCCGGTGACTCTTCCTCCGGCAAGCAGCTCCTTTTTCCCTCGCAGATAGGGTTTGTTGACGGCGCCATGGGTTGAGAGTTAGTGAGTGTGAGGCTTCGAATGAGGTGGGGGAATGGGGAAACCTTAGGGTTTTTTTACCATTTTACATTCACTATCTATTAGCCCTTGGTTTTTTTAACATTGCATTTAGTTTTTTACATTTTTTTGGAATATTTTTAATTCTTTGTTATTTATATTTATAAATTAATAAAAAAATTTTAAATTTCACAAATTAGTTTTAAGTTATCTTAAAATTCTGATTATTAAAAATTATATACTAATTTTCTAAAGGCATATAAATTAATATTTACATCATTTAAAAATTAATGAATATGTAAAAAATAATCTATAAAATATATTTTAAAAGAATTATATAAACAATTTTTTTTATTTCTGAAACAAAATAAAATTATTTTAAAAATATAAAGACAATTTTTTTAATTCTTAAAGTTTTTAACATTTTGAAAAAAATGTATAAATTATACATATATTTTGTGACACAAAATAAAACTTGTTACAAAGAATGTTAAATTTGGTGACAAATTAATTTTTTGTTACAAATTAATTTGAGTTTTTCAGACAAAAAGATATTTTGTTACAAAACATTTGGATTTTTTGAAACAAAAAACTCTTTTGTTACAAAATACTACGAATTTTTACAACTACTTTATTTTTTGTTACAAAACATTACAATATTTTGTAACAACACACCGGCGCGTTACAAAAACTACCATCATTTGTAACAAAATAAAATATATTGTTACAAAATATCTGGATGTTTTGTAACAACTTGTAATGTTGTTATAAAACATACTTTTTTTTTGTAACAATCAGCAACTATTAATACAAAAAAATGGTTTTTTGTAACAATTTTTAATTTGATACAAAATTTTGGTTACAAATGTTCCATTTTCTTGTAGTGTATTTTCATTAAGATTTCATGCTTTTAATCAATATCTTTGGGAATATCTTTTTCTTTGAACAAAATTAGTGATTTTCTTGTTTTAGTTGAGATTTTTGGTGCTTTAATCAAGGTTTCTTGGAGTTATTTTGTGCTTTGATTATTATAGAAAATTTGTAAAAGATGTTAGGCATGTATAAAGGAGGATATGAACAATCAAAGAGGCCTTTGGAGAAACAAAGAAGGTGGCAAAAGTTGGAAACCAACCAAAGAGAAGATTTGCAACCCTGGCCTTTTCTTACTCCAACAATGTTAACTAGATCTACAAAACTCCAAATACGGTGATTCTATTGTCATTAGATAGTTGACATCTAGATCTTTCCAACAACATATAATAGTCCATAGTGAACACTAAATTGAAGATTTGAAGGGTAAAATTCACCAGTCTTTGCTACGGGAAGAAAGTTGAGTATAGTACCAACCATCACCCTGACCTCTTCACCTTTGAAAGCACATAACTTGAGATATAGAAGTCCAAATGACATGCTCTTAGTAGCATTGAAAGTCTAACATCTAGAGCTTTTCAACGATATATAATAGTCTATGGTGGATATTTATTTGGGTAACAAACAATGAGCATCTTTCAGTTCATAAAACTCACCATGAAACATGCCCAAACCTTCATCCAAGCCATAATTCTCAATCAAGCAAAGCCACAAAGGACCCATTAACAAGTAAGAATCTTCTAGAAATAGCTAGGAAATTTGAATTTGAGATAATTTAAATTTAGTTTACATTTGAATTTGAGTTCTAGAGTAGTATAAAAACCCATAGATGATACATTGTAAGGACACTGCTTGAACCATTTCTCTGCGCACATTCTTCATACATTCTCTTCTCCTTCTTCACCATTCTTTCTTTGTACATACTCCATACCCGTTTTTCTTTTCTTCCATTATGAGTAGTTAATTCCTCCATTAAAGAGAGGAGCTCTATTGAATAATAATGAATTGATGTCATCTTTCTCTTCTTCTTGATTCAAGCTTTGTTATTCTAAGAGAGAGTTTCATTCTTCATTACAAGGATTCAAATCTATTGGAAAATAGTTTCTAGTCATTTATATTTTTGCAATTTAATTTCCAGCAATTTATATTTCTGTCATTTACTTTCATTCTTTACAAGTCACTTAGATTCAAGCTTTCATTTACTTGTTCATCACTCGAATATGAATCGTCTAACTAGAATAATCAATTAATCATGGTCGCTTAATCCATTAATTCTCGTAGAATCGACACTCACTCACCATGAGTTTATTACTTGATACAACGCAATGCACTTACCAGTAGTTATACAAAAATTTTGTATTAGTCGCTGTCATGGTCACCAGCGAGTTGCACGTTGTCTTTTGGTTGCTGTTTGTCGCTGCCGTTGCCGGAGTTCCTGGTTTGTCGCTGCTGCCATCTGCACCACACCTCTGGTCATCGGAAATGGCACTGACATCACCGGAAGGCGTTGCTGCTCCATTTTCTTTATTCTCTTAATTTTAGTAAGTTGTTTTTGCTCTAAAACCCTTATGGTCGCTATTCTGTTATATATTATTGAGGATTTTGCGATGTTAATTTCTTAGGATTGAGCTATGGTACTTACATGCCGTGTTTATTGGTTGTTGCTATTATGGGAAATGATTGGAACTAATGTCGCTGCTATGAAGTGGAAGAAAAAGTTGTTTGTTGCTTTTAGTCTTACGAGTTTCGACAATTGATGTAGGGATTTTTCTTAAATCTTTTTATATTCAAGAGTTGTTATAAATTGATATAGATGCAAAAAATATTTTTTTTTATTATGTGAGCCTTATGGGTTAAACTAAGTTATTTTTGGATGAATGTAATTGTTTACTTGATTGAATTATTGATTTATTGAGAAGGCTGGAATTCTGATTTTAAGTGATTATGTTGAGTTGGTTGTCATTGAAGTAATTAATGATGTTGGAGTTTGATGGTTAAAATGGTTTTATTTGATCTTGGTTTTCTTGATTTTGTTGGAGATACTAAGATTCATGATTTACTTGATTGAGTTGTGTTGATTGTTAAGTTGAATTCTAATGATATGATTATCAAGAGTTTGAGCTTGTTTTTGGTAAAAGTTTGATGAATTATTTATATGGAGGGAACCTTTGAAGGGTGGTAAAGTCTGAGTTTTAGAGAAAATGTTGTCGAAATTTTGATAAATATTTTAGTGAAATGAATAAATGACTTCTGAGTCTCTTTGGAAAAAACTTATTTTTGGTTTGGTAAATTATAAAAAAATTATGTTTTGTGGCGTTTTAAGTGAAAAATAAAGTAGTAATGAAAATAAATATTTAAGTATAATTGATTTTTGACTCCTGAGGAAAGGTTTTGGAGTTTGAAAAAGGAGTTGACGTTGGTTTTGAGAAATTTTAATAAAATTAAAGCATTTGAGTTGATTAGTAAAAGAAAATGATTTTTGAGTCTTTTTGAAAAGTTCTTAAACTTGAGAATGAATTTGAAAGCGAGTTTTATTTAATTAAATCTAATTTAAGAGTTATGTTCTTGGAAATTTCAAATGAATTTGAAGGAATAAATTATTGAAGTTAGTTGAATAACTTGGTTAAGAAAAACCATACTCTCTATGGTTTTGTTAATTTGGGAAATTGATTTGTGAATTGCGAAGAATTATGGTTCTGAAGTCGAATTTGGCTTTGATTAAGATTCTTTTTAATTGAAATATGATTATGAAGGATTGTGGTCTTGAATATGATTGGAATAAGATCTGATTTTGAGCATAATATCGTGAGAACGACAATACATAAGGCTCACTTGAGATATTGTGCATAAGGCTCAGTGGGGACGGCGATACGTAATACCCACTTGAGACCTAAAGGAGGGTTCCCCATGAGGACGGTGATACGTAATGCTCATGGAGGAAACAAATTTGATAAGTGGGGACGGCAATACGTAAAGCCCATTTGAAACTAAGAGTACAGCTCGGTGGGTGTAACACCCTAGCTACCACACAAAGTTTTATGCTTAATTCATAAACCAGAGGTGACAAGGTATTATGACCTCTAAAATAAAAATACGTATATAAATATAGTTGAAAGAAATTATAACTAGGAGCCTTGAAAAATAAGTTAAACAAAAGCGTAACAGAAATCGCATCACACTCATCAGGATAAGTGTATAAGGATAAATAAGATCGAAAGGAAAAGAGTAATATACATATAAGGATCAGAGTTCCAAAGATACAATTATGAAACTCTAGACTTGACCTGCGAGGCTATGTAACAGCCCAGACCACCTGCTAGCATGATATTGTCCGCTTTGGCACACAAGGCCTCACGGTTTTTGCCTGACGATAGGGATGATAGCCGAAGCCCCCCCCCCCCACACTCACTCGTCAAAATGCATCATGTTAGGGAGAGGTATCCACACCCTCGTAAGGCATGCTTCGTTCTCCTCCCCAACCGATGTGGGACCTTACAATCCATCCCCCTAAGAGAGCCCAGCACCCTCGCTGGCACATCGATCCGGGTTCTGGCTCTAATACCATCTGTAACAGCCCAGACCACCCGCTAGCACGATATTGTCCACTTTGACACACAAGGCCTCATGGTTTTTGCCTTTGACGATAGAGATAATAGCCGAAGCCCCTCACACTCACTCGTCAAAATGCGTTATGCTAGGGAGAGGTATCCACACCCTTATAAGGCATACTTTGTTCCTCTCCCCAACCAACCCAAAAATATCACAAAATATCTGTTTCTGTAAGTCAACCTCTAAGAGGGACAAACATACAAGTTATATACAAAGGAGAACATAACTACATATACACAATCTAGACACAAAAAGTAAAGTGGAATCAACCCGGCATATAGCCAACCCGACATGTCCAATAGCGAACCCTAGACAGGAACACCACAACACGGAGCAAGTAGAATCAACCCACAACACTTGCATCTTTCCTGTGTAACTTAGAGCAAGGTAAACAACCTTAACCTGTAAAACCCGGTTAATTAACGGCTAATTAACCCATAAATGAGAATTTATTCTAGAAAGCCCAAAATGTGATTTTTGTGGCTAAATATGATAGAGGAGATTGAGGCGAGAATTTCGGTACCAATTTTATAGAATTCGGACCAAGATTGGACCGAACGGGCCAAACCGGGCCAATTGGACCCAAAGTGGGCCCTTGGCCCAACATAACTTAACCAAAACCCTAGTTTTCAGCACTCTCTCTCCTCATTTGTTACACACACAAGCTTAAATAGAGTGAGGGAGGAGAAGAACACTCTCTCAAGTTCTCTCCCTTGGTTGATCTTCAAACCACCATAACTTTTGATCTAGAGCTCCGATTGCCGCTCCGTTTGCGGCCACGCGTTCACCGCGGAGAGCTCTACAAAACCCATACAATCAATCTTGAGGTAAGTGGTATGCAAAGTTGTGATCAATACTTTTCACAAATCAAATAATCCCCGGTAATGAATCCAAAAACTTGGTGTTCAATACCATGGCATAAACACAACTTCGCACAACTAACCAGCAAGTGTACTGGGTTGTCCAAGTAATAAACCTTACGTGAGTAAGGGTCGATCCCACAGAGATTGTTGGTATGAAGCAAGCTATGGTCACCTTGTAAATCTTAGTCAGGCAAACTCAAATGGGTATGGTGATATGCGAATAAAACATAAAGATAAAGATAGAGATACTTATGTAATTCATTGGTAGGAATTTCAGGTAAGCGTATGAAGATGCCTTCCCTTCCGTCTCTCTGCTTTCCTACTGTCTTCATCCAATCCTTCTTACTCCTTTCTATGGCAAGCTTAAGCAAGGGTTTCACCGTTGTCAGTGGCTACCTCCCATCCTCTTAGTGGAAATGTTCAACGCACCCTGTCACGGCACGGCTATCCATCTGTCGGTTCTCGATCAGGCCGGAATAGAATCCAGTGATTCTTTTGCGTCTATCACTAATGCCCCGCCCTCAAAAGTTTGAAGCACGTCACAGTCATTCAATCATTGAATCCTACTCAGAATACCACAGACAAGGTTAGACCTTCCGGATTCTCTTGAATGCCGCCATCAGTTCTAGCCTATACCACGAAGACTCTGATCTCACGGAATGGCTGGCTCGTTTGTCAAGCGAGCACTCGGTTGTCAGGCGATCAACCATGCATCGTGTATCAGGAATCCAAGAGATATTCACCCAGTCGAAGGTAGAACGGAGGTGGTTGTCAGTCACACATTCATAGGTGAGAATGATGATGAGTGTCACGGATCATCACATTCATCAAGTTGAAGAACAAGTGATATCTTAGAACAAGAACAAGCGGAATTGAATAGAAGAACAATAGTAATTGCATTAATACTCGAGGTACAGCAGAGCTCCACACCTTAATCTATGGTGTGTAGAAACTCCACCGTTGAAAATACATAAGAACAAGGTCTAGGCATGGCCGTGAGGCCAGCCCCCAAACGTGATCTAAGAACTAGATGTCCAAAGATGAAAAATACAATAGTAAAAGGTCCTACTTATAGAGAACTAGTAGCCTAGGGTGTACAGAGATGAGTAAATGACATAAAAAATCCACTTCCGGGCCCACTTGGTGTGTGCTTGGGCTGAGCAATGAAACATTTTCGTGTAGAGACTCTTCCTAGAGTTAAACGCCAGCTTTTATGCCAGTTTGGGCGTTTAACTCCCATTTTGGTGCCAGTTCCGGCGTTTAACGCTGGATTTCTGAGGGTGACTTTGAACGCCGGTTTGGGCCATCAAATCTTGGGCAAAGTATAGACTATCATATATTGCTGGAAAGCCCAGGATGTCTACTTTCCAACGCCGTTGAGAGCGCGCCAATTGGGCTTCTGTAGCTCCAGAAAATCCGCTTCGAGTGCAGGGAGGTCAGAATCCAACAGCATCTGCAGTCCTTTTTAGTCTCTGAATCAGATTTTTGCTCAGGTCCCTCAATTTCAGCCAGAAAATACCTGAAATCACAGAAAAACACACAAACTCATAGTAAAGTCCAGAAAAGTGAATTTTAACTAAAAACTAATAAAAATATACTAAAAACTAACTAGATCATACTAAAAACATACTAAAAACAATGCCAAAAAGCATACAAATTATCCGGTCATCAGTAAGCTACGTGTTGCTGTTCGAAATTCCAGCCCTTATTTTCGAGTTTCATGGGTGAAATGTTGAGATTTTGGGTTCTTTGATGTTATAGGACCCAACCCTCTTGAAGGAGAAGGTTAATCTTGTCTCCTTGGACCTTGGGTTTGGTAAGATTCTCAACCCTAGTGTAATTTTATTGTTCTATGATGTGTGGGTATTGAGATGTTGTGTATGGGTATGATGATTGTGGCTTAGGTTGTGTATATGTGAATATTGGAGCTTGATTGGTGATTTTGAAAAGCTTGGAAAGGGTTTGGTGGTGAAAAATCTGTTCTTGGAGGTATTGAGGCCTTGAGAGCTTGTGGATAAGTGGTTTGGAAGTGCGCCAGTTGAGCTTGGGAAATCGGCTAAGGTATGGTTTCGGTTTCCCGTATCTAATATGTAATGTGGTAGGAAATACTTAGGCTAGAGGCCCTAAGATAGGCATTGAATGGTTGATGTTGTTGAATTGTTGATATATATGATGTGGTCATATATGTGATGATGGTTAATGATGCCTTGATGGTATGATGTATGAGAAATATGCATGTTGTGATATATGCTTGATGATTGGTTATGGTTGAATTGTGGGTTGAACCATGTTGATGGTGAGTATGATATTGATTGTGTAAAATGATGATTTAGTGGAATTGGTGTTGTTGAGAATTGGCATGAGGAAGAGTATATGATATGTCAATATGTTTGAGTTTGAACCACTTGGGTGAAGTGGGTTAAAATGATGAGATAGTGATTTGGTAAATTGTGGTAAAGTGTTAATGTGTGAGTTGAGGAGGCTTGATGTGAAATTGATGTATTTTGATTGATTTCAAAAGAAAAGAGATGAAAATGGCATGTTTTGATTGATTTTTGAAAAGAGTTGGAAATGGCTTGCTTGCAAATGGCACTTTGTGGTTTTTATGAAAAACATGATTTTTGGGCATACTTTGACGGGACATAACTTGGACTACGGATCTCTGTTTTATGCCAAATTTGTTTAGAAATGAAATTGGATCTGGGAGGTCCATGCCGTTCGAAGAACGGGTGAAAAACGATTTAAAATGAGAAAGTTATGTCCGATGGAAGATTGGGGTTTGAATTGGTGAATTCTACAGCTTTTAACTTAGAAAATTTTTAGCAGAATGACCCCTTGCGCGTGGGCGCACTTGGCGCATGCGCGCCATCCTTCCCGAAAATGCCATCCACGCGTGCGCGTGATGTGCGCAGGCGCGCCGATGGTGCTGCACCCAATGCCCAGCCATTTTCCAGAAATTTATGCCAGAACTGTGCCAGTTTTATGCCTGGGGCACGAGAGTACCCACGCGTACACGTGGTGGACGCGTACGCGTCGATTGGCAAATTTTTAATCCACGCGTTAGCACTCATGACGCTTACGCGTCGATGAAGTTTTTGAGGCCATCCACGCGTGCGCGTGGAGTGCGCGTACGCGTGGACCTGTTTTCATCCCAAAGTTGATTTTTGAGTTTTAAAAGCCAAATTTCATACTTCTAAGCCTCCGATCTCACAAATTATATCTTAAATCATTATGACATACCTAGCTATTAAAAAGGGGCTAGTGAATGAGGTAACTTGCAAGTGAAGCAAGGGAAAAATGAATGATCATTGAGGATCAAGCATGATTATGTGAGAGGCGGAGGATGGTGGTGGAAGTGCTGGTTATGCCATTGGCCGAAGGGCCGTAATTGTTTATGAATTGGCTGGTTCTGGATTGAACCGTGAGCCAGAATAGCTGTGTATGCTATGAATATTGGCTGGTTCTGGATTGAACCATGAGCCGGAATAGCTGTGTATGCTATGAATATTGGCTGGTTATGGATTTAACCGTGAGCCGGATGGCTGATATGGATGTTGATCCATGGATGAGAATTCATGCATGTTTATGCTGATTTATTGATAATTGTGATTTGCACTTCCACTATCTGAGATACGACTTTCCCTGGGTAGTAGCAGTGGCTAGCCACCACGTGCTCCAGGTTGAGACTTGATACTCTGTTGACCCTATGTCATAAGTGTGGCCGGGCACTGTGAAAGACCCGGATGAGCTCGCCCCCGTAAATAGTCACCAGTGAGGGTGATGGATATAGATCATGATTATGATCAAGTTTATGACGAGTATAACTTGAGTTGGGGATGCGTGACAGAGGGACAGTCCAATGGTTAGCTACCAGGACTTGTCGGGTTGGCTCTATAACCGACAGATGATATCATCAGCCACTAGGGACAGGCATTCATCAATTGCATACTATATGAATTGTTTGAGATTGCCTATTTGACTGCATATTACTTGCTAATTGTCTAAATGCCTTACTTGTTCCTAATTGTATATTTCTTGCTTGATATATCTGTGTTGCTATATTATACTCCTGCTGGTGGTTGGGAGGTGAGAAGGAATTGGAAAGGGAAGTATTAGTTAGACTGAAGTACCTTTAGTTAGATGCCCTTTATGGTTTAGCTTGTTTATAAGCTTTGATATTATCTGGAGGAAGTTCTAGGATTGCCTTCGGCTTTCCTCCATTATTATTTATTATATATGTGGAAGCTGTTACCATGCTGGGGACCTTTGGTTCTCACCCATGCGGATTTTGTGGTTTTCAGATGCAGGACGTGAGGTTTCCCGCTGATGCATGCTGGAGACTTCTATATTTGCGGAGATCCTTTGTTCTCGGGGCTATGTTTTGGTTTATATGTTTTGCTTAGATACTTTTATCTCCATTAAATAATACAAACTGTGATGACTCCTCTTAGGGGAGATTTTGGAGAATAGGTTTTATGTATTTGTGTCCCTTTGGGTTTCCTTTGGGGTTTTTCTTATTTCTATCATATGTATATATTGCTATGCTCGGACCGGTTATCTTCGCAGCCGGATCTTGAGTCTTGATATTCCTGTTTTTGACACTCCTTTGTATATATATTATCACGCGTTGGTTATCCTTGTTCGTTACGTTATCGATCAGAGTGTTGCGTTTCTGAGTTGCGGTTTTGTTTACCCTTTTTTTTAGGCTCCTAGTTATAATCAATCATTCATACTACTATACGTACTAAATTTTTATTCTTGAGGTCGTAATACCTTGCCATCTCTGAATTATGACTTAAGCATAAGACTCTGTATGGTAGGGTGTTACATTATGGTATCAGAGCAGTTTGTTCCTGTAGAGCCTGAGGGATGGACTGATTATGCTTCTGTGCATTCTCTGTGTGTGTGTTATGTGCTATTAGTATATCTGCTTGATATAATTAGCATAAACGTTCATGAGCATGCATTTGGGACTTTGAAGCACTAGACTTCCGATATTGAGACTGATCAACTTAATATCGATTGTGTGGTGTGTATAGGAACCAGATGGCGCCTCGTGGACGCGGTAGAGGTAGTGCGAGAGGTCGTACGAATGCTCATGCACCGGAGAATAACCCTAATGACCCGGTGAACTTTATGACTGCGTTAGAGAACATGGCTGCTGCTATGCAAGCCACTGCTGAGGCTCTTGGTCAACAGATGAACAACCATGGTAATGATGGAGGTGGAGTTCAGGGCCTGATGACAGTGGCAAACTTTTTGAAGGTTAATCCACCTAAGTTCAAGGGGACTACTAGTCCGACTGAGGCTGATACATGGTTTCAGGCTATAGAGCGAGCACTGCAAGCACAAGTGGTACCTGAAGGACAGCGTGTCGAGTTTGCTACCTATATGCTCACAGGTGAAGCATCGCATTGGTGGCAAGGTATCCGACGTCTTCTGCAGCAGGGTGATGACTATATCACTTGGAATGTCTTCCAAGAGGAGTTCTATAAGAAGTACTTTCCAACTTCTGCTAGGACGGCTAAGGAACTTGAATTGTTACAGCTGAAGCAGGGTACTATGTCCATATCAGAGTATACTGACAAGTTTGAGGAGCTGTTCAAGTTCTCTCGTATGTGCCAAGGGACTCCTGTGGAATATGAGGAATGGAAGTGTGTTAAGTATGAAGGAGGACTCCGGAGTGATATCTTTAGTTCAGTGGGACCAATGGAGATTAGGACTTTCTCCGAGTTGGTAAACAAGTGTAGGGTTGCTGAAGAGTGTGTGAAGAGGGCAACCGCTGAGAAAGGGAGCCAAAAGGGATCATTCTCACAGAACCGAGGGAAGAGCTTTGCACCTAGAGGTCCGTCTTTCAAGAGAGGAAGCTCTTTTAGGAGGCCCAACAACAACAACAACTCCCAAGGGAGGAAGTTTGGGAAGCAGCCTCAGAATGATCAAGCTTGTACTAGGTGTGGAAGTTACCATCTGAGAGCACCATGCAAGGCCGGATGGGGTTTGTGCTATACTTGTGGAAAGGCGGGGCATAAAGCCACAAATTGTCCGGAGAAGCAGAAACAAGGTGCTGGAAAGGCACAACAGACTGGTCGGGTATTCACCACCTCAGCTATAGGTGCCGAGGGATCCGAGACACTTATTCGAGATAACTGTGAAATGGCGGGTCAAACTTTAAATGCTTTATTTGATTCGGGAGCATCACATTCATTCATTGCATTTGAGAAAGCCCATGAATTAGGATTGAAGATTGTGACTTTAGGTTATGATCTAAGAGTGTACAATGCTACCCATGAAGCCACGGTAACTAGGCTAGGATGCCCAGAAGTTTCCTTTAGGTTCAAGCAGCGTGATTTTGTTCATAATTTAGTCTGCTTACCGATGATTGGTCTTGATCTTATCTTGGGATTGGACTGGTTATCTAAAAACCATGTCCTGCTTGATTGTTCTACAAAGTCGGTGTACTTTATGCCGGAAGATACTGAAGGGCCGGTCGTGGTGAATAATTATTACTTGAATTCGATGATGGTGAACTGTTCCGGAACCGAATGTCAGGGTATCATGTTGTTAACCGCGGGTGTTTCGGGTGATGATCAAAGGTTGGAACAAATTCCGGTTGTGTGTGAGTTTCCGGAAGTGTTTCCCGATGATATTGATGAGTTTCCACCTAACTGAGAGGTTGAGTTTGCTATTGAATTCGTGCCCGGGGCGGGACCAATCTCAAGTGCTCCTTATAGGATGTCACCGTTAGAGATGAACGAGCTAAAGTCTCAGTTAGAGGATTTGCTGGGAAAGAATTTTATACGACCAAGTGTCTCTCCGTGGGGTGCTCCAGTGTTACTGGTGAAGAAAAAGGATGGGAGTATGCGGCTCTGTGTGGATTACAGGCAGCTGAACAAGGTTACAATAAAGAATAAGTACCCATTGCCGAGAATTGATGATCTCATGGATCATTTACAAGGAGCTGGAGTCTTCTCCAAGATCGATTTGCGATCCGGTTATCACCAGATAAGGGTGAGGGGTGAGGATATCCCTAAGACCGCTTTCAGGACTCGTTATGGTCATTACGAGTACACTGTAATGTCTTTCGGGTTGACGAACGCTCCTGCAGTGTTTATGGACTACATGAATAGAGTTTTCCGTCCATTTTTGGATAAATTCGTTGTTGTCTTCATTGATGACATACTGATTTATTCCAAGACTAAAGAAGAGCATGCGGAACATTTGAGGACCGTGTTGCAGATTCTAAAGGAGAAGAAACTCTATGCAAAACTGTCTAGGTGTGAGTTTTGGAAGGGTGAGGTGAAGTTTTTGGGTCACGTGGTGAGTAAGAAGGGAATAGCCGTAGATCCAACTAAGGTGGAGGCTGTGATGGATTGGAAGCAACCAACCACCGTGACGGAGATAAGGAGTTTTCTGGGTTTAGCTGGCTATTACCGAAGGTTTATCAAGGGCTTTTCACAGATAGCTTTGCCAATGACAAAGTTAACCCGCAAAGACACCCCGTTTGTTTGGACTCCTGAGTGCGAGGAGAGCTTTCAGACATTGAAGAAAAAGTTGACCACTGCACCTGTGTTAGTGTTACCCGAGCCGAGTGAGCCATTTGAGGTGTATTGTGATGCCTCATTGAAAGGTCTAGGGTGCGTGCTGATGCAGCATCATAATGTGGTGGCGTATGCCTCACGACAGTTGAGACCTCATAAAGTTAATTATCCTACACACAATTTGGAACTTGCTGCGGTTGTGTTTGCCTTGAAGGTGTGGAGGCATTACCTCTATGGGGTTAAGTTCCAAGTTTTCTCTGATCATAAGAGCTTGAAGTACCTCTTTGATCAGAAAGAGCTTAATATGAGGCAGAGAAGGTGGATGGAATTGTTGAAGGACTACGATTTTGAGTTGCATTACCGTCCGGGAAAGGCGAACGTAGTGGCGGATGCGTTAAGTCGGAAGTCGTTATATGCGGCTTGGATGATGCTTCAAGAGGAGAGGTTGCTCAAGGGATTCGAGAGTATGAAAATTGGTGCTCGAGAAGTATCCGGAACCTTATGTTTGAGCCGATTAGAAATCTCAAGTGACTTTAAGTCCGAACTCCTAAAGGCTCATCAAAATGATGAAGTGTTATGGAAGGTGTTACCGGCTATTGAGCAAGGAAAACAGTGGAGAGTGTCGGAAGAAAAAGATGGGTTATGGAGATTCAAGGGTAGGATCATTGTGCCGGATGTTGGCACTTTGAGGCAAGATATTTTAAAGGAGGCACACAAAAGCGGATTCTCCATTCACCCGGAAAGTACTAAGATGTACCATGATTTAAAGGCGATGTTTTGGTGGCCGGGTATGAAGAATGATGTGGCGGAATATGTATCAAAGTGCTTAACTTGTCAAAAGGTAAAGATTGAACATCAAAGACCATCCGGGATGTTGCAACCTTTAGAGATTCCACAATGGAAGTGGGAAAGTATTGCAATGGACTTTGTGTCGGGATTACCAAGGACTAGGGCTGGTTTTGATGCTATTTGGGTGATTGTGGACCGACTGACGAAGTCAGCTCACTTTTTGCCCATTCGGATGACTTACACCCTTGAGGAGCTAGCACGGTTATACATAAAGGAGATTGTGAGACTTCATGGTGTACCTGCTACTATAATCTCTGATAGAGATCCTCGTTTCACTTCAAGGTTTTGGGGTGCATTTCAGAAAGCTTTTGGAACCCGATTAAGCTTGAGCACGGCTTACCATCCTCAAACAGATGGTCAATCCGAGAGGACGATCCAAACACTGGAGGATATGTTGAGAGCTTGTGTTTTGGACCAACCGGCAAGTTGGGATCGGTATATGCCATTAGTGGAGTTTGCATACAATAATAGTTATCATGCGAGTATCGGAATGGCTCCGTATGAGGCCTTGTATGGGAGGAAATGCCAATCTCCGCTATGTTGGTATGAAGCTGGGGAGAAAAGCTTGTTGGGGCCGAAAATGATAGCTGAGACTACTGAACAAGTTAAGAAAATCCATGATAGGATGCTTACGGCGCAGAGTCGTCAAAAGAGTTACGCCGACCAGAGGCGAAAGCCCTTAGAATTTGAGGAAGGAGATCATTTTTTCCTTAAGGTTACTCCGACTACAGGAGTAGGTAGGGCGATTAAGGCAAAGAAGTTGAATCCTCGATATATTGGTCCATTTCAGATCCTGGAGAGGATTGGACCGGTGGCGTATCGGATGGCTCTACCACCTCATCTTTCGAACCTGCACGACGTGTTTCACGTGTCGCAGCTTCAGAAGTACACCCCTGATGCTAGCCATGTGATAGAACCTGCGTCGGTTCAGTTAAGGGAAGATTTGACGCTTCCAGTGGCTCCAGTCAAAATTGATAATACTAGTATCAAACGGTTGCGTGGAAAAGAGGTTTCATTAGTCAAAGTGGCATGGAGTCGAGGTGGTGTTGAGGAACACACTTGGGAACTCGAGTCGGAGATGCGAACGGATTATCCGCATTTATTCTCAGGTAATTGCATTTGAATTTTGTGGGCAAAATTCCCAATTAGGTGGGTAGAATGTAAAATCCGGTTAATTAATGGCTAATTAACCCATAAATGAGAATTTATTCTAGAAAGCCCAAAATGTGATTTTTGTGGCTAAATATGATAGAGGAGATTGAGGCGAGAATTTCGGTACCAATTTTATAGAATTCGGACCAAGATTGGACCGAACGGGCCAAACCGGGCCAATTGGACCCAAAGTGGGCCCTTGGCCCAACATAACTTAACCAAAACCCTAGTTTTCAGCACTCTCTCTCCTCATTTGTTACACACACAAGCTGAAATAGAGTGAGGGAGGAGAAGAACACTCTCTCAAGTTCTCTCCCTTGGTTGATCTTCAAACCACCATAACTTTTGATCTAGAGCTCCGATTGCCGCTCCGTTTGCGGCCACGCGTTCACTGCGGAGAGCTCTACAAAATCCATACAATCAATCTTGAGGTAAGCTACGTGTTTCTGTTCGAAATTCCAGCCCTTATTTTCGAGTTTCATGGGTGAAATGTTGAGATTTTGTGTTCTTTGATGTTATAGGACCCAACCCTCTTGAAGGAGAAGGTTAATCTTGTCTCCTTGGACCTTGGGTGTGGTAAGATTCTCAACCCTAGTGTAATTTTATTGTTCTATGATGTGTGGGTATTGAGATGTTGTGTATGGATATGATGATTGTGGCTTAGGTTGTGTATATGTGAATATTGGAGCTTGATTGGTGATTTTGAAAAGCTTGGAAAGGGTTTGGTGGTGAAAAATCTGTTCTTGGAGGTATTGAGGCCTTGAGAGCTTGTGGATAAGTGGTTTGGAAGTGCGCCAGTTGAGCTTGGGAAATCGGCTAAGGTATGGTTTCGGTTTCCCGTATCTAATATGTAATGTGGTAGGAAATACTTAGGCTAGAGGCCCTAAGATAGGCATTGAATGGTTGATGTTGTTGAATTTTTGATATATATGATGTGGTCATATATGTGATGATGGTTAATGATGCCTTGATGGTATGATGTATGAGAAATATGCATGTTGTGATATATGCTTGATGATTGGTTATGGTTGAATTGTGGGTTGAACCATGTTGATGGTGAGTATGATATTGATTGTGTAAAATGATGATTTAGTGGAATTGGTGTTGTTGAGAATTGGCATGAGGAAGAGTATATGATATGTCAATATGTTTGAGTTTGAACCACTTGGGTGAAGTGGGTTAAAATGATGAGATAGTGATTTGGTAAATTGTGGTAAAGTGTCAATGTGTGAGTTGAGGAGGCTTGATGTGAAATTGATGTATTTTGATTGATTTCAAAAGAAAAGAGATGAAAATGGCATGTTTTGATTGATTTTTGAAAAGAGTTGGAAATGGCTTGCTTGCAAATGGCACTTTGTGGTTTTTATGAAAAACATGATTTTTGGGCATACTTTGACGGGACATAAATTGGACTACGGATCTCTGTTTTATGCCAAATCTGTTTAGAAATGAAATTGGATCCGGGAGGTCCATGCCGTTCGAAGAACGGGTGAAAAACGATTTAAAATGAGAAAGTTATGTCCGATGGAAGATTGGGGTTTGAATTGGTGAATTCTGCAGCTTTTAACTTAGAAAATTTTTAGCAGAATGACCCCTTGCGCGTGGGCGCACTTGGCGCATGCGCGCCATCCTTCCCGAAAATGCCATCCACGCGTGCGCGTGATGTGCGCGGGCGCGCCGATGGTGCTGCACCCAATGCCCAGCCATTTTCCAGAAAGTTATGCCAGAACTGTGCCAGTTTTGTGCCTGGGGCACGAGAGTACCCACGCGTACGCGTGGTGGACGCGTACGCGTCGATTGGCAAATTTTTAATCCACGCGTTAGCGTGCATGACGCTTGCGCGTCGATGAAGTTTTCGAGGCCATCCACGCGTGCGCGTGGAGTGCGCGTAGGCGTGGACCTGTTTTCATCCCAAAGTTGATTTTTGAGTTTTAAAAGCCAAATTTCATACTTCTAAGCCTCCGATCTCACAAATTATATCTTAAATCATTATGACATGCCTAGCTATTAAAAAGGGGCTAGTAAATGAGGTAACTTGCGAGTGAAGCAAGGGAAAAATGAATGATCATTGAGGATCAAGCATGATTATGTGAGAGGCGGAGGATGGTGGTGGAAGTGTTGGTTATGCCATTGGCCGAAGGGCCGTAATTGTTTATGAATTGGCTGGTTCTGGATTGAACCGTGAGCCAGAATAGCTGTGTATGCTATGAATATTGGCTGGTTCTGGATTGAACCGTGAGCCGGAATAGCTGTGTATGCTATGAATATTGGCTGGTTATGGATTTAACCGTGAGCCGGATGGCTGATATGGATGTTGATCCATGGATGAGAATTCATGCATGTTTATGCTGAATTATTGATAATTGTGATTTGCACTTCCACTATCTGAGATACGACTTTCCCTGGGTAGTAGCAGTGGCTAGCCACCACGTGCTCCAGGTTGAGACTTGATACTCTGTTGACCCTATGTCATAAGTGTGGCCGGGCACTGTGAAAGACCCGGATGAGCTCGCCCCTGTAAATAGTCACCAGTGAGGGTGATGGATATAGATCATGATTATGATCAAGTTTATGACGAGTATAACTCGAGTTGGGAATGCGTGACAGAGGAACAGTCCAATGGTTAGCTACCAGGACTTGTCGGGTTGGCTCTATAACCGACAGATGATATCATCAGCCACTAGGGACAGGCATTCATCATATGCATACTATATGAATTGTTTGAGATTGTCTATTTGACTGCATATTACTTGCTAATTTTCTAAATGCCTTACTTGTTCCTAATTGTATATTTCTTGCTTGATATAACTGTGTTGCTACATTATACTCCTGCTAGTGGTTGGGAGGTGAGAAGGAATTGGAAAGGGAAGTATTAGTTAGACTGAAGTACCTTTAGTTAGATGCCCTTTATGGTTTAGCTTGTTTATAAGCTTTGATATTATCTGGAGGAAGTTCTAGGATTGCCTTCGGCTTTCCTCCATTATTATGTATTATATATGTGGAAGCTGTTACCATGCTGGGGACCTTTGGTTCTCACCCATGCGGATTTTGTGGTTTTCAGATGCAGGACGTGAGGTTTCCCGCTGATGCATGCTGGAGACTTCTATATTTGCGGAGATCCTTTGTTCTCGGGGCTATGTTTTGGTTTATATGTTTTGCTTAGATACTTTTATCTCCATTAAATAATACAAACTGTGATGACTTCTCTTAGGGGAGATTTTGGAGAATAGGTTTTATGTATTTGTGTCCCTTTGGGTTTCCTTTGGGGTTTTTCTTATTTCTATCATATGTATATATTGCTATGCTCGGACCGGTTATCTTCGCAGCCGGATCTTGAGTCTTGATATTCCTATTTTTGACACTCCTTTGTATATATATTATCACGTGTTGGTTATCCTTGTTCGTTACGTTATCGATCGGAGTGTTGCGTTTCTGAGTTGCGGTTTTGTTTACCCTTTTTTTTTAGGCTCCTAGTTATAATTAATCATTCATACTACTATACGTACTAAATTTTTATTCTTGAGGTCGTAATACCTTGCCATCTCAGAATTATGGTAGGGTGTTACATAACCCTTGTCTCTTATCTAGGTGATGCTATAATTCTCAACCCAGAGCAAGTGTGACTAATTAAATTCAACCCTTGCATCTTACCCGAAGTCTCGAACCTTTAGCCGGAGTAAGTGGACAACACCACTGCCTCTTACCCGGTGTCTTGCTCCTTTTCTCGGAGTAAGTGAACAATGCCACCGTATTTTACCCGGTGTCTCAACTCTTTACCCAGTCTCAACTCTTTACCGAGATCAAGTGAACAACGCCACTACATCTTACTCAGTGGTACATCTCAATTAGAGTCACTTTCATTCTCAAATTCATTCTCAATACATTCTAATTCATTCAAAATTCATAATTAAAATCAATTCTCATCATTCTTCATTCTCATAGCTAACCTCATCATCAATCATATCTCATTCAACTTTGTCCCTACCTCATTAATTCAATTATTTCACTTCACAAAATCTCCCTCAATGTCAAGCTAACTTTCTCAATAGGTTTGCTCTCTTTTTGAATCCTAAAAGTTAGCTATTGAACCTTAAAAAGTAGTTACAGAAGTTTGGAAAGCTAGAAAAATGGTTTAAAACTCGAAAACACAATTTTCATAAAAACAAGATCGTGCTTACGCACAACCGTCTGCGTACGCGGAAGTGTAAAATTTGGCAATCTCGCGTATGCAACCCTTGTCCGCGTACGCGAGCTCTTTGGGCAGGGAGCAATCCCTGTGTCGCGTGCATGTCCGCATACACGCATATAGCAGAATTGGTAAAAAGCTGATAAGTTCCTGAAAATCAGTTTTTTATACCCAACTTTAAACGTGTATAAATTTTTCGTTAAAAATTATTTTTCCCGTTCCTTGAACCTTACAAACTTCATGGATCCAATTTTCTTTCAAACAATTTTCACCAAATTTTGAGGTCTAAAAGCCAAGTTATGCCCCACCGAAATTGGTCAAAAATCAATTTTTACCAAAGTTTATAAAACCTCTAATTTTTCAAAATTTTCATTTTAAAACTAATCAAACCATGCCCTCAACAATACCAAAAATATTCTTCTACATTATTAATCAATTTTAATTTCGTTTCTAACATTTGAAATGGCTTTTAAATCTAACCCTATGACCATTTATTTGGTTTCTAAAATATATTCTTAGAAATATGTCGTAATTTTAAAACATCCCAAAAGGACGGATTTAATCAAAAATACATTAATCATATAAAGTTATTCAAAAACTCCATTATAGAAATAAAATGTCATTAAATTGTGAAAATTTATTTCTTTCTTACAATTATTAACTACAGGTAAAGAAGTAATTAATGAGATCGAGATATATATATATATATATATATATATATATATATATATATATATATATATATATTATTTAGCATTGACTAATATATATGAAGGGAAGGAACTAATATATATATAAATAAATTAATACCATTATTCAACTTAATTATCATTTATAACAAATTTTGCAAAAGTTGTTGCCACATTAAGAAAAAAAATCTTGCTTAGATTTATTTTGATTTTGACTTAAAATATATAGAAATAGGATAAATAAGTCCAAAAAGATTTTGTGATGAATATACAAATTAAAAAAAAGTATCAAATAAACATGTCTTTAGCAAATTTTTACGATTGATTTATAGGTAGTTTTTGGGAAGAAAAAAAGAAAAATATTTGGCCAATAATTTTTCATCAATATTAGGTAATATTTTAAGCTAATATTTTATTTTTATACTATTAAAATTTATGATTTAAAGTTTAAAATTTAATATACAAATATCTTTAAAAAAATCTTTGTAGAATTGAATAATAGACTTATAGATACATACGAAAACGGATGAAAAGTTGGAATTTGAAAAGGATGAATCATCTCCAGCATAGCAATTTTTTTTTGGCTAAAAATCAAGTATAAATATCTTACTATGTGTTCTCTAAGTTGCTTTAGGCTAAGTAGCTCTTCTTTCATGTTGTGCCAAGATTCATTACTTGATTTTACATATTTTTCAACATCATATGCAGAAATGTTGATAATGAGCATAACAAAAAGCATTTATCATCAAGTCAATAAAGTACCAAATTATTCGATTGTGCCAATGAATGTAAGTCATCTTCTCTTTCTTTTAAATAAGGTTACCTTCACAATATATGATATTAGCAAAGATTATTTCTTCTTGTTTTAATAAACAACAGTTAAAGTAACCAACATAGTTTATGCTTGTTTATTATTATTATTTTTTAAAGGTTTGAATGATAAAAAGGAGCGATTACCATTACTTTATGGAGCACAATCTAATGAGGTTAGAATTGTATGCTTTCTTTTAGGAAGATTTAAGTCTATTACAAATATTAATTTTGACTCGTTATTTGAATTATAATTGAATTTATTAAATGATCATATCCAGAATATACAATATCACAGCAAAAGAAAGAGGGACAAAGAAATCAATCCGTCATTGATTCAAAGAACAACAAGAACACTTTTTCAAAGGATTCACTTTCTATACATTTAGAGAGAAAAATCAAGTAACAAATGTAGTTTAAGTTGTAAAAAGTTTGAACCTTAAAAGAAGTACAAATTTATTTTGAGAGGATGCATTCCCATTTTGTAATAACCTAGTGCACCAGCTTGTAGATATCATTTGTCTTGGAAAATATTATATGTTTGTTGTAACCCTATCAGAATGTCACGCTTCCAACTGCGCCATTTTGATAGCGAGAATATTACGACCACTCAACTATATAGAACTATAATAAGTAAGAGCATTTACTTGAAATCCTCATTGACCTTTCTTTGAACAACCGATATGTATTTTTTTTACATACATACATTTCGCATTTCAATTATCACAAAAAAATCGATAATTACTACAACTCAAACAACTACATCCATTGTCATGAATAAAATACCTCAAGTATACTTTTATACAAATATTCATATACATACAATAAATAATACAATTTTTTAATTACAACTCATATCCCTTTCATAAAAGAAATAATAATAATAATAATAATAATAATAATAATAATAATAATAATAATAATAATAATAATGGCGAGAAAAAACAAAAACGAAATCCAATTTCAGTAAAAAATAAAATAATACGCATCCAATGCTCAGTAGACTTTTCTGTAGACTTTGTTATCTATTTCTTAAAAATGTTAGATGTACGAAGTGAGAACCTAACCCAAAAGTCTCCGTGGAGGAATTTTAGAATTGTCATGAAAATTTATATAAAAGAAAGTTTATTTTACAGCAGAAATAATTGCTTGTCTTGTGAATCTTTCTCTTGGGAATTATTTATCCTCCAAATTTTTATGATTCAATTGTCAATCTTTCATAACTCATTCCTCAATAATATTTTTTTCTCTAAATTATCCTTTTTTCATAACTAACCAATTTGATTCTAATGCTATTTACTTTTCTATATCCAATCATGGGTATGTTACTTACTATTTCATTTCAGATTTACTATTCAGTCAATCTTCTATTCAATCACTTAAAACTACAACACTTCACTATAATTCCGAATCAATAATCACAAGTAAACAATCAAACAATCAAACAAACAATCACACACATTTCAATTACACAAGTACCAATAAATAGACAAACAAACAAATAATCTCAAGCAATATACAAACAAATCCAGTATGATGCATGGTGCGGAATTTATAACCACAAACTAACCGGTAACTGCACCGAGTCGTACCAAGTAATACCTCAGATGAGTGAGGGTCAATCCCACGAGGATTGATGGATCAACCAACAATGATTGAGTGATTGGCTTAGTCAGACAAACAGAAAATGACGTTTAGAGAGTTTAAAAGCATTAATAGTAAATTCAGACTATCAGAAAGCAAGCAGTAAATAAGTTGTGAATAATAATATGGGAAAACAGTTAAGGCTTCAGAGTTATCTATTTTTCTGGATTGACTTTTCTTACTAACTATTTTAATCATGTAAGATTTAATTCATGGCAAACTATATGTGACTAAACCCTAATTCCTTAGACCTTTTAGGTCTCTTCTAACTCTCATCAACCGCCAATTCCTTGGTCACTTGGTTCCAATTAGAGGGTGAAGTTCAATTCTAGTTATATGCCACAGAAATCCTAATTACCCAAATATAAGAGGATTATATGTCAGTATCCCATTAAGTCCAGATAATTAAAAGTTTAGGAAAAATTATTTTCAAGCTGTTGTTCAAGTAAAGAACTTTTCCAAGTTATACAAGAACTCAATTAGAACAAAGGTCATACTTCCGTTCCACCCAAGTTCATAAGATAAAGAACGAAAACAATTCTTGAAATATAAATCAGTACATGAATTAAAATAGAAAAATAATAGTATCAATCCATACAATAGACAGAACTCCTAACCTTAACAGAGGAGGTTTAGTTACTCATGTTTTAGAGAGAAAATTAGGATTCGTAAAAACTGTAAATTGCAAAATGAGGTAGAAGAGAAGAGAAGAGGCTGAAGGGCTGATTCTTTTCCCTTTTATATCTAATCCTAATTAATGTAAAATATATTTCCTAAAACTAAAATAATATCTTTTTCTATTTTAAAATAAAATACAAATTCAATCAAAATTAAATTAGCTTCATGCGCAGCTTTGTATGAGTGCCTGGGGACCACTTGGGGTATTAGGATCCACGCTGAACTTGGAAAATCTCAAGTTCAGCATGGATGAGGCAGTGACTTCTTTCTTGTGTGTTCCTTGAGTCCACACTGAACTTGAATATTCTCAAGTTCAACGTGGATTAGTGTGTGATTCTTATGAGTGCGTTGGACTCCACGCTGAACTTGAAAAAGTTCAAGTTCAACGTGGAGAAGGCCGAGTGTGCTGGAGAAGAAGTATGTACTATTATACATTGTTGGAAAGCTCTTGAAGTTAGCTTTCTAATGCCGCTAGAATCACGCTAATTGGACCTCTATAGCTTAAATTATTCAGGTTTGAGTGCAGAGAGGTCAGGGTTGACAACATCATTCGCGTTCTTCCTTTTCTGCTACAAAACTCCGTCAAATCCATCTGAATGCTACCTGAAATAAACAGAAATTGCAAACAACTCAAAGTAGCATTCATAGTGGCTAAAAATAATTAAAACTTGATTAAACTCAACAATTTGAATGCAAATTCACTAGGAAAAGATAGAAATGATGCTCACGCATCAATGCATACCTGTCCTACTAGCCGTGAACTCACATGTCAGTTAAACTACCAGACCTGACACATCCGGTAGCTAACCCGGATATCATCGTCTCTCTATTGCCCATCCCCAGGAGGAATATAATCGAGGGAGTGTACCCTACCACCATTTTCTGGAAGTATCACTAGGAGTACCCACCACCCTCCCCTGTGAGGTCGTGCCACATAAAACGAAGGAGAGTATCTTTTCACCTTGCAACTAGAGAGAGAATATGGGGAACAAAATTGATAGAGAGTGCTGGTGCGCGAAATTGTGAACAATACTTTTTCACAACTCTCATAATCCCCGGTCATGAACCCCAAAAACTTGGTAGCTCAATACCATGGCATTACACAACTTCGCACAACTAACCAGCAAGTGCACTGGGTCGTCCAAGTAATAAACCTTACGCGAGTAAGGGTCGATCCCACGGAGATTGTTAGTATTGAAGCAAGCTATGGTCATCTTGTAAATCTTAGTCAGGCAAACTCAAATGGTAATGGTGATGAACGAAAATAACACAAAGGTAAAGATAGAGATACTTATGTAATTCATTGGTAGGAACTTCAGATAAGCGCATGAAGATGCCTTCCCTTCCGTCTCTCTGCTTTCCTACTGTCTTCATCCAATCCTTCTCATTCCTTTCCATGGCAAGCTTGTATAGGGTTTCACCGTTGTCAATGGCTACCTCCCATCCTCTCAGTGAAAGCGATTGCATATGCTCTGTCACAGCATAGCGGAATTCAGCTGTCGGTTCTCGGTCAGGCCGGAATAGAATCCATCGATTCTTTTGCGTCTGTCACTAACGCCCCGCCCACTAGGAGTTTGAAGCACGTCACAGTCATTCAATCATTGAATCCTACTCAGAATACCACAGACAAGGTTAGACCTTCCGGATTCTCTTGAGTGCTGCCATCAGTTCTTGCCTATACCACGAAGACTCTGATCTCACGGAATGGTTGGCTCGTTTGTCAGGCGATCAACCATGCATCGTGCAATCAAGAATCCAAGAGATATTCACTAGAGCCTTGGTTGCTTGTAGAACAGAAGTGGTTGTCAGTCACCTTGTTCATAGGTGAGAATGATGATGAGTGTCACGGATCATCACATTCATCAAGTTGAAGAACAAGTGATATCTTGGATAAAGAACAAGCGGAATTGAATGAAAGAACAATAGTAATTGCATTAATACTCGAGGTACAGCAGAGCTCCACACCTTAATCTATGGTGTGTAGAAACTCCACCGTTGAAAATACATAAGAACAAGGTCTAGGCATGGCCGAATGGCCAGCCTCCCAAAGAGGGTTCAATCATAAAAACATGATCAAAAGATCCAAAGATCGAAAGACTCTCAATACAATAGTCAAAGGTCCTACTTATAGAAAACTAGTAGCCTAAGGTGTACAGAAATGAGTAAATGACATAAAAATCCACTTCCGGGCCCACTTGGTGTGTGCTTGGGCTGAGCAATGAAGCATTTTTCGTGCAGAGACTCTTCTTGGAGTTAAACGCCAGCTTTAGTGCCAGTTTGGGCGTTTAACTCCCATTTGGGTGCCAGTTCCAGCGTTTAACGCTGGGATTCCTGAGGGTGACTTTGAACGCCGGTTTGGGCCATCAAATCTTGGGCAAAGTATGGACTATCATATATTGCTGGAAAGCCCAGGATGTCTACTTTTCAACGCCGTTGAGAGCGCGCCAATTGGGCTTCTGTAGCCCCAGAAAATCCACTTCGAGTGAAGGGAGGTCAGAATCCAACAGCATCTGCAGTCCTTTTTAGTCTCTGAATCAGATTTTTGCTCAGGTCCCTCAATTTCAGCCAGAAAATACCTGAAATCACAGAAAAACACACAAACTCATAGTAAAGTCCAGAAAAGTGAATTTTAACTAAAAACTAATAAAAATATACTAAAAACTAACTATATCATACCAAAAACATACTAAAAACAATGCCAAAAAGTGTACAAATTATCCGCTCATCACAACACCAAACTTAAATTGTTGCTTGTCCTCAAGCAACTGAAAATCAAATAAGATAAAAAGAAGAGAATATGCAATGAATTCCAAAAACATCTATGAAGATCAGTATTAATTAGATGAGCGGGGCTTTAGCTTTTTGCCTCTGAATAGTTTTGGCATCTCACTCTATCCTTTGAAATTCAAAATGGTTGGCTTCTTTAGGAACTTAGAATCCAGATAGTGTTAATGATTCTCCTAGTAAAGTATGATGATTCTTGAACAAAGCTACTTATTGAGTCTTGGCTGTGGCCCAAAGCACTCTGTCTTCCAGTATTACCACCGGATACATACATGCCACAAACACATAATTGGGTGAACCTTTTCAGATTGTGACTCAGCTTTGCTAAAGTCCCCAATTAGAGGTGTCCAGGGTTCTTAAGCACACTCTTATTTGCCTTGGATCACAACTCTTATTTCTCTATTTTTTCGTTTTTTTTTTCTTTTTTTCTTTTTTTTTCTTTTTTTTTTCTTCTTTTTTTTTGATTTTTTTTTAATAGAAATGCTTTTTTTCTTGCTTCAAGAATCATTTTGATGATTTTTCAGATCCTCAGTAACATGTCTCCTTTTTCATCATTCTTTCAAGAGCCAACATTCATAAATCACAAATTCAAGATACATATGCACTGTTTAAGCATACATTCAGAGAACAAAAATATTACCACCACATCAAAATAATTAAACTGTTATAAAATTCAAAATTCATGCAATTCTTTCTTTTATCAATTAAGCACATTTTTATTTAAGAAAGGTGATGGATTCATAGGACATTCATAACTTTAAGGCATAGACACTAAGACACTAATGATCACAAGACACAAACATTGGATAAACATAAGCATAAAATTCGAAAAACAGAAGAATAAAGAACAAGGAAATCAAAGAACGGGTCCACCTTAGTGATGGCGGCTCTTTCTTGCTCTTGAAGATCCTATGGAGTGCTTGAGCTCCTCAATGTCTCTTCCTTGTCTTTGTTGTTCCTCCCTCATGATTCTTTGATCTTCTCTAATTTCATGGAGGATGATGGAGTGTTCTTGATGCTCCACCCTTAGTTGTCCCATGTTGGAACTCAACTCTCCTAGGGATGTGTTTAATTGCTCCCAATAGTTTTGTGGAGGAAAGTGCATCCCTTGAGGTATCTCAGGGATCTCATGATGAGTGGGGTCTCTTGTGTGCTCCATCCTCTTCTTAGTGATGGGCTTGTCCTCATCAATGGGGATGTCTCCCTCTATGTCAACCCCAACTGAATAACAGAGGTGACAGATGAGATGAGGAAAGGCTAACCTTGCCAAGGTAGAGGACTTGTCCGCCACCTTATAGAGTTCTTGGGCTATAACCTCATGAACCTCTATTTCTTCTCCAATCATGATGCTATGGATCATGATAGCCCGGTCTATAGTAACTTCGGACCGGTTGCTAGTGGGAATGATTGAGCGTTGTATGAACTCTAACCATCCTCTAGCCATGGGCTTGAGGTCATGCCTTCTTAATTGAACCGGCTTTCCTCTTGAATCTCTCTTCCATTGGGCGCTCTCTTCACATATGACTGTGAGGACTTGGTCCAACCTTTGATCAAAGTTGACCCTTCTAGTGTAAGGATGTTCATCTCCTTGCATCATAGGCAAGTTGAACGCCACCCTCACACTTTCCGGACTAAAATCCAAGTATTTCCCCCGAACCATAGTAAGATAATTCTTTGGATTCGGGTTCACACTTTGGTCATGGTTCTTGGTGATCCATGCATTGGCATAGAACTCTTGAACCATCAAGATTCCGACTTGTTGAATGGGGTTGGTAAGAACTTCCCAACCTCTTCTTTGGATCTCATGTCGGATCTCCGGATATTCACCCTTTTTGAGTGAAAAAGGGACCTCGGGGATCACCTTCTTCAAGGCCATAACTTCATAGAAATGATCTTGATGCACCCTTGAGATGAATCTTTCCATCTCCCATGACTCGGAGGTGGAAGCCTTTGCCTTCCCTTTCCTCTTTCTAGAGGTTTCTCCGGCCTTGGATGCCATAAATGGTTATGGAAAAACAAAAAGCAATGCTTTTACCACACCAAACTTAAAATGTTTGCTCATCCTCGAGCAAAAGAAGAAAGAAGAGAGTAGAAGAAGAAGAAATGAAGGAGATGGAGAGGGCTTTGTGTTCGGCCAAAAGGGATAAGAAGTAGTGTTTAAGGTGGGTGAAAATGAAGGAGTGAATGAGGGTTTATATAGGAGAGGGGGAGAGAGATGTTCGGCCATTTGAGGGTGGGTTTGGGTGGGAAAGTGGTTTGAATTTGAATGGTGAGGTAGGTGGGGTTTTATGAAGGATGGATGTGAGTGGTGAAGAGAAAGATGGGATTTGATAGGTGAGGGGTTTTTGGGGAAGAGGTGTTGAGGTGATTGGTGAAGAAGAGAGAGAGTGGTAGGGTAGGTGGGGATCCTGTGGGGTCCACAGATCCTGAGGTGTCAAGGAAAAGTCATCCCTGCACCAAATGGCATGCAAAATCACGTTTTGTGCCATTTCTGGCGTTAAACGCCGGGCTGGTGCCCATTTCTGGCGTTTAACGCCAGCATCTTGCCCCTTTCTGGCGTTTAACGCCAGCCTGGTGCCCCTTTCTGGCGTTAAACGCCCAGAATGGTGCCAGACTGGGCGTTAAACGCCCACCAGCTAACCTCACTGGCGTTTAAACGCCAGTGGGTGCGTCCTCCAGGGTGTGCTATTTTTCTTCCTGTTTTTCATTCTGTTTTTGCTTTTTTCATTGTTTTTGTGACTTCTTATGATCATCAACCTACAAAAAAGAGAAAATAACAAAGGAAAATAGTTAATTATAAAACATTGGGTTGCCTCCCAACAAGCGCTTCTTTATTGTCATTAGCTTGACAGAGGACTCTCATGGAGCCTCACAGATTCTCAGAGCTGTGTTGGAACCTCCCAACACCAAACTTAGAGTTTGAATGTGGGGGTTCAACACCAAACTTAGAGTTTGGTTGTGGCCTCCCAACACCAAACTTAGAGTTTGACTGTGGGGGCTCTGTTTGGCTCTGTTTTGAGAGAAGCTCTTCATGCTTCCTCTCCATGATGACAGAGGGATACCCTTGGGCCTTAAACACCAAGGATTCTTCATTCACTTGAATGATCAACTCTCCTCTATCAACATCAATCACAGCCCTTGCTGTGGCTAGGAAGGGTCTGCCAAGGATGATGGATTCATCCATGCACTTCCCAGTCTCTAGGACTATGAAATCAGTAGGGATGTAATGGTCTTCAACTTTAACCAGAACATCCTCTACAAGTCCATAGGCTTGTTTTCTCGAGTTGTCTGCCATCTCTAGTGAGATTTTTGCAGCTTGCACCTCAAAGATCCCTAACTTCTCCATTACAGAGAGGGGCATGAGGTTTACACTTGACCCTAAGTCACACAAGGCCTTCTTGAAGGTCATGGTGCCTATGGTACAAGGTATTGAAAACTTCCCAGGATCCTGTCTCTTTTGAGGCAGTTTCTGCCTAGACAAGTTATCCAGTTCTTTGGTGAGCAAAGGAGCTTCATCCTCCCAAGTCTCATTTCCAAATAACTTGTCATTTAGCTTCATGATTGCTCCAAGGTATTTAGCAACTTGCTCCTCAGTGACATACTCATCCTCTTCAGAGGAAGAATACTCATCAGAGCTCATGAATGGCAGAAGTAAGTCCATTGGAATCTCTATGGTCTCAGTTTGAGCCTCAGATTCCCATGGTTCCTCATTAGGGAACTCATTGGAGGTCAGTGGACGCCCAGTGAGGTCTTCCTCAGTGGCGTTCACTGCCTCTTCTTCCTCCCAAAATTCGGCCATGTTGATGGCCTTGCACTCTCCTTTTGGATTTTCTTCTGTGTTGCTTGGAAGAGTACTAGGAGGGAGTTCAGTAATTTTCTTGCTCAGCTGACCCACTTGTCCTTCCAAGTTTCTAATGGAGGACCTAGTTTCAGTCATGAAACTCTGAGTGGTTTTGATTAGATCAGAGACCATGGTTGCTAAGTCAGAGTTATTCTGCTTAGAACTCTCTGTCTGTTGCTGAGAAGATGATGGAAAAGGCTTGCTATTGCTAAACCTGTTTCTTCCACCATTATTGTTGTTGAAACCTTGTTGAGGTCTCTGTTGATCCTTCCATGAGAAATTTGGATGATTTCTCCATGAAGGGTTATAGGTGTTTCCATAGGATTCTCCCATGTAATTCACCTCTTCCATTGAAGGGTTCTCAGGATCATAAGCTTCTTCCTCAGATGAAGCTTCCTTAGTACTGCTTGGTGCATTTTGCATTCCAGACAGACTTTGAGAAATCATATTGACTTGTTGAGTCAATATTTTGTTCTGAGCCAAAATGGCATTCAGAGTGTCAATCTCAAGAACTCCTTTCTTCTGACTAGTCCCATTGTTCACAGGATTTCTTTCAGAAGTGTACATGAATTGGTTATTTGCAACCATTTCAATCAGTTCTTGAGCCTCAGTAGGCGTCTTCTTCAGATGAAGAGATCCTCCATAAGAGCTATCCAAAGACATCTTGGACAGTTCAGAGAGACCATCATAGAAAATACCTATGATGCTCCATTCAGAAAGCATGTCAGTGGGACACTTTCTGATCAATTGTTTGTATCTTTCCCAAGCTTCATAGAGGGATTCTCCTTCCTTCTGTCTGAAGGTTTGGACTTCCACTCTAAGCTTACTCAATTTTTGAGGTGGAAAGAACTTTGCCAAGAAGGCATTGACTAGCTTTTCCCAAGAGTCCAGGCTTTCTTTAGGTTGAGAGTCCAACCATGTTCTAGCTCTGTCTCTTACAGCAAAAGGGAATAGCATAAGTCTGTAGACCTCAGGGTCAACCCCATTGGTCTTAACAGTGTCACAGATTTGCAAGAATTCAGCTAAAAACTGACGAGGATCTTCCAATGGAAGTCCATGGAACTTGCAATTCTGTTGCATTAGAGAAACTAACTGAGGCTTAAGCTCAAAGTTGTTTGCTCCAATGGCAGGGATAGAGATGCTTCTCCCATAGAAGTCGGGAGTAGGTGCAGTAAAATCACCCAGCACCTTCCTTGCATTGTTGGCATTGTTGTTGTTTTCGGCTGCCATGAGTTCTTCTTCCTTGAAGAATTCGTTCAGGTTTTCTAAAGAGAGTTGTGCTTTGGCTTCTCTTAGCTTTCTCTTCAATGTCCTTTCAGGTTCAGGATCAGCCTCAACAAGAATGCCTTTGTCTTTGCTCCTGCTCATAAGAAAGAGAAGAGAACAAGGAAATGTGGAATCCTCTATGTCACAGTATAGAGATTCCTTGAAGTGTCAGAGAAAAAGAAGAGTAGAAGACAGAAGTAGAAAATTCGAACTTATCAAGAATGATGGAGTTCGAATTTTGCATTAAGGAATAGTGTTAGTCCATAAATAGAAGGAGGTGAGAAGGAGGGAAGTGATTTTCGAAAATTAAGTAAAAATTTTGAAAACATTTTTGAAAAACATTACTTAATTTTCGAAAATGAAAATGGAAAAGAAATCAAGTGATTTTTGAAAAAGATTTTGAAATTAGAAATAAAAAAGATTTGATTGAAAACTATTTTGAAAAAGATGTGGTTAAGAAGATATGATTGGTTTTTTTTTTTTAAAAAAAATTGTGATTGAGAAGATATGATTTGAAAAACATTTTGAAAAGATTTGATTTGAAAATTAAAAACTTGATTAACAAAAAAAGATATGATTCAAGCATTAAACCTTTCTCAACAGAAAAGGCAACATACTTGAAATGTTGAATCAAATCATTAATTGATAGTAAGTATCTTTAAAAATGGAAAGAAATTGATTTTGAAAAAGATTTGATTGAAAAATTGATTTGAAAAAGATTTGATTTTGAAAAGATTTTGAAAATTTGAAAAAAAAATTGATTTGAAAACAAAATCTTCCCCCTTGTGCCATCCTGGCGTTAAACGCCCAGAATGGTATCCATTCTGGCGTTTAACACCCAAAATGCTACCCTTTTGGGCGTTAAACGCCCAACCAGGTACCCTGGCTGGCGTTTAAACGCCAGTCTGTCCTTCTTCACTGGGCGTTTTAAACGCCCAGCTTTTTCTGTATAATTCCTCTGCTGTATGTTCTGAATCTTCAATTCTCTGTATCATTGACTTGAGAAGACACAAATTAAAAATATTTTTGGATTTTTAATAATAAGAACAAATCAAAGTGCAACAAGAATCAAATAACAATGCATGCAAGACACCAAACTTAGCAGTTTGTATACTACTGACACTAACAAAATGAAAATGCATATGAGACACACAAAACACTCAAGTCAATAGAATTCAAAGATCAGAGCAAGTAAATCATCAAGAACATCTTGAAGATCACTAAGACATATGAATGCATGCAAGTGACACCAAACTTATGATGAGACACTAGACTCAAACAAGAAATATTTTTGGATTTTATGATTTTGTAAATTTTTTTTTGTGTTTTTCGAAAATTAAGTGGAAAAAGGTATCAAAATTCTTAATGAGAATTACAGGAATCAGTGCAATGCTAGTCTAAGACTCCGGTCCAGGAATTAGACATGGCTTCACGGCCAGCCAAGCTTTCAAAGAAAGCTTCGGTCCAAAACACTAGACATGGCCAGAGGCCAGCCAAGCCTTAGCAGATCACTGCTCCAAAAGCACGTTTGATAAAAATCAACAAATTCTTGTGGTGATAAGTTGAAACCTCGGTCCAATGAAATTAGACATGGCTTCTCAGCCAGCCAGATTTCAACAAATCATCATGAAACTCTAGAATTCATCTTCAAGAATTTCGAAAAAAATAAATACCTAATCTAAGCAACAAGATGAACCGTCAGTTGTCCAAACTTGAACAATCCCTGGCAATAACGCCAAAAACTTGGTGTTGTTGCCGGATCTTGGCACTGATGTTACCAAAAGCTTGCTCAAAACTTGAACAATCCCCGGCAACGGCGCCAAAAACTTGGTGCGCGAAATTGTGAACAATACTTTTTCACAACTCTCATAATCCCCGGTCATGAACCCCAAAAACTTGGTAGCTCAATACCATGGCATTACACAACTTCGCACAACTAACCAGCAAGTGCACTGGGTCGTCCAAGTAATAAACCTTACGCGAGTAAGGGTCGATCCCACGGAGATTGTTAGTATTGAAGCAAGCTATGGTCATCTTGTAAATCTTAGTCAGGCAAACTCAAATGGTAATGGTGATGAACGAAAATAACACAAAGGTAAAGATAGAGATACTTATGTAATTCATTGGTAGGAACTTCAGATAAGCGCATGAAGATGCCTTCCCTTCCGTCTCTCTGCTTTCCTACTGTCTTCATCCAATCCTTCTCATTCCTTTCCATGGCAAGCTTGTATAGGGTTTCACCGTTGTCAATGGCTACCTCCCATCCTCTCAGTGAAAGCGATTGCATATGCTCTGTCACAGCATAGCGGAATTCAGCTGTCGGTTCTCGGTCAGGCCGGAATAGAATCCATCGATTCTTTTGCGTCTGTCACTAACGCCCCGCCCGCTAGGAGTTTGAAGCACGTCACAGTCATTCAATCATTGAATCCTACTCAGAATACCACAGACAAGGTTAGACCTTCCGGATTCTCTTGAGTGCTGCCATCAGTTCTTGCCTATACCACGAAGACTCTGATCTCACGGAATGGTTGGCTCGTTTGTCAGGCGATCAACCATGCATCGTGCAATCAAGAATCCAAGAGATATTCACTAGAGCCTTGGTTGCTTGTAGAACAGAAGTGGTTGTCAGTCACCTTGTTCATAGGTGAGAATGATGATGAGTGTCACGGATCATCACATTCATCAAGTTGAAGAACAAGTGATATCTTGGATAAAGAACAAGCGGAATTGAATGAAAGAACAATAGTAATTGCATTAATACTCGAGGTACAGCAGAGCTCCACACCTTAATCTATGGTGTGTAGAAACTCCACCGTTGAA
Organism: Arachis hypogaea; assembly: GCF_003086295.3. Classification (NCBI taxonomy): domain Eukaryota; kingdom Viridiplantae; phylum Streptophyta; class Magnoliopsida; order Fabales; family Fabaceae; genus Arachis; species Arachis hypogaea. Next base: position 104,935,228 of record NC_092039.1, read on the forward strand.
AATACATAAGAAAAAGGTCTAGGCATGGCCGAATGGCCAGCCTCCCAAAGAGGGTTCAATCATAAAAACATGATCAAAAGATCCAAAGATCGAAAGACTCTCAATACAATAGTCAAAGGTCCTACTTATAGAAAACTAGTAGCCTAAGGTGTACAGAAATGAGTAAATGACATAAAAATCCACTTCCGGGCCCACTTGGTGTGTGCTTGGGCTGAGCAATGAAGCATTTTTCGTGCAGAGACTCTTCTTGGAGTTAAACGCCAGCTTTAGTGCCAGTTTGGGCGTTTAACTCCCATTTGGGTGCCAGTTCCAGCGTTTAACGCTGGGATTCCTGAGGGTGACTTTGAACGCCGGTTTGGGCCATCAAATCTTGGGCAAAGTATGGACTATCATATATTGCTGGAAAGCCCAGGATGTCTACTTTCCAACGCCGTTGAGAGCGCGCCAATTGGGCTTCTGTAGCTCCAGAAAATCCACTTCGAGTGCAGGGAGGTCAGAATCCAACAGCATCTGCAGTCCTTTTTAGTCTCTGAATCAGATTTTTGCTCAGGTCCCTCAATTTCAGCGAGAAAATACCTGAAATCACAGAAAAATACACAAAATCATAGTAAAGTCCAGAAAAGTGAATTTTAACTAAAAACTAATAAAAATATACTAAAAACTAACTATATCATACCAAAAACATACTAAAAACAATGCCAAAAAGTGTACAAATTATCCGCTCATCAAGTGCCCTACCATCTTCTCCACATCTACACCACAACGCCGAGCAAGTGAAAATGAAATCCACGTCCTTACCACTTAATAGTCACATTTCAAACATAATCATAATCATAATCAAACATAGTCACAATCTTAATTCCACATATCCCCAACCGTTACTAAAACATTTAACCTTATTATCAATCCGTGAGCGGGACAAAGTCACCATCCTCACTATGGATAGAACAAAACTACCATTCCCACATAATAACAACGCATTGAGAAAGCAGGACAATACCACCATCTTTGCTAGGCAAATAATCAATATCATTAGTCAAATATCCATTCAAGCTCTTCACCCGTATGCACAAAAGTCATCAAATCAACCAAATTCAAGCCTAAGCCATACTCATCTGTTTCACCCTTAGCTTCCTCTAGCTCTTTCTCAATAACTAACCAAATATCAAGTTTATCTCATTCTTTATTAAATTTTCCGATCAAAATTAATAAAAGCTCAAATGGGCATTCACCAAAATTCTATTCTTCAACAAATTAAACAAATAACCATCATCACTCTCATCCAATGATCCAATTAATAAACAACCAAACTCTTTTATCTTTAACCAACTTTTGTAGAAATTTTAGTTAAACTTCCTCTAAAATTCAGATATTTCCATCCTTCAAGGTTCTATATAAACCAAACATCTCTCATGTAAGACCCGGTTAATTAATGGTTAATTAATCCATAAATAAGAATTTATTCTAGAAAGCCAAATATGTGATTTTTATGGCTTAATATGATAGAGGATATTGAGACGAGAATTTCGGTACCAATTTTGTGAAATTCGGACCCAGATTGGACCGAGCGGGCCAAACCGGGCCAACCGGACCCAAAGTGGGCTCTTGGCCCAACATAACTAAACCAAAACCCTAGTTTTCAGCACTCTCTCTCTCTCTCTCTCTCCTCACAACACTATCTTTCACGCTGAAATGGAGGCCATGGAGGGAAGAACACTCTCTCAAGTTCTTTCTCTCATTTGATCTTCAAACCACCATAACTTTTGATCTAGCGCTCCGATTGCCACACCATTTATGGCCACGCGTTCACCGCGGAGAGCTTTACAAAACCGATTGATGAGCGGATAATTTATACGCTTTTCGGCATTGTTTTTAGGTAGTTTTTAGTAAGTTTGAGCTACTTTTAGGATGTTTTCATTAGTTTTTATGTTAAATTCACATTTCTGGACTTTACTATGAGTTTGTGTGTTTTTCTATGATTTCAGGTAAATTCTGGCTGAAATTGAGGGACTTGAGCAAAACTCTGAAAAAGGCTACAAAAGGACTGTTGATGCTGTTGGAATCTGACCTCCCTGCACTCGGAATGTATTTTCTAGAGCTACAGAACTCCAATTGGCGCGCTCTCAACGGCGTTGGAAAGTAGACATCCAAAGCTTTCCAGCAATATATAATAGTCCATACTTTATTTGGAAATTGACGACGTAACTTGGCGTTGAACGCCAAGTACATGCTGCTGTCTGGAGTTAAACGCCAGAAAAACGTCATGATCCGGAGTTGAACGCCCAAAACACGTCATAACTTGGAGTTCAACTCCAAGAAATGCCTCAGCTCGTGGATAGATCAAGCTCAGCCCAAGCATACACCAAGTGGGCCCCGGAAGTGGATTTATGCATCAATTACTTACTCATGTAAACCCTAGTAGCTAGTCTAGTATAAATAGGATAAGTTACTATTGTATTGGACATCTTTTGACAGTTTAATCTCTTGACTGTTTAACCTTTGATTATTCGGTCTCTTGATCACTCAAGGGGGCTGGCCATTCGGCCATGCCTGAACCTTTCACTTATGTATTTTCAACAGTGGAGTTTCTGCACACCATAGATTAAGGGTGTGGAGCTCTGCTGTACCTCAAGTTTCAATACAATCACTATTACTTTTTATTCAATTCCCTTTTATTCTTATTCCAAGATATATGTTATACTTAACTTGATGAATGTGATGATCCGTGACACTCATCATCATTCTCACCTATGAACGCACGTGACTGACAACCACTTCCGTTCTACCTTAGGCCGGGCGCATATCTCTTAGATTCCCCAACAGAATCTTCGTGGTATAAGCTAGATAGATGGCGGAATTCATGAGGATCCGGAAAGTCTAACCTTGTCTGTGGTATTCCGAGTAGGATCTTGGGAATCCGGAAAGTCTAACCTTGTCTGTGGTATTCCAAGTAGGATTCCGGTATTGAATGACTGTGACGAGCTTCAAACTCCTGAAGGCTGGGCGTTAGTGACAAACGCAAAAGAATCAATGGATTCTATTCCAACCTAATTGAGAACCGACAGATGATTAGCCGTGCTGTGACAGAGCATAGGAACATTTTCACTGAGAGGACGGGATGTAGCCATCAACCATGGGTGATGCCTCCAGACGATTAGCCGTGCAGTGACAGCGCATAGGATCATTTTTCCGAGAGGATTGAAAGTAGCCACCGATGATGGTGATGCCCTACATACAGCTTGCCATGGAAAGGAGTAAGAAGGATTGAAGGAAGAGTGAGTAGTGAAGTAGAGTTTCAAGAGGAGCACAGCATCTCCATACACCTATCTGAAATTCTCACTATTGATTTACATAAGTATTTCTATCCCTTTTATTTTCCAATTATTATTTATTTTCGAAAACCCATAAACCAATTTAATCTGCCTAACTGAGATTTACAAGGTGACCATAGCTTGCTTCATACCAACAATCTCTGTGGGATCGACCCTTACTCACGTAAGGTTTATTACTTGGACGACCCAGTACACTTGCTGGTTAGTTGAACGGAGTTGTGAATTCAACTGGTGCCATAATAATGATTTCATACAAGTACAAAAGAATATGGATCACAATTTCGTCCACCAAGTTTTTGGCGCCGTTGCCGGGGATTGTTCGCGTATGGACAACTGACGGTTCATCTTGTTGCTCAGATTAGGTAATTTTCTTTTCAAAAATCTTTTTCAAAATTTTTCTTTTCTTCTTCGTTTTCTCCAAAAATATTTTCGAAAAAAAATCAATAAAAATACAAAAAAATTAGAAAATCATAAAAAAATCAAAAATATTTTGTGTTTCTTGTTTGAGTCTTGTGTTAATTTTAAGTTTGGTGTCAATTGCATGCTTTTAAAATTTTTCTTGCATTTTTCGAAAATCTCATGCATTCATAGTGTTCTTCATGATCTTCAAGTTGTTCTTGACAAGTCTCCTTGTTTGATCTTGATGATTTCTTGTTTTGTGTTGTTTGTTGTTTTTCATGTGCACTTTTGCATTCATATTTTTCATGCATTAAAGATTTCTAAGTTTGGTGTCTTGCATGTTTTCTTTGCATCAAAAATTTTCAAAATTATGTTCTTGATGTTCATCATGATCTTCAAAGTGTTCTTGGTGTTCATCTTGACATTCATAGCATTCTTGCATGCATTCATTGTTTTGATCTAAAAAGTTCATGCATTGAGTATTTTTGTTATTTTTCTCTCTCATAATTAAAAATTCAAAAATCAAAAAATATCTTTTCCTTATTTTCCTCCAAATTTTACAAATTTTGGGTTGACTTGGTCAAAAATTTTTAAAATTAGTTGTTTCTTACAAGTCAAGTCAAAATTTCAATTTTAAAAATCTTATCTTTTCAAAATCTTTTTCAAAAATCATATCTTTTTCATTTTTTTATTATTTTCGAAAATTTTAAAAATTATTTTTTCAAAAATCTTTTTCTTAGCTTTTATATCTAATTTTCGAAAATTAGCTAACAATTAATGTGATTGGTTCAAAAATTTGAAGTTTGTTACTTTCTTGTTAAGAAAGGTTCAATCTTTAAATTCTAGAATCTTATCTTGTAGTTTCTTGTTAGTTAAGTCATTTTAAAAATTAAATCTTTTTCAAAATATCTTTTTTAAAACTTTTATTTTATCTTTTATCTTATCTTTTTCAAAAGTTTTATCTTTTTCAAAATTTGATTTCAAAATATCTTATATAACTTCTTATCTTCTTATCTTTTTCAAATTTTGATTTTAATATCTTTTTCAATCAACTAACTAACTTTTTGTTTATTTCTTATCTTTTTCAAAACCACCTTACCACTCTTCCCTCTCTAATTTTCGAAAATATCTCATCCCTTTTTCAAAAATTCTTTTTAATTAATTAATTGTTTTAAATTTTAATTTTAATCTTATCTTATCTCTAATTTTCGAAAATTACTAACTCCTTTTTCAAAAATTATTTTCGAAATATCCCTTCTCTTTTCTTCTTCTATTTAATTATTAATTACTAACACTTCTCTTCACCTCTCTTCATCTAAAATTCCGAATTCTTCTTCATTCTTCTACCCCCTTCTTCTTCTACTAACATAAAGGAATCTCTATACTGTGACATAGAGGATTCCTCTTCCTTTGCTTGTTTTCTTCTCTTTCATATGAGCAGGAACAGGGAAAAAGGCACTCTTGTTGAAATCGATCTAGAACCTGAAAGGACTCTGAAGAGGAAATTAAGAGAAGCTAAATTAAATTATTCTAAAGGTAACCTTTCAGAAATTTTCGAACAAGAGAAGGAGATGGCAGCCGAAAATAATAATAATGCAAGGAGAATGCTTGGTGACTTCACAAAGCCAACGTCCAAGTTTGATGGAAGAAGCATCTCCATTCCTGCCATTGGAGCCAATAACTTTGAGCTGAAACCTCAGCTAGTTGCCTTAATGCAACAAAACTGCAAGTTTTATGGGCTTCCGTCTGAAGATCCTTATCAGTTTTTAACTGAGTGCTTGCAGATCTGTGAGACTGTAAAGACGAATGGAGTTGATCCTGAAGTCTACAGACTCATGCTTTTTCCTTTTGCTGTAAGAGACAGAGCTAGAATATGGTTGGATTCACAACCTAAGGATAGCCTGGACTCCTGGGATAAGCTGGTCACTGCCTTCTTGGATAAATTCTTTCCTCCTCAAAAGCTGAGCAAGCTGAGAGTGGATGTTCAAACCTTCAAACAAAAAGATGGTGAATCCCTCTATGAAGCTTGGGAAAGATACAAGCAGCTGACCAAAAGGTGTCCATCTGACATGTTTTCAGAATGGACCATATTAGATATATTCTATTATGGTCTCTCTGAATTTTCGAAAATGTCACTGGACCATTCTGCAGGTGGATCTATTCACCTAAAGAAAACGCCTGAAGAGGCTCAAGAACTCATTGACATGGTTGCAAACAACCAATTCATGTACACCTCTGAGAGGAATTCTGTGAATAATGGGATACCTCAGAAGAAAGGAGTTCTTGAAATTGATGCTCTGAATGCCATATTGGCTCAGAACAAAGTGTTGACTCAATAGGTCAACATGATCTCTCAAAATCTGAATGAATGGCAACATGCATCCAACAGTACTAGAGAGGCAGCTTCTGAAGAAGCTTATGATCCTGAGAACCCTGCCATGGCAGAGGTTAATTACATGGGTGAACCTTATGGAAACACCTATAACTCATCATGGAGAAATCATCCAAATTTCTCATGGAAAGATCAACAAAAGCCTCAACAAGGCTTTAACAATGGTAGACGCAATAGGCTAAGCAATAGCAAGCCATATCCATCATCTTCTCAACAACAGACAGAGAATTCTGAACAAAACACTTCTAATTTAGCCAATCTAGTCTCTGATCTGTCAAAGGCCACTTTCAGTTTCATGAATGAAACAAGATCCTCCATCAGAAATCTGGAGGCACAAGTGGGCCAGCTGAGTAAGAAAGTTATTGAAACTCCTCCCAGTATTCTCCCAAGCAATACAGAAGAAAATCCAAAAGGAGAGTGCAAGGCCATTGATGTGATCAATATGGCCGAATGCACAAGGGAGGAGGAGGACGAAAATCCTAGTGAGGAAGACCTCCTGGGACATCCCTCAAGCAAGAAGGAGTTTCCTATTAAGGATCCAAAGGAATCTGAGGCTCATATAGAGACCATAGAGATTCTATTAAATCTCCTTCTGCCATTCATGAGCTCTGAAGACTATTCTTCCTCTGAAGAGGATGAAGATGTGACTAGAGAGCGAATTGCTCAATACTTAGGAACTATCATGAAGCTGAATGCCAAGTTGTTTGGTAATGAGACTTGGGAAAGTGAACCTCCATTGCTCATTAGTGAACTGGATACCTGGATTCAGCAAATTCTACCTCAAAAGAAACAAGATCCTGGCAAGTTCTTAATACCTTGTACCATAGGCACCATGACCTTTGAAAAGGCTCTGTGTGATCTAGGGTCAGGGATAAACCTTATGCCACTCTCTGTAATGGAGAAGCTGGGGATCATTGAGGTACAACCTGCCTTGTTCTCATTATAATTGGCAGACAAGTCATTGAGACAAGCTTATGGAATAGTAGAGGACGTGTTAGTAAAGGTTGAAGGCCTTTACATCCCTGCTGATTTCATAATCCTAGACACTAGGAAGGAAGAGGATGATTGCATCATCCTTGGAAGACCTTTCCTAGCCACAGCAGAAGCTGTGATAGATGTCAACAGAGGTGAATTAGTCCTTCAATTGAATGGAGACTACCTTGTGTTTAAGGCACATGGCCATCCCTCTGTGACAAAAGAGAGTAAGCATGAAGAGCTTCTCTCAGTTCAGAGTCAAGAAGAGCCCACACAGTCAAACTCTAAGTTTGGTGTTGTGAAGCCACAACCAAACTTTAAGTTTGGTGTTCAGACCCCATATCCAAACTCTAAGTTTGGTGTTGAGACTACACAAACATTGACCTGATCACCTTATGGATCCATGAGAGCCACTGTCAAGCTATTGACACTAAAGAAGCGCTTATTGGGAGGCAACCCAATTTTATCTAATTTTTATTTTATTTTATTTTATTGTTATTTTGTGTTTTATTAGGTACATGATCATGAGGAGTCACGAAAAAATCAAAAAAAATTAAAAACAGAGTCAAAAACAGAAGAAAAAAATTTTCACACCCTGGAAGACGCACAGGCTGGCGTTCAACGCCAGCAAGATGCATCTGGCCGGCGTTCAACGCCAGAACAGAGCACCATTCTGGCGCTGAATGCCAGAAACAAGCAACATTCTGGTGCTGAACGCCAGGAATGTGCCAAGAGAAGAAAAGCTGGCGCTGAACGCCAGTAACAAGCATGAAACTGGCGTTCAACGCCAGAAACATGCTTTACATGGGCGTTGAACGCCCAGAATGTGCACCACACGGCGTTTAAACGCCAGAATGGTGTGCAAAGGCATTTTACATGCCTATTTGGTGCAGGGATAGAATTCCTTGACACCTCAGATCCTGTGGACCCCACAGGATCATCTCAGGATCTGTGGACCCCACAGGATCCCCACCTACTATATTCCCACTTTACCTCCTAATCTTATTTTTGTGATTTGTATTCCCCATGTCACACTTCCCAACACTCCTCACCAATCACCTCAATTTCTCTTCCCAATTACCCCCTTCACCACTCACATCAACCCACTCTTCCCCATAAACCCCACCTACCTTCATAAAATTCAAAATCAATTTCCCACCCATTCCCACCCAAATTGGCCAAACATACACCCTCCCCTCTCCCTATAAATACCCTTCCATTCTCCTTCATTTTCACACAACACAATCCCATCTTCTCCCACTTAGCCGAACCTACCTCTCTCCCTCTCTACCATATTTTCTTCTTCTTCTTCTTCTCTTCTTTCTTCTCTTGCTCGAGGGCGAGCAAGATTTTAAGTTTGGTATGGTAAAAAGCATAAGCTTTTTGTTTTTTTCCATTATCATTAATGGCACCTAAGGCCGGAAAAGGAAAAGGGAAGATAAAAGCTTCCACCTCCGAGTCATGGGAGATGGAAAGATTCATCTCCAAGAGCCATCAAGACCACTTCTATGATGTTGTGGCAAAGAAGAAGGTGATCCCTGAGGTCCCTTTCAAGCTCAAGAAGAATGAGTATCTGGAAATCCGACATGAGATCCGAAGAAGAGGTTGGGAAGTCCTAACCAACCCCATGCAACAAGTCCGAATCTTAATGGTTCAAGAGTTCTATGCCAATGCATGGATCACTAGGAACCATGATCAAAGTATGAACCCGAATCCAAAGAACTATCTCACAATGGTTCGGGGGAAATACTTAGATTTTTGTCCGGAAAATGTGAGGTTGGCGTTTCACTTACCCATGATGCAAGAAGATGAACGCCCCTACACTAGAAGGGTCAACTTTAATCAAAGGTTGGACCAAGTCCTAATGGACATATGTGTGGAAGGAGCCCAATGGAGAATAGACTCCAAAGGCAAGCCAGTTCAACTAAGAAGACTGGATCTCAAGCCTGTGGCTAGAGGATGGTTGGAGTTCATTCAACGCTCCATCATTCCTACTAGCAACCGATCTGAAGTTACTGTGGATCGGGCCATCATGATTCATAGCATCATGATTGGAGAGGAAGTAGAAGTTCATGAGGTCATCTCCAATGAACTCTACAAAATAGCCGATAAGTCCTCCACCATGGCAAGGCTAGCTTTTCCTCACCTTATTTGCCATCTATGTTACTCAGCTGGAGTTATCATAGAAGGAGATATCCCCATTGAAGAGGATAATCCCATCACCAAGAAGAGGATGGAGCAAGCAAGAGATACCCTTCACGGTTCTCAAGAGATGCATGAGGAAGCTCATCATCAAGAAATCCCTGAGATGCCTCAAGGGATGCACTTTCCTCCCAACAACTATTGGGAGCAACTCAACACCTCCTTAGAAGATTTGAGCCACAATGTGGAACAATTAAGGGTGGAACATCATGAGCACTCCATCATTCTCCAAGAAATAAGAGAAGACCAAAGAGCAATGAGGGAGGAGCAACAAAGGCAAGGAAGGGACATAGAAGAGCTTAAGGACATTGTTGGTCCTTCAAGAAGAAGATGCCACTAAAGGTGGATTCATTCCTTGTTCTTTATTTCTTTCTGTTTTTGGTTTTTAATGTTGTGTTTATCTATGTTTTGTGTCTCTACTTCATGATCATTAGTATGTAATCATGCTTAAAGCTATGAATAAAATCCATTAAACCTTCACCTCTCTTAAATGAAAAATGTTTTAATTCAAAAGAACAAGAAGTACATGAATTTCAAATTTATCATTGAATTTAATTTAATTATATTGATGTGGTGACAATACTTTTGTTTTCTGAATGAATGATTAAATAGTGCATATGTCTTTTGATATTGTTGTTTATGAGTGTTAAAATTGTTGGCTCTTGAAAGAATGATGAACAAAGAGAAATGTTATTGATGATCTGAAAAAAATCATGAAATTGATTCTTGAAGCAAGAAAAAGCAGTGAAAAAGCAAAAGCTTACAAAAAAAATGGCGAAAAAAAATAAAAAATAAAAAGAAAAAGAAAAAGCAAGCAGAAAAAGCCAATAGCCCTTAAAACCAAAAGGCAAGGGTAAAAAGGATCCAAGGCTTTGAGCATCAATGGATAGGAGGGCCCAAGGAAATTAAATCCAGGCCTAAGCGGCTAAATCAAGCTGTCCCTAACCATGTGCTTGTGTCATGAAGGTCCAAGTGAAAAGCTTGAGACTGAGTGGTTAAAGTCGTGATCCTAAGCAAAAAGAGTGTGCTTAAGAGCTCTGGACACCACTAACTGGGGACTCTAGCAAAGCTGAGTCACAATCTGAAAAGGTTCACCTAGTTATGTGTCTGTGGCATTTATGTATCCGGTGGTAATACTGGAAAACAAAGTGCTTAGGGCCACGGCCAAGACTCATAAGTAGCTGTGTTCAAGAATCAACATGCTTAACTAGGAAAGTCAATAACACTATCCAAAATTCTAAGTTCCCAGAGACGCCAATCACTCTGAACTTCAAAGGAAAAAGTGAGATGCCAAAACTATTCAGAAGCAAAAAGCTACAAGTCCCGCTCATCTAATTATAATTAATACTCATTGATATTCTGGAATTTATAGTATATTCTCTTCTTTTTATCTTATTTGATTTTCAGTTGCTTGGGGACAAGCAACAATTTAAGTTTGGTGTTGTGATGAGCGGATAATTTATACGCTTTTTGGCATTGTTTTTAGGTAGTTTTTAGTAAGTTTGAGCTACTTTTAGGATGTTTTCATTAGTTTTTATGTTAAATTGACATTTCTGAACTTTACTATGAGTTTGTGTGTTTTTCTGTGATTTCAGGTAAATTCTGGCTGAAATTGAGGGACTTGAGCAAAACTCTGAAAAAGGCTGACAAAAGGACTGCTGATGCTATTGGAATCTGACCTCCCTGCACTCGGAATGTATTTTCTGGAGCTACAGAACTCTAATTGGCGCGCTCTCAACGGCGTTGGAAAGTAGACATCCAGAGCTTTCCAGCAATATATAATAGTCCATACTTTATTTGGAAATTGACGACGTAACTTGGCGTTGAACGCCAAGTACATGCTGCTGTCTGGAGTTAAACGCCAGAAAAACGTCATGATCCGGAGTTGAACGCCCAAAACACGTCATTACTTGGAGTTCAACTCCAAGAAAAGCCTCAGCTCGTGGATAGATCAAGCTCAGCCCAAGCATACACCAAGTGGGCCCCGGAAGTGGATTTATGCATCAATTACTTACTCATGTAAACCCTAGTAACTAGTCTAGTATAAATAGGATAAGTTACTATTGTATTGGACATCTTTTGACAGTTTAATCTCTTGACTGTTTAACCTTTGATTATTCGGTCTCTTGATCACTCAAGGGGGCTGGCCATTCAGCCATGCCTGAACCTTTCACTTATGTATTTTCAACAGTGGAGTTTCTGCACACCATAGATTAAGGGTGTGGAGCTTTGCTGTACCTCAAGTTTCAATACAATCACTATTACTTTTTATTCAATTCCCTTTTATTCTTATTCCAAGATATACGTTATACTTAACTTGATGAATGTGATGATCCGTGACACTCATCATCATTCTCACCTATGAACGCACGTGACTGACAACCACTTCCGTTCTACCTTAGGCCGGGCGCATATCTCTTAGATTCCCCAACAGAATCTTCGTGGTATAAGCTAGATAGATGGCGGAATTCATGAGGATCCGGAAAGTCTAACCTTGTCTGTGGTATTCCGAGTAGGATCTTGGGAATTCGGAAAGTCTAACCTTGTCTGTGGTATTCCGAGTAGGATTCCGGTATTGAATGACTGTGACGAGCTTCAAACTCCTGAAGGCTGGGCGTTAGTGACAAACGCAAAAGAATCAATGGATTCTATTCCAACTTGATTGAGAACCGACAGATGATTAGCCGTGCTGTGACAGAGCATAGGAACATTTTCACTGAGAGGATGGGATGTAGCCATCAACCATGGGTGATGCCTCCAGACGATTAGCCGTGCAGTGACAGCGCATAGGATCATTTTCCCGAGAGGATTGAAAGTAGCCACCGATGATGGTGATGCCCTACATACAGCTTGCCATGGAAAGGAGTAAGAAGGATTGAAGGAAGAGTGAGTAGTGAAGTAGAGTTTCAAGAGGAGCACAGCATCTCCATACACCTATCTGAAATTCTCACTATTGATTTACATAAGTATTTCTATCCCTTTTATTTTCCAATTATTATTTATTTTTGAAAACCCATAAACCAATTTAATCTGCCTAACTGAGATTTACAAGGTGACCATAGCTTGCTTCATACCAACAATCTCTGTAGGATCGACCCTTACTCACGTAAGGTTTATTACTTGGACGACCCAGTACACTTGCTGGTTAGTTGAACGGAGTTGTGAATTCAACTGGTGCCATAATAATGATTTCATACAAGTACAAAAGAATATGGATCACAATTTTGTCCACCACCCATATAATTAATCTTGAGGTAAACCACGTTTTTCTCTTTGAATTTCCAGCTTTGATTTTGAGTTTCATGAGCAAAAATGATGAGATTTTGGGCTCTTTAATGTTATAGGATCCAACTCTCTTGAAGGAGAAGATTAATCTTGTCTCCTTGGACCTTGGGTGTAGTAAGATTCTCAACCCTAGTATAATTTGTTGTTCTATGATGTTTGGGTATTGAAATGTTGTGTATGGGCATGATGATTGTGGCTTAGCTTGTGTATGTGTGAATATTGGAGCTTGATTAGTGATATTGAAAAGCTTGAAAAGGGATTTGGTGGTGAAAAATCTGTTCTTGGAGGTGTTGAGACCTTGAGAGCTTGCGGATAAGTGATTTGGAAGTGCTCCGGTTGAGCTTGGGAAATCGGCTAAGGTATGGTCTCGGTTTCTCGTATCTAATATGTAATGTGGTAGAAAATACTTAGACTAGAGGCCCTAAGATAGGCATTGAATTGTTGATGTTATTGAATGGTTGAAATATATGATGTGGTCATATATGTGATGATGATTATTGATGCCTTGATGGTATGATGTATGAGAAATATGCATGTTGTGACATATGCTTGATGATTGATTATGGTTGAATTGTGGGTGAAACAATGTTGATGGTGAGTATGATATTGATTATTTACAATGATGGTTAATTGGAATTGGTGTTGTTGAAATTGGCATGAGGAAGAGTATATGATATGTCAATATGTTTGAGTTTGAGCCACTTGGGTGAAGTGGGTTAAAATGATGGGATGGTGATTTTGTGAATTGTGGGAAAGTGTCAATGTGTGAGTTGAGGAGGATTGATGTTGAATTTGATATATTTTGATTGATTTCAAAGAAAAGGGATGAAATTGACATGTTTTGATTGATTTTGAAAAAAGTTGAGAATGGCGTGTTTTGAAAATGGTACTTTGTGGTTTTGCATGAAAAATATGGTTTTGGGCATATTTTGACGGGACATAACTTAGACTACGGATCTCTGTTTTGTGCCAAATCTATTTAGAAATGAAATTGGATCCGGGATGTCTATGCCGTTCAAAGAACGGGTGAAAAACGATTTAAAATGAGAAAGTTATGTCCGTCGGAAGATTGGGGGTTGAGTTTGTGAATTCTGCAGCTTTTAACTTAGAAAAATTTTAGCAGAATGACCCTCCGCGCGTAGGTGCCCTTGGCGCGTACACACCGTTCTTCTAGAAAGCGCCATCCGCGCGTGCGCGTGGTGTGTGCGGGCGCACCGATGCGCTGCACCCAATGCCCAGCTATTTTCCCGAGAGTTGTGCTAGAATTGTGCCAGTTTTGTGCCTGGGGTGCAAGAGCACCCACGCGTGCGCGTGGCTGACGCGTACGCGTCGTTGGCTAATTTTCATTCAGCGCGTCCGCGTGAATGACGCGTACGCGCCGATGAGTTTTGTGGCCATACTCGCGTGCGCGTGGAGTACGCGTGCACGTGGATCTATTTTCATCCCAAAGTTGATTTTTGAGGTTTAAAAGCCAAATTTCATACTTCTAAGCCTCCGATCTCACCACTTATGTCTTAATTCATTATGATATGCCTAGCAATGAGAAAAGGGGCTAGAGAATGTGGCAACTTGCGAGTGAAGCAAGGGAAAAATGAATGATCAATGAGGATCAAAGATGACTAGATGAGATGCGGAGGATGGCGGTGGAAGTGCTTGTTATGCCATGGGTCGAAGGACCGTAATTATTAATAAATTGGCTGATTATGGGTTTAACCGTGAGCCGGATGGCTAGATTATTGCCGTGTTACGGCGGAGCCATGATTATGGCTAAGTATAAATGCATATATGCTGTTGAATGAATTGTGAGTGTTTGCACTTCCACTATCGGAGATAAGAGTTTCCCTGGGAGAAAGCAGTGGCTAGCCACCACGTGCTCCCAGTTGAGACTCGAAGCTCTTTTGACCCTATGTCGTCAGGGTGGCCAGGCACTGTGAAAGCCCCGGATGAGCTCACCCCCATGAATATTCACCAGTGAGGGTGATGATATGGATCATGATTAGGATCAAGTTTATATTGAGTTTAACTCGAGTTGGGGAGACACGACAGAGGGACAGTCCAATGGTTAGCTACCAGGACTTGTCGGGTTGGCTCTATAACCGACAGATGATTGATGAATGGATTTTTGACGGTTTAGAATTTCACAAATGAAATCTCGTTGAAGTATAGTCTCTAAACCAACAATAATCCTCTCATACAAAAATTTGTTTGTCACAAGTACAAACCCCTAAAATCTATAAACCGAAGTATTTAAACCTCGGGTTGTTCTCCCTAGGAATTACAATAGAGTGTCTTGTTATTGGTTGTGAGTTATTTTGGGGTTTTGATATGAAGCATGAAAGATAAATGGCAAGAAAGTAAACTAAGGCCTAAAAGGTCTTGGCAAGGGTTGGTGGTCAAGGATCTCTATCCTAATCACTAACCACAATATGAGAATTGGCAAGGATTAATCTCATTAAATCATCCTCTAACTAGTAGTAAAGGAAAGTCAAATGAGCTATATCAATCCTAGTCCATAAGTCCTAACTCTCCACTAATTCAATTAGTGAGAACTAGAGTCAATGGATCTCAATCATCAATTATTTGGACATTAGTAACTCAAGAGGTCCTAAGTTACCTTTCCAAGCCAAGAGTATAAAATTCTACTCTAAAATCCAACCAAGCATTTCATCAAACACTTGGAAGGCATAAAAGGAAAGCATAGTAAAATTGCAAGAAAAGTAAATCTACACTACTCAATTGCAAGGAATTAAACAACAACAAATCAAATGAACACAATTATTATGAATTACCTCTAATTGAATTGAAAGAGAATAGGATGAACAAAAGTAGATCCACAACAAAGCATAAGAACAACATAAAGGAAATTACAACAAAATAATAGAGGAAGATGAATGTAACAACAAAGAATTGAAAGGTAGAAGTATAAGAAAGCAAAGATTAAAACCTAGATCTAAGAACTAATCCTAATCCTAATCCTAGAGAGAAGTGAGAGCTTCTCTCTCTAGAAACTAACTCTAACTACTAAAACTATGACTAATGGTAACTAACTTGTAAAGTATGAAAGTATATTCATTCCCCCTTCAATCCTTGGCTTAAATAGCATCAGAAATGAGTTGGATTGGACCCACAAGGCTTTAGAATTTGCTGGCCACGTTTTGCTTTAAGTGAACCAGGTGGCAGCAACGGCGCGTGCGCGTACTATGCGCATGCGCGCCACCATACGTGTAGCAACTATGGTAAATCTTATGTCGTTTCGAAGCCCCGGATGTTAGCTTTCTAACCCAACTGGAACCGCATCATTTGGACCTCTGTAGCTCACGTTATGGTCGTTTAAGTGCGAAGAGGTCGGCTTGACAACTTTTCGGTTCTTTCATTTCTTCATGAGTTCTCCCACTTTTTATGCTTCTTTCTTCATTCCTTTGATCCAATCTTTGCCTCCTAAACCTTAAATCACTTAACAAACATATCAAGGCATCTAATAGAATCAAGGTGAATTAAATTTAGCTATTTTAAGTCCTAAAAAGCATGTTTTCACTCTTAAGCACAATTAAGGGAGAAGTTATAAAACCATGCTATTTCAATGGATAAATGTGGGTAAAAGGTTATAAAATCCCCTAAATCAAGCACAAGATAAACCCTACAAATGGGGTTTATCAACATTCCCACACTTAAACCAAGCATGTCCTCATGCTTAAACCAAGAATGAAGTAAAGGGTATGGCATTTATTCAATGGAACTAACTAAATGCAATCTATCTATATGCAACTATCTAAATGAATGCAATTGCTTGGTCGAAATAAATCAATTCCCAAGAAGCATATATGCACAAGGGCTAAGGACTAGCAAGTCTAATCCAAAATTTAATTGAGTTATTAAATATTTTTACAAACTTGCATGAGAAGAGATGATCATAGGTGGAAACATGTAATTGAGCATCAAACCCTCACCGGATGTATTTGCACTCTATTCGCTCAAGTGTTTAGGGTTGATTCTCTCAATTCTCCCCTAATCATGTTTTCCAAGATTTGTTCTTCTTCTAACAATCAACATATATTTCATGCATGCATACAAGTATCATGAGGTCTTTTCTTTGGTTGTAATGGGGCTAGGGTCAAGGTATGATGCATATATGGTTAAGTGAGCTTGAAATTTGAATCTTTGATAAGCTTAAACTTCCCACCTAACCTATGACATCCTATACAATTTCAAAGCTAGCCTAACTACCCATTTTTCACCTTTTCATATACTCATGCATTTTCTTTTTCATTTCACAACACTTATGCATTAATCTTATTGAGCTTCGCTTTGGGGCATTTTGTCCCCTTTTTATTATTTTTCTTCTTTTTTTCTTTCTTTTTCTATATTATTTTTCTTTTCCATATTATTTTTTTCTTTTCTTTTTCTTTTGTTTTTCTCATTTTTTTCTTTCTATATACAAGAACCTCAATGCATAAGGTTTTACATTTGATCAATACATGAGTATGTACCCAATTCCCAATATTTCCAATAATAATACAAAACTATCCTTTTATTCACCCAATGTCCCAAGATTCCCACACTTGAATGATACTCACACACACTTGCCTAAGCTAATCAAAGATCCAAATTAAGGACATTTATTGTTTTCCGCTTTAGGCTTGTAATGTGCTAAAATTAAGAACAAGTGGTTTAATCGTAAGCTCAAATTTGGCTAACAATGGAAGATAAAAGGTAAGGCTTTTTGGGTAAGTGAGCTAATGAAATGATGGCCTCAATCATATAAATGCATGAATACACAAAATAATGGACATAAAGAATCAAACAAATCAAAGATTACAATCATAGGAAGAGAATAATGCACACAAGAAGGAAAAATAAGTGGTTATAAGATGTAACCACACCATTAGGCTCAAAACTCACTTGCTTGTGTTCTTAGCTCAAAAACATGATCCACATGATATATAATTCAAGCAAGTTTAATGAAAAGTTTTCACTCAAATCAATTGGTGCCCTATAGATAGAAATCCTTGAAAAATTTCATTATTTTGACTAAGCTTATTGTGTATACATATGCAAAAATAAGAAAATGCAAGTAAAAACCATAAAATCCTAGAATGAAATGCAAAAGTGTTGGAATTAGAAATTTGTCACCCAAAATCGCCGAACGGTCGGACGACCTCCCCACACTTAAAAGTTTGCACCGTCCTCGGTGCATTCAAAGTTGAGCAAGGGGGTACGGCGACTCTCCGGATTGCTACGTGTTCTTAGTCTTGCTTCCATGTTTGCTTGTGGTGCATTGTTCATGAAAAACAAAAATATAACACCATAAGATGAGAAGATATAAAAACAAGGAAGCATACATTGTTGGAATGAGGAACTAATCACTAGAAATGAGTGAGTGGATTAATGTGACATTAATGACAAATAGGTGTGTGAATTCTAAATTGCGCGGTTTAGAACACACATTAGCATAAAAAGCCATGTCACAAAAGAAGCGTGCACTTCACTTATCCTAGTGTGCTTGAGATACTTTAAGTGAACTTGTAAGGTAAAACAAGCATTGAAGAAGCATGAAAGCATTCAAGCTAAAACATATGGATGCGTATGATCATGAAACATAATGCATTAGGGTAAATGCATAACATCCATCAAGAAGTTTCCTAATCACAAAATAAGGCTCAAATCACATGGTGGCCAAATCATGCAATTCAAAAAGAGTTACAAGTTCGAAGGCAATTCTCATCACTTGGTGTTTTTCAAAAGGTAAGCATGAGAAACTCAAAACCAAGTAGTAAAGTATAACCTCAATCATAGAATCCAACAAAGATTATCTAAAAACATTCATGCTAAAATAGCATTTAGGCAATAAGGGGCAGCAATGTATAGTAAACAAAGTCAATAATCCAACACTTATGATGAAAAAAGAGAGAATAAAATGAAAACTAAACTAAAGCTATCTAACAAACTAACTAAATAACTAATTAACTAACTAAAATAAATGGTTATCAATGGTGTTTGGAAGTGTTGGATGAGGGGTAGAAGAAGGGAAGAAGAAAGGAGAAGGAAAGAAATAGAAAAGAGGAGAAGAAGAGAAATGGATGGAAGAAAGGACATCCACGTATACGCACGCATGGCGCGCGCGCGTCGATGGCTTATTTCGAGAGTGGCGCATACGCGTCATGTGCGCGAGCACGCAAATAGGTTCGTGCCTCAGGCCCAATTTCCGCACAGTGCAGGCCTAACTCTCGCGTCAAGGTATGGAAGGTGGAACTTCTCAATCCACGCGTACGCGTGCATGGCGCGCTCGCGTGGATGGTCCAAAACGCTTGATGCACGCGTACGCACGCAGTGCGCATACGCGTGGATGGTGCTCTGTTTTTTTCAAAAAATTTTGCTATGTTTTTGCACCAATCCAAGCATTCTAAACCTCCAAACAGCTACCAAAATACCATAAAACCTTATTTAACGTACTAAACTATCAACTATACTCAACTAACTAAACAAAATATGAAATCAACCAAATTCTACACTATTTACAAAAGAGAAAATGAAAAGATATTACCATGGTGGGGTGTCTCCCACCTAGCACTTTTGTTTATTGTCCTTAAGTTGGACTTATGGAGAGTTCCTCATCAAGGTGGCTTGTGCTTGTACTCATCTTGGAACTCCCACCAATGCTTGGTTCTCCATTGTGCCCCAAGATTCTTCATGGATTGAGCCAAGTGTTGATGGAGTTCTTCACAAGCTTGGGGCTCCCAAAGTTGATCCTCTTCTTCTAATCCGGGATCCCACACTTTGTTTTCACACCCGTCTTGAGGTTGACCATCATTATTAGTCCAACCAGGTGGTGAGTAAGGTGAATTCTCTATACAGTGCCCAACAATCCTCCTAGACCCATCTATTTGAGCGCTACTCCAACCTTTATATCTCATGTTTGATGCATCAACCATAATGAGTCTTGATTTGCAACGCCCACCACAAAACCTTTTCCGCTTACGCTTCATCCCACAAACTTCCCTAAGTTGGCCATCCGTTTCAAGCAAACCATATTCAAGTGGGATAAAAGCTAATAGAAATGAATTTCACCCACTCAAATGAAGGTGTAGATGGCAACCTACGCAAAGATGCTTCCAAAGATCTTGACAAAGCATAGCCAACCCTCGTTCTTCTATTTCTAGGGACTTCCACCTCTTCACAAGATCTCTTAATCTCAATCCTTTGTTCAACAATTTTATCTAAACCGTTTCCTTTACTCAAATTATAATAGGGAGGGTGAGAAAAATTTACCTCCTCAATGCTTTCAAATCCAACGGGAGAACGTTCTTCATGCTCAAAGGATTCTTCACCACTAAGACTTGATGCTTGCTCTTCATCACCAAGGGAACTCAATTCTTTCTCTATCCCATCCAAGTCTTTATATGGAATATGCCTTGGAAGGTGTGCACTTTCCTCCCTAGCATCAATTTCAATCATCTTGGAGGGGTTTTCTTCAACTCTATGTTCCCATGGAGGCTCCGCATCTCCTAAGTCATCTACCACTTCTTCCTTGTCTTCAACAGTCTCCAATTGTTCCAATACAAAGCAACTTCCCTCATTTTCCATCGGGGTTTTCAATCTCTCCTTCATGCTATGTTCTTCATTCGATTCTCTACATGTAACCATGGGAGTTTCTTGAGTGTTCAAGCATTGGGATGCTAATTGATTTGTTACCGCATCCAAGGCGGCCATGAAATTTTGCACATCCCTTTTCATCTCTTCTTGCCCTTGAACAAGAACACCAAGGTTTTCATTCATTAGAGATTGGGGTGGGTGGAAGGGTTCATCAAATTGGGGGAAGGGTTCATAGTAGGAAGATGGTTCTTCTTGGTAGAATTGTGGTGGTTCAATATTCTCCACTCTTTCCACTTGTTGCACAACACACTCCATGGTTGCTTGAAATTGATCCAATGCTTCCTTGAGATGATCCCTTGACTCTTGTTCCTCTTGGATTATATGATTAGGATCATGTGACTCTTGGATCAATGGATATGAGTATTCTTCCATGGGAGGTTGTGGTGGAAAGTAGTATTCATCTTGTGGTTGAAAATTTTCGTATATTGGAGGTGGTTCATCTTGGTAATAATATGGAGGAGGTGGCTCTTGTAAATATTGATGTTGGAGTGGTGGTGGCTCTAGGTGTGGTTCATATGGCTCATATGGTTGTTGGTAGGATGGATATGGATTAGGATCATATGAAGGTGGTTGGTAAGAAGGGGCTTGTGAGTATGGTTGAGAGTTATGTTGAGGATATGGTTCATAGGCATATGGTGGTGGTTCTTGAAAGTCACAAGGAGATTCACCATAGCCATTGGATTGATATGCATCAAAGAATGGCTCTTCTTCATAGTGCATTGGTGGAGGTTGTTGCCATGAGGAGTGATCATAAGCATATGGCTCCTCCCACCTTTGATTGTCCCATCCTTGATACACATCCTCATTGAAGTGCATATTTCCTACAACACAATTAGAACCGAACTCAAAGCAAAAGTGAGAATTCATAGTGAGAGAACAAAATAAAACTAACAAAAATTAAGAAACAAACAAAAGATAAACCTATTCACAATATTCACATATGTACAATAACCAATAACATAACATCATTGCAATTCCCCGGCAACGGCGCCATTTTGATGAATGGATTTTTGACGGTTTAGAATTTCACAAATGAAATCTCGTTGAAGTATAGTCTCTAAACCAACAATAATCCTCTCATACAAAAATTTGTTTGTCACAAGTACAAACCCCTAAAATCTATAAACCGAAGTATTTAAACCTCGGGTCGTTCTCCTTAGGAATTACAATAGAGTGTCTTGTTATTGGTTGTGATTTATTTTGGGGTTTTGATATGAAGCATGAAAGATAAATGGCAAGAAAGTAAACTAAGGCATAAAAGGTCTTGGCAAGGGTTGGTGGTCAAGGATCTCTATCCTAATCACTAACCACAATATGAGAATTGGCAAGGATTAATCTCATTAAATCATCCTCTAACTAGTAGTAAAGGAAAGTCAAATGAGCTATATCAATCCTAGTCCATAAGTCCTAACTCTCCACTAATTCAATTAGTGAGAACTAGAGTCAATGGATCCCAATCATCAATTATTTGGACATTAGTAACTCAAGAGGTCCTAAGTTACCTTTCCAAGCCAAGAGTATAAAATTCTACTCTAAAATCCAACCAAGCATTTCATCAAACACTTGGAAGGCATAAAAGGAAAGCATAGTAAAATTGCAAGAAAAGTAAATCTACACTACTCAATTGCAAGGAATTAAACAACAACAAATCAAATGAACACAATTATTATGAATTACCTCTAATTGAATTGAAAAAGAATAGGAGGAACAAAAGTAGATCCACAACAAAGCATAAGAACAACATAAAGGAAATTACAACAAAATAATAGAGGAAGATGAATGTAACAACAAAGAATTGAAAGGTAGAAGTAGAAGAAAGCAAAGATTAAAACCTAGATCTAAGAACTAATCCTAATCCTAATCCTAGAGAGAAATGAGAGCTTCTCTCTCTAGAAACTAACTCTAACTACTAAAACTATGACTAATGGTAACTAACCTGTAAAGTATGAAAGTATATTCATTCCCCCTTCAATCCTTGGCTTAAATAGCATCAGAAATGAGTTGGATTGGGCCCACAAGGCTTTAGAATTCGCTGGCCACATTTTGCTTTAAGTGAACCAAGTGGCAGCAACGGCGCGTGCGCATACTATGCGCGTGCGCGCCACCATACGTGTAGCAACTATGGCAAATCCTATATCGTTTCGAAGCCCCAGATGTTAGCTTTCTAACCCAACTAGAACCGCATCATTTGGACCTCTGTAGCTCAAGTTATGGTAGTTTATGTGCGAAGAGGTCGGCTTGACAGCTTTCCGGTTCTTTCATTTCTTCATGAGTTCTCCCACTTTTTATGCTTCTTTCTTCATTCCCTTGATCCAATCTTTGCCTCCTAAATCTTAAATCACTTAACAAACATATCAAGGCATCTAATAGAATCAAGGTGAATTAAATTTAGCTATTTTAAGTCCTAAAAAGCATGTTTTCACTCTTAAGCACAATTAAGGGAGAAGTTATAAAACCATGCTATTTCAATGGATAAATGTGGGTAAAAGGTTATAAAATCCCCTAAATCAAGCACAAGATAAACCCTACAAATGGGGTTTATCAATGATATCATCAGCCATTAGGGACAGGCTTTCACATATGCATACTATGTGAATTGTTTGAGATTGCCTATTTGACTGCATATTACTTGCTATTTGTCTAAATGCCTTATTTATTCCTATTTGTATATCTCTTGTCTGATATAACTGTGTTTGCTATATTATACTCCTGCTGGTGGTTGGGAGGTCTGAAGGAATTGGAAAGGGAAGCATTAGTTAGACTGAAGAATCTTTAGTCATATGCCCTTTATGGTTTAGCTTGTTTATAAACTTTGATTTTATCTGGAGGGAGTTCTAGAATTGCTTTCGGCTTTCTATTAATATATATTATATATGTGGAAGCTGTTACCATGATGGGAATCTATGGTTCTCACCCATGCGGATTTTGTGGTTTTCAGATGCAGGACGTGAGGTTTCTCGCTGAGGCATGCTGGAGACTTCTGAATTTGCGAAGATCCTTTGTTCTCGAGACTCTTTTTTTGTTTATATGTTTTGCTCTGATACTTTATCTCCATTGAATAATACAAACTGTGATGACTCCTCTTATAGGAGATTTTGGAGAATAGGATCTCTGTCTTTGTGTCCCTTTGGGTTTCCTTGGGGTTTCCTTATTTTATTTACTTGTATATATATGTTGCTATGCTCGGACCAGTTATCTTCGCAACCGGATTTTGAGTTTTGATATTCCTGTTTTTGGTACTCTTTTGTATATATATAATTCCACGTTAGCTTATCCTTTGTTCGTTACGTTATCGATCGAAGTGTTGCGCTTTTCGAGTTGCAATTTTTTTGTTTACCCCTTTTTCTACAAAGGCTCCTAGTTATAATCAATCATTCATACTACTATACGTACTAAAATTTTATTTTAGAGGTCGTAATACCTTGCCATCTCTGAATTATGACTTAAGCATAAGACTCTGTATGGTAGGGTATTATATTATGGTATCAGAGCAGTTCGTTCCAGTAGAGCCTGAGGGATGGACTGACTATGCTTTGGTGCATTCTCTGTGTGTGTGTGTGTGTGTGTTATGTGCTATTAGTATATCTGCTTGATATAGTTGGCATAAACGTTCATGAGCATGCATTTGGGACTTTGAAGCACTAGACTTCTGATATTCAGACTGATCAACTTAATATCGATTGTTTGGTGTGTATAGGAACCAGATGGTGCCTCGTGGATGCGGTAGAGGCCGTGGTAGAGGTCGTACTAATGTTTGTGCACTGGAGATTAACCCTAACGACCCGGTGAACTTTATGACGGCATTGGAGAACATGGCTGTTGCTATGCAAGCCACTGCTGAGGCTCTTGGGCAACAAATGAACAACCATGGCAATGATGGAGGTGAAGTTCAAGGCCCGATGACACTGGCAAACTTCTTGAAGGTTAATACACTCAAGTTCAAGGGAACTACTAGCCCGACTGAAGCTGATACATGGTTTCTGGCTATGGAGCGAGCACTACAAGCGCAGGTGGTACCTGAAGGGCAGTGTGTTGAGTTTGCTACCTATTTGCTCACTGGTGTAGCGTCACATTGGAGGCAAGGTATCCAACATCTTCTACAGCAGGGTGATGACTATGTCACCTGGGATGCCTTCCGAGAGGAGTTCTATAAGAAGTACTTTCCAACTTCTGCTAAGACGGCTAAGGAACTTGAGATACTACAGCTGAAGCAGTGTACCATGTCTGTATCTGAGTATACTGACAAGTTTGAAGAGCTGTTCAGGTTCTCTCGTATGTGTTAAGAAACTCTGGTGGAATATGAGGAATGTTAGTGTGTTAAGTATGAAGGAGGACTCTGGAGTGATATCTTCAGTTCGTTGGGACCAATGGAGATCAGAACTTTCTCCGAGTTAGTGAACAAGTGTAGGGTTGCTGAAGAGTGTGTGAAGAAGGCAGTCGCTGAGAGAGGAAGTCACAAAGAATCATTCCCACAAAACCGAGGGAAGAGCTTTGCACCTAGAGGTCTGCCTTTTAAGTGGGGGAGTGCTTTCAGGAGGCCCAACAATAACAACTCCCAAGGGAAAAGGTTTGGGAAGTAGACACAGAATGAGCAAGCTTGTGTTAGGTGTGGAAGTCACCATCCGGGAATCCCGTGCAAGGCTGGATGGGGCTTGTGCTATTATTGCGGTAAGGCGGGACATAAGGTCCCAATCTGCCCAGAAAAGTAGAAACAAGGTGCTAGAAAAACACAACAGACTGGTCGAGTGTTCACCACTTCAGCTATAGGTGCTGAGGGATCTGAGGCACTTATCCGAGGTAACTGTGAAATGACTGGTCAAACTTTAAATGCTTTATTTGATTCTAGAGCAACATATTCATTCATTGCATTTGAAAAAGCTAGCAAGCTAGGCTTGAAGATTGTAGTTTTAGGTTATGACCTAAAGGTGTATAATGCTACCCATGAAGACATGGTAACTAGGCTAGGATGCCCGAAAGTTTCGTTTAGGTTCAAGCAGCGTGATTTTATCCATAATTTGATTTGCTTGCCGATGATCGGTCTTGATCTTATCTTGGGATTCGACTGGTTATCTGAGAACCATGTCCTACTTGATTGTTCTACAAAGTCGATGTACTTTATGCCGGAGGATACAGAAGGGCCAGTCGTGGTGAATAATTATTACTTGAATTTGATGATGGTGAACTATTCCAAAACCAAATGTCTGGGTATCCTATTGTTAATCGCGGGTGTTTCGGGTGATGATCAAAGGTTGGAACAGATTCCGGTTGTGTGTGAGTTTCCGAAAGTGTTTCCCAATGATATTGATGAGTTTTCACCTAACCGAGAGGTTGAGTTTGCTATTGAATTGGTGCCTTGGGCGGGCCCAATCTCAAGTGCTCCTTATAGGATGTCACCGTTAGAAATGGATGAGCTAAAGTCTCAGTTAGAGGATTTGTTGGGTAAGAATTTTATACGACCAAGTGTCTCTCCGTGGGGTGCACCAGTGCTACTGGTAAAGAAGAAAGATGGGAGTATGCGGCTCTGTGTGGATTACAGGCAGCTGAACAAGGTCACGATAAAGAATAAGTACCCGTTGGCGAGGATTGATCATCTCATGGATCAGTTACAAGGAGCTGGGGTTTTCTCCAAGATCGATTTACGATCCGGTTATCACCAGATAAGGGTGAGGGGTGAGGATATCCCTAAGACCACTTTTAAGACTCGTTATGGTCATTACGAGTACACTGTAATGTCTTTTGGGTTGACAAATGCTCCAGTAGTGTTCATGGATTATATGAATAGAGTGTTCCATCTGTTTCTGGATAAATTCGTTGTTGTCTTCATTGATGACATACTGGTTTACTCCAAGACTGAAGAAGAGCATGCGAAACACTTGAGGACCATGTTACAGATTCTAAAGGAGAAGAAACTCTATGCGAACCTGTCTAAGTATGAGTTTTGGAAGAGTGAGGTGAAGTTCTTAGGTCACGTGGTGAGTAGGAAGGGGATAGCCGTAGATCCAGCTAAGGTGGAGGCTGTGATGGATTGGAAGCAACCAACCACAGTAACGGATATAAGGAGTTTTCTGGGCTTAGTTGGCTATTACCGAAGGTTTATCAAGGGCTTTTCATAGATAGCTTTGCCAATGATAAAGTTAACCCGCAAAGACACTCCATTTGTTTGGACTCTTGAGTGCGAGGAGAGCTTTCAGGCATTGAAGAAAAAGTTGACCACTGCACCTGTGTTAGTGTTACCTGAGCCGAACGAGCCATATAAGGTGTACTGTGATGCCTCATTAAAGGGTCTAGGGTGCATGCTGATGCAGCATCATAATGTGGTAGCGTATGCCTCACGGCAGTTGAGACTGCATGAAGTTAATTATCTTACGCACGATCTGGAGCTTGCTGCGGTTGTGTTTGCACTAAAGGTGTGGAGGCATTACCTCTATGGGGTTAAGTTCCAAGTTTTCTCTGATCATAAGAGCTTGAAGTACCTCTTTGATCAGAAAGAGCTTGATATGAGGCAGAGGAGGTGGATGGAATTATTGAAGGACTACGACTTTGAGTTGAATTACCATCCGGGAAAGGCGAATGTAGTGGCGGATGCATTGAGTCAGAAGTTGTTATATGCGGCTTGGATGATGCTTCAGGAGGAGAAGTTGCTCGAAGAATTCGAGAGTCTGAAAATTGGTGCTTGGGAAGTATCTGGAACTCTGTGTTTGAGCCGATTAGAAATCTTAAGAGACTTTAAGTCCGAACTCCTAAAGGCTCATGAAAATGATGAAGCGTTATGGAAGGTGTTACCGGCTATTGAGCAAGGGAAACAGTGGAGAGTGTCGAAAGAAAAAGATGGGTTATTGATATTCAAGGGTAGGATCATTGTGCCGGATGTTGGCACTTTGAGGCAAGATATCTTAAAGGAGGCATACAAAAGTGGATTTTCCATTCACCCGGGAAGTACTAAGATGTACCATGATTTAAAGGCGATGTTTTGGTGGCCGGGTATGAAGAATGATGTGGCAGAATATGCTTCAAAGTGCTTAACTCGTCAAAAGGTAAAGATTGAACATCAAAGACCTTCCGGGATGTTGCAACCTTTAGAGGTTCCGCAATGGAAGTGGGAAAGTATTGCAATGGACTTTGTGTCGGGATTGCCAAGGACTAGGGCTGGTTTTGATCCTATCTGGGTAATTGTGGACCAACTGACGAAGTCAGCTCACTTTTTGCCCATTCGGACGACTTACACCCTTGAGGAGCTAGCACGGTTATACATAAAGGAGATTGTGAGACTTTATGGTGTGCCTGCTACTATAATCTCTGATAAAGATCCTCGTTTCACTTCGAGGTTATGGGGTGCATTTCAGGAAGCTTTTGGGACCTGACTAAGCTTGAGCACGGCTTACCATCCTCAAATAGATGGTCAATCTGAGAGGACGATCCAAACACTAGAGGATATGTTGAGAGCTTGTGTTTTGGACCAACCGGCGAGTTGGGATCGGTATATGCCGTTAGTGGAGTTTGCATACAATAATAGTTACCATGCGAGCATTGGAATGGCTCCGCATGAGGCCTTGTATGGGAGGAAATGTCAATCTCCACTATGTTGGTATGAAGCTGGAGAGAAAGGCTTGTTGGGGTCGGAAATGATAGCTGAGACCACTGAACAAGTCAAGAAAATCCGAGATAGGATACTTACGGCGCAGAGTCGCCAGAAGAGTTACGCCGATCAGAGGCAAAAGCCCTTAGAATTTGAGGAAGGAGACCATGTTTTCCTTAAGGTTACTCCAACTACAAGGGTAGGTAGGGCAATTAAAGCGAAGAAGTTGAATCCTCGATACATTGGTCCATTTCAGATGCTGGAGAGGATTGGACCGGTGTCGTATCGGATGGCTCTACCACCTTATCTTTCGAACATGCACGACGTGTTTCACGTGTTACAGCTTCGGAAGTACACTCCTGAAGCTAGCCATGTGTTGGAACCTGAATAGGTTCAGTTAAGAGAAGATTTGACGCTTCCAATGGCTCCAGTCAGAATTGATGATACTAGTATCAAACGGTTGCGTGGAAATGAGGTTTCATTATTCAAAGTGGCATGGATTCGAGGCGGTGTTGAGGAACACACTTGGAAACTTGAGTCGGAGATGCGAACGGATTATCTGCACTTATTCTCAGGTAATTGCATTTGAATTTTGTGGGCAAAATTCCCAATTAGGTGGGTAGAATGTAAGACCCAGTTAATTAATGGCTAATTAACCCATAAATAAGAATTTATTCTTGAAAGTCAAATATGTGATTTTTATGGCTTAATATGATAGAGGATATTGAGACGAGAATTTCGGTACCAATTTTGTGGAATTCGGATCAAGATTGGACCGAACGGGCCAAACCGGGCCAACCGAACCCAACGTGGGCCCTTGGCCCAATATAACTAAATCAAAACCCTAGTTTTCAACACTCTCTCTCTCCTTACAACACTCTCTTTCACGCTGAAATGGAGGCCATGGAGGGAAGAACACTCTCTCAAGTTCTTTCTCTCATTTGATCTTTAAACCACCATAACTTTTGATCTAGAGCTCCGATTGCTGCACCGTTTACGGC
This sequence comes from Arachis hypogaea, assembly GCF_003086295.3. Classification (NCBI taxonomy): domain Eukaryota; kingdom Viridiplantae; phylum Streptophyta; class Magnoliopsida; order Fabales; family Fabaceae; genus Arachis; species Arachis hypogaea. The sequence goes on from NC_092039.1 coordinate 104,964,040, forward strand.
CACGTATTTGCCGTGGAGAGCTATACAAAACCCATACAATTAATCTTGAGGTAATCGACGTTTTGCTCTTCGAATTTCCAGCTTTGATTTTGAGTTTCATGAGCAAAAATATTGAGATTTTGGGCTCTTTGATGTTATAGGACCCAACTCTCTTGAAGGAGAAGATTAATCTTGTCTCCTTGGACCTTGGGTGTGGTAAGATTCTCAACCCTAGTGTAATTTGTTGTTCTATGATGTTTGGGTATTGAGATGTTGTGTATGAGTATGATGATTGTGGCTTAGATTGTGTATGTGTGAATATTGGAGGTTGATTAGCGATATTGAAAAGCTTGAAAAGGGATTTGGTGGTGAAAAATCTGTTCTTAGAGGTTTTGAGACCTTGAGAGCTTGTGGATAAGTGATTTGGAAGTGCTCCGGTTGAGCTTGGAAAATCGGCTAAGGTATGGTCTCGGTTTCTCGTATCTAATATGTAATATGGTAGGAAATACTTAGGCTAGAGGCCCTAAGATAGGCATTGAATTGTTGATGTTGTTGAATGGTTGAAATATATGATGTGGTCATATATGTGATGATGATTATTGATGCCTTGATGGTGTGATGTATGAGAAATATGCATGTTGTGATATATGCTTGATGATTGATTATGGTTGAATTATGGGTGAAACCATGTTGATGGTGAGTATGATATTGATTATGTACAATGATGGTTAATTAGAATTGGTGTTGTTGAAATTGGCATGAGGAAGAGTATATGATATGTCAATGTGTTTGAGTTTGAGCCACTTGGGTGAAGTGGGTTAAAATAATGGGATGGTGATTTTGTGAATTGTGGGAAAGTGTCAATGTGTGAGTTGAGGAGGCTTGATGTTGAATTTGATATATTTTGATTGATTTCAAAGAAAAGGGATGAAATTGACATGTTTTGATTGACTTTGAAAAGAGTTGAGAATGGCTTGTTTTGAAAATGGCACTTTGTGGTTTTGCATGAAAAACATGGTTTTGGGCATACTTTGACGGGACATAACTTGGACTACGGATCTCCCTTTTGTGCCAAATCTCTTTAGAAATGAAATTGGATCTGAGATGTCCATGTCATTCGAAGAACGGGTGAAAAAGATTTAAAATGAGAAAGTTATGTCCGTCGGAAGATTGGGGGTTGAGTTTGTGAATTCTACAGCTTTTAACTTAGAAAAATTTTAGCAGAATGACCCCCCACGTGTAGGCGCACTTGGCGCGTACGCGCCTTTCTTCTAGAAAGTGCCATCCACGCGTGCGCGTGGTGTGCGCGGGAGCACCGATGCGCTGCACCCAATGCCCAGCTATTTTCCCGAGAGTTGTGCCAGAATTGTGCCAGTTTTGTGCCTGGGGCGCAAGAGCACCCACGCGTGCGCATGGCTGACACGTACGCGTCGTTGGCTAGTTTTCATTCTGCATGTCCGCGTGAATGATGCGTACGCACCGATGAGTTTTGTGGCCATCCTCGCGTGCGCATGGAGTACGCATCCGCGTGGATCTGTTTTCATCCCAAAGTTGATTTTTGAGTTTTAAAAGCCAAATTTCATACTTCTAAGCCTCCGATCTCACCATTTATGTCTTAAATCATTATGATATGCCTAGCAATGAGAAAAGGGGCTAGAGAATATGGCAACTTGCGAGTGAAGCAAGGGAAAAATGAATGATCTATGAGGATCAAAGATGACTAGATGAGATGCGGAGGATGGCGGAGGAAGTGCTTGTAATTGTTAATGAATTGGCTGGTTATGGGTTTAACCGTGAGCCAGATGGCTAGATTATTGCCGTGTTACGGCGGAGCCATGATTATGGCTAAGTATAAATGCATATATGTTGTTGAATGAATTGTGAGTGTTTGCACTTCCACTATCGGAGATGAGAGTTTCCCTAGGAGAAAGCAGTGGCTAGCCACCACGTGCTCTAGGTTGAGACTTGAAGCTCTTTTGACCCTATGTCGTCAGGGTGGCCAGGCACTGTGAAAGCCCCGGATGAGCTCACCCCCATGAATATTCACCGGTCAGGGTGATGGATATGGATCATGATTATGATCAAGTTTATATTGAGTATAACTCGAGTTGGGGAGATACGACAGAGAGACAGTCCAATGGTTATCTACCAGGACTTGTCGGGTTGGCTCTATAACCGACAGATGATATCATCAGCCATTAGAGACAGGCATTCATCATATGCATACTATGTGAATTGTTTGAGATTGCCTATTTGACTGCATATTACTTGCTATTTGTCTAAATGCCTTATTTTTGTTCCTATTTGTATATCTCTTGTCTGATATAACTGTGTTTGCTATATTATACTCCTACTGCTGGTTGGGAGGTTTGAAGGAATTAGAAAAGGAAGCCTTAGTTAGACTGAAGAATCTTTAGTCATATGCCCTTTATGGTTTAGCTTGTTTATAAGCTTTGATTTTATCTTGAGGGAGTTCTAGGATTGCCTTCGGCTTTCCTCTATTAATATATATTATATATGTGGAAGTTGTTACCATGCTGGGAACCTCTGGTTCTCACCCATGCGGATTTTGTGGTTTTCAGATGCAGGACGTGAGGTTTCTCGCTGAGGCATGCTGGAGACTTTTGGATTTGTGAAGATCCTTTGTTCTCGGGACTCTTTTTTTTGTTTATATATTTTGCTCTGATACTTTATCTCCATTGAATAATACAAACTGTGATGACTCCTCTTATAGGAGATTTTGGAGAATAGATTCTCTGTCTTTGTGTCCCTTTGGGTTTCCTTGGGGTTTCCTTATTTTATTTACTTGTATATATATGTTGCTATGCTCGGACCGGTTATCTTCGCAACCGGATTTTGAGTTTTGATATTCGTATTTTTTGCACTCTTTTGTATATATATATAATCCCACGTTATCTTATCCTTTGTTCGTTACGTTATCGATCGAAGTGTTGCGCTCTTCGAGTTGCGATTTTTTTTGTTTACCCCTTTTTCTACAAAGGCTCCTAGTTATAATCAATCATTCATACTACTATACGTACTAAAATTTTATTTTAGAGGTCGTAATACCTTGCCATCTATGAATTATGACTTAAGCATAAGACTCTGTATGGTAGGGTGTTACATCTCAAACCCTTCTTAACCTTTCAAAACACCCAACAATTCTCAACATAAATATTATTAGCTTGTTATCTTTAATTGTCTTTTAAGTTATTAAATTTTCAAACATTAGGACAACAAACAAGTTATTCAAGTCCAAATCTACCCACCAAGAGGCTTTAAGCATTATTGTTACTAATTAATTTTATTACTTAAAAATCTAAAATCACTTAGCCAGTTCCATTTAATCAATCCCATTTATGCAAAACAGTCCAATTTAATCCATAGGCTCATACGTTCACTAAAAATATACTTTCTCACATTGATATCGATTTATGACAATTCCTTCAAATAAAAATAAGTTTAAGAAAAAGTCCCTACCTCAAATTAACTCAACAACATGGCAATTTCCCAGTTATCATCGCAACAGCGACAGTACTAGTAGTTCCGATGACTCCCCGCAGCAGCGATAGCAACAATAACAATATGCAATTACGATAACTCAACCATACGATATCAACACCTCAAAGTCCTTAACAAACTTATAGCAGAACACTAACAGCAAGGGTTTTCGAACAAGAATACTTACTGTAATCTAAGAGGAAGAAAAGAATGGAGCAGTAGTAGCTCCGACAACCTTGCAGAAATCAGAGGCAGAGGTTTCGACGGTAGCATCCAGCGACGACAGTGTCGTTTTTTGGCAAATAAAAGCACCGCAGCACAGCCTCTAGCAATGGCTCAATAGTGACTCTGATGACAGCGGTGGCATTGCGGTGACCACCCACCACCATCACCTCTCTTTCCCAGCGACGAGCTCTGCGCATTTTCACTTCTTTCTGCGAGTTTCCTCTCTCCGAGCTCTTGGGTGGCAGTTTCAACCAACAATGACGGCGACGATGATGACTTGACAGCACAGAACGAACACCTTCTCCCTCTTCTCCGTCGTCTCTCTCTGGCATCTTTCTTTCTCGCATGTCACCCCTTTGGCCGCACGTTCTATCTTCCTCTGGTTCTGATTCTCGACGGCAACGGCGGCTCGATGCCCTGCCGACGCCGTCCCTTCTTCCTCTATTCTTCCTCGCGCCACTCTTTGTGTGCGGGTGTGTGTGTGACGGCTGGGTTAGAAGGAGTGTGTGTGTGCGTGTTGTAATAGGGTTGGGTTAGTGTGAATGTGTTTGAATTTTAGGGTTAGGGTTTGGTAAATGGGATAATGTTAGACTAGGTATTTTGATAAAATTAGAAGGTAGAGTAATAATTTAAAACAAAATTTAACCCAATAAAAATTATTTCAAGAATATTATTTATTTATCGGCTTACTAATATATTTTCAAATAAATACTCTAATTTAAAATTAAAGATAATATAATTAATTTTTTTATTCATAAAAAATTAAATTCAAAATCTTAATATTCAAATTAAACCATAAAAAATTCTCATCATTTTTTAACTACTAAAACTTTGAATTTTAAATAAGAAAATACCTAATTATTATGAAAGCTATATAAATCCTAATTGATTTTAAACTCAAAGTCTCATAACTTTGATTTAATTACTTTTTGTAAGATAATTTTTTAAAAATAAAATTATAAATAAATATAATAAATATCAAAGAATTTATTATTTAATTTTTAAAAATTCGAGATCTTATTACACCCTACATTTAACATTTTCAAGAAACAGATGACAAATTCTACAGAAAATTTACTGAGCATCAGACACATATTACTTTATTTTTTTACTGAAATTGTATATAGTTATTGTTTTTTCTCATTATTATTATTATTATTATTATTATTATTATTATTATTATTATTATTATTATTATTATTATTATTATTATTATTATTATGTCTTTTAAGAAAGGGATAGGAGTTTTAATTAAAAAATTGTATTATTTAAATTTATTGTATGTATATGAATATTTATATAAAAGTATACTTGAAATATTTTATTTATGACAATAAATGTAGTTATTTAAGTTGTAGTAATTATCAATTTTATTGTGATAATTGGAATGAGAAATGTATGTATGTATTTATTATAAAAAGAGTTTCCTTTTTTTATAATTAAAAAATATTTTTATAATATGTAAGTGAGTAATATAGGGTATACACATAATATTTTTACTATTGGTGATATCATAATTTAAACATAATATTCTAATAATAAAAATGTTACTTTTCCCGCATTTTCTTACTAAATAAATATTCAACCACTAGAATTATCAAATATTTTATAGTAAAATAATTAAACATACAATAGACAAATAAATAATCAAAATATTTATAATAGTATAATGAAATTTTTTTATGAGATACCAAATATGTGTTTTTATATTTATGTCTGATTAATAGCTAATTATTTTTATACACGTAAATTGTTTATTATTTTTAAATTTAAAATTTAATTGTTTTCAAAAATACAAAATCATTCATCACATATTTGTATATATTACCTCACATATCTTACTTATAAAAGAAACTGCCATAAGAATAATCAAATTTTTTTTATCGCAGTATAATCAAAACTTTTTTTGAACATCAAATATGTTTTCTTATCTGTTGAGTGTTTTTTTGTGTTCATGTAGCATTATTTAATATTTTTATAATAAATTAATTATTTACAAAATTAGTTGCTTCATTTTAGGAAAAAATCTCTAAGATATTTTATTATTAAATACATTTAAAAATTTACTTACCAACTTTAATTTCTATTTATAATTCTTCGATGTTTACCACGAATTATGTCCATTATATTTACCAAAGCCATTATAAATACCATTAAAAAATAGTTGAAATTTCATGGGTTTTTTTAATGAATAAAAAACTTTATATTTGTTATTTTACACTAAAATACAAATATTTACTATTTTACGTAGTATTTCTCAATTTTGTAAGTATTCAATTTTGTAATCAATGGGGATAAAAATAGAGAAAGAAAATTTAAGTTTTCATTTCGCAGATAGTGGCATAGTCCAAGTTTTAGGAGAGATGCTGCCACATTTTTATGAAATTAAGATTTTGTTTTAAAATGTGACTTAAAAAAGAATTTGGACTTGAGAGGTTATATTAATTGGTTCTTGATTTATTAAGAAATTGGTGTTTCGAATTTAAGTTGTTTAAGAAAAGTTTATGTTTTCCGATTGATTTAAATATGAAGGGGCCTATGTTTTGAAGTTTGGTTAAAGAAGTATCTTTGGGTGAGTTTAGCGGATTTTGAAAGAAATTGAACTTTGATTAATTAATTTCGTATTGCTCTTAAAGTAATTTTAAAATTTTGACTAAACGATTCCGAGCCTTTGAGAAGGTAAAGTATTGATGTAACATGTTAAATAGTAACGTGACCAGCTGCAATATTAATATGGCAAGTAGGGGTGGAAAAAGGCCAGGCGGCCTGCCAGGGGCCTGCAGCCTGGCCTGTGTTTGGCCTGGCCTGGCCTGGCCTGGCCTGTTATAAAATAGGTACAGGTCCAGGCTCTTTTAAAAGCCTTAATACATTAATAGGCCAGGCCCAGGCTTACTAATTAGCCTTATAGGCCTGTCAGGCCTGCTTGGGCCTGTTAAAATATAATTAAATATATAAATAATTATTTATTATTAATAAAATTATGAGATATTTTAAATTTATTATATTTTATTATAAATATTTTTGTATATTTTAAATATGTTAGAAGTTTAAAATTTTTTATAAATATTAAATATATGACATATTATATATAACAATTTTTATTAAAAAATAATTTTTTTAAATAATATTTTTATTTTGTAAAAAAAATTATCAGACCTTTTAACAGGCTTCAGGCCAGGCCAGGCTGAATAACAGGCCAGGCCTAGTATTTTATAAAGAGCCTATAACAGGCTGCAGGCCAGGCTCAAGCCAATCAACTGTATGACAGGCCAGGCCTGTTAAGAGCAAAGCCTGGCCTGGCCTGGCCTGTTTCCACCCCTAATGGCAAGATGTATTATATAAGCATTTAACAAAAGTGCTCATTCAATTCAATTCAAACTGAAAATTGATTAAAATCGCTTTAATTTGAATTAGATTATATTTAATTTTTGAACTATGATGCACGAATACTGACATGGATACGAGACACGATACGGCACGAGACACGTTGACACAAAAATTTTTAAATATTATAAAACATGTGATCACATATACATATAAAATATAAAGTATTTTTTAGATAAATCATAATGATATTTTGATATTTTATTGATACCAGAATATAAATTAATTTTTTAATTATTTTTAACATCTTATTTTAATTATATCAAATATATAAAATATTTTTTGTTTTAATAAATAATATATATCTAAATTTATTTCAAGAATATATGTTAAGAATAAGAATGGACACGCTGACACGTGATGATATTTAGGTGTGTCCAAGCGTGTCCGGACAAGAATTATTTATTTTTTATTAAGACACGATTGGACATACTGACATAGCAGACACGTATGTCGGACAAGTGTCGGTAAATGTCGTGTCCGAAATGTGTCCGACACGCGGATACAACAATTCAGTAAAATGTCCATGCTTCATAGTTTTTGACAAATTAAACTACATGGATTAGACCGAATTTTGTATTCACTTCTCAAAACTAAACCAATTGAAAAAATGTGATATAATATTCTTATTTTATTATTAAATTTAACCTAAACATATAATATATATAATTTGTTATCTATTTTAATTTTATTTATATATTATTATTTAGTAAATATTTTGTGAATATACAATAAGAATTGTTTTACTAACTTAAAAAGTTATTCCTACTTTTAATAATAAAATCTATTTTTTTAACTGAATAAACCAAACCAATCCAATTTATTGGATTGGATTAGATCGGATTTAAAAATAAAATCAAATCGATCCATCCAACTGCAACAAATTATATATTTCGGATCATATCATTTTTCTTTTAAAACCTATCCAAACATTTTTTGATGAACAACTTATGATTTTTGGTACATGATTACTTCCTAATTATTCTATTCATTGGCCCACTTTTTTTATTCTAATTCAAAAAAAGTCTTATAATTATTGATATTGTTCAACCAGATTAAATTTTCATGCAGTGTCTCTCCTAGGCTATGGATTATTAGAAACAAAGCGCACAGTATGAAACAAATGGTACAAAACATTGGTGTTCAATTCCTGGCCAGCAGTAAATTTAAAGGAAGAAAGATATAGAATAGCGTGACTGCTACTGAAGAAGATCAATGAGTGAAGTGGAATTTTTAGGTGGATAATTAAGTTTGTAAGTTTGCACATTATGAAGTATCCAAGACTTTAATGTTGGGAGGGTTAATGAATTCAACGTGAGAAACTTAGGTGGTACTTGACTTTAGTTAATAAGAGCATATCGGTGAACTGGTAACAAGAAAATATATATGGAATACTAGATAACATGAAAGAAGGGTATTCAATCTTGATAATCATAGTAGAGACATGGATTGGCTTTGATTGTGTTGAGTTTGAAAAACTTGAATTATTATGATGATCAAACATTATTAAAAATATTAATTAAAAATTGTTATTTTAATATTTGCTTCCAATTGTTTGTTTAATGTTGCTGTTAGTGTGCAGGAAAAGAAAAACAATTTTTGATTGGGCTAGTCATTAGAAGCCCGTTCTGGTTTTTAAACAAAATTAAGCCACACACTTTTTGGTTCAACATAAGTGGCTGAATGTTGAATTATGTAGAAGTTTAAAGTTGGCTCAAGGTTTTGATAAGCCCAAATGAAATTCTCTCTTGGACCAACATCATCATAGATCCGAAATTAAAGAAGAAAAGAATGGAAGAGGAATGGTTCGGTTACCTACCACATTGGTTAATGGAATTCAAATTACATTTAAATTGATTTCTTTCCTTGATAACCGAAAATCAAAATTCAATTTCATTTAATTGTACATTGAATGTTTTGTATCTTCTCTCTCCTTTCTCTTCTTTGCTATTCGGTCACTTCAATTAGAAGAAGAAAAGAAAAGCAAGTTATCAGAAAAAGTAAACAGAAAAGCTATGGAAGAAGAAAAGGCTAAGATGATGATAGCCTATAAAGAAGGAAGATCCGAAGCAAGCTATGGCTAGATTTTTGCCATTGAAGGCAAGATTTCAAGAAGAGCTTCAAGATCTTCCATGCCAAGAAAAGAAAAGATCCGCCTCGGTCAGAGAAGAAGATCTCAGTTGCAAAAGTTTATTTTCGTTTTTGTTCATCAAAAAAAAAAAGATAGCTTTTGGAGCTACAAGATAGGAATAAGCAAAAATGAAAAGCATGGAGCTGTCAAGGATCAGAGGTTCATCAAGGGTCAGAGTTCTTTCTTGGAGCCAAAGTCAAGATCAAGGGTTCAGAGTGAAGGAACTTGTTGAGAAGGGTTGAGATAGGTACATGCATGTTTGTTTCGTTTCGGTTTTCCCTCTCTCTTCTCTCTGTCTGAACCGCTGTTGTCTCTGGGTTGGAGAAAAAATTGCTTGGTTGAACTAGTTTCAACCTTGGAAGCTTTCCCTTCTAATAAGGGTGAACGGCTAAGGATTGAGACAAGGAGAGAAAGTGAAAACACAGAATTCTCATAGCTACCCAAGTTTCCTGAGTTCCTCTCCTTCAATGTTGTCTATTTTGTTTTCTTTTTAGTATTGTCTGTCTGGGTCTCATGGTAAAAGACAAACATAGTGAGGTTTGTAAGAAAAAGCCAGTGAGAAGAAAAAGGCAGTGATCAATATTAGAGAAAAAGCCATAGATGTCTCAGAGTTTCTTTGTACATCTGCATGTTATGTTTTATGATCCTGTGGGGATTCCCTTGGAAGTTGGGTTAGCAATTTTGCGGTTGAAAGCTTGATAGGAGTCCAAGTCAAGTTCAGATTTGGAGATAGAATCTAGATTTGTCCAAGATAGGATTGAGTAGATCCTAGGGAAGAATTGGAGTTTGTAATCTGATGATTATAATAAAATTCTGTCACTATTGTGATGGAGATTGAATGTAGGTTGTATTGCACTTAGTAGCTAAACCAGAATACATCTGGGTGTGATTCTCTCTTTCTCTTATACTCCTGTTTTATTTTTGTTGCGTTAGAGACAAAAATGAAAAATATCTCCTAAACCATTATGAGACAAAAAGAAAATATCTCTTGACTTGTTATGAGACAAAAGCAGAAATATCTCATGAAGATTCTTTGAAAAAGAAGAAATTAATATTAAGCGAAAAAGGAGGCTAAGATTCAACCCTCCATTCTCTTAGCCACTGATTACCATCAGATTGTAATTGCTACCAGGAGGTGGTTGTTTATTTTGTGGTAGTTGTTTTGTTTTGACAATGTCTTTTTGCATGTTTGTTTTTGTTAAAGATCTGTTATAAATTTTTTGTGAGAGATTATTTATTTTTTAATAGCAATGCAGAAAGAAAATGTTTAACTAATTATAATTTATAGGATATTTTAGTTTCATCATCTCTTTTTGGGTCGAGTATGTTAACAATCTAAAAAAATGGATTTGAAAGATGAAAAATTGACTTGTAAAATGTGGTTCTGCTTTTAGGAACGGAAATGCCAATAATAGCCTTTGGAAATAGGAGCTTTGCCCGGAAAAACCCCATATTTCGAGTTTCTTTCTGCCAGCACTTTCTTTCTCCACCTAGGAGTCATTTTGTTAGTATCTGGGGTTACTATTGTAACACCCTACCACACAGAATTTTACACCTAGGATATAAAACAGAGGTGACGAGGCGCTACGACCTCTAAAAATGATATATACATAATATAGTTGAAAAGGGTTTATATCTAGAAGCCTTTTGAAGGAAAATTAAACAAAAGCGTTAAATAGAAAAAGCACATCACTCGCATAAGCAATATACATAAACCAAATGGAATAAGAGTAAAGCGAAACATAAATACATAAGATAAGAGTTTCAAGATACAGATAACAACGGTTTTGACTCGGCTCGCGAAGTTTAAACTGGCCAGAGCATACATATATACATATATAAAAAATAAACCTGGAATGCCCAACATACAACTTATAGAACCTGTTTCTCCAAATCAACGTCTAAGAGGGATAAACATAACATACATATACAGTGAAGATATAAGAGTATCTATATATACATCACAAACTAAAATCAAGTCCCAAAACACAAAAGTTCTTCGCTTTCAGAAGCTCCCAGTATGCCTCAGCGGGTGTCTCACATTCTGCATCTGAAAACCACAAAATATGTATGGGATGAGAACCAGAGGTTCTCAGCATGGTAACAGTGCCCACATAACTAACATATAAGGTCCCGAAAAAGTCAGAAACAATCCTAGAACTTCTGACAATAGATCCATAAAACTAACATTGGAAACCATAAACAAGGTAAAGTATCTAAGGATTCTGGATTCTATCTCAATTTCTAACTTAACCCCTAAGTTCATTGCCTTTCCTCCAATCCTCCGAAACACCGATGCACAGACAAACAATTCATACAAAGAAAACACAAGTAGTTTACAGTTACGACAAATAAAATAGATAGCAGTTAAGCATGAATATCAATTACGCAAACTCAAGATTGCAAAACCAAACAAGTCTCTCAAATGCATATGATACATGCCTTTCCTATTAGCCATGAGCTCACGTGTCAGTTACTTTGCCAGAACCTGACTCACCCGGTAGCTAACCCAGATATTGTCTCTCTGATATGCCTCCACACTCTTAGGATATAGTGCCCGCCACACTCATGGGATATAGTGCCCGTCGCATTGCCCGGGATAAAGTGTTCCCACACTCTTGGGATATAGCACCCGCCACGCTCTCGGGATATAGTGCCCGTCACTCATGGGATATAATGCCCGTCACAGTTCTCAAGGTAAGATGCTCCCACATTCTTGGGATATAGCGCCCGCCACGCTCTCGGGATATAGTACCCGTCACACTCATGGGATATAGATCCCAACACACCTTACAACAGAAAGAAAACTCAAACATTATCATCATCAACAATCTCAATCAGTCCTCAATTATCATATTCATTCATAATCATTCATATTCATTCATTCAATAACATTATGGGCAAAATTTATCAATTATATAACACTTCTCAATCATAATTCATCATATTTCAAGCTTACTTCTCCTCTAAGTTACCACCTTCCTAGCTTCACCTCATCACTAAGCATACAACTAAGGTTTAGGGGCTAAAAGAGTAAAAATAGAGGTTTAAAGGTTCAAAATAAGGTTTTAAAACATAAAATTTACTTTACTAAAAATAGGGGTCACACGTACGCGTGGGTGCATTTTTCCTTGCTCGTGTACATGAGACACCAAACGCGAAGGAAATGGCCGCGTCGCATAAGCGAATTCTACAGGGTGGCAAATTAGCTAAGTGCTATAAAATTTCAACTTTACACACTAAACTTCCGACGCGCATAACTTTTTTGTTTTAAAATATTTTTCATCCGTTTTTCAAACGGTATAAACCTTTCGGACCAAATTTTCTTTTAAGACAAGTTTTATAAAATTTAGAAGTCCAAAGGCCAAATTATGCTCCGTCAAAGTTGGTCAAAAATCATAGATTTCATTGAAAATGTCAAACCTCAACTTTCCAAACTTTTAAATCCCAACCCCTATTAAAACTTACCAAATGTGCCTCCAACCATGTTCTACCTTCATCAACACCCCTCATCTTCTTCATACAAACTAATTTACAATTACAATTCCATTTTAACACCATAATCCATAACCAAAGCAGCATTACACAAAATTATCAACAACATGCATATACACTTCATCAATATCTATAAAATTTATATTATTTCACCAACAACAACCTTAATTAGCCAAACCTCATAAATACCAACCAATCCTAAATCATCAACAACATCCACATCTTAAAATATCATCATTACCATTTATCGATCTCATATACCAAGTTAGACATATCATTCATATTAGCATTAATCACAACCTCAAAATCACTAACTAACATACATATTAATCAATCTCAACCATCAACAACATCAACAATTCAATTCCTATCTTATGATCAACTGACCTAAGTTTTCACAACACATTATATTTTAGTTACGGAAAACTGAAACCATATCTTGGCTGATTCCCTGATAAACCCGGAACACCTCACTTATATATCACACTTCAAGCTTGAAATTCCCAACTCCTTACCAAGCAAAACCCAGCCTTCAATGTTATCCCTCTAGCTTCCAATTTCTCAAACTAGCTCCATCCAACAATCAATTTCAATCTATTATCATAATTACCACCAAAATCAATATACGACTCACTAATTCAACATTTATATCAAGGGTTTAAGGGTGCTTACCTTGCCCACAGCTCAAGCGAGCTAAATCTGACAAAACCTGCAAGCTAATTCGAACCTAAACACCGAAATTAAATAAAATTCAACATAGATACTCATTGAATTTTGAAATTTGGGGAGGAGAGAACTGAAACTGAGAAGTGAATTCCATACATAATTAAGGATTGGACTTTGTAGAGCTTGAGGCTATGATCGCGTGACCACAAACAGTGCGGTGATTAGAGCTCTGAATTGAAAGTTATATGAGATTTAGTGAAAGGTTAGGGTTTTGAACTTACCCTCTTCTTCCCTCTTGTGTTTCTGCGTTCTTCACATGCATAGGAAAGAAAATGAGCTGAAGCTCATTGTATAAGTTGGGTTGGGTCTTTGGATATGGTTCAGACCTGGTTCGATTGATTTGGTCCGTTTGACCTAATTTTAGGCTAAATTCTTTAAAAATAGTGTCAAAATTCTTATTTTAATTAGCTCTATCTCATTAAACTATAAAATTTCATTTTCTTATTTTAATTGTTCGCTAGTTACGCATGGTTTACAACTATCCTAAGATACTCGAAATGTAAAAAATTATTTTACGTACATTTAATTATATATTGCAACATCAACATAAAATAATTATTTCTCACACTTACCATGTGAATAGTAAATTAATACTCTAAAATTAGATATTATTGAATAATTATATACAATAATACTTTACTATATCAATGCATTAAAATTAAAATGTGTAATTTTTATAATATCTTCTAACTAGACGACAATTAGCGGGCTTGTTCAATTTTGTGCAGACCAAGAATATAGCTATGGTGCTATGTACGTATGACCTAACTTCTTACATCAAATTATAAGATATACCAATTTAGATGATTCTTTACTCATAAGCTTACTTTGTGACTAATTTCATTTTGTTTGAAATTTATTTTATTTTATTTTTTTCATGCAAAGGAAGTAATATATGATGGGCAGATCAATGGAGAATGTTGGATCTGAGTTTCAAGATTTTGAGACAGTGATGAGTGATACTATTTTACTTCAAGATCCTAAAAAAGATTCAAGCATGATGATTTGATGAAAAGATAAAAACAACATATCTTTTTGCTAACGACTACGAATTTCAATTTTTAAGGATTGTATGTAAAGATTGTGTTGCAAAATCCCTTATAGGATTAAATAAAATAGTAAAAGTATATGGAACTAAGAGGTTACCAGCCAAAAAATAAATAAAATCACATTAATTTATATTAATTATTAATTTTAAATTTTTTAAATTCAAAATTTAAAAAATTTAAAATTGATTAAGTAAACCTAATTAAAACTTATAAAAAGCTTCCTCTTCTCTCTTACATTAACCTACCCACCTCCAATAATCACACACACAGACCTCTCTCTCTCACTAATGCTACTGGAAGCGCCGGCGACTTTCATACTCTCCACGACACCCTCAACAAGCGCATCCAAGACAACTGCTTGAACACAAAGTCCACCTTCGACTTCGTCACCAACTGAGGCAACGCCCGAAGCGGATTCACGCGCCTTGGTTCCCGTTCCACCATCTTTGTTGTTGACTGTCGCGGCTCCTTCGAAGCGCGTGAGCAAGAAGAAAGAGCTAGTGAGAGTCTCCAAACTCGGCCTTCACGAGTAGCTTCATTTCTGTGAGGTCGTGAGGCAAACGAGAATGATCTACGACTCGATCCGCGTTCTCTGCACCATCGAGGAAGAGAAGCGTATCCAGGAGGAGAAAAGGGCTGCCAAGAGGAGAGCTGCCGCCGCCGAGGAGTAGAGTATATGTTGGCGACGTGTTCCTCTTTCGGATGGAATTTGTGTCCTTGGATTGCACGGTCAGATCTAGGCTGGCATTGATTACCTAGTAGCTTCCATGAGCCCCAACAATGAGCCAATTACAACGAGTGTTATTGTCTTCGGTGGCTACGAGGATGATTTGGACGAAGGAGATGTCATAATCTACACTGGACAAGGCGGGCATGCCATGAATTATAAAAAAAACATTCATTTAATATGAAAAAAAGCATCCTAATACTTAACAAAAGAAATATCCAGTTATATTTTAGCAAAAATAATTAAATATTTATAAAATTTAAAAAAATATGAAATTCTTAAAGAAATAGAGACATTCACATTTGCAATACAAAAAAATTCAAAAAATATATAAAAGAACATCCATTTAGTATGAAAAAGAAACATTCTGATACTTAATAGAAGAAACATCCATATATATTAACTCGTAGAGATTTTGGATTCACCCAAACGTATTTGTCTAATTTTTTACTAATACCCTTTTGGTTTCTAGCATTGTTCAATAAAATATGTGTTAGTCTTTTCTTTGTTAATATGTAATACCAATATCTCAATTCTAAAGCTATAAATAAAAGTCAAGTCATATAGATACATTCTTGTAGTATGTATTAAAGTTAACAAAAATAATACAAATATATAGTCAATTTATTATAAAATATTATAGATACATTCTTTTTTTAATGAAATGATTGGATTTGAAATTTATTCTAAATTTTTTTAATTGTTCTTTCGTATAGATACATTCTTTGTATGAGAAATGCATGTAGATATTAAAAAAAAATCTTTGCCTAAATCATAAAAAGTTTCTTTTTCCATTCATGAACTATATATTCATCATCGACTAATCAAAGATGCTTTCCAATTTTATCTAAATACTTAAAATAAATTTTAATTTTATCTTTTATTATTTAAATTTATTTTTAGACATTTACTTGTTTTTGTTTCTTCTTTCCAATATCATCACTGGTGCTGCTACTACCACCACCACCATATTTATCTTAATATCGAAAGATAAATTTTATGGGAAGAAAGAGATGGATCTAGTTTGGCTTGAGAAAGTGAATCGCAAGAACTCCTTCAACTGCAAGACATCTTGAATTCAAAAGAAAAGCATAAGTTATATGTACATTGCTTCAAGCTATTCTAGTTGATCATGAAAGTAACAAGAAAAATGAAGAAGTTGAATAATAGTAATTAATGTTCTGTTTTATATTAAATTCCATCTTTTATATATTGTATAGGTTTAATTGTTCTGTTAATTTTTAAAATTTTATTAAATTTTTAATTAGGTTTTTATATTTTTTTAATTGGTTCCTACAATGTTGTTAGTTTTATAATTAATTTTTTTATTGTGTAAAAAATAATAGAATTAATTGAATATTTCTTTGCAAATTGAAGATATTCATAATTAAAAACCTAACTAAATCTTTAAGTACATGTATCTTAAGAGAAATATTTTATTGATTTTAACGTTTTTTTATATGAAAAGGATCTAATTACAAAATTAAAACTAATATAGGGACTCAATTGAAAAAATATATATATAGAGACCTAATTAAAAATTTAATGAAACTATAGGAATCAAAAGAATAATCAAATCTAATGTATATTAGTATTATTGCATTCTATCCATCATGAAAAAAAATAGTTTCTTTTTCCTAGTTTACAAGCTTGGCTTGTTTAGGTGAGCTTTTGAAAAAAAAATTGAGTTATTTTTTTTTATTTTTTAAAAATATAAAAGTAATTTTATATTTGGATATCTCATTTAAAAATATCATTTTATCTATCAAGTATGTTTAGACACAATAATATAAAAGTATTTTTTGTTTATTTATTATGTAAAATATTTTTTTAAGAAAAAATATCTTTTCAAAAATATGTAAATTTTACTTGTTTGAATGTCATTAAATAGATAAAAAAAAGTTATTGAAAAAAGATTTATTTTTTTAGCTGTTTGGTAAATTTTTAATAGTAAAAGTAAAAGTACTAGAAAATATCTTTTTTAAAAAATTACAATTTACATTTTTTTAAAAAAAATCTTTTTTTCTTTAAAAAAAGATATTTTTCACATATAAATAAACAAAAAAATAATTTTATATTATTGTACTCAAACATAATTAATAGATAAAAAGATCCTTTTGTATGAGATATCTAAACATAAAATTACTTTTATTTTTTTAAAAGATCTTTTAAAAAAATTACTCAAAAAAATATAATTTTTAGACTAATTATTTAGGGAATTACATTATTTATCATGTAATATTTTAATATAAAATACTTATTTTTGTTTTTGTCTCTAAAATTTAAAAAACTTTAATTTTAGCTTCTGCAGTTAATTTGTTTCGTTAAGTATTTTATATAACACGTTAAACAGTAATGTGATCTGCTGCAATATTAACATTAACATGCAAGATGTATTATATAAATATTTAACAAAAATGCTCCAATTCAATTTAAATTAAAAATCGATTAAAATTGCTCTAATTTAAATTAGATCATATTTCATTTTTTAACAAATTAAACTATATAGATTAGATCAGATTTTATATTCACTTCTTAAAACTAAACCAATTCAAAAAATGTGATATAATATTATTATTTTATTTTTAAATTTAAACTGAACATATAATATATATAATTTGTTATCTATTTTTATCTTATTTATATATTATTATTTGAATTTTTTTGAAATAAAATAAAAAATTTATTATTTTCTTAAACACAATTTTTGAATTTTAATTCACCAAATACGATTTTTTTTAGAGCAAGTGCCGCACCTCGGCAACGGTGAACTCTACTCAAATTTTTAAAAACCCACGTTTAATCCATATCATTGTCTCTAAAATAGTATATAGATCTCCAAACAGTATATAGGAGTATACAAAATACACAGACAATAAGCATGGCTTCTTCAAGAATTTTTTAATTATAAATTTTAAAAAACCAAGCCATATTTAACAATGACAACTATTATCATCGTCTCCAAAAATACACAGATACACCAGAATAAGCAATATTTAACAAGAATTTTTTTAATTTTAAATTAAAAAAAATAACTATTTCTCAAAAATAACATCCGACTTATTCATGTGTACTCTCATGTACTACGGAGATGATAATAATGGTTACCATTGTTAACTTTCTAACTCAATCTAATATATGTAAGACCCCAGATTTTAAAAATTTAAACTATTTATGATTTATTTTATTTATTTAAGAATATATTTTTAAAATTTTTTATATTGAGTACTTTCTTATTATTGATTTAAAGTTTTAGTGATAAAAAAATAATGAGAGTTTTATATGCTTTAATTTGAATAATTAGATTTTGAATTTTATTTTATGATTTAAAGAAAGTTAATTCAATTATCTCTAGTTATTGAATTAGAGTATTTATTTGAAAACAAATTTATAAATTGATAATTAATATAGTAATTTTATAAATATTAGTGTTGGATTAAAATTAGTTTTGAAGGTTGTGGTAGGTTTAGAGAAGGGGGGTTAAATCTATGCCTTTCTTTTAAGTTGCTGTTATAACCCTTTTAGATCTACACTTTCAATTCTGATTCTGTTTGTACTCAGCAGCAGAAATTTATGAGACAATTTATTTTTGTCTCATGAATATCAGAAAATAGAACATAGCAGAGAAGAGAAAAGCTAACACCAGCATATATCCTGGTTCGGTTACCTTGTGCTATGCAACCTACGTCCAATCTCCTCCACAACAATGGAGAAATTTTCACTATACTTAAAAGTATTACATACACCAATTTCCCATTCAAGTTCTAACCTAACTTGACATTGGCTATGCTAACACCTAACTATTCACTCTTAGTGCTAACCCAACTAAGAAAGAGATACCTAACAGGTACAAGATACAAGACACTTAACCAACCTAAAAAATCAGAAAATAACTCTAGGCTTTTCTCTCAAGTGTATCACTCTGCCTTTTTTCACTCATAGCTTTTACTTGAGCTTTCTCACAATGCCTTTTCTCACAAGAAATTACAGAAAGATAAACTTAGAAAAGTACATTACAATCAGTAAAACATGAAGGAGATTGACTTCATCAACAGCCTTTGTGCTATGCGAAAACCAGATTAGCAAGCCTCTGATTCAATTCTTCATACTGGCGGAATGCACCTTTGATTAGGTTACACTGTCCAGTTAGTTGAACTCTTTCAAAGAACACTTCTCAGAACAAAACCTCAATACTCTGGTTATCTCTCCTTGCCTTCTGAATGAACAGCAAGCTTCTTTTATCTCCTTGTATGTTCCTTGGTCCTTCTTCCAAGGTCAACACCTTGAGCCTTGAGCTTCACCAACCCACAGATTCACTTTTTCTCTTTAATCCCCAGATTAAAAACTTTACTTCCGACTTCTTCATCTTGACTGAAAGCCATAAAGCAGCAACCACATGAGTCTTCCAATAGTCAACGTGATCTGAGCCCTTGAAAACCAACTTGATTCCCAAGTCATGTTTAAGACCGTGGATACACAGCAGAGAAGAACAAAAACTAGTTTTCCTTTGTATCCCATTTCGGATAGAGCAGAGAGTTGGAACGAAGAGAAGAAGATATGATGCATGCAAGAGGAAATGGGTTACCTTTAACCTAAGCTTGATTTGGTTTGAACTTGGTGATTTGACGTCTGCCTTTCAAGCTTAATCCTTCTCTCTCTTTCTTCTTTGGTGATTAGTTTAGGGAAGAAGCTCTTTCTCTCTTTCTAACTTTTTTGAGTTTCTGACCAACTCACAGAGGTGAATGTTGCTTTTGGTTATACAAAAGAGAGGGATTTGCTTTTCTAAAATCAAATCGGGCTTGGATCGGGTAGTGATATGTTTGGCCCGTTTTTATTTCTTTGGCTTCTTTCTTTGCTTTTCCTTGGGTTCTTAATTTTTCTTTCAGCCCAACATCCTTGCTGATTGCTTTTCATTCCATTTGGACTATTGAATTTTGGCCTGCAACAATAAACAATTAGTAATAAGCAATTATAATTAATCAACACTAATTATTTATTTTGCCCAAAAATAATATTTGTCATCACTAATTAATTTTATTAATTTCTTAACTCAACAATCTCCCCTTGATGACAAACATGATTTAAGCAATAATCAAAAGGAAATAAATTTGAGTAAGGTTTAGAAACTCCCTTTAATTGTTGTCATTTGCTTTTATGTTGCTCCCCCTTTCCTTTTCAGAATTAGCTCCCCCTGGATTTATGCTTTTCTCTTTGTTCCTGTTTTCCATTGTACTCAAAGAGAACACTATAGAGAGATGTGCACATTAATCTTGTCTAAGGGATATCATACAAGCAACACCATATTATTAGCCCAACATCAAACTAATATTAGCAGCTAAAAGATTCAACATGTGATTTCAAATATTAATGCAGCAATCAGACAAAAATCCCAAAAGAAATATTAGTAGCTGCAGTAATGCCAAAAAAAATTTCTAAGGACACACATTTACCCCATCCTATTGCTTTTACTCCCCTTTTTGTCATCAAGAGCGGATAATAAGCATTATCAACAAAAACAATACCTTGTATCCTGCAGAAAAGAGTTTGATCACAGTTTAAAGAACTAACTAAACTACCAAAAGTGCAGCAGTATCTAGAATTATTACAGTCATCCAAAAAGAAACTGGTAAACAGTAGTAAAAGAAACATAAGTCACGAGATAAAGCAGAAAGCAGCAGTAGCAGTTTTCATGAGACAATTCTTAGGCATTAGAACCATTCCCCTTCGAATCAGCTACCTCTTCAACATCAGTGGCAGAGTCTTCATCCTTTTGAAGGTTATCAATGAAGGTCATGAACACAGCCATTCTATCCGTTGATTTCTTTAGGAAATTCTCATGCTTGCTAGCTAATTTTCTTTGCTCTTTGCTCATCGCAATCATATGATTTGATTGGAAAATGAACTCCTGAACAACATCTTTTACCACATTCAGCAAGGAAGATTTCTTCCCAGTAGAGATGGATGTATCCTCAGTGGAGAGAGAAGGAAAATCCTCAGCAGCGATGGAGGCAAGGCGGCGGCTCAGGCAGCAACGCTTCCCTCCTCTGCGCTACCTCTTCTCCTTCGACGACTCCTCCCTCTCTCGCGCGTGGTTCCTTGCATCGATGGCGACACAGCAGCCCGATGGTGATGGTGGCGCGATGATTCGGTGGTGGGGAGACGAAGACGCGTGGCTTCACAAACGGTGAGGCGCGACGCCGGCGCAGGATAGCCACTCGCCTCTCCTCTACCTCCAATCGTCAGCTCTCACTCTCGGATCTCTCTAAGTATGTGTCTGTGTACATGCTTGTTTATTGGTTGTGTGTGGTATGTGGTGAGTCTTAGAAGGGTAGGGAATAGCGTTGGTGAGTGACCGTGGGAGTGAACGTGGCTTATTTGGGGATGAACGGGTGTGAAGGAGGGTTACGTGTGTGTGTATGTGTGGGTTGGGTAGAAGGGATTAGGGTTAGTGACTTTACGATTTGAAATTGGGAATTTTGGGTTTTGTGTTTGAAATTGGGTATTTTAGATAATTTACTAATTTTAATAAAATTAAAGGTAATAGAGTAATAATTTGAAATCAAATTTAGTCAAATAATAATATCTATGAAAATACTATTTAATTATTAACTTATAATTTATTTTTCAAATAAAGACTCTAATTCAATAATTAGAAATAATCAAATTAATTTTTTTAAATTATAAAATAAAGTTCAAAATCTAATTATTCAAATTAGTGCATATAAAATTCTCATTGTTTTTAAATCACTAAAGCTTTAAATCAATAATTAAAAGTACTCAATTAATACAAAAATTCCTTAAAATATGCTTTCGAATAAATAAAAAAATCATAAATAATTTATTATTTAATTATCAAAATCTGGTGTCTTACATCCTACCCCACTTATAAAAATTTTCGTTCTCGAAAATTGATATAAGATAGAAAAAATTTGCATCAACTTCACTTTCAGAAACATAAAAAAAAGAAACAGAAAAGTTTGGCACGTTTAGTTTTGTTCAAATGTGAAAGAAATCATATCTTATGAATGACAAGATATGGTCAGAAGTAATTCAAAGCACATCTTAAAAAATAAGTTCAAAATAAAGAATTTCACTGCAAACAATCAAGGAAGAGTTGACATCAAACCACGTTGGTACGAATAAGAATTATATGTTGAAACAAAGTAACCCCTAAAACTTAACTTCTAACGTTCCCAAACCCCATGATTTACGTTTACTTATTACTTTTATTTCGTCTATGATAACACGTTAGTACTCTCATATACATAAATCATTAGTATTACCTCCATTTGTCCGTAAATTTAATTACCTACCTATCTTCTTTCAAATATTATCTTTGATTTTTTCTGTACTTCTCTTCGAGGACCTTATTTTTTCAGTTGGAGTTTAAACCTGTTTTAATATAACAATTTTCGAGAACGAAAATTTTTATAAAGTAGGTAGGATATAACATCTCAGATTTTTAAAAATTAAGTAATTAATTATTTATAAGTTATCATATTATATTGAGATTTTGTTTTTAAAAAATCTATTTTTAACAAAAATAATTAAATAAAATTTTATAATTATTAAAATTTAATTTAAATATAACTTATTCTATTAGTTTGAACTATTTATTAAAAACTATTTTGATAAGTAAAAATTAAGTTAATTTTTTATTATTATTATTATTATTATTATTATTATTATTATTATTATTATTATTTACTTCTTTCTTTTGGCCGAAGCCATTGAGAAAACATATATATATAAGTATAATAGCATGCAAGCCACGCTAATTTCTTTCTTAGTCCCTTAATGATGACATTAGTTATATAACTAATGTCATTAATTAGTTATATAACTAATGTCATTAAGGGACTAAGAAAAAAATGAGCGTGACTTGCATGCTATTATACTTATATATACTCATGACACCTAATAATACTTTCACACTATAAACTATCATTCATTAGCATCATTTTCTTTTATCACTTTTATTCATTATAGCCGAATTTTTTAGAAAGAAAAAGAGAAATAAAGGTCGTGGCTTATATGTATGCATATATCTATGCAACCATGACACATGTTACATTCATTTAATAACCAATGACACCTAATAAACCTTACTACCACAAATCCTTTTTCACTAATCATACTTTCTTTTCCTTCATGCATCACCGAACCAACCTTAAAAGAAAAAGAGAGAGTAAGCCGTGAGTGAGAGGAATCAGAAACCATGAAACCTTACCCCTTTTGAGTTTGATTTCTTATGATTCGTAACTTCGATAAAAAATTTAATCTGATAAAAGTGTTTGTATCTTTCTTCTCTACACATTGACATTATCTTTGTCCGATAGAAGTTACTAGTGATGTAACTCATCTTCTCTTTGAGGTCGGTTAACTGGAGTTCTAGGAAGCACAGACGATTTCTGACGCTTTCTCCTTCAGCAGCTCGGTCAGAAAGTTTTTCCGGAGCTTTTGATAATTTTGATTTCATACGAAGGTAGGGGTTTTCTTTTGAAATTAACTGTTTTAAATTATAAATGCCACGAAAGCCTAGTGGATATTTGCAAATAATTTATGATTATTTAGAATGACTGAATGATGAGTTTGAATCGAAGCTGTGATTGATATTGGTTTTGTGATTGATATTGGTTTTCTGATTTTGATGGAGTTGTTAAAATCCTGATTTTGTGTGATTATGATGAATTAGTTGAGTTGTGGCTGTAAAAGGTGAAATTAGTGTTACTTGATAAATTGTAATATGATGAGTTAATTATTGAAGAAACTGTCGTATTGATAATCATTGAATGGAGTTAGATTTGAGTTTGGTTTGGAAAGTGATGAATTTGAGGGAGCCCGCATGGGTGGTGAAGTCCAATTTTTAAGAGGAGATTCTACCCAATTTTATGTAAAATTAACCAAAAAAATGGTTTTATTTCGAAAATCTGATTTATAAATTTATCTTGAAACATGATTTTATAGTGGAAAACATTTTATTTACATATTTACTCATATTGAGAAATATATTTTGTATTGAAAATTTGTTTTATTAGTAATAAATTGAGAGTTAGAAAAGATTTTCACATTGGAACCAGTTAGATTTTCAGATTTATAAATACTTTGGATATTGGACTTGACCTGCTGGTTTATCGGAAGTAATCTGTGAGAATTGAAAATAGGTTTTTAGTACTGAATTTGATTCGTTTGAGTTATCAAAAATGGTTTTTTTTGAGAATTAGAAATGGTTTGGTTGAAAACCTGAAAGAATGAGAAAAGAACATGGCACGTGTGATTATGAAATGTTTAAAATGTCACGAGAGGGTGACGGAAAGTAAATGGTTATGGTGCTGATGGGAAAATGTTAAGCTGTGGGCTTTATATGTGTATTATTGTGCGGGGACGCCCGTGTGTATGGAATGGCTTCCAGGAGAAAGTGACACATGCTTCAGCTAGAGAATCAGCGCCTGCAAGTACTTGCAGAGGTCATGTTCGGCATACTTTAGCTAGAGAATCAGCGCCTGCAAGAGGTTGAAACCTTACAGAGGTTATGCCACTAGAATGCCTTATCTGACTTGCGAGTCGGATTGCGTCGAGTGCGGTCGAAACCGACAAATGAGCTCATTACCTGCGATAGGACTAGACATGCATCATTATTGTTTGCACAATTGCATTTGATTGTGTTTGCTTATCTTGTCTCTCTGTGATTGTGCTGTTTGTCTTATTGCTATTTGTTTGTGTATTGAGGTAACTGAGAACTGAGGTTGTGATTGAGATTTGTCTTAAGCTCGGAAATTTAAAAGAAAGTATTTAGTTATCTAAAGTAAAATTTAAAAGTATTTTCAGGGGTTGGTAAAAATATAGTTCTCTTGAGTAAATGGATTATTTGCATTTTAATATCTACTTTTATGGCATTTCTGTTCCCTACTGGCTACTGAGAACGTGTGGTTTGTTCTCACCCCAAAATCTTTTACCCTTTCAGTGACACAGGTTCGAAGGCTCAGCTTGAAGCTGCGGATGGTTATTAGTTTTATTTGAGTTAAGTTAAGGGTTGAGTTGTTTTCATAGAATTCCCCCGCCCTTGTTATTTAAGATTTTATTTTATACAGAGGGATATGAATTGTATCTGAATTCCTTTGATTTTTTTTGTACAATATTTATTATTATTAATAATTATGTGATTAGTATTGCTTGGGGATCTTTGATATTTGATTTTAATTAATAGAAACAAAACTTTTCAGGCATTTTTCTTAAAAATTGAGACGCGATATCGAATTAAAGGCTCAATATTAAATAGTAAATAAGAAAAATAGATTAGTAACACCTTATCTTTAGTACGATCATGACGTGCTAACAGTTAGGATGTTACAGTCTGTGTGGTTTCACTGGAGTTTGGAGGATTGGAGGAAGGTAGGGAATTGAGGGTTTTAGTTAGAGTCTGACTAAGTCTTAGAACCTTAGAGAACTACCCTACTTATGGATTTTCTGGGATATTATATGTTAGTTATGTGGGAACCGTTACCATGTTGAGAACCTCTGGTTCTCACTCCATACAATATTTGTGGTTTTTAGAGGCAGAACATGAGGCACCTCGCTGAGGCATTTTGAAAGTTTCTGAAGCGAAGAACTCTTGCCTTATGGGTTTCTATTTTGTATTTTTGATATATATATTATATTTCCATTGTATATATTATGTTATGTCCTTCTAAGAGGTTGATTTGGAAAAACACGTTCTGTAAGCTGTCTTTTGGGCCTTTTGGGTTTATCTTGTATATGCTTATGTAAATATTTTTTGGCCATCCTTGGCTTCGCAAGTTGAGCGTGGGTCTTGAATATTTTGTATCTTTTGACACTTCCTTTTTATTATTCAGATATATATCTTACGTTTCTTTGTACCCAAGTTTTTCATTTTACGTGAGCATTACGATTTTTGTTTTAAATATTTATTTAAAGGCTCCTCGTTATAAAATTTTTTTTGACTATTATTATGTATATATTTTACTTTTAGAGGTCGTAATATCTCACCACTTCAGCTTTACGACTTATGTGTAAAGTTCTGTGTGGTAGGGTGTTATATTTTACATAATAAATAAACAAAAAAGTACTTTTATATTATTGTACTAAAATATAATTGATAGATAAAAATATCTTTTTGTATGAGATATTTAAACATAAAATTATTTTTACTTTTCTAAAAAATAAAAAAAAAGATAACTCAAAAAAAATATTTTCTTAGAAATTAAGCTAAATAAGTATTTAGTATTGAACTTCTAAGCAAGAGAAAAGAAACACTTTTTTTATGATGGTAGAATGGAATAATACTAATATGTAATATAAAGGGTGGAATTTAATATAAAGCAAGACATTAATTACTATTATTCAACTTGTTCATTTTTTACAATAAACTTTATAGAAGTCGTTGCCCCAATAATAAAGAAAATCATCTTATTTAATGCATTTTGACTTGAAAATTTATTCTAAAATTTTGTTTATTGTCCTTCCATATTTACCTGGAATAATGTCAACTTTTATTCTGTAAAACCATTATAAATAGGATGATTGAAAACTTTGAGATATCATATCATTTGTTAATCTTATGTATTCTCTAAATAGTTTTAGGGCTAATAATGGCTTCTTTCCCTTGCTAATGCCATGCCAAAAATCATTGCTTAATTTTGATGGTTTTTTAACATCATATACAGAGATGGTGATCATAACAACCACGATAATATCAAATCAAGTCAATAAAATACCAAAACTTTTTATTATTATTCTTGAAGAGGTAATTATATTTTCTTTTAATTTTTTTGCTATACACATGTTGTATTATAAATAGTTTCTTGTCACTTTCATTAAAAACTAAAATAGCTGGAGCAATGTACATGACTTATGCTTTTCTTTTGAATTCAAGATGTCTTAGGTTGAAGGAGTCCTTGCGATTTACTATCTCAAGCATTACCTTTTGCAGATCCATCCCTTTCTTTCAATAAAATGTGGTGATGGTGGCGTTGGTAACAATAGCAATGGTAGCAGTAGTGGTGGCATTACTAGCTGTGATGGTGGTGGCGGAATCATTGGAGGAAAAAAGGAATAAAAATAAGTGAATGTATAAAAATATACTAATAAAATTAAATATAAAATTAAATTTAAATAATAAAGATAAAATTAAAATTTATTTTAAGTATTAAGATAAAATTGGACAGCCACTTTATTAGCTGATGATGAACATATAGTTCAAGAATGGAAAAAGAAATTTTTCTATGATTTAGGCAAATATTTTTTTCATATCTACATGTATTTCTCATACAAAGAATGTATCTATGTGAAAGAACAATTATGGAAAATTTAGAATCAATATTCAAGTCTAATAATTTCATTAAGTTTCACTTCTTCATTGTATATTTTTATTATTTTTTGTCAACTTTAATACATACTACAAGAATAATATATCTATATGACTTGACTTTTTTATTTAAAAGGAAAGACTAAAAAACATTTTATTTAATTCTATAAAGGATTTTACAGCACAATCTTCACGTACAATAAATTAAAATTTACACTCGTTAGCGAAAATATATGGTTTTTCTAAATCTTTTCATCAAATCATTATGCATCAATCTTCTTTAGGATCTTGAAGCAAAATAGTATCACCACTGTCTCAAAATTTTCGAACTCAGATCCAACATTCTCTATTGATTTGCTCATCATATATTACTTCCTTCGCATGCAAAAAATAAAATAAAATAAATTCCAAACAAAATGAATTCAGTCACAAAATAAGCTTATGAGTAAAGGATCATCAAAATTGGTATATCTCACAATTTAATTTAGGAACTTAGCACCATACCATAACGATATTTTGGTCACAATTTAATGAATATATTATAAAAATTACACATTTTAATTTAAGGAGATACTCCCATAAAGACGCGTAAAACATCTTTTTGTAAAGACATTTATGTGTCACATTATTATTAGACATATTAACCGATTTTTTTATAACAATAACAATAAATTCAATTTTTTTAGGAATTTAATTGTATTTTTAAATTTTTAGGAATTTAAATGTCCATAAAATAAAAAATTAGGGATATATTTATCTTTTGATAAAAAAAATTAAAGATATTCGGTTTAGATTGTATAATTTGATCAGATCAAATCGGGTCTAATAATTATAATGCAGACAATTGGATTTATTATTGTTACTATAATAAACCGATTTTGTTCTAGTTTATTAAAAAATAAATTATTAACCAATTTAATAAAAATATCCAATAATAACATGACACATATAAACATCTTTAAAAAAAGATATTTTAAGTGTGTTTATTAAAGTGGTCTCCTTAATTTAATGCAATGAAATAGTAAAATATTACTATATATAATTATTCAATAATATCCAATTTTAGGGTATTAATTCACTATTCACATGATAAGTGGGAAAAATAATTATTTTATATTGATATTAC
Organism: Arachis hypogaea; assembly: GCF_003086295.3. NCBI lineage: Eukaryota > Viridiplantae > Streptophyta > Magnoliopsida > Fabales > Fabaceae > Arachis > Arachis hypogaea. The sequence goes on from NC_092039.1 coordinate 104,992,708, forward strand.
AATATATAATTGGATGTATGTGTAATATTTTTCTCAAAGCATGGGTTTTGTCGGACAAAGCTGCTATTCAAAGGCTATTGTCGACATTTTTGCTCTTAAAAGTATAACCACATTTTGTAAGTCAATTTCCCGTCTCGAATAATAGATGAAAAATGTTTTAAAACAAAAAGTTATGCGCGTTGGAAGTTTGGAGTGTGAAGCTGAAAATTCTGCAACATTCAGCATTTTTGCTGTTCTGCATAACTCGCGTACGCGACCACTGCACGCGACGCGACCAACCTATTTGGGTTGGGTATCTCGCGTACGCGAGCAGGGTACTTGCGTACGCGAGCATAGAAATTTGTATGCCCACGCGTACGCGTGACCTTTCAGAAATGCACTCCCACGCGTACGCGTGGCCCACGGGTACACGTGACCCTGTTTTCAGCAAAGTAAGTTTTATGTTGTAAAGCCTAATTTCAAACTTCTAAAACCTCTATTTTTACTCCTCAGTGTCTTAAGTCTTAAAACTAATCATAGGAAGGTAGTTGAATATTGAAAGGATAATAACTTGTGAGTGAAGAAAGATTATAAAGGGTGATGTAAGTTGAAAAGTTTAACGGGAAGGCTGGTCCGTAAATAAATGTGATTGCAGCCCCGAGTAGTAGGCAATGGCGAGGTCCACTTGCTCTGGGTATGAGATAAGGAAGAAAAAGTATGAAAATTGAGTTAATTATAAATTTTGGATGAGATACCTGGGTAGTAGGGTACTGGCAAGGATGGTTGACCTTAGGATTTTTGCTAGTAAAGAATTTTATAAAATGAGACTAAATAAATGAGTAGGGAAAGGCAAGACTCATGCAATGCAACCTATGAATGTGAATGCAACTACATGCTAAAATGATTCTACCTACTTGGTGAAAAAGTAAATAAATCTTTCAAGAATAAATATGAGCTGGATTTCACTAATTCAAATCACAAAATACAATACAAATAATTTGCAAGAAGAAGATAGCTCATGAAAGTAGGGAACATAGAATTAAGCACTAAACCCTTACTGGTAGTGTGTATCATTCTAACTCTCAAGTGTCTAGGGTCAACTCTCTCAATTTTCTACTAATCTTGCTTTCTATAGCTTGCTTTTCATCTAACAATCAACAAAAATTTAATGCACCAATACACAAATCAAGAGGTCTTTTAAGGGTTGTAATGGGGTTAGGGTCAAGGTAGGATTGTATTTGGCCAAGTGGACTAAAATTTGAATCCTTAATTAACATAAACTTTTTCCACCTAACTTAAGACAATCCATATAATCACAATACAAGATCTAACTTCCCATTAACTGTGTTTTCCACATATTCATGCATCCTAAATTTGAGTTCAGTACATATGCATTGATACCAACACTTACTTTGGGACATTTTGTCCCCTTTTATTATTTGTTTTTTTTTCACTTTTTTTCTCTTCTTTTTTTTTCTTTTATTTTTTTCAATGCATATGATTAAAGTATTGAATGCAATAATATGTGCTCAACTATTATTTTGCACATTTTCACTAAAATATACAATACCCAATTACTCAAACCAAATATTTTCAAATCCAACTTCCCCACACTTAAATCATGAGCACGTTTACTAGTCTAAGCTAATCAAGGATTCAAATTAAGGACATTATTGTTTTCTGCTTAGAGTTAGTAATGAGCTAAAGTAAAGAACAAATGGGTAAAATAGGCTCAAATTGGTTTGCAAAGGATAATGGAAGGGTAAGGCCATATGGGTATGTAAGCTTAGTGAAACAAGGCCTCAATCATATAAGTGTATGCATACATTAAACAATGGAAATATAGAATTAAGCAAGACAAATATCACAATTTTAGAGAGAAAAACACACAAAAATAAAATATATTGGTTGATAAAATGTAACCAATCAAATAGGCTCAAAATCTCACTGGTTTTGTGTGTTCGAGCTCTAAACCATGTTCCAAAATAATATTTCTTCATACAAGTTTTTCAAAAAGTTTTATTCAAATTAGTGAAATACTATAAAAGGTTTTCTTGAAAAAGAAAATGTTACTTCAACCAAGTGGTAAAATATGCACAAAATAAAATAGACATGCAATCAAACATGCAAATGCAACAATGAAAAACAAAAATTGGTGTTGAGAAGGGACTAACTAACCCGTGGAGATCGGTATCGACCTCCTCACACTTAAAGATTGCACCGTTGGTGCACGAAATTGTGATCACTACAACTCAAATAATCCAAAAACTTGGTGCTCAACACCATGGCATAAACACAACTTCGCACAACTAACCAGCAAGTGTACTGGGTCGTCCATGTAATAAACCTTACGCGAGTAAGGGTCGATCCCACAGAGATTGTTGGTATGAAGCAAGCTATGGTCACCTTGTAAATCTTAGTCAGGCAAACTCAAATGGATATGGGTGATATACGAATAAAACATAAAGATAAAGATAGAGATACTTATGTAATTCATTGGTGGGAATTTCAGATAAGCGTATGAAGATGCTTGGTCCCTTCCGTCTCTCTGCTTTCCTACTGTCTTCATCCAATCCTTCCTACTCCTTTCCATGGCAAGCTTATGCAAGGGTTTCACCGTTGTCAGTGGCTACCTCCCATCCTCTCAGTGGAAATGTTCAATGCACCCTGTCACGGCACGGCTATCCATCTGTCGGTTCTCAATCAGGTCGGAATAGAATCCAGTGATTCTTTTGCGTCTGTCACTAACGCCCCGCCTTCAGGAGTTTGAAGCTCGTCACAGTCATTGAATCATTGAATCCTACTCAGAATACCACAGACAAGGTTAGACCTTCCGGATTCTCTTGATTGCCGCCATCAGTTCTAGCCTATACCACGAAGACTCTGATCTCACGGAATGGCTGGCTTGGTTGTCAGGCGAGCGCTCGGTTGTCAGGCGATCAACCATGCATCGTGTATCAGGAATCCAAGAGATATCCACCCAATCTAAGGTAGAACGTAGGTGGTTGTCAGGCACACGTTCATAGGTGAGAATGATGATGAGTGTCACGGATCATCACATTCATCAAGTTGAAGAACAAGTGATATCTTGGAACAAGAACAAGCGGAATTGAATAGAAGAACAATAGTAATTGCATTAATACTCGAGGTACAGCAGAGCTCCACACCTTAATCTATGGTGTGTAGAAACTCCACCGTTGAAAATACATAAGAACAAGGTCTAGGCATGGCCGAATGGCCAGCCTCCCAATGATCTAAGATAGCATCAGAACAAAGATAACTACCCCTGATCGATCTAAGAGCTAGATGTCCAAAGATGAAAATACAATAGTAAAAGGTCCTATATATAGAGAACTAGTAGCCTAGGGTGTACAGAGATGAGTAAATGACATAAAAATCCACTTCCGGGCCCACTTGGTGTGTGCTTGGGCTGAGCATTGAAGCATTTTCGTGTAGAGACTCTTCTTGGAGTTAAACGCCAGCTTTTATGCCAGTTTGGGCGTTTAACTCCCATCCTTGTGCCAGTTCCGGCGTTTAACGCTGGGAATTCTGAGGGTGACTTTGAACGCCGGTTTGGGCCATCAAAGCTTGCGCAAAGTATGGACTATCATATATTGCTGGAAAGCCCAGGATGTTTACTTTGCAACGCCGTTGAGAGCGCGCCAATTGGGCTTCTGTAGCTCTAGAAAATCCACTTCGAGTGCAGGGAGGTCAGAATCCAACAGCATCTACAGTCCTTTTTAGTCTCTGAATCAGATTTTTGCTCAGGTCCCTCAATTTCAGCCAGAAAATACCTGAAATCACAGAAAAACACACAAACTCATAGTAAAGTCCAGAAAAGTGAATTTTAACTAAAAACTAATAAAAATATACTAAAAACTAACTAGATCATACTAAAAACATACTAAAAACAATGCCAAAAAGCGTACAAATTATCCGCTCATCACAACACCAAACTTAAATTGTTGCTTGTCCTCAAGCAACTGAAAATCAAATAAGATAAAAAGAAGAGAATATGCAATGAATTCCAAAAACATCTATGAAGATCAGTATTAATTAGATGAGCGGGGCTTTTAGCTTTTTGCCTCTGAATAGTTTTGGCATCTCACTCTATCCTTTGAAATTCAGAATGGTTGGCTTCTTTAGGAACTCGGAATCCAGATATTGTTATTGATTCTCCTAGTTAAGTATGATGATTCTTGAATACAGCTACTTATTGAGTCTTGGCCGTGGTCCAAAGCACTCTGTCTTCCAGTATTACCACCGGATACATACATGCCACAGACACATAATTGGGTGAACCTTTTCAGATTGTGACTCAGCTTTGCTAGAGTCCCCAATTAGAGGTGTCCAGGGTTCTTAAGCACACTCTTCTTGCCTTGGATCACAACTTTATTTCTTTCTTTTTCTTTTTTTTCGTTTTTCTCCTTTTTTTTCGAATTTTTTTTTCAAAAATTTTTTTTTCGTATTCACTGCTTTTTCTTGCTTCAAGAATCATTTTTATGATTTTTCAGATCCTCAGTAACATGTCTCCTTTTTCATCATTCTTTCAAGAGCCAACATTCATGAACCACAAATTCAAAAGGCATATGCACTGTTTAAGCATACATTCAGAAAACAAAAGTATTGCCACCACATCAAAATAATTAAACTATTATAAAATTCAAAATTCATGCAATTCTTTTCTTTTTTAATTAAGAACATTTTTCATTCAAGAAAGGTGATGGATTCATAGGATATTCATAACTTTAAGGCATAGACACTAAGACACTAATGATCACAAGACACAAACATAGATAAACACAAGCATAATTTTCGAAAAAAAACAGAAAATAAAGAACAAGGAAATTAAAGAACGGGTCCACCTTAGTGATGGCGGCTTGTTCTTCCTTTTGAAGATCCTATGGAGTGCTTGAGCTCCTCAATGTCTCTTCCTTGTCTTTGTTGCTCCTCTCTCATGATTCTTTGATCTTCTCTAATTTCATGGAGGAGGACGGATTGTTCTTGGTGCTCCACCCTTAGTTGTCCATTGTTGGAACTCAATTCTCCTAGGGAGGTGTTTAGTTGCTCCCAATAGTTTTGTGGAGGAAAGTGCATCCCTTGAGGCATCTCAGGGATTTGATGATGAGAGGGGTCTCTTGTTTGCTCCATCCTCTTCTTAGTGATGGGCTTGTCCTCATCAATGGGGATGTCTCCCTCTATGTCAACTCCAACTGAATAACAGAAGTGACAAATGAGATGAGGAAAGGCTAACCTTGCCAAGGTAGAGGACTTGTCCGCCACCTTATAAAGTTCTTGGGATATAACCTCATGAACTTCTATTTCTTCTTCAATCATGATGCTATGAATCATGATAGCCCGGTCTATAGTAACTTCGGACCGGTTGCTAGTGGGAATGATTGAGCGTTGGATGAACTCCAACCATCCCCTAGCCACGGGCTTGAGGTCATGCCTTCTCAGTTGAACCGGCTTTCCTCTTGAATCTCTCTTCCATTGGGCGCCCTCTTCACAAATGTCTATGAGGACTTGGTCCAACCTTTGATCAAAGTTGACCCTTCTAGTGTAAGGATGTTCATCTCATTGCATCATGGGCAAGTTGAATGCCAACCTCACATTTTCCGGACTAAAATCCAAGTATTTTCCCCGAACCATCGTAAGCCAATTCTTTGGGTCCAGGTTCACACTTTGATCATGGTTCTTGGTGATCCATGCATTGGCATAGAACTCTTGAACCATTAAGATTCCGACTTGTTGAATGGGGTTGGTAAGAACTTCCCAACCTCTTCTTCGGATCTCATGTCGGATCTCCGGATATTCACTCTTTTTGAGTTTGAAAGGGACCTCGGGGATCACCTTCTTCAAGGCCACAACTTCATAGAAGTGGTCTTGATGCACCCTTGAGATGAATCTCTCCATCTCCCATGACTCGGAGGTAGAAGCTTTTGCCTTCCCTTTCCTCTTTCTAGAGGTTTCTCCGGCCTTGGATGCCATAAATGGTTATGGAAAAACAAAAAGCAATGCTTTTACCACACCAAACTTAAAAGGTTTGCTCGTCCTCAAGCAAAAGAAGAAAGAAGAGAGTAGAAGAAGAAGAAATGAAGGAGATGGAGGAGGCTTTGTGTTTCAGCCAAAAGGGGAAGAAGTAGTGTTTAAGTTGTGTGAAAATGAAGGAGTGAAGAAGGGTTTATATAGGGGTGGGGGGAGGGTTATGGTTCGCTCATGAATGGGTGGGTTTGGGAGGGAAAGTGGTTTGAATTTGAATGGTGGGGTAGGTGGGGTTTTATGAAGGATAGATGTGAGTGGTGAAGAGAAAGATGGGATTTGATAGGTGAAGGGTTTTTGGGGAAGGGGTGTTGAGGTGATTGGTGAATGGGTGAAGAAGAGAGAGAGTGGTGGGGTAGGTAGGGATCCTGTGGGGTCCACAGATCCTGAGGTGTCAAGGAAAAGTCATCCCTGCACCAAATGTCATGCAAAAATGCGTTTTGAGCCAATTCTGACGTTAAACGCCGGGCTGGTGCCCATTTCTGGCGTTTAACGCCAAGTGCTTGCCCTTTTCTGGCGTTTAACACCAGTCTGGTGCCCCTTTCTGGCGTTAAACGCCCAGAATGGTGCCAGACTGGGCGTTAAACGCCCATTTGCTAGCCTTACTGGCGTTTAAACGCCAGTAGGTTCTTCCTCCAGGGTGTGCTATTTTTCTTTCTGTTTTTCATTCTGTTTTTGCTTTTTCAATTGATTTTATGACTTCTCATGATCATCAACCTACAGAAAACATAAAATAACAAAAGAAAATAGATAAAATATAACATTGGGTTGCCTCCCAACAAGCGCTTCTTTAATGTCAATAGCTTGACAGAGGACTCTCATGGAGCCTCACAGGTGCTCAGAGCAATGTTGGAACCTCCCAACACCAAACTTAGAGTTTGAATGTGGGGGTTCAACACCAAACTTAGAAGTTGGTTGTGGCCTCCCAACACCAAACTTAGAGTTTGACTGTGGGGGCTCTGTTTGACTCTGTTTTGAGAGAAGCTCTTCATGCTTCCTCTCCATGGTGACAGAGGGATATCCTTGAGCCTTAAACAGAAGGATTCTTCATTCACTTGAATGATCAATTCTCCTCTATCAACATCAATCACAGCCTTTGCTGTGGCTAGGAAGGGTCTGCCAAGGATGATGGATTCATCCATGCACTTCCCAGTCTCTAGGACTATAAAATCAGCAGGGATGTAATGGTTTTTAACTTTTACCAGAACATCCTCTACAAGTCCATAAGCTTGTTTTCTTGAGTTGTCTGCCATCTCTAGTGAGATTTTTGCAGCTTGCACCTCAAAGATCCCTAGCTTCTCCATTACAGAGAGAGGCATGAGGTTTACACTTGACCCTAGGTCACACAAGGCCTTCTTGAAGGTCATGGTGCCTATGGTACAAGGTATTGAAAACTTCCCAGGATCTTGTCTCTTTTGAGGTAATTTCTGCCTAGACAAGTCATCCAGTTCTTTGGTGAGCAAAGGGGGTTCCTCCTTCCAAGTCTCATTTCCAAATAACTTGTCATTTAGCTTCATGATTGCTCCAAGGTATTTGGCAACTTGCTCTTCAGTGACATACTCATCCTCTTCAGAGGAAGAATACTCATCAGAGCTCATGAATGGCAGAAGTAAGTCCAATGGAATCTCTATAGTCTCATTTTGAGCCTCAGATTTCCATGGTTCCTCATTGGGGAACTCATTGGAGGCCAGTGGACGTCCATTGAGGTCTTCCTCAGTGGCGTTCACTGCCTCTTCCTCCTCTCCAAATTCGGCCATGTTGATGGCCTTACACTCTCCTTTTGGATTTTCTTCTGTATTGCTTGGAAGAGTACTAGGAGGGAGTTCAGTAATTTTCTTACTCAGCTGACCCACTTGTGCCTCCAAATTTCTAATGGAGGACCTTGTTTCAGTCATGAAACTTTGAGTGGTTTTGATTAGATCAGAGACCATGGTTGCTAAGTCAGAGGTGTTCTGCTTAGAACTCTCTATCTGTTGCTGAGAAGATGATGGAAAAGGCTTGCCATTGCTAAACCTGTTTCTTCCACCATTATTGTTGTTGAAACCTTGTTGAGGTCTCTGTTGATCCTTCCATGAGAGATTTGGATGATTCCTCCATGAAGGATTATAGGTGTTTCCATACGGTTCTCCCATGTAATTCACCTCTTCCATTGAAGGGTTCTCAGGATCATAAGCTTCTTCTTCAGATGAAGCTTCCTTAGTACTACCTGGTGCATTTTGCATTCCAGACAGACTTTGAGAAATCATATTGACTTGTTGAGTCAATATTTTGTTCTGAGCCAATATGGCATTCAGAGTGTCAATCTCAAGAACTCCTTTCTTCTGACTAGTCCCATTGTTCACAGGATTCCTTTCAGAAGTGTACATGAATTGGTTATTTGCAACCATTTCAATTAGTTCTTGAGCTTCTGTAGGTGTCTTCTTCAGATGAAGAGATCCTCCAGCAGAGCTATCCAAAGACATCTTGGATAGTTCAGAAAGATCATCATAGAAAATTCCTATGATGCTCCATTCAGAAAGCATGTTAGAGGGACACTTCCTGATTAATTGTTTGTATCTTTCCCAAGCTTCATAGAGGGATTCTCCTTCCTTCTGTCTGAAGGTTTGGACTTCCACTCTAAGCTTACTCAATTTTTGAGGTGGAAAGAACTTTGCCAAGAAGGCATTGACTAGCTTTTTCCAAGAGTTCAGGCTTTCTTTAGGTTGTGAGTCCAACCATGTCCTAGCTCTGTCTCTTACAGCAAAAGGGAATAGCATAAGTCTGTAGACCTCAGGGTCAACCCCATTAGTTTTGACAGTGTCACAGATTTGCAAGAACTCAGCCAAAAACTGATGAGGATCTTCCAATGGAAGTCCATGGAACTTGCAATTCTGTTGCATTAGAGAAACTAATTGAGGCTTAAGCTCAAAGTTGTTTGCTCCAATGGAAGGGATAGAGATGCTTCTCCCATAGAAGTCGGGAGTAGGTGCAGTAAAGTCACCCAGCACCTTCCTTGCATTATTGGCATTGTTGTTGTTTTCGGCTGCCATGGGTTCTTCTTCTTTGAAGATTTCTGTTAGGTCCTCTACAGAGAGTTGTGCCTTGGCTTCTCTTAGCTTTCGCTTCAAGGTCCTTTCAGGTTCAGGATCAGCCTCAAGAATGCTTTTGTCTTTGCTCCTGCTCATATGAAAGAGGAGAGAACAAGAAAATGTGGAATCCTCTATGTCACAGTATAGAGATTCCTTGAGGTGTCAGAGGAAAAGAAAAATAGAAGGCAGAAGTAGAAAATTCGAACTTATCAAAGAAGATGGAGTTCGAATTTTGCATTAAGGAATAGTGTTAGTCCATAAATAGAAGGAGGTGAGAAGAGGGGAAGAAATTTTCGAAAATATTAAGTAAAAGATTTTGAAAACATTTTGAAAAACTTTAATTGATTTTCGAAAACCATGATTGAGAAAGAAGTGAAGTGATTTTTGAAAAATATTTTAAAATTAGAAATCAAAAAGATTTGATTGAAAACTATTTTGAAAAAGATGTAGTTAAGAAGATATGATTGGTTTTAAAACAGATGTGATTGAGAAGATATGATTTGAAAAATATTTTAAAAAGATTTGATTTTAAGAATTAATAACTTGGCTAACAAGAAAAGATATGATTCAAACATTAAACCTTTCTCAACAGAAAAGGCAACATACTTGAAATGTTGAATCATATCATTAATTGATAGCAAGTATTTTTGAAAATAGAAAGAAATTGATTTTGAAAACATTTGATTGAAAAGATATGATTTGAAAAAGATTGATTTTGAAAAATTTTGAAAACTTGGAAAAAAATTTGCATTAAAAACAAAATCTTCCCTCTTGTGCCATCCTGGCGTTAAACGCCCAGAATGGTGCACATTCTGGCGTTTAACGCCCAAAACACTACCCTTTTGGGCGTTAAACGCCCAGCCAGGCACCCTGGCTGGCGTTTAAATGCCAGTCTGTCTTCCTCACTGGGCGTTTTGAACGCCCAGCTTTTTCTGTGCAATTCCTCTGCTGAATGTTCTGAATCTTCAATTCTCTGTATTATTGACTTGAGAAGACACAAATTAAAAATATTTTTGGATTTTTAATAGTGAGGAATAATCAAAATGCAACTAAAATCAAATAACAATGCATGCAAGACACCAAACTTAGCAGTTTGTATACTACTGACACTAATGAGAATGCATATGAGACACATAAACACTCAAGTCAAGAGAATTCAAAGATCAGAGTAAGAAATCATCAAGAACAACTTGAAGATTAATGAAGACACATGTGAGTGCAAGAAGAACAAAAACATGCAATTGACACCAAACTTAAAATGAGAATAGAGTCTCAATAGGAAAAATATTTTTGGTTTTTATGATTTTGTAATTTTTTTGTGTTTTTTTTTTTTGAAAATTAAGTGGAAAAGAAAATAAAGGTATCAAAATTCTTAATGAGAATTCCAGGAATCATGCAATGTTTAGTCTAAGACTCCGGTCCAGGAATTAGACATGGCTTCACAGCCAGCCAAGCTTTCAAAGAAAGCTTCGGTCCAAAACACTAGACATGGCCAAAGGCCAGCCAAGCCTTAGCAGATCACTGCTCCAATAGCAAGATTGATAGAAATCAACAAGCTCTTGTGATGATAAGTTGAAACCTCGGTCCAATAGAATTAGACATGGCTTCACAGCCAGCCAGACTTCAACAGATCGTCTTGAAACACTAGAATTCATTCTTAAGAACTCTGAAGAAAAATATCTAATCTAAGCAACAAGATGAACCGTCAGTTGTCCAAACTCAACAATCCCCAGCAACGGCGCCAAAAACTTGGTGCACGAAATTGTGATCACTACAACTCAAATAATCCAAAAACTTGGTGCTCAACACCATGGCATAAACACAACTTCGCACAACTAACCAGCAAGTGTACTGGGTCGTCCAAGTAATAAACCTTTCGCGAGTAAGGGTCGATCCCACAGAGATTGTTGGTATGAAGCAAGCTATGGTCACCTTGTAAATCTTAGTCAGGAAAACTCAAATGGATATGGGTGATATACGAATAAAACATAAAGATAAAGATAGAGATACTTATGTAATTCATTGGTGGGAATTTCAGATAAGCGTATGAAGATGCTTGGTCCCTTCCGTCTCTCTGCTTTCCTACTGTCTTCATCCAATCCTTCCTACTCCTTTCCATGGCAAGCTTATGCAAGGGTTTCACCATTGTCAGTGGCTACCTCCCATCCTCTCAGTGGAAATGTTCAACGCACCCTGTCACGGCACGGCTATCCATCTGTCGGTTCTCAATCAGGCCGGAATAGAATCCAGTGATTCTTTTGCGTCTGTCACTAACGCCCCACCTTCAGGAGTTTGAAGCTCGTCACAATCATTCAATCATTGAATCCTACTCAGAATACCACAGACAAGGTTAGACCTTCCGGATTCTCTTGAATGCCGCCATCAGTTCTAGCCTATACCACGAAGACTCTGATCTCACGGAATGGCTGGCTTGGTTGTCAGGTGAGCGCTCGGTTGTCAGGCGATCAACCATGCGTCGTGTATCAGGAATCCAAGAGATATCCACCCAATCTAAGGTAGAACGTAGGTGGTTGTCAGGCACACGTTCATAGGTGAGAATGATGATGAGTGTCACGGATCATCACATTCATCAAGTTGAGGAACAAGTGATATCTTGGAACAAGAACAAGCGGAATTGAATAGAAGAACAATAGTAATTGCATTAATACTCGAGGTACAGCAGAGCTCCACACCTTAATCTATGGTGTGTAGAAACTCCACCGTTGAAAATACATAAGAACAAGGTCTAGGCATGGCCGAATGGCCAGCCTCCCAATGATCTAAGATAGCATCAGAACAAAGATAACTACCCCTGATCGATCTAAGAACTAGATGTCCAAAGATGAAAATACAATAGTAAAAGGTCCTATATATAGAGAACTAGTAGCCTAGGGTGTACAGAGATGAGTAAATGACATAAAAATCCACTTCCGGGCCCACTTGGTGTGTGCTTGGGCTGAGCATTGAAGCATTTTCGTGTAGAGACTCTTCTTGGAGTTCAACGCCAGCTTTTATGCTAGTTTGGGCGTTTAACTCCCATCCTTGTGCCAGTTCCGGCATTTAACGCTGGGAATTCTGAGGGTGACTTTGAACGCCGGTTTGGGCCATCAAATCTTGGGCAAAGTATGGACTATCATATATTGCTGGAAAGCCCAGGATGTCTACTTTCCAACGCCGTTGAGAGCGCGCCAATTGGGCTTCTGTAGCTCCAGAAAATCCACTTCGAGTGCAGGGAGGTCAGAATCCAACAGCATCTGCAGTCCTTTTTAGTCTCTGAATCAGATTTTTGCTCAAGTCCCTCAATTTCAGCCAGAAAATACCTGAAATCACAGAAAAACACACAAACTCATAGTAAAGTCCAGAAAAGTGAATTTTAACTAAAAACTATTAAAAATATACTAAAAACTAACTAGATCATACTAAAAACATACTAAAAACAATGCCAAAAAGCGTACAAATTATCCACTCATCAACCGTCCTCGGTGCATGCAAAGATGTGCAGGTGGCGGGGGTTGTGGTTCTTCAGCCAGTGCTCGTTGTAGAGTCTTTCTCTTTACTCTTCCTGGTGGCCAGCCTGAAAAAGGGAGAAGAGAAAGGGGCATGAAGTCAAAGGGATAGAGCAAGGGAGAGGGCAATACTAGTAAGAATCATGCCAAAATAAAGAAGAATGTTGTTAACACATGGTCGCGATTCCATGAAATTAGGACATCAATGGAAGCATAGCATGATAAATTGAGGCAATTAAATGCAAGATGTTTATTGCATGCTGGCAAAGGCATGAGTAGCGTAAATCAAGCATTAAAAGCCTTAATGTATTATTAGTCGTGAGAAACTAACAATAACGTTTGTATTGACAATTATATTTAATTAATAAAATATTGAAAAGGGTTTTGTGAAAAATAGGCATTAGAGTAGAAGGATAGAATATTAAGAATGCACAATGTCATACAGGCTTTTTCACAAACACAAAACATGCATATTAAATAAGGTATGGAAAGTATTAAATTGAACATGCAAACACCCTTAAAAAAATAATATATAATTGTCAAGCAATTTCTTAACAATCCACAAGCAAAATAATGACCCAAATAAATTTCTAACACCAATTGAAAGGAAAAAAGAAAGGAAAAGAAAGGAAGGAAGAAAGAAATACGAAGGGAAGAAAAGATTTAGATTTGGGGAAGAAAAAGATAAGATATTTAGCTGATTTGGATAAGCTGTGCGGTGCTTGTGACGCGAGTGCATGGAGCACGCGTTCGCGTGGGGTGTGATAAATTCAAGTGACGCGGACGCGTGGGGCACACGGACGCGTGACTAGATTTGTGCTATTAGCGAGAGGGTAGCCTCGCGGCCGCGCAACTCTCTGTTTGAAATTCATATTGCCAAATCTCTGGGTGACGCGGTCGCGTGGTTGACGCGATCGCGTGGATAGCCTAAATTTGAAAACGGCGCGGACGCATGGGGCATGCGTACGCGTGGCAGGACTTGTGCTTCTAGCATGAGTCCAGCCCAATTCTAGCTCAACTTTTGGTCATACACCCTTTTTACATCGATTTCAGGGCACGCGTTCGCGTGGGTAACGCGAATGCGTGGGAGGCGTTGTTCCCACATGACGCAGACGCGTCAGCGACGCGGTCACGTGGACTAATTTATGCCAAAGGCACGCCTCCAACCACACTCTCGCGTGATTCTCTGTAAAGTCTCTTTTCTTCCTAAGGCACAAGGGACGCGGACGCGTCAGCATCGCTGTCGCGTCGCATGCCCTTTTCTCTTTTTTTTATGCAGTATGCAGAATGCAATGCTTAATATGAATGCTATGCATGATTCCAGGTTCAATAAAAATTCAAAAACATACTGAAATGGAAAAGGAACGGTCATACCATGGTCGGTTGTCTCCCACCTAGCACTTTTAGTTAAAGTCCTTAAGTTGGACATTTGGTGAGCTCCCTGTTATGGTGGCTTATGCTTGTACTGATCCAGGAATCTCCACCAGTGTTTGGAATGCCAGCATCCTCCGGGGTCCCAAACAAGGCATGTAAAGCCTTTGAGCAGTTTCAAACACGTTTCCAGGCTCCCGGGGTGTTGAATGTCAGAATAGATTCCAGGATCCCAAACTCTACTTTTACACCCATGTTTGTCTTGATCTGTATTTTTCCAGTCGGGTGGTGAGTAATATGAATTCTCACTAAAGCGGCCAAACAACTTCTTAGACCCATTCATTTGAGCTTTATACCAACCCGTACATTTAAACCTTGAGCACACAACCATGTTGAACCTCGCTTAACAACTTCTACCACTGACCATCTCCCGCTTACGCCTGCCACAAAGGGCTCTAAGCTGACCATCCGTCTCCAGTAGCCCATATTCAAGTGGAATTAGAAAGCTAAGGGATATGAATTTTACCCACTTGAATATTGTGAAGGATGATGGCAACTTAGGGGAAGCGGTTTCTAATGAACTTGCAAGCTCCACTTTCTTGTGCTCTTCTTTGACCTCTTCCACCTCTTTGCAAGCTTCTTCAATTTCAACCTGTTCCTCTTGGTAGCTTTCTTCTGATTCAATTTCTTCTTCATTGTTCACCAAGGGCATGGGAGGTTGTGCTTCTTCTTCTTTAATCTCCATGTCAAGTCCAATGGGATAGGATTCAAATGTAGATAAGAATTCATTAATGATTAAATCCATCTCTTGATTATCCCCTTCAAAGTCTTCAAACATGATATGCCTTGGAGGTTGTATACCCTCCTCAACATCAACATCAAACACCTTGGAAGGAGGCTCTATGAATGGACTTTCCAATAGAGGCTCATCATCTCCTAAGTCTTCGACCACTTCTTCTTCTTCAATAATTCCGGCTTCCTCCACTTGTTCCAGTACAAAGTCATGATCCTTACTGTCCCCTGGAGTTTCTAGTATTTCCTTCATGCTACGTTCTTCATTAGAGTCTCCACATGAAGCCATGGGGGTTCCTTGAGTGTCCAAACGTCTGGAAGGTAATTGATTTATTGCTTGCTCCAGTTGATGAAGGGTTGCATGAAATTGATCTACTGCTTCCTTGAGGTGAGCCTGTGATTCTTGGGTCGATGGACATTGATATGGTTGATAAACCCATATTTCATGATATATTTTATGCTTAATCTGAGTGATTTATTCAATCCTTCACCCACTTATTCATATTAATTATATGGTTTTACTTCTCCTTCCCTATTATGTGATGTATGTGAAAAACATGTTTCCTATGCTTTTAAATTAATTATTTTAATCACCTTTAATTCCATTCAATGCCGTGATTAGTGTGTTGAATAGTTTCAGATCTTCTAAGGCAGGAATGACTTAAAGGATGGAAAAGAAAACATACAAAAATGGAAGGAAAGCACAAAACGGAGTTTTGAAGAAACTGGCATCCACGCGATGGCATGGACGACGCGATCGTGTGCCAGAAGCGAAGAGGAAACGACGCGGCCGCATGACTGACGCGACTGCGCGACTTGAGCAAATCGCATACGACGCGGACGCGAGAACGACGCAACCGCGTGACAAGGAGAACTCCGAATGACACGACCGCGTGACCCACGCGGACGCGTGACAGAGGCCACGCACCAGAAATTGCAGAAACGCTCATAGCGAATTCTGAAGCCTTTTTGGCCCAAATCCAAGTCCAGAAGTCAGAGACCAAAGGTTATGAAGTGGAGGAACGCATCCTTCGAAGGAGACTTGAGGAGGCTATTCATAATTCACTTTTCATATTTTAGATCTAGTTTTTAGTGAGAGAGGTTCTCTCCTCTCTCTCTCTCTCTTTAGGATTAGGATTTAGAATTTAGGACTTCTCTTAGTTTTAGGAGTGACTCTCAATCCCAGGTTCTTTATTTTTATTCATCCCAATTTAATTTATGAATTGCTCCATGTTACAGATTACTCTTTTAAATTAATGTTATTTAAGATATTTCAGTTTAATATTGCTTCCTTTTATTTATGTTATTGTTGTTCTCAATCTGAAGACATTCTTATTCCAGTAGATACAATTTTCTTTCCTTTTGGCTTTGGTTAAATAATTGGTGACCCCTAAGGTTATCAGCTCCATTGTTGATTGAAAATTGGATTTCTTTATTTCATTAATTCATATTCCAATAACTCTAACCTTTCCCAAGGAAAGACTAGGACTTGAGGATTCGAATTAATTCATCCACTTAACTTACCTTCATAGTTAGAGGTTAACAAAGTGGGAGAAAAATCCAATTCTCATCACAATTGATAAAGATAACTAGGATAGGACTTCCAGTCTTTATACCTTGCCAAGAGTTTATTTTACAGTTATTTGTTTATTTTATTGCTTTGAAAATATATATGTGCCCATTGCCCAACTTCCAAAACCCCAATTTACAAACTCATAACCAATAATAAGAACATACTTCCCTGCAATTCCGTGAGAAGATGACCCGAGGTTTAAATACTTCGGTTATCAATTTATTTAAGGGTTTGTTACTTGTGACAACCAAAACGTTTGTACGAAGGGATTTCTGTCGGTTTAGAGACTATATCTACAACGTGACTGTTTTTTATGAAATTCTTCACTGGCAAAAATCCTAACGTCAAAATGGCGCCGTTGCCGGGGAATTGCAAATGTGTGCCTTATTATTGGTTATTGTAAATATTTTTCTTAAAAAAAATATTTTTCTTTTACTTGTTTATTTGTTTTCTCTTTTTCCCCTTTATTTCTGATAACTATTATGAATTCTCACCCCTCTCGCTTTGAGTTTAGTTCTAACTTTGTTGAAGGAAATAGAAACCACAGCAGGAATATGTATCAAGGTTGGACCAATCAAGGATGGATGGAGTCAAGAGGATCTAATCAACCCTTTAGGCAATAACACCCTCCAAGATATCATGGACAACGACCATTCTACAATGCATACCCAGCTGAAAGATATGGTGGACAACCTTGTAACTACCAACAAGCCCCACCCCGTGCCTATAGACCATCCTCTCAACATGACCTCGAACCACCACACTCACAAGCTTCTTTTCGCCATTCGCCACCATACGATCCTTATCCGCCCCAATACCAATCCAATTACTCCCAAGAACCACCACTCCCCCATACACATAACCCATATCCATTAAAGTCAGAATCACGGGTTAGCCTCGAAGAATCAATGAAACAATGTACCGTACTCCTTCATCAACTGGAGCAAGCAATGGTGGAGAAGTTAAAGCAATTATCTTCCGGACGTTCAGCCCCTCAACAGACCCCCATGGCCTTATGTGGAGAATCTAATGAAGAACGTGTTGTGAAGAAGACACAAGAAACTCCAGTGAACAGCATAGAGCATAACCTCGTACCAGAACAAGTAGAGAAAGCTGTCATTGCAGAAGAAGAAGAGTCGGTTGTTGTGGAGAACTCCGTCAAGGATGTTACAATTGACGCTGAGGAGGATTTTGCACCGCCTCCACTGCAAATATCTTATGAAGAACTGAACGGAATAACCCAGGACACAGGTTTCTTTGATGATGATGATCACGAGTCCTATTCTCTTAGCGGCGAACTTGCATCCACAAGTGATTTCTTTGAGACAGAAGAATCTTCCCCGAGTGAATATGAAGATGATGCTAAGGTAGATCTTTCTCAACCTCCAATATATGACTTGAGCGATGATGAGGGAGAAATTGAAGACTCTGATCAAGAGATGGTTGAGATGGTAGAACTTACAGAACCACTGGAAACACCTATCCCAAGGCCGTTACCGCCCACCACAAACTACAAGTGGGTAAAATCCTTGTCTTTTATCTTTAATATTCCACTTGAATATGGTTTGCTTGAAACAGATGGCTAGCTTAGAGCTCTATGCGGCTTTAAGAGTAAAAGTGAAATGGCTCATACTCAGAGCCGGTGCACAAGGTTCAATAAGATTCCATGCTTCAACTCGAAGTGAAAGGATTGGTATCATGCTCAATTGAGTGGATCACGGAGAACGTTTGGTCACCATGGTGAGAATCTAATTTCCAAACCGCCCAAATGGAAAAGTATATATCAAAACGAAAGCGGATTTGGAACCAAAGTTTGGGATCCTGAAAAATATTCTGACATTCATCACCCCGGGAGCCTAAAAATCTGTTTGAAGTTGCTCAGAAGCTTCACATGCCTAGTTTGGGACCCCGGAGGCTATTGGCATTCCAAGCGTTGGTGGAGATTTCTGAATGAATTTAAACACAAGCCGCCATAACAGGAAGCTCAACCAACGTCCAACTTAAGGACTTTAACCAAAAGTGATAGGTGGGAGACAACCCACCATGGTATGATCGTTCCTTTTTTATTTTTTTATTTAGTTTTAATTGTTTTCAAGTTTTATTTTATTTTATTTTATTTTTTTCATTGAACCTGGAATTACTCATAACATTCATATCATTTTGCATTCTGCATACTGCATAATTACATATCTGCAAAAAAAAGGCATGCGATGCGATCGCGTCAATTGCGATATCACACCCCCCACGCGTCCGTGTCACTCACGCGGTCGCGTGCCCTGGAGATTGGCGTATAACACCAACGCCCTGAAAGTTGGGCTGGACTCCTGCTGCCCTTGTGCCTTTCGCGCAAAAGACCCACGCGATCACGTGCCTGACGCGATCGCGTCACATGTGCATAACCAATTCCACGCGACCGCGTGAGCGACGCGACCGCGTCGCATGGACTGCACAACATCCTCGAAAGAGACAGAGAGTTGCACTGGAACGATGCTGGAATCGTGCGTCTAGCACAAACTCCAACGACGCGATCACGTGACCCACGCGATCACGTCCACCCCTTTCCTACCCCTCCCATGCGATCGCGCGTTCCACACGATCGCGCCCACCCATTTTTCACCCCTACCACGCGACAGCGTGCCCCACGCGGCCGCGTGGATTTCATCATATAGCCCCCAGCCACGTGAACCCTATCAGTCGCACGCCCAACCCCCACCCTTTTCCCCCTCTCTCCTCTCTCCTTCCTCTCTCCGCCGCCGCCACCTCCCAGCCACCACCGACACTACCCGGACGCCGCCGACCACCCAGACGCCGCCGCCACCGTCAACCACAACCCCCCCTTCAACAAGCAACACCACCCCATCCCTCCCTTTTCCCCTAACTGAACTACCCCTCTGTGCCGTTCGCCACCACCCAGCCGTTTTCTACCCGTTCTACTTCTTTCGGCCTTTCAGGTTCCGCAACACGCAGCCCCTTTTATCTGTTCGTAGTTTTTCTTAATTTTTCCATTTTATGTTCATGTTTAGGCTAGTTAGATATGCATGTTGTAGTGGATTTTAGGTTGTTAGGTAGCCTAGGATTTGGTTAGTGGATTTAGGTTTGTTTACTTGCACTGTTCATGTTTCTGTTTTATCATATCTGCAATTCTGCTGTTGCTGTGCCCTTGTTCATATGCTGTGATTTCCTGCATTTGCTGCTTATTACTCTAAATTTTCATGTTTATATTCATTATCTATACCTGCAGCTTAATTTTTAATTCATATGCACTGCTTTAATTGCTGTTTATTTTCCGGGATACTCCATATTTAGCCGGAATGCTGTCCAAATTTCTATAAAATATTTTCATTCATGTTTTGGTTTGGCATTTTGAACTCTGTTTTGCTCTGCTTTACCCGAACCATTTCATGAATGCCAGGGCATGCTCTATTATCCTCTTTGATTTCCTGGTTTATAAACTGTATCTGTGATGCTCTGATTCCAATTCTTCTTTATATCTCTTTGAATCAGCATCCAATTGTTTTCCTTGTTTGGTTATGAGTTACTTCTATTCCTACCTGTGAATCCTTGTTACATGGAATATTTCCTTTATGCTACTTACTTTACCCACATTTTACTGATTCCCTAATTTTACTTTACTAACTCTTTTTCAAATTCTAACCATACTAACTTTTTATAATCTCTTTTCTGACTTTTCACTTTCCTCTAACTTTTTAACCATGGCATAATGACAATTTTTCTATTTAACTTGAATTCTACTACATTTTGGATTGTAAATTATTCCTTTCAAACTTTTAAACTGCTATACAATCCTTAATGCTCATTTACCTAACTCATTTGCCTCATTCTCATTCTCCTTTGCCGCTTTGAGTTTTCTTTGTTTAATTGCCTATTTGTTTTCCTATTTTTTATATTTCTTGGTTTTTTATTTTTCAGAATGTCTACCTCACAGAGAAAAGGAAAAGGCAAGACTACTGGCAAGCGCAAAAGAGGAGACCCCTCCCAGTCCATCATAGATCTAATGCATGATTCCTCATGGCGGGAGAAGAACTTTACCCAGCAGGAAAAAGCTGACCAGCTACTCCCTGCAAATGATTCCATCAAATTTGCAAACTGGTACTGTGAGCTAAAGTATCCGGCATTTGCAGACTCCAGAAACCTATACCTGGAGTGGACTCTGAGGATCCCAGGAGAACTCCAGCAATACACCACTGAGCAAATCAAACAAAGAGGCTGGTTCTTTTTGGAAAGAGCACTGACAGAGGTTAATGCATCTTGGGTTAGGGAATTCTACTGCAACTTCTATATCACTACCCTAGATGCAGTGAACCTGCGAGGCAAGCAGATTCTGGTCACTGAAGAGGCCATAGAGGACATCCTACAGCTCCCACCTAAGTCCGATCAGCCTGATGGTTACAAAAAGGCTGAGGAGGACATGCATTTCTTGAGGTTTGATTGGGATGCTGTCAAGGCAAGGATAGCCCTGGACCCGACTGTTCCTTGGGAGATGGGTCAGGACACCACCTTGCCCAAGGGTATCAAGCGGGCGTACCTAAATGATGAGGCTCGGTTATGGCATCAGATCCTGAGTAATTATGTGATGCCGAGTACTCATGAGACAGAGATTCCAGCTGCTATGATCACCCTCCTATGGTGTGTGATGGAGGGTAAGGACCTGTACTTGCCATGCTTTATCCGGCATTATATGGCCAGGGTCCACGTCCGAGGCACTCTTCCCTTCCCTTATCTGGTTACACAGCTAGGCCGTCGAGCTGACGTGCCATGGGAGGATGCCGATGAGAGACCACCGGCTGCGGACTGTAGGAAGATCATTCCTCACAGTAGGAACTTCCTTGCTTTGGGCTACAGACTACCACCTTTCACTGCTACTGATGAGACAGCCCCACCGTCTGCCGGACCCTCTTCTTCCACAGCTACCCCTGCTGCCACCACTACACCTCCACCTACCTCAGAGCCAGTCTACCACCTCGTGCACCGCTTATTTCAACAGCTTGATTAGATGGAGCGCCGTAACCGGCGCCGGTATGAGCATTTGAAGTTGATGATCCGGCAGGGTAGTGACATCCCCTCCGAGCCTGACTCACCATCAGAGCCATTCGAGGAGGAGGCGGATGAGCACCAGGAGGAGACCCATCCGCAGGCAGGCACAGAGCAAGCTGCTCCCCAGGAAGAGGTTCCACATCAGATTGAGGCCGCAGATCCTGAAATCCTGATCCAGTCAGCACCTCCTCTACAGCAGCCAGATCCTCAGCCCACTACCACCGGGACTCCATCTACCATCCCTACCAGTGATGACACCCCTTCACACCCAGCTTGACTGAGCATTAGGGACGATGCTTCACTTTAAGTGTGGGGAGGTCGCCATCTCTGGCGTTTTATTTTGGTGAACCACTACATCTCTTTTTCTTTTATTCTGGACATTTTTCTGTATTTTTCTTTTTATTGTTATTTTCTGAGTACTTATACATTGATACTTTGATGTATTTCTACTCTATTTCTGCATTTTGCATTTTTAGTTCATTTTTTTAGCAATTTAGTTTATTTTAGTTATTTAGTTTAGTTTGCAATTCTAACTTATTAGTGGATTGATTAGTATAGTTTACCCTTTTTAGCATAAGATAGCATAGTCTAAATTGAAAAATATAAAAAGGAAGTAAGCTAGGAAATTGAACATAACAGATTTAAATCCATAAACCCTATATATAGAGCATTACATCATATAGTTAAGTTGACAACATTTCATCAAGGAGGAACACTAAAACCATAAAAGCCACCTAAGACAATTTTTTTATGAGAATAATGGGAAATTTTAACTAAACCTCCATGACATACATGAGTGATATATGATTTATAAGTTTGAGAACATACAGCCTATGAGTTTTGAGCTTAATTGTATGGTTACATTTAAACCATAATATTTTATTCCTGTGTGTTCCGCTCTTCTTTTCTATTCTGGTGTTCTTTACTTTATTTTAATCTATATGTCCAGTTATAAAATATAGATACATACCAAGAGAGTGATTGAGGCCTTGTTTGATTTTAACTCACTATCCCAAATAAAGCCTACCTTTTATGCCATCCTTGTTAGCCCCTTTGAACCTTTTAATCCCCTTTTATTCTATTTAGCCACACTACTAGCCTTAAGCAGAAAAATAAAATAAAATCCCAAGTTGAATCCTTGGTTAGCTTAAGATAGAAATTGTGTAATTAATTAAGAGTGGGGAAACTTTATGGGAACATGGATGACAAAAACAAGGGTAGAAAAGTTGAAAAGAAATTAAGAATTTTTGGGAAGCACGCTCATGTGGAATTAAAATAATTAATTACCATGTGCATCAAAAACAAAAAAAAAACAAAAATGCAAATTAAAGCAAATGCACATGGTATAAGAACAAAATATGAGCATGTGACATAAAAAGTGGGAATTATGGGAAAATGGGTAAAGAAGCTTTACTTTAGAAATTATGTGTGTTAGGTGAGATCTTAGACTAATTAAGGAATCACTTATTAGCTCACTTAGCCTTATACATATACCCTTACCTTTACCTTGGCCCCATTACAACCTTAATTAAAGACCTCATGATTTTTGGTATGTCTATATTTTATAATTGTTGATTGGTTAGATGAAAAATAAAGTTATAGAAAATAAGGATAAAAAGAAGAATAGAGTGATTAACCCAATAAACACTGAGTGACTAGAGAGTAAACACAAAATCCAGTGAGGGTTCACCAACTCATTAACATATATCTCTGCTTAAATTACTAATTGTCTTGCAAGTTTATTAAATGTTTTTCTCTCCCATCTCAATTGTAAAAATGCCTTATCATTATCTAAGGTTGGCTATATATATATATATATGACTCCTTGAGAATGTGAATTGATTTAACTACATGTAAGCTTTATATATGAGTGAATGAAATTAGAATTGCATCATGCATTTAGTTAGTTGCATTTGATTAGAATTGCATTGCATGGCATTCAACTACTTCAAAACCTTACTTTTTACCTTGGACATAGCATGAGGACATGCTATTACTTAAGTGTGGGGAGGTTGATAAACCCATATTTTATGATATATTTTATGCTTAATCTGAGTGATTTATTCAATCTTTCACCCACTTATTCATATTAATTGTATTGTTTTACTTCTCCTTCCTTATTATGTGATGTATGTGAAAAACATGTTTCCTATGCTTTTAAATTAATTATTTTAATCACCTTTAATTCCATTCGATGCCGTGATTAGTGTGTTGAGTAGTTTCAGAACTTCTAAGGCAGGAATAACTTAAAGGATGGAAAAGGAAACATAAAAAAATGGAAGGAAAGCACAAAACGGAGTTTTGAAGAAACTGGCATCCACGCGATCGCATGGACGACGCGATCGCGTGCCAGAAGCGAACAGGAAACAACGCGGCCGCATGACTGACGCGACCACGCGACTTGAGCAAATCGCATACGACGCGGACACGAGAACGACACGACCGCGTGACAAGGAGAACTCCGAATGACGCGACCGCGTGACCCACGCGGACGCGTGACAGAGGCCACGCACCAGAAATTGCAGAAACGCTCATAGCGGATTCTAAAGCCTTTTTGGCCCAAATTCAAGTCCAGAAGTCAGAGACCAGAGGTTATGAAGTGGAGGAATGCATCCTTCGAAGGAGACTTGAGGAGGCTATTCATAATTCACTTTTCATATTTTAGATGTAGTTTTTAGGGAGAGAGGTTCTCTCCTCTCTCTCTCTTTAGGATTAAGATTTAGGATTTAGGACTTCTCTTAGTTTTAGGAGTGACTCTCAATCCCAGGTTCTTTATTTTTATTCATCCCAATTTAATTTATGAACTGTTCCATGTTATAGATTACTCTTTTAAATTAATGTTATTTAAGATATTTCAGTTTAATATTGCTTCCTTTTATTTATGTTATTGTTGTTCTCAATCTGAAGACATTCTTATTCCTGTAACACCCTACCATACAGAGTCTTATGCTTAAGTCATAATTCAGAGATGGCAAGGTATTACGACCTCTAAAATAAAAATTTAGTATGTGTAGTAGTATAAATGATTAATTATAACTAGGAGCCTTTATAGAAAAAGGGGTAAACAAAAATCGCAACTCGAAAGCGCAACACTCTGATCGATAACGTAACGAACAAGGATAACCAACGCGAGATTATATATATACAAAGGAGGGTCAAAAACAGGAATATCAAGACTCAAAATCCGGCTGCGAAGATAATCGGTCCGAGCATAGCAATATATACATATGATAAAATAAGGAAAACCCCAAAGGAAACCCAAAGGGACACAAATACATAAAACCTATTCTCCAAAATCTCCTATAAGAGGAGTCATCACAGTTTATATTATTTAATGGAGATAAAAGTATCTAAACAAAACATATAAACTAAACAGAGTCCCCAAGAACAAAGGATCTTCGCTAATCCAGAAGTCTCCAGCAGGCCTCAGCGAGAAACCTCACGTCCTGCATTTGAAAACCACAAAATCCGCATGGGTGAGAACTAGAGGTCCCCAGCATGGTAACAGCTTCCACATATATAATACATAATAATAGAGGAAAGCCGAAGGCAATCCTAGAACTTCCTCCAGATAATATCAAAGCTTATAAACAAGCTAAACCATATAAGGGCATCTGACTAAAGATTCTTCAGTCTAACTAATACTTCCCTTTCCAATTCCTTCAAACCTCCCAACCACCATCAGGAGTATAATGTAGCAAACACAGTTATATCAAACAAGAGATATACAAATAGGAACAGATAAGGCATTTAGATAATGAGCAAGTAATATGCAGTCAAATAGGCAATCTCAAACAATTCATATAGTATGCATATGATGAATGCCTGTCCCTAGTGGCTGATGATATCATCTGTCGGTTATAGAGCCAACCCGACAAGTCCTGGTAGTTAACCATTGGACTGTCCCTCTGTCGTGTCTCCCCAACTCGAGTTATACTCAATATAAACTTGATCATAATCATGATCCATATCCGTCACCCTCACTGGTGAATATTTATGGGGGTGAGCTCATCCAAGGCTTTCACAGTGCTCGGCCACCCTGACGACATAGGCTCAAAAGAGCTTCAAGTCTCAACCTGGAGCGTGTGGTGGCTAGCCACTGCTTTCTCCCAGGGAAACTCTCATCTCCGATAATGGAAGTGCAACATTCACAATTCATTCAACAGCATATATATGCATTTATTCTTAGCCATAATCATGGCTCCACCGTAACACGGCAATAATCCAGCCATCCGGCTCACGGTTAAATCCATAACCAGCCATCTGGCTCACGGTTAAATCCATAACCAGCAATCTGGCTCACGGTTAAATCCATAACCAGCCATTTCATTAACAATTACGGCCTTTCGGCCCATGGCATAACAAGCACTTCCACCGCCATCCTCCGCCTCCCACATAATCATCTTTGATCCTCATTGATCATTCATTTTTCCCTTGCTTCACTCGCAAGTTACGACATCCCCTAGCTCCTTTTCTAATTGCTAGGCATATCATAAAGATTTAAGACATAAGTGGTGAGATCGGAGGTTTAGAAGTATGAGATTTGGCTTTTAAAACTCAAAAATCAACTTTGGGATGAAAACAGGGCCACGTGTACGTGCACTCCACGCGCACGCGTAGATGGCCACAAAACTCATCGACGTATATGCGTCCTACACACGAACGCGTGGATTGAAAATTAGCCAATCTACACGCACGCGTCAACCACACGTACGCGTGGGTACTCTCGTGCCCCAAGCACAAAACTGGCACAGTTCAGGCACAACCCTCTGGAAAATGGCTGGGCATTGGGTGCAGCACATCGGCACGCCCGCGCACACCACTCGCACGCGTGGATGGCGCTTTTTGGAAGAACGGTGCGTACGCGCCAAGTGCGCCTATGCGCGGGGGATTATTCTGCTAAAATTTTTCTAAGTTAAAAGCTGCAGAATTCACAGATTCAACCCCCAATCTTCCAACGGACATAACTTTCTCATTTTAAATCGTTTTTCACCCGTTCTTCAAACGGCATGGACATCCCAGATCCAATTTCATTTCTAAATAGATTTGGCACAAAAAGAAGATCCGTAGTCCAAGTTATGTCCCATCAAAGTGTGCCCAAAAACCATGTTTTTCATAAAAACCACAAAGTGCCATTTTCAAAACAAGCCATTTTCAACTCTTTTCAAAACCAATCAAAACATGCCAATTTCATCCCTTTTCTTTGAAATCAATCAAAATATATCAAATTCAACATTAAGCCTCCTCAACTCACACATTGACACATTACCACAATTTACAAAATCACTATCCCATCATTTTAGCCCACTTCACCCAAGTGGCTCAAACCCAAACACATTGACATATCATATACTCTTCCTCATGCCAATTTTCAACAACACCAATTCCAATAAATCATCATTGTACACAATCAATATCATAACTGTGAGGCAGATTGCCAGATCTTTGGCAACTATCACAATTAGGCACAAACGCTCGGAAATCTTTATAGAGAGTAGGCCAGTAGAAGCCACATTGGAGGACTCTTGTGGCTGTTCGCTCACTTCCAAAATGTCCTCCATACTGTGATCCATGGCAATGCCATAGGATTCTCTATGCTTCTTCTTTAGGCACACATCTATGGATTACTCCGTCTGCACATCTCTTGAAGAGATATGGTTCATCCCAAAGATAGTAGTTTGCATCTATGATTAACTTCTTTGATTGCTGCCTACTATACTCTTTGGGTATGAATCTTACTGCCTTGTAGTTTGCAATGTCTGCAAACCATGGCACTTTTTGGATGGCAAAGAGTTGCTCATCCGGAAAGGTCTCAGAGATCTCAGTGAGAGGGAGGGACGCCCCTTCTACTGGTTCTATTCGGGACAGGTGATCTGCTACTTGGTTTTCTGTCCCTTTTCTGTCTCTTATTTCTATATCAAACTCTTGCAGAAGCAACACCCATCTGATGAGTCTGGGTTTTGAATCCTACTTTGTGAGTAGATATTTAAGAGCAGCATGATCAGTGTACACAATCACTTTTGATCCTACCAAATATGATCTGAACTTGTCAATGGCGTAAACCACTGCAAGCAGCTCTTTTTCTGTGGTTGTGTAATTCTTCTGTGCGTCATTTAAAACACGACTGGCATAGTAAATGACGTGCAGAAGCTTGTCATGCCTCTGTCCCAATACTACACCAATGGCATGGTCACTGGCATCACACATAAATTCAAATGGTAATGTCCAGTCTGGTGCAGAGATGACTGGTGCTGTGACCAGCTTAGCTTTTAGGGTCTCAAACGCCTGCAGACACTCCTTATCAAAGATAAATGGTATGTCAGCAGCTAGCAGATTGCTTAGAGGTTTGGCAATTTTTGAGAAGTCTTTTATAAACCTCCTATAGAATCCTGCATGCCCCAGAAAGCTTCTGATTGCCTTAACATTGGCTGGTGGTGGTAATTTTTCAATTACCTCTACCTTAGCTTGATCCATCTCTATTCCTTTGTTCGAGATTTTGTGCCCAAGGACAATTCCTTCAGTCACCATAAAGTGACATTTCTCCCAGTTTAAAACTAGGTTGGTCTCTTGGCATCTCTTTAGAACAAGTGCTAGATGGTCAAGACAGGAGCTGAATGAGTCTCCAAATACTGAAAAGTCATCCATGAAAACTTCCAGAAATTTTTCCACCATATCAGAGAAAATTGAGAGCATGCACCTCTGAAAGGTTGCAGGTGCATTGCACAGGCCAAATGGCATCCTTCTGTATGCAAATACTCCAGATGGACATGTGAATGCCATTTTCTCCTGATCCTGGGGATCTACTGCAATTTGATTATAACCTGAATATCCATCCAAGAAGCAGTAGTATTCATGACCTGCTAGTCTTTCTAGCATTTGGTCTATGAATGGTAAAGGAAAATGATCCTTTCTGGTGGCTGTATTGAGCCTTCTATAATCAATACACATACGCCACCCTGTAACTGTTCTTGTAGGAACCAGTTCATTTTTTTCATTATGAACCACTGTCATGCCTCCCTTCTTAGGGACGACTTGGACAGGGCTTACCCAGGGGCTGTCAGAAATAGGATAAATAATCTCAGCCTCTAGTAATTTAGTGACCTCCTTCTGCACCACTTCCTTCATGGCTGGATTCAGCCGCCTTTGTGGTTGGACCACTGGCTTGGCGTCACCCTCCAATAGGATCTTGTGCATGCATCTAGCTGGGCTAATGCCCCTAAGATCACTGATGGACCACCCAAGAGCTGTCCTGTGTGTCCTTAGCACTTGAATTAGTGCTTCCTCTTCCTGTGGCTCTAGGGTAGAGCTTATGATTACAGGAAAGGTATCACCTTCTCCCAGAAATGCATATTTCAGGGATGGTGGTAATGGTTTGAGCTCGGGTTTGGGAGGTTTCTCCTCTTCTTGAGGGATTTTCAGAGGTTCTATTATTCTCTCTGATTCCTCCAAATCAGGCTGAATATCATTAAAGATGTCCTCTAGCTCTAATTCGAGACTCTCAGTCATATTGACCTCTCTTACCAGAGAGTCAATAATATCAACACTCATGCAGTCATTTGGGGTGTCTGGATGTTGCATGGCTTTGACAACATTCAACTTGAACTCCTCATCATTGACTCTCAAGGTTACTTCCCCTTTTTGGACGTCAATGAGGGTTCGGCCAGTTGCTAGGAAAGGTCTTCCTAGAATGAGAGTTGCACTCTTGTGCTCCTCCATTTCCAGCACCACAAAGTCAGTAGGAAAGGCAAATGGCCCAACCTTGACAATCACGTATTCAATCACGCCTGATGGGTATTTAATGGAGCCATCAGCAAGTTGAAGACATATCCGGGTTGGTTTGACTTCTTCAGTCAAACCAAGCTTTGTGATAATAGATGCAGGTATTAGATTGATACTTGCCCCAAGATCGCATAGAGCTTGCTTGGTACAATTACCCTCTAATGTGCATGGTATCATAAAGCTCCCGGGATCTTTAAGCTTCTCAGGTAAGCTTTTCAGAATGACTGCACTGCATTCTTCAGTGAGGTAAACTTTTTCAGTTTCCCTCCAATCCTTCTTATGACTTAAGATCTCTTTCATGAACTTAGCATAAGAGGGTATTTGCTCAAGTGCTTCTGCAAATGGAATTTTTATTTCAAGAGTCCTGAGATAGTCTGCAAAGTGGGCAAATTGCTTATCCTGTTCCGCTTGGCGGAGTTTCTGAGGATAAGGCATTTTGGCTTTGTATTCCTCAACCTTAGTTGCTGTAGGTTTATTGCCTACAGATGTGGATTGAGAAGCCTTTTTAGAAGGGTTGTTATCAGCACTTGTATGTGACTGATCCCCCACTGGCGTTTGAATGCCAGGGGTGGGAGCTGGAGTGGCGTTAGACGCCAACTCCTTATCTGTTACTGGCGTCTGAACGCTAGAACTGTGCTCCCCTTGGGCGTTCAACGCCGGATTCATGCTTGTTTCTGGCGTTGAACGCCAGGAATGAGCATGGTCTGGGCGTTCAGTGCCAGCATTATTCCTCTCTGGGCTCTGATTGTCCTCAGAGGGATTTTGAGTAGCTATTTGTTCATTTCTTGGCTTCCTGCTGCTTTGAAGTGAAGTATTTAATATTTTCCCACTTCTTAATTGAACTGCTTGGCATTCTTCTGCTATTTGTTTTGACAGTTGCTTTTCTGTTTGCTTTAACTGTACTTCCATATTCCTGTTAGCCATTCTTGTTTCCTGTAGTATTTCCTTGAATTCGGCTAGTTGCTGGGTTAGAAAGTCTAATTGCTGATTGAATTCATTAGCTTGATCCACAGGACTGAGTTCATCAATTACTGTTTTAGCTTCTTCTTTCATGGAAGATTCACTGCTTAGGTACAGATGCTGATTTCTGGCAACTGTATCAATAAGCTCTTGAGCTTCTTCAATTATTTTTCTCATATGTATAGATCCACCAGCTGAGTAGTCTAGAGAAATCTGAGCTTTTTCTGTAAGCCCATAGTAGAAGATGTCTAATTGCACCCACTTTGAAAACATTTCAGAGGGGCATTTTCTTAGCATCTCTCTATATCTCTCCCAGGCATCATAAAGGGATTTATTATCTCCTTGTTTGAAGCCTTGGATGCTTAGTCTTAGCTGTGTCATCCGTTTTGGAGGGAAATAGTGATTCAGGAATTTTTCTGACAGCTGTTTCCATGTTTTTATGTTGTTCTTAGGCTGGTTATTTAACCACCTCTTAGCTTGATCTTTTACAGCAAATGGAAACAGTAATAATCTGTAGACATCCTGATCTACTTCCTTATCATGTACTGTGTCAGCAATTTGTAAAAATTATGCCAGAAACTCTGTAGGTTCTTCCTGTGGAAGACCGGAATACTAGCAGTTTTGCTGCACCATGATAATGAGATGAGGATTCAACTCAAAGCTACTAACTCCAATGGAGGGTATACAGATACTACTCCCATATGAAGCAGTAGTGGGGTTAGGATATGACCCTAGAATCCTCCTGGACTGTTCATTTCCACTTAGTTCCATGATGGAATAAAGGAGATGGTATGGATGTTGATATTATTTATTTTATAAAAAATTATTTTATAAAATAAAGTAAAAATAGAACAAGTAAAAATAAAATAAAATAAAATAATGAAAATATTTTTTTGAAGATTTTTGAAAAATTTGAGGAAAAGGAGAAAGTGGTTAGGATAAAATTTTTGAAAAAAACGATAATAAAATATATATTAAAAAATAAGAATTGAAAAATTTTGAAATTGAAATCTGAATTTTTATATAAAAAATTTCGAAAATATAGTTTAAAATTAGTTAGAAAAGATATTTATTTTTCTTTTGAATTTTGAATTTTATGGTGAAAGAGAAAAAAAACACACAAAGGACACAAGACTTAAAATTTTTAGATCTAATGCTCCTTATTTTCGAAAATTGTGGAGGGAAAACACCAAGGAACACCAAACTTAAAAATTTTAAGATCAAAACACAAGAAAGACTCAAGAACACCTTGAAGATTCACAAGAATACCAAGAACAAAAGAAAGAACACCAAACTTAAAATTTTTAGAAAACCAAGATAAATTTTCAAAAATTAAAGAAAGATCAACAAGAAAACACCAAACTTAAAGTTTGGCACAAGATTAAATTAAATTAAGAAAAATTATTTTAAAAAAAAAAGATTTTAAAAAGAAGATGCCCAATTGCCAAGAACATAAGCCAACGCTATAACCAACTGAGCTAAAAATGTAATGTATTTTAAAGATGTATTATTTTTATGGATAAAAGTATAATTTTTGAAAGTTAATGTTTTGAAAAAGCGCAAGAAAAACAAGAAAAGACACAAAACAAGAAAAACTCAAGATCAAACAAGAAAAATAAACAAGAACAACTTGAAGATTAATGAAGAACAAAGGACACAATTTCGAAAATTTAAAGAAAAATATAAAATATGCAATTAACACCAAACTTTAAACAAGACACTAAACTCACGAAAAGAAATTAAAAATTAAAAATTGATAAAGAAAAATAATATTTTTGAAAATTTTTTTTTTAAAAAGGGATAATAAAAGATGCAATTCTAGTGAAAAAAAAGGATAAATTCTTCCTAATCTAAGCAACAAAATAAACCTTTAGTTGTTCAAACTCGAATATTCCCCGGCAACGGCGCCAAAAACTTGGTGCACGAAATTGTGTATGCCAATATTAATGGACTATTTAACACAGCTTCGTACCACTAACCAGCAAGTGCACTGGGTCGTCCAAGTAATACCTTACGTAAGTAAGGGTCGATCCCACAGAGATTATTGATTTGAAGCAAGCTATGTTTATTTTATTATTCTTAGTCAGGATATTAATTAAAATTATCAGTTGGATTTATTAGAAAAATAAAAGAGTGTGAAATAGTTACTTGTTGTGCAGTAACGGAGAATATGTTGGGGTTTTTGGAGATGCTTTGTCCTTTGAATCCCTGCAACATAATGCTTACTCACTTTCATAAATGCAAGGCTCCTTCCATGGCAAGCTGTATGTAGGGAATCACCATTGTCAGTGGCTACCTCCCATCTTCTCAGTGAAAACAGTCCAGATGCTCTGTCACAGCACGGCTAATCAGCTGTTGGTTCTCGATCATGTTGGAATAGGATCCATTGATCCTTTTGCGTTTGTCATCACGCCCAGCAATCGTGAGTTTGAAGCTCGTCACAGCCATTCAATCCTTGAATCCTACTTGGAATACCACAGACAAGGTTTAGACTTTCCGGATCCTCAAGAGTGGCCGCCATCAGTTCTAGCTTATACCACGAAGATTCTGATTAAGGAAGCTAAGAGATAATCATTCAATCTGATGTAGAACGGAGGTGTTTGTCAGACACACGTTCATGGATTGAGGAAGGTGATGAGTGTCACGGATCATCACCTTCTCCATAATTAAGCGCAAATGAATATCTTAGATAGGAACACGCATGTTTGAAAGGAGAAACAGAAACAATTGCATTAATTCATCGAGACGCTGCAGAGCTCCTCACCCCCAACAATGGAGTTTAGAGACTCATGCCGTCAAAGTTTATGTAATTCAGATCTGAAAATGTCATGAGGTACAAGATAAGTCTCTAAAAGTTGTTTAAATAGTAAACTAGTAACCTAGGTTTACAGAAAATGAGTAAACTATGATAGATAGCGCAGAAATCCACTTCTGGGGCCCACTTGGTGTGTGCTGGGGCTGAGACTTAAGCTTCTCATGTGCCTGGGCTGTTTTGGGCGTTTAACGCCAGGTTGTAACCTGTTTCTGGCGTTGAACTCCAACTTGTAACTTGTTTCTGGCGCTGGATGCTAGACTGCAACACGGAACTCGCGTTGAACGCCAGTTTAAGTCGTCTATCCTTGATCAAAGTATGGACTATTATATATTGCTGGAAAGCCCTGGATGTCTACTTTCCAACGCAATTGAGAGCGCGCCATTTGGAGTTCTGTAGCTTCAGAAAATCCATTTCGAGTGCAAGGAGGTCAGAATCCAACAGCATCAGCAGTCCTTTTTCAGCCTAAACCAGATTTTTGCTCAGCTCCCTCAATTTCAGCCAAAAATTATCTGAAATCACAGAAAAATATACAAACTCATAGTAAAGTCCAGAAATATGATTTTTGCTTAAAAACTAATAAAATTCTATTAAAAACTAATTAAAACATACTAAAATCTACATGAAATTACCCCCCAAAAAGCGTATAAAATATCCGCTCATCACTTTTCAATATCACCAATCAAGCTCCAATATTCACAAATACACAACCTAAGCAACAACCATCATACCCATACACAACATCTCAATACCCAAACATCATAGAATAACAAATTACAGTAGGATTGAGAATCTTACCACCCAAGGTCCAAGAAGACAAGATTAACCTTCTCCTTCAAGAGAGTTGGGTCCTATAACATCAAAGAGCCCAAAATCTCAATATTTTTGCTCATAAAACTCGAAAACAAAGATGGAATTTCGAAGAGCAAAACGTGACTTACCTCAAGATTAATTGTATGGGTTTTGTAGAGCTCTTCACGGTGAACGCGTGGCCGCAAACGGAGCGGCAATCGGAGCTCTAGATCAAAAGTTATGGTGGTTTGAAGATCAAGTGAGAGATAAAAGTTTGAGAGAGTATTCTTCCCTCATGGCCTCCATTTCAGCGTGTGTGTGTGTGTAATGAGGAGAGAGAGTGCTGAAAACTAGGGTTTTGGTTTAGTTTAGTTGGGCCAAGGGCCCACTTTGGGTCCGGTTGGCCCGGTTTGGCCCGTTCGGTCCAATCTTGGTCCGAATTCTATAAAATTGGTACCGAAATTCTCGTCTCAATCTCCTCTATCACATTAAGCCATAAAAATCACATTTTGGGCTTTCTAGAATAAATTATCATTTATGGGTTAATTAGCCGTTAATTAACCGGGTTTTACAATTCCAGTAGATACAATTTTCTTTCCTTTTGGCTTTGGTTAAATAATTGGTGACCCTAAGGTTATCAGCTCCATTGTTGATTGAAAATTGGATTTCTTCATTTCATTAATTCATATTCCAATAACTCTAGCCTTTTCCAAGGAAAGACTAGGACTTGAGGATTCGAATTAATTCATCCACTTAACTTACCTTCATAGTTAGAGGTTAACAAAGTGGGAGAAAAATCCAATTCTCATCACAATTGATAAAGATAACTAGGATAGGACTTTCAGTCTTTATACCTTGCCAAGAGTTTATTTTACAGTTATTTATTTATTTTTATTGCTTTGAAAATATACCTGTGCCCATTGCCCAACTTCCAAAACCCCAATTTACAAACTCATAACCAATAATAAAAACATACTTCCCTGCAATTCCGTGAGAAGACGACCCGAGGTTTAAATACTTCGGTTATCAATTTATTTATGGGTTTGTTACTTGTGACAACCAAAACGTTTGTATGAAGGAATTTCTGTCGGTTTAGAGACTATATCTACAACGCGACTGTTTTTTATGAAATTCTTCACTGGCAAAAATCCTAACGTCAATGGTGCATAGGGAGGTGGTGGTTCTCGGAAGTAATTGGATTGGAATTGGTGTGGATATGGGTTAGGGTCATATGGAGGTGAATGGTGGAAAGGGGCTTGTGAGTGTGGTGGTTCAAAGCTATGTTAAGGAGGTGGTTCATTGGCATTTGATGGGGCTTGATGGTAACTACAAGGGGGTCCAGCATACCTATCATCTTGGTATGCATTATAGAATGGTCTTCGTCCATGATATCTTGGAAGGTGTTGTCGCTTAAAGGGTTGATCAGACCCTGTTGTCTCCGTCCATCTTTGATTGCTTTGATCTTGATGCATATTCCTGTTATAGCTTCCTCTTCCTGCAACATAGTTGTAACCAGACTCATAGCCAAAGGGGTGAGAGTTCATAGTAGTTAGAGAAAATAAAAACAAAAACTAACAAAAAGAAAATATTTTGAAAAAGATATAATTTTTGAAAAAGGATAAGATAAGATAAAAAAATTTTTAAAATCTGAAATTTTTTTTTTGAAAAATATTTACAATAACCAATAATAAGGCACACGTTTGCAATTCCCCGGCAACGGCGCCATTTTGACGTTAGGATTTTTGCTAGTAAAGAATTTTATAAAAATATAGTTGCGTTGTGAGTATAGATTCTAAACCAACAGAAAATCCCTTCGTACAAATATTTTGGTTGTCATAAGTAACAAACCCCTTTGAAATTGATAACCGAAGTATTTAAACCTCGGGTCGTCTTCTCAAGGAATTACAGGGAGGTATGTTCTTATTATTGGTTATGCAAAGATATATTTTAGGGTTTTCAAAAGAGTTGAACAAGTAATGTAAAATAACAAGTCGTCAAAATAAAAACTAATAAAGCTCCTGGCAAGGTATGAGAATTGGAAGTCATATCCCAGTCACCTTATCAATTGTGATGAGAATTGGATTTTTCTCCCACTAAGTCAACCTCTAATTATGAAGGTAAGTCAAGTGGATGAATTAATTTTGATTCCTCAGGTCCTAGTCTTTCTTTGGGAAAGGCTAAAGTTATTGGAACCCGAATTAATTCTTGAAGAATTCTAATTTTCAGTCAACAATGAGTTTGATAACTCAAGAGTCACCAATTAATCAACCAGAGCCAAAAGGTAGAAAATCTAAATTATCTATATAAATAAAGGAAAGCAATCATAAATCTGAAATACCTCGAATTATATTAAATAGAAAGTTAGATTGAACATAGAAATCCATAAGCCAAATTGGCAACATCAAATAATCAACTAAAGTAATAAATAAAAGTAGAAAATAAATTAAAGGAACATTGAACCTGTGATAAAGAAGTTGAAATCCTAATCCTAATCCTAATCCTAAATCCTAAGAGAGAGGAGAGAACCTCTCTCTCTAAAAACTACATCTAAAACCTAAAATTGAATTATGATTTTATATGAATTGATGTCCTGAGTCTCTGCATGTTCCCAGACTTTAATTTGTGTTTCTGGGCCAAAAACTGGGTTGAAATGCGGCCCAGAATCTGTGCCAGCGACTTCTGTAATTCTGCAGATCGCACTCGTCACGCGTCCGCGTCGTCCACGCATTTGCGTCACTCAGCATTTCTTGTACCACGCGTGCGCGTCGTCTACGCTTTCGCGTCGTTCGTGCAGCTTCTGATCCGCGCGGTCGCGTCAGGCACGCGAGCGCGTCTCGGTAATTCCTTCTATTTCGCGTGGTCGCGTGAGCCATGTGACGGCATGACTTCTCGCTGGTCATCTCCTCAATTCCTTGTGTTCCTTCCACTTTTGCATGCTTCCTCTTCATTCCTTACGCCATTCCTGCCCTATGAAGCCTGAGACACTTAACATACAGATCATGGCATCGAATGGTATGAAGGAAGATAAAAATATACAATGAAAAGGTCCTTAGGAAGCAAGTTATTAATCATAGGATATTTTTAGGAAGGAATTGT
The DNA here is from genome assembly GCF_003086295.3 of Arachis hypogaea. Classification (NCBI taxonomy): domain Eukaryota; kingdom Viridiplantae; phylum Streptophyta; class Magnoliopsida; order Fabales; family Fabaceae; genus Arachis; species Arachis hypogaea. The sequence continues at coordinate 105,029,533 of NC_092039.1, forward strand.
AAATACATGCAAATCATATGAATAAGTGGGTGAAAATCTTGATAAAACCACTCAATAAAACACAATATAAACCATAAAATAGTGGTTTATCAATGGTGCTTCAGGTTAATGTTTGAGACTTGATAATAATGATGATTGATTTAAGCTGATTGAATGTATGTTTGAGACCCTGGGCAGTAGCAAGGATGATGGTTCGTCCCGCTTGCTCTAGGTCAGAGATTGTGACGCCTGGGTAGTAGCGGCAGTAGTGGTTATTCCACTCGCTCTAGGTTGAGCTTTTAAACACCTGTCTGGGTGTAGCCGCAGTAGTGGTTATTCTACTAGCTCTGGGTTGAGCGGGTAGTAGCAAGGGGGTTGTAGCTCAAACCCACTTGCTCCACGATGGGTGTTTTAGTCCATGGTTAGCTACCAGGCCAGGACGTGTCGGGTTTGCTATATAACCGACGGATAATATCATTAGTCATAGGACAGACATACGTCATATGCATATTATTTGCTTGCTTGTTGTGCATTAATTGAGAATGCCAAATTTATTATAATATGCTAGTTGTTATACTTGATATCTGAATTACTTGTATTCTACTTATGTTTGCCTTTGTCTGCTTGTCTGTCTATGCAAATTCACTAGAGATGGAGGAACGGAGGAAAGGTGAGAAGACTTATTGTGAAGGTTAAGCTTAAACTAGGCTTAGATATCCTTAGAAGACCACCCATTTAAGGTTTCTGTTTTAGTACCTTAGGCTTTATAATCTGAGTGTCGGTATTCTAGGATTGCTTCTGGCATTTCTAGGACCTTATATCTTATGTGCGTGGCACCTTTACCATGCTGAGAACCTCTGATTCTCGTCTCACACTATGTTGTTGTTTTTCAGATCCAGGTCGAGAGGCACCTCGGTAGGCGTCTAGAGCTTCTGCAGTGAAGTGGATTCATTTTGGGGTTTTACTTTTGGTATTCTGCTACATGTGTATAGACTCTCCTTTTATATATACTTGTTGTATTTTGTACCTTTTAGAGGTTTATGGAGAACTAGGATTTTACGTCTGTATTCTAGACTTCGGGTCATGTATATATGTATGTAAATATTCTCCGGCCAGCCTTAGTTTCGTAGGCTGAGTTAGGAGCTTGTTATTTGTACCTTTGACCCTCTATTCCTACTTTTTGTTCATTATACTTATGAACTTCATTTTCCTGAGTATTGCGCTTTTTATTTTTTCAATTTTTGCTTTATCCATTTTTCAAGGCTCCTCGTATACAGTATCCTTTTCAATAATATTATATATATATTAGAGGTCGTAATACCACTATTTTACGACTTAAGCATAAAGCTCTGTATGGTAGGATGCTACATTTTCTTCTCATCGTCATTCTTTTGTTGCTGCTGTTATTGCTATTATTGTAGTAGAAGGTGAGAAGAAATAGTTCTGAATTGTGCAGGACAATGAGTTAAATACACCTTAATTCACTCAGAAATGAACCGAAAATTACATAATAAATTGTGACACAATTAACTCAAAAATGAACCGAAATTACAAAACAATTGTGACATAATTAACTCAAAAATGAACCGAAATTACATAAAGATTGCGGCACATAAACTCAATTCGAAAACAAGCACATAAACAAGACTGAATCATGAACAAAAACGCATCCAAAATTAATTTTGGATCAGACAACGTCATTAATATGTTTCTTCTTCTTTGTTGTTTGATATTTTCTTCTCTTTTTGTTGGTTTTATTCCTCTTAAGACAGTAAAACAAGAAGAACTATAAGAAAATGAAAAAGGAATGAGAAGATGAAGAAGAAAAGGATGAAAAAGAAGAAGAAGAAGCAGTAGAAGTTGAGGTAAAAGAGGAGAAAGAGTTTTGAATTATGCAAGACAACGAGTCTAAATGAACCTTAATTAACTCCGAAATAAACTGAAATTATATAATGATTGCGACACAATTAACTCAAAAATGAATCAAAATTATATAATGGATTGCGACACAATTAACTCAGAAATGAAGCAAGATTACATAACAATTGCGACATAATTAACTCAGAAATGAATTGAAATTACATAATGATTGCGACATGTAAACTCAGTTTGAAAATAAGCACACAAACAAGACTGAATCGTGAACAAAAACACATCCAAAATCAATTTTGGATCAGACAACGTCATTAATATATATATATTTCTTTTTTGTTTGATATTTTCTTCTCTTTTCTAGGTTTTATTCCTCTTAAAAGAGTAAAACAAGAAGAACTATAAGAAGAAGAAGAGGATGAGAAAGAGTTTTGAATTGTGCAGGACATCGAGTCCAAATGCTCCTTAATTCACTCAGAAATGAACTAAAATTATATAATAATTGTAACATAATTAACTCAGAAATGAACTGAAATTAAATAATAGATTGTGACACAATTAACTCAGGTCGAAAATAAGCACATGAACAAGAGTGAATCATGAACAAAAACACATCTAAAATTAATTTTGGATCCGACAATATCAACATGAAAAAAATTCAACAATAACAATAACAATAACGACGATAATGATAACGACGATATGTATAAGAAGAAGATGATGGAGGAGAAGGATAAAAAGGAAGGAGGAGAAGAAATCCCAATGAGAAAAGGAGGAGGAGGAGGAGGAGGAGGAAGAAGAGGAGGTGGTAGTGGTAGTAGTGGTGACGACAGTAATAAAAGTGAAAAATAATAAACAAAAAAAAGAGGAGAAACGTGTGACTCTAAATTACTTAGATGAACTTAGATGTTAAAATTGCTTAAATGTGGAGAATAATTCATATTTTTAATGGTATTATAATGCTTTTGGTACAAATAACTTGACATAATTCTTGGTAAATGTGAAGAATTATAAGAGCAAATTAAAATTTTTAAATAAAATTTCAAACGTAATTAATGAAATATCTGATAGATTTTTTTTCTAAAACAAAGCAATTAATTTTGTAAATAATTAGTATGGTATAAAAATATATTTGGTGTTAACGAAAAAATTTAATTATGTTATAAAAAATTTAATTATTCTAGTGGCATATTCTTTTGTAAAAAAGATGTGAAGTATGTGTATATATACAAATATGTTGTGAATGATTTTGTGATTTTGAAAAAAAAAGACTTTAGATTGACAAATAAATAATTATATTACGTGTACATAAAAAAATAACTATCATCAATCAATCACTAAATATAAATACATATTTTAGCATTTCATAAAATAATTTTACTATACCATTTGTAAATACTCTATTTATTCGTCTATATTGTATGTTTGATTATTTTACCATGACAAGTTTGATTATTTTGATGGCTAATTATTTAGTTAGAAAATATGTTAAATAATATGTATAAATATATAAATATATAGTGACTGATTTGATAAATAATTTTTAATGTATGCAGACTTTTTTTAGTGGAACTACATGAATCGGTTTATTTGCCACCTCTAAATATATACAAATATCATGTGCTTATGTAATTATATGAAAATTTATATTAAGGGACTCAACGTCTTAATTAATTAATTAATTATTAATTGATCAAAACAATGTTTCAAAATATAAGATTATTTTCCTAAATGTCTACTACTGTATTTTTTTTCTCCTTGAATACTGTATACAGAATTGAAGATCACTTTTTTCTCCTTTTTCGAAATAACTTTAACCGTTATATTCTTTTATTTGAAACTTTATAGGTGTCTTTGAAATACTTACTAGATAAACACAGTGGGTTAATTTATGGGTTACAAATAATATATGTTTTGAATTGACTTAAATAATTGGAAAATAATAATAGGGGGAGAACATTTTAGTAGGAAGAAAAAAGAACTAACTTGTATTAGCTCAAATACAAATTAAAATAAAAATAAGAAAAACACCTAATATTTTGTAATGAAGCATGATTCATTCCATATCCCCAGGCTTTAATAGGAACGAACTGCTCTTATACCAAGTTGTAACGATCCAATTCCCAGTAAGTCATGATCATACCAGAAATCAAGTGTCACCAACTTGTTCACATGAAACCTTTACTACGTATTATTAAGCCTGTAATTGGGTTAGCGTACTATCGAGATTTTGGAAAGACTTTTATAAAAAAACTTACAAGGACGACTAATTAAACATACACAAGCCGGCATTATATATAATCACAACACATAGCATAGACCATACATAAGCATATACAGGTACTATCGTATATATATGTATATATATATATCCTGAGTTAGCATACAACCCTTCAGAAATACTACTATGTACAACCCAACACTCTGGGCCCTGGTTCGTACAGAAACCCCTAAGCTGGCACCCGAACTAGCCTAGTCAACTATGTACATCCTACTCTCTCAGTGAGTCTAATCAAAAGTGAGAGATTAACACAAAAGCTAGGCTAACACAAAAGAAAACTATCAAAAGGCACAACCGTAGCTCCCAGGCCTCAGCTATCATCGTCAGAGGAGATCACAACCACATCAGAACACTCCTCAGGATCCTCGTCCTCGTCATTAGAAATCTCTATAATCTCAGGAGGGGCACTGGCACTCGTGCTACTGGTCTGACCAGCACTCGCCGGTCCACTAATAGAGGCAGTAAGCGGCTCCTCAGAAGATGGCTCGGATGAAGATACTGAGATCTGCTCCACTGGGATGTCCTCCTCCGGTACAGGCTCTGGAAAATGCTCCTCCATGGGTTCAGGCTGAGGCTCAGGGTCCACCTGATCCGCAGGCTGATCGGGATGCTGGTGAGGCACCGGCCCATCATGAAACGGGTGAAATGGAGCATCTGGGTGGAGCCACTGCAGTGGGAACTCATAGGGCATGTCGGGGTTAAACTGTGGAGTGTCAATCGGGTGACGGAAGGGATGATCACGCAGAATGTACATACGAGTCCTAATCTCCGCAGCTACTACATAAAACCTATGATGTACAATATCCTCGTATATATAGGGAGTGTCCATCTCATAAAATATAACTCCGGTATCCATCTGAAGGGGAGAAAGAAAAGGGGTAAGAACTGGGGGGTTCTTAGTAGGGTCGAGGGTGGTTAGTTTAGTCAGGATTACCACAGTTCAAGTAATTTATAACAAAATACACAAGTGTCACAAAGGAATATCTAGTCACCACAACTCAGAATAATATTAAGGGATGCATAAACACAAGAAGACAATCACAAACAATTTCACAATGTCAAGAAAAATGCAAATGCGCAACAAGGATGATGCATGTCTATTCCTAACGCAGGCCATGAGCTCATGTGTCGGTTGCCTACCCGCTCCCGACATTACCCGGGCACAAGTCCCAGATATGACTTTCCAGATGCATACAGTGTGCTTATAAGTCGTACGGCTAGGCCGCATACAGTGTGACTTTCCAAATCAATAAGCGTACATCTGAAAAACAGTTCTCAGTGTGTAGGCGTCCCCACTTTACATTTGGCAAGAAGGCCCAAACAATGTCTCATCTGCTCTCCTGTGGTAGTCATTTCATTACCCAATATATTCCTTTAATCTTTGTTCTCTGCTCTCCTGTGGTAGAGATCCTTTTAGTTAATATATTCTTTAATCTTTATTCTCTGCTCTCCTGTGGTAGAGATTCCTTTAATCTTTCTTTCCTTTACTTTTTGTTCTTCCTCTTCTCCTTTGAATCATTCCACAATATAACTTATCTTTGATGAAAATAATTTATTTTAATATAGAGAGTAATTTTGAATAAAACTCAAAATAGCATTTTCTTTTCAAAACTTAGTTTACAGTTATAAACATAACCTCAGTCCTTTTTTTATAAAAATAAACTGACATCCTTCAAAATATAATTTCCAAACTAATTTCTTGTCCTCCAACGAAACCAAAATCCTGTTTTTTTATTTTTTTATCAAAATATTAGCTTAAATTTTATCCATTCTCGAGCTGACTAAAACACAACCTCATCAAAATATCAATATATCAACAAAATTCAACATGAAACGCAATCAAATCTCAATAACACTCAATCCAAACATTAATTCACTTATCAAATATCATTTAGTCGGTGAAAATTTATCAAAACCCTACCTTTGTACGTAATCGAAATACTCGAAACTTCGGAGAAACTTTCTGACCGAGCTGCTGAAGGAAAAAACGTTCGGAATCCTCCGTGAACTCCAGTTGGCCAAACTCAAGGAGTAGGGGAGCTACGTCATTATCGACTTCCACCAGACAAAAGTAATGCCAACACGTAGAGGAGGAAGATACGAACACTTTTATCAGATTAGATTTTTTAATGGAGTTACGAATTAGGAGAAATCGGGAAGGGAGAATGGTTGAGGGTTACGGTTCTTCGATGGGGGATTTTGGTCTCTCTCTTCTCTTTCTTACATGCAATTCAGTTATGAGCTAAAGAAAGGAGATTAGAGGGTATTAGCAACATTGAACAAGAGTATGTGTCAAGGAGAGGGTTATGTGTCATGTTTTCTTTCTTTTTCCCCTTTTTGTTCTTTCTTAGTATATTCGGTCATATTAAAAGGGTATTAATCAAAGGATAAAGGCATTGGATGATAACTCATTATTAAGTTTCTTTGGTCAAAAAAAGAAGGAGACGTGTTATATTTTATATATGTATACATATGTATATAAGCCATGCTAATAAAATCCTAGGTGGATGAATCATGAATTAAAGTACATGGATCCTGTTTATATTTTTTCTTTCTTCTATTCTCTTAATGGATCGGCCAAAGAAAAATAAAATGAACACTGTTAGGTTATAATGCTAATTAAAGACATATGATGAATTAAATAAATAATATATAAGGTTGAATAATATACCATAATAATATTAATATTATTATCTAGGCTTCATTATAATTAAAACAAGTAAAATAGATAAAGAAGATAATTATCAAATTATATTACCATTTATTTTACTTCGGGATTTGAAATCGGCTCATCAAAATAAAACTAATTGCTTTAAAATTTTATTTTAAGAGAAACTCGTGTTAGTAAAAAAAATTAGAGTTCTTACATCCTACCCTCCTAAAAGAAAATTTTGCCCTCAAAATTTCCTTTACCTGTAATCAAGTACGAGTAAACGGTTCTTATTTCATTTCCTAGTTCTCAAGTGTGTTTTGTTTCCTCATTTCGGCCCAACTCACGTACAACAATTAAAGAAATAGAATAATGCAATGCACCAGAATCGTAAAGTGCAGATAGGAAACGAATCTTGACACAATACTGACCTTGGGTCAGGGAGTCCGAGTACGAGCATCTTCAGTCATCATTGTAAATACTCTTCCTGGCTGCTGAGATTTAGCTAAATCTTGAGCAATCTTCTTCTCACAATTCCTCGCCATGTGTCCAGGCATACCACAAAAATAACAAACGTTCGAACCCAATCGACAAGGATTCCTACCATGGTCCTTCCCACACTGATTACACATAAGGTTTGCTAGAGCTGGTTGTGGTCGCTTTCCAGTATCTCGTCCTTGCCTATCAATATTGTCACGAGCAGGAAGATTACTAATTTGCTGATTCCCATAAGAAAGTGTCCTATTCATTTTAAAGTTCCTTCCCTGAGGGGCTATATACCGATTAAAATTTTTCAGAGGTAATTCTTGACGACTCATCTTTGCTGCCGCCACCTTCTTTGTACAGTCTTCCACCAACTGACTCTTATTGACAAGCTCTACAAAATTTCGTATTTCCAGTGGTACTAATGAATGCATCAGCTCGTCGCGAAGTCCTCCTTCGTACTTCAAACACTTCCATTCTTCAAAATCATCTGGGTTTCCCTGACAGATCTTAGAGAATCGGCACAAATCCTCAAATTTTCGAGTATATTCTGCCACTGACATATTCCCCTGCGTCAACTGCATCAGTTCCATTTCTTTAGCATCACGAACAGTTCTAGGGAAATACTTTTTGTAAAATTCCTCCTTAAAAGTATCCCAGTCAATCTCCTCCACCTCCTACCTCAACAAGCGTTGCACTCCATGCCACCAATGTTCAGCTTCTCCCTCTAGCATATAGGTCGCAAACTCCACATGTTGTCTTTCTGGTACATGTTGCGCTCGCAGTGACTTCTCAATACCACGGAACCAATTATCAGCTTCAGTTGCAACAAGCATCCTCTTAAACTTGGGCGGATTCACCTTCAGAAAGGTTGCCAGTGTCATAGGGTTATCGTGATTTCCAGTGCCTTCATTATCATTACCATCTCCACCACGTTCACCATTGCGTCCTCCGTTACGATCTCCGTTCCTCTCCCTTAAACGGTCAATTGCTCGTGTAGTAGCAGTTGCCATTTCACGCACAGCCTCAGCCATGGTGTTCATTGCAGCTATAAAAGCATCTGCACCCCTCGTCGGTTCCTCTGCATGGTTTGCACCACGCCTACCACGTCCTCGTCCCCGTGTAGCCATCAAGATGCTGTGCACACCTAACATGTAATATTAAAGTGATCAGTCTTAACATTTCAGGCAAAGTGTGAATAGTCTCTAAAATGGAAACACAGTGACAATCATGCAATTCATATCACAACGATATCCTATATGCATGAGACACAACTCAGAGAATGCAATGAAGCATGATTCATTCCATATCCACAGGCTTTAATAGGAACGAACTGCTCTTATACCAAGTTGTAACAACCCAATTCCCAGTAAGTCATTATCATACCAGAAATCAAGTGTCACCAACTTGTTCACATGAAACCTTTACTACGTATTATTAAGCCTGTAATCGGGTTAGCTGGTGCGCGAAATTGTGAACAATACTTTTTCACAACTCTCATAATCCCCGGTCATGAACCCCAAAAACTTGGTAGCTCAATACCATGGCATTACACAACTTCGCACAACTAACCAGCAAGTGCACTGGGTCGTCCAAGTAATAAACCTTACGCGAGTAAGGGTCGATCCTACGGAGATTGTTAGTATTGAAGCAAGCTATGGTCATCTTGTAAATCTTAGTCAGGAAAACTCAAATGGTAATGGTGATGAACAAAAATAACACAAAGGTAAAGATAGAGATACTTATGTAATTCATTGGTAGGAACTTCAGATAAGCGCATGAAGATGCCTTCCCTTCCGTCTCTCTGCTTTCCTACTGTCTTCATCCAATCCTTCTTATTCCTTTCCATGGCAAGCTTGTGTAGGGTTTCACCGTTGTCAATGGCTACCTCCCATCCTCTCAGTGAAAGCGATTGCATATGCTCTGTCACAGCATAGCGGAATTCAGCTGTCGGTTCTCGGTCAGGCCGGAATAGAATCCATTGATTCTTTTGCGTCTGTCACTAACGCCCCGCCCGCTAGGAGTTTGAAGCACGTCACAGTCATTCAATCATTGAATCCTACTCAGAATACCACAGACAAGGTTAGACCTTCCGGATTCTCTTGAATGCTGCCATCAGTTCTTGCCTATACCACGAAGACTCTGATCTCACGGAATGGTTGGCTCGTTTGTCAGACGAGCACTCGATTGTCAGGCGATCAACCATGCATCGTGCAATCAAGAATCCAAGAGATATTCACTAGAGCCTTGGTTGCTTGTAGAACAGAAGTGGTTGTCAGTCACCTTGTTCATAGGTGAGAATGATGATGAGTGTCACGGATCATCACATTCATCAAGTTGAAGAACAAGTGATATCTTGGATAAAGAACAAGCGGAATTGAATGAAAGAACAATAGTAATTGCATTAATACTCGAGGTACAGCAGAGCTCCACACCTTAATCTATGGTGTGTAGAAACTCCACCGTTGAAAATACATAAGAACAAGGTCTAGGCATGGCCGAATGGCCAGCCTCCCAAAGAGGGTTCAATCATAAAAACATGATCAAAAGATCCAAAGATCGAAAGACTCCCTAATACAATAGTCAAAGGTCCTACTTATAGAAAACTAGTAGCCTAAGGTGTACAGAAATGAGTAAATGACATAAAAATCCACTTCCGGGCCCACTTGGTGTGTGCTTGGGCTGAGCAATGAAGCATTTTTCGTGCAGAGACTCTTCTTGGAGTTAAACGCCAGCTTTAGTGCCAGTTTGGGCGTTTAACTCCCATTTGGGTGCCAGTTCCAGCGTTTAACGCTGGGATTCCTGAGGGTGACTTTGAACGCCGGTTTGGGCCATCAAATCTTGGGCAAAGTATGGACTATCATATATTGCTGGAAAGCCCAGGATGTCTACTTTCCAACGCCGTTGAGAGCGCGCCAATTGGGCTTCTGTAGCTCCAGAAAATCCACTTCGCGTGCAGGGAGGTCAGAATCCAACAGCATCTGCAGTCCTTTTTAGTCTCTGAATCAGATTTTTGCTCAGGTCCCTCAATTTCAGCCAGAAAATACCTGAAATCACAGAAAAACACACAAACTCATAGTAAAGTCCAGAAAAGTGAATTTTAACTAAAAACTAATAAAAATATACTAAAAACTAACTATATCATACCAAAAACATACTAAAAACAATGCCAAAAAGCATACAAATTATCCGCTCATCACAACACCAAACTTAAATTGTTGCTTGTCCTCAAGCAACTGAAAATCAAATAAGATAGAAAGAAGAGAATATGCAATGAATTCCAAAAACATCTATGAAGATCAGTATTAATTAGATGAGCGGGGCTTTAGCTTTTTGCCTCTGAATAGTTTTGGCATCTCACTCTATCCTTTGAAATTCAGAATGGTTGGCTTCTTTAGGAACTTAGAATCCAGATAGTGTTAATGATTCTCCTAGTAAAGTATGATGATTCTTGAACAAAGCTACTTATTGAGTCTTGGCTGTGGCCCAAAGCACTCTGTCTTCCAGTATTACCACCGGATACATACATGCCACAGACACATAATTGGGTGAACCTTTTCAGATTGTGACTCAGCTTTGCTAAAGTCCCCAATTAGAGGTGTCCAGGGTTCTTAAGCACACTCTTATTTGCCTTGGATCACAACTCTTATTTCTCTATTTTTTCGTTTTCTTTTTCTTTTTCGATTTTTTTTTGAATAGAAATGCTTTTTTCTTGCTTCAAGAATCATTTTGATGATTTTTCAGATCCTCAGTAACATGTCTCCTTTTTCATCATTCTTTCAAGAGCCAACATTCATAAATCACAAATTCAAGATACATATGCACTGTTTAAGCATACATTCAGAGAACAAAAATATTACCACCACATCAAAATAATTAAACTGTTATAAAATTCAAAATTCATGCAATTCTTTCTTTTATCAATTAAGCACATTTTTATTTAAGAAAGGTGATGGATTCATAGGACATTCATAACTTTAAGGCATAGACACTAAGACACTAATGATCACAAGACACAAACATGGATAAACATAAGCATAAAATTCGAAAAACAGAAGAATAAAGAACAAGGAAATCAAAGAACGGGTCCACCTTAGTGATGGCGGCTCTTTCTTGCTCTTGAAGATCCTATGGAGTGCTTGAGCTCCTCAATGTCTCTTCCTTGTCTTTGTTGTTCCTCCCTCATGATTCTTTGATCTTCTCTAATTTCATGGAGGATGATGGAGTGTTCTTGATGCTCCACCCTTAGTTATCCCATGTTGGAACTCAACTCTCCTAGGGAGGTGTTTAATTGCTCCCAATAGTTTTGTGGAGGAAAGTGCATCCCTTGAGGAATCTCAGGGATCTCATGATGAGTAGGATCTCTTGTGTGCTCCATCCTCTTCTTAGTGATGGGCTTGTCCTCATCAATGGGGGTGTCTCCATCTATGTCAACTCCCACTGAACAACAGAGGTGACAAATGAGATGAGGAAAGGCTAACCTTGCCAAGGTAGAGGACTTGTCCGCCACCTTATAGAGTTCTTGGGCTATAACCTCATGAACCTCTATTTCTTCTCCAATCATGATGCTATGGATCATGATAGCCCGGTCTATGGTAACTTCGGACCGGTTGCTAGTGGGAATGATTGAGTGTTGTATGAACTCCAACCATCCTCTAGCCACGGGCTTGAGGTCATGCCTTCTTAATTGAACCGGCTTTCCTCTTGAATCTCTCTTCCATTGGGCGCCCTCTTCACATATGATTGTGAGGACTTGGTCCAACCTTTGATCAAAGTTGACCCTTCTAGTGTAAGGATGTTCATCTCCTTGCATCATAGGCAAGTTGAACGCCACCCTCACACTTTCCGGACTAAAATCCAAGTATTTCCCCCGAACCATAGTAAGATAATTCTTTGGATTCGGGTTCACACTTTGGTCATGGTTCTTGGTGATCCATGCATTGGCATAGAACTCTTGAACCATTAAGATTCTGACTTGTTGAATGGGGTTGGTAAGAACTTCCCAACCTCTTCTTCGGATCTCATGTCGGATCTCCGGATATTCACCCTTTTTGAGTGAAAAAGGGACCTCAAGGATCACCTTCTTCAAGGCCACAACTTCATAGAAATGGTCTTGATGCACCCTTGAGATGAATCTTTCCATCTCCCATGACTCGGAGGTGGAAGCCTTTGCCTTCCCTTTCCTCTTTCTAGAGGTTTCTCCGGCCTTGGATGCCATAAATGGTTATGGAAAAACAAAAAGCAATGCTTTTACCACACCAAACTTAAAATGTTTGCTCGTCCTCGAGCAAAAGAAGAAAGAAGAGAGTAGAAGAAGAAGAAAAGGAGGAGATGGAGAGGGCTTTATGTTCGGCCATTTGAGGGTGGGTTTGGGTGGGAAAGTGGTTTGAATTTGAATGTTGGGGTAGGTGGGGTTTTATGAAGGATGGATGTGAGTGGTGAAGAGAAAGATGGGATTTGATAGGTGAGGGGTTTTTGGGGAAGAGGTATTGAGGTGATTGGTGAAGAAGAGAGAGAGTGGTAGGGTAGGTGGGGATCCTGTGGGGTCCACAGATCCTGAGGTGTCAAGGAAAAGTCATCCCTGCACCAAATGGCATGCAAAATCACGTTTTGTGCCATTTCTGGCGTTAAACGCCGGGCTGGTGCCCATTTCTGGCGTTTAACGCCAGCATCTTGCCCCTTTCTGGCGTTTAACGCCAGTCTGGTGCCCCTTTCTGGCGTTAAACGCCCAGAATGGTGCCAGACTGGGCGTTAAACGCCCACCAGCTAACCTCACTGGCGTTTAAACGCCAGTGGGTGCGTCCTCCAGGGTGTGCTATTTTTCTTCCTGTTTTTCATTCTGTTTTTGCTTTTTTCATGGATTTTGTGACTTCTTATGATCATCAACCTACAAAAGACATAAAATAACAAAAGAAAAATAGTTAATTATAAAATATTGGGTTGCCTCCCAACAAGCGCTTCTTTATTGTCATTAGCTTGACAGAGGACTCTCATGGAGCCTCACAGATACTCAGAAACGTGTTGGAACCTCCCAACACCAAACTTAGAGTTTGAATGTGGGGGTTCAACACCAAACTTAGAGTTTGGTTGTGGCCTCCCAACACCAAACTTAGAGTTTGACTGTGGGGGCTCTGTTTGGCTCTGTTTTGAGAGAAGCTCTTCATGCTTCCTCTCCATGATGACAGAGGGATATCCTTGGGCCTTAAACACCAAGGATTCTTCATTCACTTGAATGATCAACTCTCCTCTATCAACATCGATCACAGCCTTTGCTGTGGCTAGGAAGGGTCTGCCAAGGATGATGGATTCATCCATGCACTTCCCAGTCTCTAGGACTATGAAATCAGTAGGGATGTAATGGTCTTCAACTTTAACCAGAACATCCTCTACAAGTCCATGGGCTTGTTTCCTTGAATTGTCTGCCATCTCTAGTGAGATTTTTGCAGCTTGCACCTCAGAGATCCCTAACTTCTCCATTACAGAGAGGGGCATGAGGTTTACACTTGACCCTAAGTCACACAAGGCCTTCTTGAAGGTCATGGTGCCTATGGTACAAGGTATTGAAAACTTCCTAGGATCCTGCCTCTTTTGAGACAGTGTCTGCCTAGACAAGTCATCCAGTTCCTTGGTGAGCAAAGGGGGTTCATCCTCCCAAGTCTCATTTCCAAATAACTTGTCATTTAGCTTCATGATTGCTCCAAGGTATTTAGCAACTTGCTCTTCAGTGACATACTCATCCTCTTCAGAGGAAGAATACTCATTAGAGCTCATGAATGGCAGAAGTAAGTCTAATGGAATTTCTATGGTCTCATTTTGAGCCTCAGATTCCCATGGTTCCTCATTAGGGAACTCACTGGAGGCCAGTGGACGTCCAGTGAGGTCTTCCTCAGTGGCGTTCACTGCCTCTTCTTCCTCCCAGAATTCGGCCATGTTGATGGCCTTGCACTCTCCTTTTGGATTTTCTTCAGTATTGCTTGGAAGAGTACTTGGAGGGAGTTCAGTAATTTTCTTGCTCAGCTGACCTACTTGTCCTTCCAAATTTCTGATAGAGGACCTTGTTTCAGTCATGAAACTTTGAGTGGTTTTGATCAGATCAGAGACCATGGTAGCTAAGTCAGAGGTATTCTGCTTAGAGCTCTCTGTCTGTTGCTGAGAAGATGATGGAAAAGGCTTGCTATTGCTAAACCTATTTCTTCCACCATTATTGTTATTGAAACCTTGTTGAGGTCTCTGTTGATCCTTCCATGAAAGATTTGGATGATTCCTCCATGAAGGATTGTAGGTGTTTCCATAGGGTTCTCCCATGTAATTCACCTCTTCCATTGAAGGGTTCTCAGGATCATAAGCTTCTTCCTCAGATGAAGCTTCCTTAGTACTGCTTGGTGCATTTTGCGTTCCAGACAGACTTTGAGAAATCATATTGACTTGTTGAGTCAATATTTTGTTCTGAGCCAATATGGCATTCAGAGTGTCAATCTCAAGAACTCCTTTCTTCTGACTAGTCCCATTGTTCACAGGATTTCTTTCAGAAGTGTACATGAATTGGTTATTTGCAACCATTTCAATCAGTTCTTGAGCTTCTGCAGGCGTCTTCTTCAAATGAAGAGAGCCTCCAGCAGAGCTATCCAAAGACATCTTGGACAGTTCAGAGAGACCATCATAGAAAATACCTATGATGCTCCATTTAGAAAGCATGTCAGAGGGACACTTTCTGATTAATTGTTTGTATCTTTCCCAAGCTTCATAGAGGGATTCTCCTTCCTTCTGTCTGAAGGTTTGGACTTCCACTCTAAGCTTACTCAATTTTTGAGGTGGAAAGAACTTTGCCAAGAAGGCATTGACTAGCTTTTCCCAAGAGTCCAGGCTTTCTTTAGGTTGAGAGTCCAACCATGTTCTAGCTCTGTCTCTTACAGCAAAAGGGAATAGCATAAGTCTGTAGACCTCAGGGTCAACCCCATTAGTCTTGACAGTGTCACAGATTTGCAAGAATTTAGCTAAAAACTGATGAGGATCTTCCAATGGAAGTCCATGGAACTTGCAATTCTGTTGCATTAGAGAAACTAATTGAGGCTTAAGCTCAAAGTTGTTTGCTCCAATGGCAGGGATAGAGATGCTTCTCCCATAGAAGTCGGGAGTAGGTGCAGTAAAGTCACCCAGCACCTTCCTTGCATTGTTGGCATTGTTGTTGTTTTCGGCTGCCATGAGTTCTTCTTCCTTGAAGAATTCGTTCAGGTTTTCTAAAGAGAGTTGTGCTTTGGCTTCTCTTAGCTTTCTCTTCAAGGTCCTTTCAGGTTCAGGATCAGCCTCAACAAGAATGCCTTTGTCTTTGCTCCTGCTCATAAGAAAGAAAAGAGAACAAGAAAATGTGGAATCCTCTGTGTCACAGTATAGAGATTCCTTGAAGTGTCAGAGAAAAAGAAGAGTAGAAGACAGAAGTAGAAAATTCGAACTTATCAAAGGAGATGGAGTTCGAATTTTGCATTAAGGGATAGTGTTAGTCCATAAATAGAAGGATGTGAGAAGGAAGGGAGTGATTTTCGAAAATTAAGTCAAAGATTTTGAAAACATTTTTGAAAAACATTACTCAATTTTCGAAAATGAAAATGGAAAAGAAATCAAGTGATTTTTGAAAAAGATTTTGAAATTAGAAATAAAAAAGATTTGATTGAAAACTATTTTGAAAAAGATGTGGTTAAGAAGATATGATTGTTGTTTTTTTTTTAAAAAAATGTGATTGAGAAGATATGATTTGAAAAACATTTTGAAAAGATTTGATTTGAAAATTAAAAACTTGACTAACAAGAAAAGATATGATTCAAGCATTAAACCTTTCTCAACAGAAAAGGCAACATACTTGAAATGTTGAATCAAATCATTAATTGATAGTAAGTATCTTTAAAAATGGAAAGAAATTGATTTTGAAAAAGATTTGATTGAAAAATTGATTTGAAAAAGATTTGATTTTGAAAAGATTTTGAAAACTTGAAAAAAAATTGATTTGAAAACAAAATCTTCCCCCTTGTGCCATCCTGGCGTTAAACGCCCAGAATGGTATCCATTCTGGCGTTTAACGCCCAAAATGCTACCCTTTTGGGCGTTAAACACCCAACCAGGTACCCTGGCTGGCGTTTAAACGCCAGTCTGTCCTTCTTCACTGGGCATTTTGAACGCCCAGCTTTTTCTGTGCAATTCCTCTGCTGTATGTTCTGAATCTTCAATTTTCTGTATTATTGACTTGAAAAGACACAAATAAAAAATATTTTTGGATTTTTAATAATAAGGAAAAATCAAAATGCAACAAGAATCAAATAACAATGCATGCAAGACACCAAACTTAGCAGTTTGTATACTACTGACACTAACAAAATGAAAATGCATATGAGACACACAAAACACTCAAGTCAATAGAATTCAAAGATCAGAGCAAGTAAATCATCAAGAACATCTTGAAGATCACTAAGACATATGAATGCATGCAATTGACACCAAACTTATGATGAGACACTAGACTCAAACAAGAAATATTTTTGGATTTTATGATTTTGTAAATTTTTTTTTTTGTTTTTCGAAAATTAAGTGGAAAAAGGTATCAAAATTCTTAATGAGAATTCCAGGAATCAGTGCAATGCTAGTCTAAGACTCCGGTCCAGGAATTAGACATGGCTTCACAGCCAGCCAAGCTTTCAAAGAAAGCTTCGGTCCAAAACACTAGACATGGCCAGAGGCCAGCCAAGCCTTAGCAGATCACTGCTCCAAGAGCAAGTTTGATAAAAATCAACAAACTCTTGTGGTGATAAGTTGAAACCTCGGTCCAATGAAATTAGACATGGCTTCTCAGCCAGCCAGATTTCAACAAATCATCATGAAACTCTAGAATTCATCTTCAAGAATTTCGAAAAAAAAAATAAATACCTAATCTAAGCAACAAGATGAACCGTCAGTTGTCCAAACTTGAACAATCCCTGGCAATAACGCCAAAAACTTGGTGTTGTTGCCGGATCTTGGCACTGATGTTACCAAAAGCTTGCTCAAAACTTGAACAATCCCCGGCAACGGCGCCAAAAACTTGGTGTTGTTGCCGGATCTTGGCACTGATGTTACCAAAAGCTTGCTCAAAACTTGAACAATCCCCGGCAACGGCGCCAAAAACTTGGTGCGCGAAATTGTGAACAATACTTTTTCACAACTCTCATAATCCCCGGTCATGAACCCCAAAAAGTTGGTAGCTCAATACCATGGCATTACACAACTTCGCACAACTAACCAGCAAGTGCACTGGGTCGTCCAAGTAATAAACCTTACGCGAGTAAGGGTCGATCCCACGGAGATTGTTAGTATTGAAGCAAGCTATGGTCATCTTGTAAATCTTAGTCAGGCAAACTCAAATGGTAATGGTGATGAACGAAAATAACACAAAGGTAAAGATAGAGATACTTATGTAATTCATTGGTAGGAACTTCAGATAAGCGCATGAAGATGCCTTCCCTTCCGTCTCTCTGCTTTCCTACTGTCTTCATCCAATCCTTCTTATTCCTTTCCATGGCAAGCTTGTGTAGGGTTTCACCGTTGTCAATGGCTACCTCCCATCCTCTCAGTGAAAGCGATTGCATATGCTCTGTCACAGCATAGCGGAATTCAGCTGTCGGTTCTTGGTCAGGCCGGAATAGAATCCATTGATTCTTTTGCGTCTGTCACTAACGCCCCGCCCGCTAGGAGTTTGAAGCACGTCACAGTCATTCAATCATTGAATCCTACTCAGAATACCACAGACAAGGTTAGACCTTCCGGATTCTCTTGAATGCTGCCATCAGTTCTTGCCTATACCACGAAGACTCTGATCTCACGGAATGGTTGGCTCGTTTGTCAGACGAGCACTCGATTGTCAGGCGATCAACCATGCATCGTGCAATCAAGAATCCAAGAGATATTCACTAGAGCCTTGGTTGCTTGTAGAACAGAAGTGGTTGTCAGTCACCTTGTTCATAGGTGAGAATGATGATGAGTGTCACGGATCATCACATTCATCAAGTTGAAGAACAAGTGATATCTTGGATAAAGAACAAGCGGAATTGAATGAAAGAACAATAGTAATTGCATTAATACTCGAGGTACAGCAGAGCTCCACACCTTAATCTATGGTGTGTAGAAACTCCACCGTTGAAAATACATAAGAACAAGGTCTAGGCATGGCCGAATGGCCAGCCTCCCAAAGAGGGTTCAATCATAAAAACATGATCAAAAGATCCAAAGATCGAAAGACTCCCTAATACAATAGTCAAAGGTCCTACTTATAGAAAACTAGTAGCCTAAGGTGTACAGAAATGAGTAAATGACATAAAAATCCACTTCCGGGCCCACTTGGTGTGTGCTTGGGCTGAGCAATGAAGCATTTTTCGTGCAGAGACTCTTCTTGGAGTTAAACGCCAGCTTTAGTGCCAGTTTGGGCGTTTAACTCCCATTTGGGTGCCAGTTCCAGCGTTTAACGCTGGGATTCCTGAGGGTGACTTTGAACGCCGGTTTGGGCCATCAAATCTTGGGCAAAGTATAGACTATCATATATTGCTGGAAAGCCCAGGATGTCTACGTTCCAACGCCGTTGAGAGCACGCCAATTGGGCTTCTGTAGCTCCAGAAAATCCACTTCGAGTGCAGGGAGGTCAGAATCCAACAGCATCTGCAGTCCTTTTTAGTCTCTGAATCAGATTTTTGCTCAGGTCCCTCAATTTCAGCCAGAAAATACCTGAAATCACAGAAAAACACACAAACTCATAGTAAAGTCCAGAAAAGTGAATTTTAACTAAAAACTAATAAAAATATACTAAAAACTAACTATATCATACCAAAAACATACTAAAAACAATGCCAAAAAGCATACAAATTATCCGCTCATCATTAGCATACTATCGAGTTTTTGGAAAGACTTTTATAAAAAAACTTACAAGGACGACTAATTAAACATACACAAGCTGGCATTATATATAATCACAACACATAGCATAGACCATACATAAGCATATACAGGTACTATCGTATATATATGTATATATATATCTTGAGTTAGCATACAACCCTTCAGAAATACTACTATGTACAACCCAACACACCGGGCCCTGGTTTGTACAGAAAACCCCTAAGCTGGCACCCGAACTAGCCTAGTCAACTATGTACATCCTACTCTCTCAGTGAGTCTAATTAAAAGTGAGAGATTAACACAAAAGCTAGGCTAACACAAAAGAAAACTATCAAAAGGCACAACCGTAGCTCCCAGGCCTCAGCTATCATCGTCAGAGGAGATCACAACCACATCAGAACACTCCTCAGGATCCTCGTCCTCGTCATCAGAAATCTCTATAATCTCAGGAGGGGCACTGACACTCGTGCTATTGGTCTGACCAGCACTCGCCAGTCCACTAATAGAGGCAGTGAGCGGCTCCTCAGAAGATGGCTCGGATGAAGATACTGAGATCTGCTCCACTAGGATGTCCTCCTCTGGTACAGGCTCTGGAAAATGCTCCTCCATGGGCTTAGGCTCAGGCTCAGGGTCCGCCTGATCCGCAGGCTGATCGGGATGCTGGTGAGGCACTGGCCCATCATGAAACGGGTGAAATGGAGCATCTGGGTGGAGCCACTGCAGTGGGAACTCATAGGGCATGTCTGGGTTAAACTGTGGAGTGTCAATCGGGTGACGGAAGGGATGATCACGCAGAATGTACATACGAGTCCTAATCTCCGCAGTTACTACATAAAACCTATGATGTACAATATCCTTGTATATATAGGGAGGGTCCATCTCGTAAAATATAACTCCGGTATCCATCTGAAGGGGAGAAAAAAAAGGGGTAAGAACTGGGGGGTTCTTAGTAGGGTCGAGGGTGGTTAGTTTAGTCAGGATTACCACAGTTCAAGTAATTTATAACAAAATACACAAGTGTCACAAAGGAATATCTAGTCACCACAACTCAGAATAATATTAAGGGATGCATAAACACAAGAAAACAATGACAAACAATTTCACAATGTCAAGAAAAATGCAAATGCGCAACAAGGATGATGCATGTCTATTCCTAACGCAGGCCATGAGCTCATGTGTCGGTTGCCTACCCACTCCCGACATTACCCGGGCACAAGTCCCAGATATGGCTTTCCAGATGCATACAGTGTGCTTATAAGTCGTACAGCTAGGCTGCATACAGTGTGACTTTCCAAATCAATAAGCGTACATCTGGAAAATAGTTCTCAGTGTGTAGGCATCCCCACTTTACATTTGGCACTAAGGCCCAAACAATGTCTCATCTGCTCTCCTGTAGCAGTCATTTCATTAACCAATATATTCCTTTAGTCTTTGTTCTTTGCTCTCCTATGGTAGAGATCCTTTTAGTTAATATATTCTTTAATCTTTATTCTCTGCTCTCTTGTGGCAGAGATTCCTTTAATCTTTCTTTCGTTTACTTTTTGTTCTTCCTCTTCTCCTTTGTATCATTCCATAATATAACTTATCTTTGATGAAAATAATTTATTTTAATATAGAGAGTAATTTTGAATAAAACTCAAAATAGCATTTTCCTTTCAAAACTTAGTTTACAGTTATAAACATAACCTTAGTCCTTTTTTTATAAAAATAAACTGACATCCTTCAAAATATAATTTCCAAACTAATTTCTTGTCCTCCAACGAAACCAAAATCCTGTTTTTTTATTTTTTTATCAAAATATTAACATAAAATTTTATCCATTCTCGAGCTGATTGAAACACAACCTCATCAAAATATCAGTATATCAACAAAATTCAACTTGAAACGCAATCAAATCTCAATAACACTCAATCCAAATATCAATTCACTTATCAAATATCATTTAGTCGGTGAAAATTTATCAAAACCCTACCTTTGTACGTAATCGAAATACTCGAAACTTCGGAGAAACTTTTTGACCGAGCTGCTGAAGGAAAAAACGTCCGGAATCCTCCGTGCCTCGTAGAACTCCAGTTGGCCAAACTCAAGGAGTAGGGGAGCTACGTCATTGTCGACTTCCACCAGACAAAAGTAATGCCAACACGTAGAGGAGGAAGATACGAATACTTTTATCGGATTAGATTTTTTATTGGAGTTACGGATTAGGAGAAATCGGGAAGGGAGAATGGTTGAGGGTTACGGTTCTTCGATGGGAGATTTTGGTCTCTCTCTTCTCTTTCTTACATGCAATTCGGTTATGAGCTAAAGAAAGGAGATTAGAGGGTATTAGCAACATTGAACAAGAGTATGTGTCAAGGAGAGGGTTATGTGTCATGTTTTCTTTCTTTTTTCCCTTTTTGTTCTTTCTTAGTATATTCGGTCATATTAAAAGGGTATTAATCAAAGGATAAAGGCATTGGATGATAACTCATTATTAAGTTTCTTTGGTCAAAAAAAGAAGGAGACGTGTTATATTTTATATATGTATACATATGTATATAAGCCATGCTAATAAAATCCTAGGTGGATGAATCATGAATTAAAGTACATGGATCCTGTTTATATTTTTTCTTTTTTCTATTCTCTTAATGGATCGGCCAAAGAAAAATAAAATGAACACTGTTAGGTTATAATGCTAATTAAAGACATATGATGAATTAAATAAATAATATATAAGGTTGAATAATATACTATAATAATATTAATATTATTATCTAGGCTTCATTATAATTAAAATAAGTAAAATAGATAAATAAGATAATAATCAAATTATATTACCATTTATTTTACTTCGGGATTTGAAATCGGCTCATCAAAATAAAACTAATCGCTTTAAAATTTTATTTTAAGAGAAACTCGTGTTAGTAAAAAAAATTAGAGTTGTTACACATTTCCTTTAAATATTTATGCCAGCACATATAGTATTTAGAGAAAAACAAAATATCTAAGGTGAAAAAATTGAAAAAGTGAAAAATTAGAGTTTAATAATTATTGAATTTATAATTCTCATAATGAATGAGTCTTATTACAATTTTAATTTAAGAATAATTAAAATCTCAATTTTCCATAACAATTGCTTGTATCTTTTTTCAATAACAATGATAAAACTGATAGATAGAATTAGTTGATGTTAATGTTAGTGTTAAACTAAATTGGTATAGAATAAATTTGTGTTGCATTTAATTAGTTTGTGATTAGTTTGTGATTAGTTTTTAACTGGCACTCTCTTGCTATAAGTAGCTAGAGCTAAGCACCATTGAATCTGATTTTGACTCTCTTTACCAAAACTCAATTCATAACCAACTTCTTTATTTTGCTTTCACTCTTTAGACTCTTTTCTCTTACTTCTTCTCTTACTTGAGCTTGATACCTTACAAGGTATCAGAGCTAGTCTCTATTCAATTCAATGGTAGACAACAATCAGCGAGCTAAAAACTTAATGAATCAATCGAACACAACTGCAAATTTTACTTCTTTTTCAATTTTTATGAAATTTGATGATGATAACTTCTTACAGTGGAAAGAACAGGCAAAATCAATTATTAAAGGCCACAATTTGCTTCATCACATCATAGGAAAGAGAATTTTATTAAGACTTGATGGATGGAAAAAGTAACACCGGAATTTGCTATTTGAAAGATACAGGATGTATTGCTCAAATCTTGGCTTATTATTTCAATAACCAAGCCTTTTCCTACTCGAATGGTAGGGTACATCTATTCATATGAAGTTTGGAAAAAGGTTAAAAGATTATTTCTCTTCATAAATTAGAGCAAAGATAATATAGTTGAAAAACAAATTGAGTAGTATTAAAATAGGAACTTCAACAAATGAGTATGTGTTAGTTCTAAAAGGAACAATTGATACTTTAGTCTCGGTAGGAGATCAATGCATGAAAGTGATCATATTAATGCTATTCTGAATAGGTTAACTGAAGAATATAGATTAGTAATCACCTCAGAAGTGGCAAGCCAGTGAGTATTTCAGTTGGAGTTAGAGGCTTTACTATTGACTTCTAAAAGTATGTTGGAGAGGTTCAGAAAATTAGAATCGTTCATACAGGCAAATATGGCACAGAGTGCACCAGGTTATTCTCAAAACTACAACATAATAGGTGGTTTCAGAGATGAATTTAAAAAAGACTATAGGAGTAGAGGTAGTAAAAATTTTTTTAATGAGAATAATAATTTGGTGAAAACAATTCTAGGTTTGGAACTCAATTTTATAATAGTTCTAGATATGACTCAAGGTTTGATGGTACTAATAAAGGGTAAAAAATGCTTAACAATGATGATGGCTTAAGGTTTGGTGGTATCGAAGGATCAAAGATGTCTAACAATAAAAGGCAACATTGCACTAGAATGTTCAATAGTGATAGACCTGTTTGCTAAATATGTGATAAACTTGGGCATACCGTCAAACCATGTTGGTATAGGTATGAAAGAGCAGAGAGTTCCAAGACTCAATATGAAGGTTCAAACTCACAGAGTCTGCAAAGTTCACAAGCAAACTTGAGCAATGTACATGTTGGCTACACCTGTAATACTGCAAAATCAGAGTTGGTATCCAAATGGGTGCTATGTAAGACCCTGTACTTTTAGAAATTAAATAATAAGTTATTTAAAATTTATTATGTTTACTTAAGATTTTATTTTTAGAAAGTTATTTTTAACAAAAATAATTAAATCAAGGTTATAAAACTTTGCATTTAAAATTAATTGGGATTTATATAAATTCCATGATAACTGGATATTTTCTTATTTAAAATTTAAAGTCTTAGTAATTGAAAAATAATGAAGATTTGTTAATTTAATTTAAATATTGGGATTTTGAATTTAATTTCATGAATAAAAAAATTAATTTAATTATATCTAATTTTAAATTAGAATACTTATTTAAAATTAATTTGTAAGTTGGTAAGTAAATAGTATTCTCAAAAGTAATTATATTAAACTATATTAGGTTTTTCAATTACTACATTGCCCCTATTTTTATTAGAAATTACCAACTTACTCTCACTCTTTTTTTCCAAATTAAAACCCTAACCCTAACTATACACAAACACACACTCACCTCACCCACTCCCTCGCACACCTACCGCCACCCCCATTTTCTACTCACCCTTACCATACACGGAAAGATAGAAAGGAAGAGAGAAGAGGGAGAGCTCAATGGAGGAGAAGAGAATGAGGGAGGAGCTTGCAGCCTCGCCGCTGTCGCGTCACTGCCCAGCCACTGTCCAACTCGCCGCCTCTATCGGGAGGCCAGAACCGACAGAGACATGTGTCCGAGAAGGAGAATGAGTGCGAGAGAAAAGGAGACACGGAAGGAGGAGCCGCCGCCATCGTCCATGGAGCCGTCGTCGTGCGTCACCGTCGAGCCACGTTCCGTTGCTACCATTCGTCCATTGTCGTCACCGCTGGCTTCGTAACCGGGCTTCCATGGCGGCCACTGTTGAGCTTTGAAGAGAGAGAAAGAGTTCGTAGAGAGAAAGAGCACGCAATAAAGGAAAGGGAGAAAAGGGTCTTTTGTTGTTTTTTCTTGAGCATCTTTACTTGTTTTTAGTTATTTTTTTTTGAATAAAGGTAGTGATCTCTTATCACTACAAGAAAAAGGCGTATTTGTAACAAAAAATATTGTTACAAAACGTCGATATTTTGACACAAAAGTTTTTGTAACAAAAAAAGGGTCCATTGCAGTAAGTCCCATTACAAAAAGTTTTTGTAACGAAAAATGGAATTGTTACAATTCAATACCTTATTTTGTAAAAAAATTTTCTGATACAAAAAACCAGAAGCCGTTACAAAACTGGTAACAAATTTTGATCTTGAAGGTATTTTTTCGTGACAGTTAATATTTTTCCTATAAAAAAATATGTTACAAAATGTAACATGATTTGGTAACATTTTTTTCTTCAGTTACGAAAGCAAATAAGTTATTTTGTAACAACTTTGTTTTTATTACAAATTACATGCATAATTTAGTAAATTAGTTTTTAAATTAACTAATATAATAACGCTTTTAATAAGCTAGTTTACATCTATTTAATATGCAAAAATATACATAAGTCAAACAATATCCTTTTAGCTAAAATTGTCTTGAAACAAAATAACTAGCTAGTGAGTACATGGATTAGTTCAACCAAAACATAAAAGTTCTAACATAAAAGTTCAACCAAAACATAAAAGTTCTAACATAGATTAGTGTCTCTATGCATCAAGACATTCTTGAGCCCTCAAGGTTGCATATGGTTACCCTTTCAGCACTCCTGTAAATAAGAAAAACCGAAACCAAAAAGTTAGAAACAAGATATAACACTATCTATAATTTTTCCACTAAGTTTTATCCAAACTGTTCAGAAAAAATTCGGCAGAACCTCCCCTAAAAATTGGATATTTTCACTGTTCACGGTTCCAACAAACACAACCAATATACAACTTATGTCTCAGCCATACCCAACCAAATTTATCAAACCAAATAATAGGACGACATTTGTCATTTTTCAACCATGACACAAGTAAAATGTGCTAAAGAGATCCATATACAAATTAAAGTATACTAATATAAAATGGGAATCATCTATGAAAATGTATTAAAACCATAAGCAACTTTAGGAGTATCTTTAGGGTCTAGTTTGTTTCATTGTCAAAGCGCGCTATGAGAGAGTTGGCAATAGCTTGTTGAGCTTCCAATTGAGCTTTCATTTGAGCTAATTCTTCCTCTTGCCGTGTTCGTTGCTCTTCAAGTTTTTCTTTGAGCACATCTATTTCCTTTGTTAGCTCCTCACGGTCTTGCATTGCCTCTTGAAGTTGTGCTTGAATCCTTAACTTAGACTTTGAAGCCTTTATGCTATAACTTGCACCACTTTTCTCACCTCTCACAATTAGAAAAGCTTCATTTGGAGTGAAAGGATTTTCCAAATCATAGGAGTCATCGAGCATAGTGCTAATATCATCCTACACAATCCAATTTGTAATTTGAAAATGGAGATAATATTTAACTTCCATGCAACAAAAAGCGAAAAAGGTTAAGAATGTTACATCAATTTGTTTAGCTTTTTCATTCACCCATTCTCCATTACTCTTTTGATGAGTAATTTGCCATAATTCTTGAATGTCAGGCTCGACACCGGTTCTAGGATGGCACTGCAAATTTTTTGGAAGTGTAAAATATAGCATGTAGTTAAGTGCAAACATGACATAGCAAAAAATAGAAGACCAAATTAAAACTTTAAGACTATTTACCCGATCATGTCTAACAACTTGAAATGTCCTTCGACAAACAATATGTGGTACAACATGATGCTTTCTATTATCTTTGTTTCTTAAACTTTTTTCTTATAGAAGACCAAACTCACAAAATACAAAAGGAGGTCAGCTATAATAATTTGCATTGACCTAAAATAGCAAAACAACATAAAAAAACCTCAATGGTTGTCACAATGAAAATTTTAAACCTAAAAAGGACTTCTAAAGTAGGACACCAAATTCTCCCATGTCTCCGGTAGAACATTGTTTGGTGGATTTTGAAGGCGCTCCTCATCAGTTTGATACAACTCATAGTGCTCACGCAATCTTGAGCGCCAACTTCGATAACATATGTTAGCCTTAGCTAAAATTATGTTGTGCATTACTTGCGTATCAGCTATATCAAACTTTTCCTACAAATGATTTGTCAAAGTTAGTTAGCAGATATAACTTCTATAATAAACTGAATAACAGAAAATATAAATATCTATTACCACAACAATGTCGCATATTTTTTGCTTGATATCATCTCCAACTTGGCTCCATTTCTCTACATCCAAAGGAGCATTTTGTCTTGTAACAATACCCACTTCAGATGCAAATAGATCAGCATGGATGCCATTAGGAGCTAAGTTTTCCAAAGAGATCGGCAATTCCAATTTCCCATTTGTCTTTGTTTTGAGAACCCTATTTGTTGCAATCCCACGCGAAGGTCCCCTTTTACCAATACGCCTATCATTCACCCATTTCCATTGGACTAATTTCTGCAAGAGACGAGAATGGATAGAAGGATGTAAAGAGTGAAAACAAAAAGTGGGGCATGACATAACATAGCATCACAGCGGCTATCACTTTTAAAATCACCAAAAAAAGTGCAAACAATAGAATCAAAATAATAAAACCCAGAAACAAAAAATAGAACAAACATATCAACTCTCCAAATAACCTAAAAATCAGATAATCAACCATGTTACACACCAATACTTTCAACCACAACAACATCAGCATAATCAACTAACAATATTTTCAAACACAATAACAGCAGAATTAAGGTTCAATATTTCAGCTAAGATTATCAACTAACAGCATATTTAACAACACTCAAATAAACTAAAGTTACCTTTAGCAGAAACATAATCGGACCAGATCAGACCAGCAGGAGAAGAAGGACAGCCGAATCAGACCAGCAGAGGCAAAGGACAACGCCGGATGAGCAGAGCAGCATAAACTATCCTAAATTAATGCAATGTAAAATACACAAAATTATTAACAGAATTTAAACAATATCTCTATATCACTAAGGATCAAATAGTTACCTACTTTACTCAATTCACAAACACAAAAGTATAAAAAAATATTTGAACAAAGTAAAAAGAAAGCATAAGCTAATAACACTAATATAGTCAAACAGATATAAAACTAATATTTTCAGTCACAACATCAGCAGAATCAAGGTTCAATACTACTTTTAACTGGACTTACCTTCAGCAGAGGAGAAGAGCAGAGCAGACCGCCAGCAAACCAACGAAACACGGCAGAACCAGAAGAAATTAAAGACTGCAACACAACACCAGAAGAAGACCCTTTTTTAAATCTTCATCATTTCACTATCAAGCTAGGAGACAAACTTTTTAGTGCTAATAAAAGTTTCTTCTGCTTTATTATGTAACTCAGATTTTTCAACTTTAGTATACAACCCTCAAGAAAGAAAAAAGAACAAACAGAACAACATATTAAATCATTTAGTTTTACATAATTAGTATCAATTTTTCTCTTCTAAACCTACAATAAAACAGCAAGAATTAAGTCCACAAAATTAATTTACAACAACTACATATTAGAAAAAATCATCACCTCTAGACTGAAGAATGTCAGAAGCAGATCCAAACGTTCTCAGCGATGGGTTGGGGCCGTTCCACCGTCGAAGACGCAGGCCACCGGCGAGGAGATGTGACCGCACGATCAGAGCTTCGACACGAGCAGAGCTTTGGCATGAATAGGGCACAGCCAACAGAGGACTCACCCACCAAGACGACCATGGATACAGTGGTAGCAGAAACAGAAGAGGCTAGATGCAGAGGCAGAGAAGGCGGAAGGCAGCGGAGCCAAGACGGCCACGCCAACACAGACGGAGGTGAGCAGTGGCACCCACGAACCAGATTCAACCAGCAACTTAAGGACCACGACGCAGCCAGAGATGTCTCCGAGGGGCTACGCCGGTGACTCTTCCTCCGGCAAGCAGCTCCTTTTTCCCTCGCAGATAGGGTTTGTTGACGGCGCCATGGGTTGAGAGTTAGTGAGTGTGAGGCTTCGAATGAGGTGGGGGAATGGGAGAACCTTAGGGTTTTTTTACCATTTTACATTCACTAGCTATTAGCCCTTGGTTTTTTAACATTGCATTTAGTTTTTTACATTTTTTTGGAATATTTTTAACTCTTTGTTATTTATATTTATAAATTAATAAAAAAATTTTAAATTTCACAAATTAGTTTTAAGTTATCTTAAAATTCTGATTATTAAAAATTATATACTAATTTTCTAAAGGCATATAAATTAATATTTACATCATTTAAAAATTAATGAATATGTAAAAAATAATCTATAAAATATATTTTAAAAGAATTATATAAACAATTTTTTTTATTTCTGAAACAAAATAAAATTATTTTAAAAAAATATAAAGACAATTTTTTTAATTCTTAAAGTTTTTAACATTTTGAAAAAAAATGTATAAATTATACATATATTTTGTGACACAAAATAAAACTTGTTACAAAGAATGTTAAATTTGGTGACAAATTAATTTTTTGTT
The DNA here is from genome assembly GCF_003086295.3 of Arachis hypogaea. NCBI lineage: Eukaryota > Viridiplantae > Streptophyta > Magnoliopsida > Fabales > Fabaceae > Arachis > Arachis hypogaea. The sequence goes on from NC_092039.1 coordinate 105,058,806, forward strand.
ACAAATTAATTTGAGTTTTTCAGACAAAAAGATATTTTGTTACAAAACATTTGGATTTTTTGAAACAAAAAAACTATTTTGTTACAAAATACTACGAATTTTTACAACTACTTTATTTTTTGTTACAAAACATTACAATATTTTGTAACAACACACCGGCGCGTTACAAAAACTACCATCATTTGTAACAAAATAAAATGTATTGTTACAAAATATCTGGATGTTTTGTAACAACTTGTAATGTTGTTACAAAACATACTTTTTTTGTAACAATCAGCAACTATTAATACAAAAAAATGGTTTTTTGCAACAATTTTTAATTTGATACAAAATTTTTGTTACAAATGTTTCATTTTCTTGTAGTGTATTTTCATTAAGATTTCATGCTTTTAATCAATGTCTTTGGGAATATCTTTTTTTTGAACAAAATTAGTGATTTTCTTGTTTTAGTTGAGATTTTTGGTGTTTTAATCAATGCTTTTTGGAGTTGTTTTGTGCTTTGATTATTATAAAAAAATTGTAAAAGATGTTAGGCATGAATAAAGGAGGATATGAACAATCAAAGAGGCCTTTGGAGAAACAAAGAAGGTAGCAAAAGTTGGAAACCAACCAAATAAAAGATTTGCAACCCTGGCCTTTTCTTACTCCAACAATGTTAACTAGATCTAAAAAACTCCAAATGCGGTGATTCTATTGTCATTAGATAGCTGACATCTAGATCTTTTCAACAATATATAATAGTCCATAGTGAACACTGAATTGAAGATTTGAAGGGTAAAATTCACCAGTCTTTGCTACGGGAAGAAAGTTGAGTATAGTACCAACCATCACCCTGACCTCTTCACCTTTGAAAGCACATAACTTGAGATATAGAAGTCCAAATGACATGCTCTTAGTAGCATTGAAAGTCTAACATCTAGAGCTTTTCAATGATATATAATAGTCTATGGTGGAGATTTATTTGGGTAACAAACAATGAGCATCTTTCAGTTCATAAAACTCACCATGAAACATGCCCAAACCTTCATCCAAGCCATAATTCTCAATCAAGCAAAGCCACAAAGGACCCATTAACAAGTAAGAATCTTCTAGAAATAGCTAGGAAATTTGAATTTGAGATAATTTAAATTTAGTTTACATTTGAATTTGAGTTCTAGAGTAGTATAAAAACCCATAGATGATACATTGTAAGGACACTGCTTGAACCATTTCTTTGTGCACATTCTTCATACATTCTCTTCTCCTTCTTCACCATTCTTTCTTTGTACATACTCCATACCCGTTTTTCTTTTCTTCCATTATGAGTAGTTAATTCCTCCATTAAAGAGAGGAGCTCTATTGAATAATAATGAATTGATGTTATCTTTCTCTTCTTCTTGATTCAAGCTTTGTTATTCTAAGAGAGAGTTTCATTCTTCATTACAAGGATTCAAATCTATTGGAAAATAGTTTCTAGTCATTTATATTTTTGCAATTTAATTTCCAGCAATTTATATTTCTGTCATTTACTTTCATTCTTTACAAGTAATTTAGATTCAAGCTTTCATTTACTTGTTCATCACTCGAATATGAATCGTCTAACTAGAATAATCAATTAATCATGGTCGCTTAATCCATTAATTCTCGTAGAATCGACACTCACTCACCATGAGTTTATTACTTGATACGACGCAATGCACTTACCAGTAGTTATACAAAAATTTTGTATTAGTCGCTGTCATGGTCACCAGCGAGTTACACGTTGTCTTTTGGTTACTGTTTGTCGCTGCCGTTGCCGGAGTTCCTGGTTTGACGCTGCTGCCATCCACACCACGCCTCTGGTCATCGGAAATGGCACTGACATCACCAGAAGCCGTTGCTGCTCCATTTTCATTATTCTCTTAATTTTAGTAAGTTGTTTTTGCTCTAAAGCCCTTATGGTCGCTATTCTGTTATATATTATTGAGGATTTTGCGATGTTAATTTCTTAAGATTGAGCTATGGTACTTACATGCCGTGTTTATTGGTTGTTGCTATTATGGGAAACGATTGGAACTAATGTCGCTGCTATGAAGTGAAAGAAAAAGTTGTTTGTTGCTTTTAGTCTTACGAGTTTCGACAATTGATGTAGGGATTTTTCTTAAATCTTTTTATATTCAAGAGTTGTTATAAATTGATATAGATGCAAAAAATATTTTTTTTATTATGTGAGCCTTATGGGTTAAACTAAGTTGTTTTTGGATGAATGTAATTGTTTACTTGATTGAATTATTGATTTATTGAGAAGGCTGGAATTCTGATTTTAAGTGATTATGTTGAGTTGGTTGTCATTGAAGTAATTAATGATGTTGGAGTTTGATGGTTAAAATGGTTTTATTTGATCTTGGTTTTCTTGATTTTGTTGGAGATACTAAGATTCATGATTTACTTGATTGAGTTGTGTTGATTGTTAAGTTGAATTCTAATGATATGATTACCAAGAGTTTGAGCTTGTTTTTGGTAAAAGTTTGATGAATTATTTATATGGAGGGAACCTTTGAAGGGTGGTAAAGTCTGAGTTTTAGAGAAAATGTTGTCGAAATTTTGATAAATATTTTAGTGAAATGAATAAATGACTTCTGAGTCTCTTTGGAAAAAACTTATTTTTGGTTTGGTAAATTATAAAAAAATAATGTTTTGTGGCGTTTTAAGTGAAAAATAAAGTAGTAATGAAAATAAATATTTAAGTATAATTGATTTTTGACTCCTGAGGAAAGGTTTTGGAGTTTGAAAAAGGAGTTGACGTTGGTTTTGAGAACTTTTAATAAAATTAAAGCATTTGAGTTTATTAGTAAAAGAAAATGATTTTTGAGTCTTTTTGAAAAGTTCTTAAACTTGAGAATGAATTTGAAAGTGAGTTTTATTTAATTAAATCTAATTTAAGAGTTATGTTCTTGGAAATTTCAAATGAATTTGAAGGAATAAATTATTGAAGTTAGTTGAATAACTTGGTTAAGAAAAACCATACTCTTTATGGTTTTGTTAATTTGGGAAATTGATTTGTGAATTGCGAAGAATTATGGTTCTGAAGTCGAATTTGGCTTTGATTAAGATTTTTTTTAATTGAAATATGATTATGAAGGATTGTAGTCCTGAATATGATTGGAATAAGATCTGATTTTGAGCATAATATCGTGAGGACGACAATACATAAGGCTCATTTGAGATATTGTGCATAAGGCTCAGTGGGGACGGCGATACGTAATACCCACTTGAGACCTAAAGGAGGGTTCCCCATGAGGACGGTGATACGTAATGCTCATGGAGGAAACAAATTTGATAAGTGGGGACGGCAATACGTAAAGCCCACTTGAAACTAAGAGTACAGCTCGGTGGGTGTAACACCCTAGCTACCACGCAAAGTTTTATGCTTAATTCATAAACCAGAGGTGACAAGGTATTATGACCTCTAAAATAAAAATACGTATATAAATATAGTTGAAAGAAATTATAACTAGGAGCCTTGAAAAATAAGTTAAACAAAAGCGTAACAGAAATCGCATCACACTCATCAGGAAAAGTGTATAAGGATAAATAAGATCAAAAGGAAAAGAGTAATATACATATAAGGATCAGAGTTCCAAAGATACAATTATGAAGCTCTAGACTTGACCTGCGAGGCTATGTAACAGCCCAGACCACCCGCTAGCACGATATTGTCCGCTTTGCCACACAAGGCCTCACGGTTTTTGCCTGACGATAGGGATGATAGCCGAAGTCCCCCCCCCACACTCACTCGTCAAAATGCGTCATGTTAGGAAGAGGTATCCACACCCTCGTAAGGCATGCTTCGTTCCCCTCCCTAACCGATGTAGGACCTTACAATCCATCCCCCTAAGAGAGCCCAGCGCCCTCGCTGGCACATCGATTCGGGTTCCGGCTCTAATACCATCTGTAACAGCCCAGACCACCCGCTAGCACGATATTGTCCACTTTGGCACACAAGGCCTCACGGTTTTTGCCTTTGACGATAGAGATGATAGCCGAAGCCCCTCACACTCACTCGTCAAAACGCGTCATGCTAGGGAGAGGTATCCACACCCTTATAAGGCATACTTCGTTCCTCTCCCCAACTAACCCAAAAATATCACAAAATATAAGATAAAATATCTGTTTCTGTAAGTCAACCTCTAAGAGGGACAAACATACAAGTTATATACAAAGGAGAACATAACTACATATACACAATCTAGACACAAAAAGTAAAGTGGAATCAACCCGACATATAGCCAACCCGACATGTCCAATAGCGAACCCTAGACAGGAACACCACAACATGGAGCAAGTAGAATCAACCCACAACATTTGCATCTTTCCTGTGTAACTTAGAGCAAGGTAAACAACCTTAACCCTTGTCTTTTATCTAGGTGATGCTATAATTCTCAACCCAGAGCAAGTGTGACTAATTAAATTCAACCCTTGCATCTTACCCGAAGTCTCGAACCTTTAGCCGGAGTAAGTAGACAACACCACTACCTCTTACCCGATGTCTCGCTCTTTTTCTCGGAGTAAGTGAACAATGCCACCGTATTTTACCCGGTGTCTCAACTCTTTAACCAGATCAAGTGAACAACGCCACTGCATCTTACTCAGTGGCACATCTCAATTAGAGTCACTTTCATTCTCAAATTCATTCTCAATACATTCTAATTCATTCAAAATTCATAATTAAAATCAATTCTCATCATTCTTCATTCTCATAGCTAACCTCATCATCAATCATATCTCATTCAACTTTGTCCCTACCTCATTAATTCAATTATTTCACTTCACAAAATCTCCCTCAATGTCAAGCTAACTTTCTCAATAGGTTTGCTCTCTTTTTGAATCCTAAAAGTTAGCTATTGAACCTTAAAAATTAGTTACAGAAGTTTGGAAAGCTAGAGAAATGGTTTAAAACTCGAAAACACAATTTTCATAAAAACAAGATCTTGCTTACGCACAACCGTCTGCGTACGCGGAAGTGTAAAATTTGGCAATCTCGTGTACGCAACCCTTGTCCGCTTACGCGAGCTCTTTGGGCAGGGAGCAATCCCTGTGTTGCGTGCATGTCCGCATACACGCATATAGCAGAATTGGTAAAAAGCTGATAAGTTCCTGAAAATCAGTTTTTTATACCCAACTTCAAACGTGTATAAATTTTTCGTTAAAAATTATTTTTCCCGTTCTTTGAACCTTACAAACTTCATGGATCCAATTTTCTTTCAAACAATTTTCACCAAATTTTGAGGTCTAAAAGCCAAGTTATGCCCCGTCAAAATTGGTCAAAAATTAATTTTTACCAAAGTTTATAAAACCTCTAATTTTTCAAAATTTTCATTTTAAAACTAATCAAACCATGCCCTCAACAATACCAAAAATATTCTTCTACATTATTAATAAATTTTAATTTCGTTTCTAACATTTGAAATGGCTTTTAAATCTAACCCTATGACCATTTATTTGGTTTCTAAAATATATTCTTAGAAATATGTCGTAATTTTAAAACATCCCAAAAGGATGGATTTAATCAAAAATACATTAATCATATAAAGTTATTCAAAAACTCTATTATAGAAATAAAATGTCATTAAATTGTGAGAATTTATTTCTTCCTTACAATTATTAACTACAGGTAAAGAAGTAATTAATGAGATCGATATATATATATTATTTAGCATTGACTAATATATATGAAGGGAAGGAACTAATGAAAATAAATAAATTAATACCATTATTCAACTTAATTATCATTTATAACAAATTTTGCAAAAATTGTTGCCACATTAAGAAAAAAAATCTTGCTTAGATTTATTTTGATTTTGACTTAAAATATATAAAAATAGGATAAATAAGTCCAAAAAGATTTTGTGATGAATATACAAATTAAAAAAAAAGTATCAAATAAACATGTCTTTAGCAAATTTTTACGATTGATTTATAGGTAGTTTTTGGGAAGAAAAAAAGAAAAATATTTGGCCAATAATTTTTCATCAATATTAGGTAATATTTTAGGCTAATATTTTATTTTTATACTATTAAAATTTATGATTTAAAGTTTAAAATTTAATATACAAATATCTTTAAAAAAAAAATCTTTGTAGAATTGAATAGTATACTTATAGATACGATACGAAAACGGATGAAAAGTTGGAATTTGGAAAGGATGAATCATCTCCAGCATAGCAATTTTTTTTTGGCTAAAAATCAAGTATAAATATGTTACTATGTGTTCTCTAAGTTGCTTTAGGCTAAGTAGCTCTTCTTTCATGTTGTGCCAAGATTCATTACTTGATTTTACATATTTTTCAACATCATATGCAGAAATGTTGATAATGAGCATAACAAAAAGCATTTATCATCAAGTCAATAAAGTACCAAATTATTCGATTGTGCCAATGAATGTAAGTCATTTTCTCTTTTTTTTTAAATAAGGTTACCTTCACAATATATGATATTAGCAACGATTATTTCTTCTTGTTTTAATAAACAACAGTTAAAGTAACCAACATAGTTTATGCTTGTTTATTATTATTATTATTATTTTTTAAAGGTTTGAATGATAAAAAGGAGGGATTACCATTACTTTATGGAGCACAATCTAATGAGGTTAGAATTGTATGCTTTCTTTTAGGAAGATTTAAGTCTATTAAAAATATTAATTTTGACTCATTATTTGAATCATAATTGAATTTATTAAATGATCATATCCAGAATATACAATGTGGCAGCAAAAGAAAGAAGGACAAAGAAATTGATCTGCATTGATTCAAAGAACACTAAGAACACTTTTTCAAAGGATTCACTTTCTATACATTCAGAGAGAAGAATCAAGTAACAAATGTAGTTTAAGTTGTAAAAAGTTTGAACATTGAAAGAAGTACAAATTTATTTTGAGAGGATCCATTCCCATTTTGTAATAACCTAGTGCACTAGCTTGTAGATATCATTTGTCTTGGCAAATATTATATGTTTGTTGCAACACTTTTACTGTTAGAATATCACACTTCCAACTGCGCCACTCTGCTAGCGAGAATATTACGACCACTCAACTATATAGAACTATAATAAGTAATAGCATTTACCTGAAATCCTTATTGACCTTTCTTTGAACAACCGGTATGTATTTTTTTTTTACATACATACATTTCACATTTCAATTATCACAAAAAAATCGATAATTACTACAACTTAAATAGCTACATCCATTGTCATGAATAAAATACCCCAAGTATACTTTTATACAAATATTCATATACAAACAATAAATAATACAATTTTCTAATTACAACTCCTATCCCTTTCATAATAATAATAATAATAATAATAATAATAATAATAATAATAATAATAATAATAATGGCGAGAAAAAACAATAACGAAATCCAATTTCAGTCAAAAATAAAATAATATGCATCCAATGCTCAGTAGACTTTTCTGTAGACTTTGTTATCTATTTCTTAAAAATGTTATATGTACGAAGTGAGAACCTAACCCAAAAGTCTCCGTGGAGGAATTTTAGAATTGTCATGAAAATTTATATAAAAGAAAGTTTATTTTACAGCAGAAATAATTGCTTGTCTTGTGAATCTTTCTCTTGGGAATTACTTATCCTCCAAATTTTTATGATTCAATTGACAATATTTCATAACGCATTCCTCAATAATATTTTTTTCTCTAAATTATCCTTTTCTCATAATTAACCAATTTGATTCTAATGCTATTTACTTTTCTATATCCAATCATGGGTATGTTACTTACTATTTCATTTCAGATTTACCATTCAGTCAATCTTCTATTCAATCACTTAAAACTACAACACTTCACTATAATTCCGAATCAATAATCACAAATAAACAATCAAACAATTACACACATTTCAATTACACAAGTACCAACAAATAGACAAACAAACAAATAATCTCAAGCAATATACAAACAAATCCAGTATGATGCATGGTGCAAAATTTATAACCACAAACTAACCGATAACTGCACCGAGTCGTACCAAGTAATACCTCAGATGAGTGAGGGTCAATCCCACGAGGATTGATGGATCAAGCAACAATGATTGAGTGATTGCCTTAGTCAGACAAATAGAAAATGACGTTTAGAGAGTTCAAAAGCATTAATAGTAAATTCAAACTATCAGAAAGCAAGCAGTAAATAAGTTGTGAATAATAATATGGGAAAACAGTTAAGGCTTCAGAGTTATTTATTTTTCTGGATTGACTTTTCTTACTAACTATTTTAATCATGTAAGATTTAATTCATGGCAAACTATATGTGACTAAACCCTAATTCCTTACACCTTTTAGGTCTCTTCTAACTCTCATCAACCGCCAATTCCTTGGTCACTTGGTTCCAATTAGAGGGTGAAGTTCAATTCTAGTTATATGCCACAGAAATCCTAATTACCCAAATATAAGAGGATTATATGTCAGTATCCCATTAAGTCCAGATAATTAAAAGTTTAGGAAAAATTGTTTTCAAGCTGTTGTTTAAGTAAAGAACTTTTCCACGTTATACAAGAACTCAATTAGAACAAGGGTCATACTTCCGTTCCACCCAAGTTCATAAGATAAAGAACGAAAATAATTCTTGAAATATAAATCAGTACATGAATTAAAATAGAAAAATAATAGTATCAATCCATACAATAGACAGAGCTCCTAACCTTAACAGATGAGGTTTAGTTACTCATGTTTTAGAGAGAAAATTAGGATTCGTAAAAACTGTAAATTGCAAAATGAGGTAGAAGAGAAGAGAAGAGCCTGAAGGGCTGATTCTTTTCCCTTTTATATCTAATCCTAATTAATGTAAAATATATTTCCTAAAACTAAAATAATATCTTTTCCTATTTTAAAATAAAATACAAATTCAATCAAAATTAAATTAGCTTCATGCGCAGCTTTGTATGAGTGCCTGGGGACCACTTGGGGTATTAGGATCCACGCTGAACTTGGAAAATCTCAAGTTCAGCATGGATGAGGCAGTGACTCCTTTCTTGTGTGTTCCTTGAGTCCACACTGAACTTGAATATTCTCAAGTTCAACGTGGATTAATGTGTGATTCTTATGAGTGCGTTGGACTCCACACTGAACTTGAAAAAGTTCAAGTTCAACGTGGAGAAGGCCGAGTGTGCTGGAGAAGAAGTATGTACTATTTTACATTGTTGTAAAGCTCTTGAAGTTAGCTTTCTAATACCGCTAGAATCACGCTAATTGGACCTCTATAGCTTAAATTATTTAGGTTTGAGTGCAGAGAGGTCAGGGTTGACAGCATCATTCACTTTCTTCTTTTTCTGCTACAAAACTCCGTCAAATCCATCCGAATGCTACCTAAAATAAACAGAAATTGCAAACAACTCAAAGTAGCATTCATAGTGGCTAAAAATAATTAAAACTTGATTAAACTCAACAATTTGAATGCAAATTTACTAGGAAAAGATAGAAATGATGCTCACGCATCAATGCATACCTGTCCTACTAGCCGTGAACTCACATGTCAGTTAAACTACCAAACCTGACACATCCGGTAGCTAACCCGGATATCATCGTCTCTCTATATCCCATCCCCAGGAGGGATATAATCGAGGGAGTGTACCCTACCACCATTTTCTGGAAGTATCACTAGGGGGAATAAATTGAGGGAGAGTACCCGCCACCCTCCCCTGTGAGGTCGTGCCACATAAAATGAAGGAGAGTATCTTTTCACCTTGAAACTAAAGAGAGAATATGGGGAACAAAATTGATAGAGAGTGCCCTACCATCTTCTCCATATCTACACCACAACTCCGAGCAAGTGGAAATGAAATCCACGTCCTTACCACTTAATAGTCACATTTCAAACATAATCATAATCATAATCAAACATAGTCACAATCTTAATTCCACATATCCCCAACCGTTACTAAAACATTTAACCTCATTATCAATCTGTGAGCGGGACAACGTCACCGTCCTCACTATGGACAGAACAAAACTACCATTCCCACATAATAACAACGCATTGAGAAAGCAGGACAATACCACCATCTTTGCTAGGCAAATAATCAATATCATTAGTCAAATATCCATTCAAGCTCTTCACCCGTATGCACAAAAGTCATAAACTCAACCAAATTCAAGCCTAAGCCATACTCATCTGTTTCACCCTTAGCTTCCTCTAGCTCTTTCTCAATAACTAACCAAATATCAAGTTTATCTCATTCTTTATTAAATTTTCCGATCAAAATTAATAAAAGCTCAAATGGGCATTCACCAAAATTCTATTCTTCAACAAATTAAACAAATAACCATCATCACTCTCATCCAATGATCCAATTAATAAACAACCACAATCTTTTATCTTTAACCAACTTTTGTAGAAATTTCAGTTAAACTTCCTCTAAAATTCAGATATTTCCATCCTTCAAGGTTCTATATAAACCAAACATCTCTCATGTAAGACCCGGTTAATTAATGGCTAATTAATCTATAAATAAGAATTTATTCTAAAAAGCCAAATATGTGATTTTTATGGCTTAATATGATAGAGGAGATTGAGACGAGAATTTCGGTACCAATTTTGTGAAATTCGGACCCAGATTGGACCGAACGGGCCAAACCGGGCCAACCGGACCCAAAGTGGGCCCTTGGCCTAACATAACTAAACCAAAACCCTAGTTTTCAGCACACTCTCTCTCTCTCTCTCTCTCTCCTCACAACACTATCTTTCACGCTGAAATGGAGGCCATGGAGGGAAGAACACTCTCTCAAGTTCTTTCTCTCATTTGATCTTCAAACCACCATAACTTTTGATCTAGAGCTCCGATTGCCGCAACATTTACGGCCACGCGTTCACCGCGGAGAGCTTTACAAAACCCATACAATTAATCTTGAGGTAAGCCACATTTTTCTCTTCGAATTTCCAGCTTTGATTTTGAGTTTCATGAGCAAAAATGATAAGATTTTGGGCTCTTTGATGTTATAGGACCCAACTCTCTTGAAGGAGAAGATTAATCTTGTCTCCTTGGACCTTGGGTGTAGTAAGATTCTCAACCCTAGTATAATTTGTTATTCTATGATGTTTGGGTATTGAGATATTGTGTATGGGTATGATGATTGTGGCTTAGCTTGTGTATGTGTGAATATTGGAGCTTGATTAGTGATATTGAAAAGCTTGAAAAGGGATTTGGTGGTGAAAAATCTGTTCTTGGAGGTGTTGAGACCTTGAGAGCTTGTGGATAAGTGATTTGGATGTGCTCCGGTTGAGCTTGGGAAATCGGCTAAGGTATGGTCTTGGTTTCTCGTATCTAATATGTAATGTGGTAGAAAATACTTAGGCTAGAGGCCCTAAGATAGGCATTGAATTGTTGATGTTATTGAATGGTTGAAATATATGATGTGGTCATATATGTGATGATGATTATTGATGCCTTGATGGTATGATGTATGAGAAATATGCATGTTGTGATATATGCTTGATGATTGATTATGGTTGAATTGTGGGTGAAACCATGTTAATGGTGAGTATGATATTGATTATTTACAATGATGGTTAATTGGAATTGGTGTTGTTGAAATTGGCATGAGGAAGAGTATATGATATGTCAATATGTTTGAGTTTGAGCCACTTGGGTGAAGTGGGTTAAAATAATGGGATGGTGATTTTGTGAATTGTGGGAAAGTGTCAATGTGTGAGTTGAGGAGGCTTGATGTTGAATTTGATATATTTTGATTGATTTCAAAGAAAAGAGATGAAATTGACATGTTTTGATTGATTTTGAAAACAGTTGAGAATGGCTTGTTTTGAAAATGGCACTTTGTGGTTTTGCATGAAAAATATGGTTTTGGGCATATTTTGACGGGACATAACTTAGACTACGGATCTCCGTTTTGTGCCAAATCTATTTAGAAATGAAATTGGATCCGGGATGTCTATGCCGTTCGAAGAACGGGTGAAAAACGATTTAAAATGAGAACGTTATGTCCATCGGAAGATTGGGGATTGAGTTTGTGAATTCTGCAGCTTTTAACTTTGAAAAATTTTAGCAGAATGACCCTCCGCGCGTAGGTGTACTTGGCGCGTACACACCGTTCTTCTAGAAAGCGCCATCCACGCGTGCGCGTGGTGTGTGCGGGGGCACCGATGCGCTGCACCCAATGCCCAGCTATTTTCCCGAGAGCTGTGCCAGAATTGTGCCAGTTTTGTGCCTGGGGCACAAGAGCACCCACGCATGCGCGTGGTTGACGCGTACGCGTCGTTGGCTAATTTTCATTCAGCGCGTCCGTGTGAATGACGCGTACGCGCCGATGTGTTTTGTAGCCATACTTGCGTGCGCGTGGAGTACACGTGCGCATGGATCTATTTTCATTCCAAAGTTGATTTTTGAGGTTTAAAAGCCAAATTTCATACTTCTAAGCCTCCGATCTCACCACCTATGTCTTAATTCATTATGATATACCTAGCAATGAGAAAAGGGGCTAGAGAATGTGGTAACTTGCGAGTGACGCAAGGAAAATGAATGATCAATGAGGATCAAAGATGACTAGATGAGATGCGGAGGATGGCGGTGGAAGTGCTTGTTATGCCATGGGTCGAAGGACCGTAATTATTAATAAATTGGCTGATTATGGGTTTAACCGTGAGCCGGATGGATAGATTATTGCCGTGTTACAGCGGAGCCATGATTATGGCTAAGTATAAATGCATATATGCTGTTGAATGAATTGTGAGTGTTTGTACTTCCACTATCGGAGATAAGAGTTTTCCTGGGAGAAAGCAGTGGCTAGCCACCACGTGCTCCAAGTTGAGACTCGAAGCTCTTTTGACCCTATGTCGTCAGGGTGGCCAGGCATTGTGAAAGCCCCAGATGAGCTCACCCTCATGAATATTCACCAGTGAGGGTGATGATATGGATCATGATTAGGATCAAGTTTATATTGAGTATAACTCGAGTTGGGGAGACACGACAAAGGGACAGTCCAATGGTTAGCTACCAGGACTTGTCGGGTTTGCTCTATAACCGACAGATGATATCATCAGCCATTAGGGACAGGCATTCACATATGCATACTATGTGAATTGTTTGAGATTGCCTATTTGACTGCATATTACTTGCTATTTGTCTAAATGCCTTATTTATTCCTATTTGTATATCTCTTGTCTGATATAATTGTGTTTGCTATATTATACTCCTGCTGGTGGTTGGGAGGTCTGAAGGAATTGGAAAGGGAAGCATTAGTTAGACTGAAGAATCTTTAGTCATATGCCCTTTATGGTTTAGCTTGTTTATAAACTTTGATTTTATCTGGAGGGAGTTCTAGGATTGCTTTCGGCTTTCTATTAATATATATTATATATGTGGAAGCTGTTACCATGATGGGAATCTCTGGTTCTCACCCATGCGGATTTTGTGGTTTTCAGATGCAGGACGTGAGGTTTCTCGCTGAGGCATGCTGGAGACTTCTGAATTTGTGAAGATCCTTTGTTCTCGGGACTCTTTTTTTTTGTTTATATGTTTTGCTCTGATATTTTATCTCCATTGAATAATACAAACTGTGATGACTCCTCTTATAGGAGATTTTGGAGAATAGGTTCTCTGTCTTTGTGTCCCTTTGGGTTTCCTTGGGATTTCCTTATTTTTTTTGTTTACCCCTTTTTCTACAAAGGCTCCTAGTTATAATCAATCATTCATACTACTATACGTACTAAAATTTTATTTTAGAGGTTGTAATACCTTGCCATCTCTGAATTATGACTTAAGCATAAGACTCTGTATGGTAGGGTGTTATATTATGGTATCAGAGCAGTTCGTTCTAGTAGAGCCTGAGGGACGGACTGACTATACTTTGGTGCATTCTCTGTGTGTGTGTGTGTTATGTGCTATTAGTATATCTGCTTGATATAGTTGGCATAAACGTTCATGAGCATGCATTTGGGACTTTGAAGCACTAGCTTTTGATATTCAGACTGATCAACTTAATATCGATTATTTGGTGTGTATAGGAACCAGATGGTGCCTCGTGGATGCGGTAGAGGCCGTGGTAAAGGTCGTACTAATGTTTGTGCGCCGGAGATTAACCCTAACGACCCGGTGAACTTTATGATGGCATTGGAGAACATGGCTACTGCTATGCAAGCCGCTGCTGAGGCTATTGGGCAACAAATGAACAACCATGGCAATGATGGAGGTGAAGTTCAGGGCCCGATGACACTGGCAAACTTCTTGAAGGTTAATCCACTCAAGTTCAAGGGAACTACTAGCCTGACTAAAGCTGATACATGGTTTCAAGCTATGGAGCGAGCACTACAAGCGCGGGTGGTGCCTGAAGGGCAGCGTGTTGAGTTTGATACCTATTTGCTCACTAGTGTAGTGTAGCATTGGAGGCAGGGTATCCAACGTCTTCTACAGCAGGGTGATGACTATGTCACCTGGGATGCCTTCCGAGAGGAGTATACTGACAAGTTTGAAGAGCTGTTCAGGTTCTCTCGTATGTGTCAAGGAACTCTGGTGGAATATGAGGAATGGAAGTGTGTTAAGTATGAAGGAGGATTCTGGAGTGATATCTTTAGTTCGTTGGGACCAATGGAGATCAGAACTTTCTCCGAGTTAGTGAACATGTGTAGGGTTGTTGAAGAGTGTGTGAAGAAGGCAGTCGCTGAGAGAGGAAGTCACAAAGGATCATTCCCACAAAACCGAGGGAAGAGCTTTGCACCTAGAGGTCCGCCTTTTAAGTGGGGGAGTGCTTTTTGGAGGCCCAACAACAACAACTCCCAAGGGAAAAGGTTTGGAAAGCAGACACAGAATGAGAAAGCTTGTGTTAGGTGTAGAAGTCACCATCCGGGAATCCCATGCAAGGCTGGATGGGGCTTGTGCTATTATTGCGGTAAGGCGGGACATAAGGTCCCAATCTGCCCAGAAAAGTAGAAACAAGGTGCTGAAAAAACACAACAGACTGGTCGAGTGTTCACCACTTCAGCTATAGGTGCTGAGGGATCTGAGGCACTTATCCGAGGTAACTGTGAAATGACTGGTCAAACTTTAAATGCTTTATTCGATAATAGAGCAAAATATTCATTCATTGCATTTGAAAAAGCTAGCAAGCTAGGCTTGAAGATTGTAGTTTTAGGTTATGACCTAAAGGTGTATAATGCTACCCATGAAGACATGGTAACTAGGCTAGGATGCCCGAAAGTTTCGTTTAGGTTCAAGCAGTGTGATTTTATCCATAATTTGATTTGCTTGCCGATGATCGGTCTTGATCTTATCTTGGGATTCGACTGGTTATTTGAGAACCATGTCCTACTTGATTGTTCTACAAAGTCGATGTACTTTATGCCGGAGGATACAGAAGGGCCAGTCGTGGTGAATAATTATTACTTGAATTTGATGATGGTGAACTGTTCCAGAACCAAATGTCTGGGTATCCTATTGTTAATCGCGGGTGTTTCGGGTGATGATCAAAGGTTGGAACAGATTTCGGTTGTGTGTGAGTTTCCGGAAGTGTTTTCCGATGATATTGATGAGTTTTTACCTAACCGAGAGGTTGAGTTTGCTATTGAATTGGTGCCTTGGGCGGGCCCAATCTCAAGTGCTCCTTATAGGATGTCATCGTTAGAGATGGATGAGCTAAAGTCTCAGTTAGAGGATTTGTTGGGTAAGAATTTTATACGACCAAGTGTCTCTCCGTGGGGTGCGCCAGTGCTACTGGTAAAGAAGAAAGATGGGAGTATGCGGCTCTGTGTGGATTACAGGCAGCTGAACAAGGTCACGATAAAGAATAAGTACCCGTTGGCGAGGATTGATGATCTCATGGATCAGTTACAAGGAGCTGGGGTTTTCTCCAAGATCGATTTACGATCCAGTTATCACCAGATAAGGGTGAGGGGTGAGGATATCCCTAAGACCGCTTTTAAGACTCGTTATGGTCATTACGAGTACACTGTAATGTCTTTTGGGTTGACAAATGCTCCAGCAGTGTTCATGGATTATATGAATAGAGTGTTCCATCCGTTTCTGGATAAATTCGTTGTTGTCTTCATTAATGACATACTGGTTTACTCCAAGACTGAAGAAGAGCATGCGGAACACTTGAGGACCGTGTTGCAGATTCTAAAGGAGAAGAAACTCTATGCGAAACTGTCTAAGTGTGAGTTTTGGAAGAGTGAGGTGAAGTTCTTGGGTCATGTGGTGAGTAGGAAAGGGATAGCCGTAGATCCAGCTAAGGTGGAGGCTGTGATGGATTGGAAGTAACCAACCACAGTAACAGATATAAGGAGTTTTCTGGGCTTAGTTGGCTATTACCGAAGGTTTATCAAGGGCTTTTCACAGATAGCTTTGCCAATGATAAAGTTAACCCGCAAAGACACTCCATTTGTTTGGACTCCTGAGTGCGAGGAGAGCTTTCAGGCATTGAAGAAAAAGTTGACCACTGCACCTGTGTTAGTGTTACCTGAGCCGAACGAGCCATATAAGGTGTATTGTGATGCCTCATTAAAGGGTCTAGGGTGCGTGCTGATGCAGCATCATAATGTGGTAGCGTATGCCTCACGGCAGTTGAGACTGCATGAAGTTAATTATCTTACGCACGATCTGGAGCTTGCTGCGGTTGTGTTTGCGCTAAAGGTGTGGAGGCATTACCTCTATAGGGTTAAGTTCCAAGTTTTCTCTGATCATAAGAGCTTGAAATACCTCTTTGATCAGAAAGAGCTTAATATGAGGCAGAGGAGGTGGATGGAATTATTGAAGGACTACGACTTTGAGTTGAATTACCATCCGGGAAAGGTGAATGTAGTAGCGGATGCGTTGAGTCAGAAGTCGTTATATGCGGCTTGGATGATGCTTCAAGAGGAGAAGTTGCTTGAAGAATTCGAAAGTCTAAAAATTGGTGCTTGGGAAGTATCTGGAACTCTGTGTTTGAGCTGATTAGAAATCTCAAGAGACTTTAAGTCCGAACTCTTAAAGGCTCATGAAAAATGATAAAGCGTTATGGAAGGTGTTACCGGCTATTGAGCAAGGGAAACAGTGGAGAGTGTCGGAAGAAAAAGATGGGTTATTGAGATTCAAGGGTAGGATCATTGTGCCGGATGTTGGCACTTTGAGGCAAGATATCTT
The DNA here is from genome assembly GCF_003086295.3 of Arachis hypogaea. Taxonomy (NCBI): domain Eukaryota; kingdom Viridiplantae; phylum Streptophyta; class Magnoliopsida; order Fabales; family Fabaceae; genus Arachis; species Arachis hypogaea. The sequence continues at coordinate 105,075,904 of NC_092039.1, forward strand.
AAAGGAGGCACACAAAAGTGGATTTTCCATTCACCCGGGAAGTACTAAGATGTACCATGATTTAAAGGTGATGTTTTGGTGGTCGGGTATGAAGAATGATGTGGCAGAATATGCTTCAAAGTACTTAACTTGTCAAAAGGTAAAGATTGAACATCAAAGACCTTCCGGGATGTTGCAACCTTTAGAGGTTCCGCAATGGAAGTGGGAAAGTATTGCAATGGACTTTGTGTCAGGATTGCCAAGGACTAGGGCTGGTTTTGATGCTATCTGGGTGATTGTGGACCGACTGACGAAGTCAGCTCACTTTTTACCTATTTGGACGACTTACACCCTTGAGGAGCTAGCACGGTTATACATAAAGGAGATTGTGAGACTTTATGGTGTGCCTGCTACTATAATCTCTGATAGAGATCCTCGTTTCACTTTGAGGTTATGGGGTGCATTTCAGGAAGCTTTTGGGACCTGACTAAGCTTGAGCACGGCTTACCATCCTCAAACAGATGGTCAATCCGAGAGGACGATCCAAACACTAGAGGATATGTTGAGAGCTTGTGTTTTGGACCAACCGGCGAGTTGGAATCGATAGATGCCGTTAGTGGAGTTTGCATACAATAATAGTTACCATGCGAGCATTGGAATGGCTCCGCATGAGGCCTTGTATGGGAGGAAATGTCAATCTCCACTATGTTGGTATGAAGCTGGGGAGAAAGGCTTGTTGGGGCCGAAAATGATAGCTGAGACCACTGAACAAGTCAAGAAAATCCGAGATAGGATACTTACGGCGCAGAGTCGCCAGAAGAGTTACGCCGATCAAAGGCGAAAGCCCTTAGAATTTGAGGAAGGAGACCATGTTTTCCTTAAGGTTACTCCAACTACAAGGGTAGGTAGGGCAATTAAAGCGAAGAAGTTGAATCCTCGATACATTGGTCCATTTCAGATCCTGGAGAGGATTGGACCGGTGGCGTATCGGATGGCTCTACCACCTTATCTTTCGAACATGCACGACGTGTTTCACGTGTTACAGCTTCGGAAGTACACTCCTGAAGCTAGCATGTGTTGGAACCTGAATCGGTTCAGTTAAGAGAAGATTTGACGCTTCCAGTGGCTCCAGTCAGAATTGATGATACTAGTATCAAACGGTTGCGTGGAAAAGAGGTTTCATTATTCAAAGTGGCATGGATTCAAGGCGGTGTTGAGGAACACACTTGGGAACTTGAGTCGGAGATGCGAACAGATTATCTGCACTTATTCTCAGGTAATTGCATTTGAATTTTGTGGGCAAAATTCCCAATTAGGTGGGTAGATTGTAAGACCCAGTTAATTAATGGCTAATTAACCCATAAATAAGAATTTATTCTAGAAAGCCAAATATGTGATTTTTATGGCTTAATATGATAGAGGAGATTGAGATGAGAATTTCAGTACCAATTTTGTGGACTTCGGATCAAGATTGGACCGAACGGGCCAAACCGGGCCAACCGGACCCAAAGTGGGCCCTTGGCCCAATATAACTAAACCAAAACTCTAGTTTTCAGCACTCTCTCTCTCTCTCTCTCCTTACAACACTCTCTTTCACGCTGAAATGGAGGCCATGGAGGGAAGAACACTCTCTCAAGTTCTTTCTCTCATTTGATCTTCAAACCACCATAATTTTTGATCTAGAGCTCCGATTGCTGCACCGTTTACGGCCACGCATTCACCGTGGAGAGCTCTACAAAACCCATACAATTAATCTTGAGGTAAGCCACGTTTTTCTCTTCAAATTTTCAGCTTTGATTTTGAGTTTCATGGGCAAAAATATTGAGATTTTGGGCTCTTTGATGTTATAGGACCCAACTCTCTTGAAGAAGAAGATTAATCTTGTCTCCGTGGACCTTGGGTGTGGTAAGATTCTCAACCCTAGTGTAATTTGATGTTCTATGATGTTTGGGTATTGAGATGTTGTGTATGGGTATGATGATTGTGGCTTAGCTTGTGTATGTGTGAATATTGGAGCTTGATTAGTGATATTGAAAAGCTTGAAAAGGGATTTGGTGGTGAAAAATCTGTTCTTAGAGGGTTTAAGACCTTGAGAGCTTGTGGATAAGTGATTTGGAAGTGCTCCGGTTGAGCTTGGAAAATCGGCTAAGGTATGGTCTCGGTTTCTCGTATCTAATATGTAATATGGTAGGAAATACTTAGGCTAGAGGCCCTAATATAGGCATTGAATTGTTGATGTTGTTGATGGTGATTATTGATGCCTTGATGGTGTGATGTATGAGAAATATGCATGCTGTGATATATGCTTGATGATTGATTATGGTTGAATTGTGGGTGAAACCATGTTGATGGTGAGTATGATATTGATTATGTACAATGATTGTTAATTGGAATTGGTGTTGTTGAAATTGGCATGAGGAAGAGTATATGATATGTCAATGTGTTTGAGTTTGAGCCACTTGGGTGAAGTGGGTTAAAATGATGGGATGGTGATTTTGTGAATTGTGGGAAAGTGTCAATGTGTGAGTTGAGGAGGCTTGATGTTGAATTTGATATATTTTGATTGATTTCAAAGAAAAGGGATGAAATTGACATGTTTTGATTGATTTTGAAAAGAGTTGAGAATGGCTTGTTTTGAAAATGGCACTTTGTGGTTTTGCATGAAAAACATGGTTTTGGGCATACTTTGATGGGACATAACTTGGACTACGGATCTCCGTTTTGTGCCAAATCTCTTTAGAAATGAAATTGGATCTGAGATGTCCATGTCGTTCGAAGAACGGGTGAAAAAGATTTAAAATGAGAAAGTTATGTCCGTCGGAAGATTGGGGGTTGAGTTCGTGAATTCTGCAGCTTTTAACTTAGAAAAATTTTAGCAGAATGACCCCCGCGTGTAGGCGCACTTGGCGCGTACGCGCCTTTCTTCTAGAAAGTGCCATCCACGCGTGCGCGTGGTGTGCGCGGGCGCACTGATGTGCTGCACCCAATGCCCAGCTATTTTCTCGAGAGTTGTGCCAGAATTGTGCCAGTTTTGTGCCTGGGGCGCAAGAGCACCCACGCATGCGCGTGGCTGACGCGTACGCGTCGTTGGCTAGTTTTCATTCCGCGCGTCTGCGTGAATGACACGTACGCGCCGATGCGTTTTGTGGCCATCCTCGCGTGCGCATGGAGTACGCATCCGCGTGGATTTATTTTCATCCCAAAGTTGATTTTTTAATTTTAAAAGCCAAATTTCATACTTCTAAGCCTCCGATCTCACCATTTATGTCTTAAATCATTATGATATGCCTAGCAATGAGAAAAGGGGCTAGAGAATGTGGCAACTTGCGAGTGAAGCAAGGGAAAAATGAACGATCTATGAGGATCAAAGATGACTAGATGAGATGCGGAGGATGGCGGTGGAAGTGCTTGTAATTGTTAATGAATTGGCTGGTTATGGGTTTAACCGTGAGCCGGATGGCTAGATTATTGCCGTGTTACGGCGGAGCCATGATTATGGCTAAGTATAAATGCATATATGTTGTTGAATGAATTGTGAGTGTTTGCACTTCCTCTATCGGAGATGAGAGTTTCCCTGGGAGAAAGTAGTGGCTAGCCACCACGTGCTCTAGGTTGAGACTCGAAGCTCTTTTGACCCTATGTCGTCAGGGTGGCCGGGCACTCTGAAAGCCCCGGATGAGCTCACCCCATGAATATTCACCGGTGAGGGTGATGGATATGGATCATGATTATGATCAAGTTTATATTGAGTATAACTCGAGTTGGGGAGACACGACAGAGGGACAGTCCAATGGTTATCTACTAGGACTTGTCGGGTTGGCTCTATAACCGACAGATGATATCATCAGCCATTAGGGACAGGCATTCATCATATGCATACTATGTGAATTGTTTGAGATTGCCTATTTGACTGCATATTACTTGCTATTTGTCTAAATGCCTTATTTGTTCCTATTTGTATATCTCTTGTCTGATATAACTGTGTTTACTATATTATACACCTACTGCTGGTTGGGAGGTTTGAAGGAATTAGAAAAGGAAGCCTTAGTTAGACTGAAGAATCTTTAGTCATATGCCCTTTATGGTTTAGCTTGTTTATAAGCTTTGATTTTATCTTGAGGGAGTTCTAGGATTGCCTTCGGCTTTCCTCTATTAATATATATTATATATGTGGAAGCTGTTACCATGCTGGGAACCTCTGGTTCTCACCCATGCGGATTTTGTGGTTTTCAGATGCAGGACGTGAGGTTTCTCACTGAGGCATGCTGGAGACTTCTGGATTTGTGAAGATCCTTTGCTCTCGGGACTCTTTTTTTTGTTTATATGTTTTGCTCTGATATTTTATCTCCATTGAATAATACAAACTGTGATGACTCCTCTTATAGGAGATTTTGGAGAATAGGTTCTCTGTCTTTGTGTCCCTTTGGGTTTCCTTGGGGTTTCCTTATTTTATTTACTTGTATATATATGTTGCTATGCTCGGACCGGTTATCTTCGCAACCGGATTTTGAGTTTTGATATTCCTGTTTTTTGCACTCTTTTGTATATATATAATCCCACGTTATCTTATCCTTTGTTCGTTACGTTATCGATCGAAGTGTTGCGCTCTTCGAGTTGCGATTTTTTTTGTTTACCCCTTTTTCTACAAAGGCTCCTAGTTATAATCAATCATTCATACTACTATACGTACTAAAATTTTATTTTAGAGGTCGTAATACCTTGCCATCTATGAATTATGACTTAAACATAAGACTCTGTATGGTAGGGTGTTACATCTCAAACCCTTCTTAACCTTTCAAAACACCCAACAATTCTCAACATAAATATTATTGGCTTGTTATCTTTAATTGTCTTTTAAGTTATTAAATTTTCAAACATTAGGACAACAAACAAGTTATTCAAGTCCAAATCTACCCACCAAGAGGCTTTAAGCATTAGTGTTACTAATTAATTTTATTACTTAAAAATCTAAAATCACTTAGCCAGTTCCATTTAATCAATCCCATTATGCAAAACAGTCCAATTTAATCCATAGGCTCATACGTTCACTAAAAATATACTTTCTCACATTGATATCGATTTATGACAATTCCTTCAAATAAAAATAAGTTTAAGAAAAAGTCCCAACCTCAAATTAACTCAACAACATGGCAATTTCCCAGTTATCCTCACAACAGCGACAGTACTAGCAGTTCTGATGACTCCCCACAGCAGCGATAGCAACAATAACAATATGAAATTACGATAACTCAACCATACGATATCAACACCTCAAAATCCTTAACAAACTTATAGCAGAACACTAACGACAAGGGTTTTGGAACAAGAATACTTACTGTAATCTAAGAGGAACAAAAGAATGGAGCAATAGTAGCTCCGACAACCTTGCAGAAATCAGAGGCAGAGGTTTCGACGGTAGCTTCCAGCAACGACAGTGTCGTTTTTTGGCAAATAGAAGCACAGCAGCACAGCCTCTAGCAGGGGCTCAATAGTGACTCCAATGACAGCGGTGGCATTGCGGTGACCACCCACCACCATCACCTCTCTTTTCCAGCGACGAGCTCCGCGCGTTTTGACTTCTTTCTGTGAGTTCCCTCTCTCCGAGCTTTAGGGTGGCAGTTTCAACCAACAATGACGGCGACGATGATGACTTGACAGCACAGAAGGAACACCTTCTCCCTCTTCTCCGTCGTCTCTCTCTTGCATCTTTCTTTCTCGCATGTCACCCCTCTGGCCGCACGTTCTATCTTCCTCTAGTTCTGATTCTCGACGGCAACGGCGGCTCGATGCCCTGCCGACGCCGTCCCTTCTTCCTCTATTCTTCCTCGCGCCACTCTTTGTGTGCGGGTGTGTGTGTGACGGCTGGGTTAGAAGGAGTGTGTGTGTGTGTGCGTGTTGTAATAGGGTTGGGTTAGTGTGAATGTGTTTGAATTTTACGGTTAGGGTTTGGTAAATGGGATAATGTTAGACTAGGTATTTTGATAAAATTAGAAGGTAGAGTAATAATTTAAAACAAAATTTAACCCAATAAAAATTATTTCAAGAATATTATTTATTTATCGGCTTACTAATATATTTTCAAATAAATACTCTAATTTAAAATTAAAGATAATATAATTAATTTTTTTTATTCATAAAAAATTAAATTCAAAATCTTAATATTCAAATTAAACCATAAAAAATTCTCATCATTTTTTAGCTACTAAAACTTTGAATTTTAAATAAGAAAATACCTAATTATTATGAAAGCTATATAAATCCTAATTGATTTTAAACTCAAAGTCTCATAACTTTGATTTAATTACTTTTTGTAAGATAACATTTTAAAAATAAAATTATAAATAAATATAATAAATATCAAAGAATTTATTATTTAATTTTTAAAAATTCGAGATCTTATTACACCCTACATTTAACATTTTCAAAAAACAGATGACAAATTCTATAGAGAATTTACTGAGCATCGGACACATATTACTTTATTTTTTTACTGAAATTGTATATAGTTATTGTTTTTCCTCGTCATTATTATTATTATTATTATTATTATTATTATTATTATTATTATTATTATTATTATTATGTCTTTTAAGAAAGGGATAGGAGTTTTAATTAAAAAATTGTATTATTTAAATTTATTGTATGTATATGAATATTTATATAAAAGTATACTTGAAATATTTTATTTATGACAATAAATGTAGCTATTTGAGTTGTAGTAATTATCAATTTTCTTGTGATAATTGGAATGAGAAATGTATGTATGTATTTATTATAAAAAGAGTTTCCTTTTTTTATAATTAAAAAATATTTTTATAATATGTAAGTAAGTAATATAGGGTATACACATAATATTTTTACTATTGGTGATATCATAATTTAAACATAATATTCTAATAATAAAAATGTTACTTTTCACGCATTTTCTTACTAAATAAATATTCAACCACTAGAATTATCAAATATTTTATAGTAAAATAATCAAACATACAATAGACAAATAAATAATCAAAATATTTATAATAGTATAATAAAATTTTTTTATGAGAGACCAAATATGTGTTTTTATATTTAATGTCTGATTAATAGCTAATTATTTTTATACACGTAAATTGTTTATTATTTTTAAATTTAAAATTTAATTGTTTTCAAAAATACAAAATCATTCATCACATATTTGTATATATTACCTCACATATCTTACTTATAAAAGAAACTGCCATAAGAATAATCAAATTTTTTTTTATCGCAGTATAATCAAAACTTTTTTTGAACATCAAATATGTTTTCTTATCTGTTGAGTGTTTTTTTGTGTTCATGTAGCATTATTTAATATTTTTATAATAAATTAATTATTTACAAAATTAGTTGCTTCATTTTAGGGAAAAAATCTCTAAGATATTTTATTATTAAATACATTTAAAAATTTACTTACCAACTTTAATTTCTATTTATAATTCTTCGATGTTTACCACGAATTATGTCCATTATATTTACCAAAGCCATTATAAATACCATTAAAAATAGTTGAAATTTCATGGGTTTTTTTAATGAATAAAAAACTTTATATTTGTTATTTTACACTAAAATACAAATATTTACTATTTTACGTAGTATTTCTCAATTTTGTAAGTATTCAACTTTGTAATGAATGGCAATAAAAATAGAGAAAGAAAATTTAAGTTTTTAATTTCGCAAATAGTGGCATAGTCCAAATTTTAGGAGAGATGCTGTCAAATTTTTATGAAATTAAGATTTTGTTTTAAAATGTGACTTAAAAAAGAATTTGGATTTGAGAGGTTATATTAATTGGTTCTTGATTTATTAAGAAATTGGTGTTTCGAATTTAAGTTGTTTAAGAAAAGTTTATGTTTTTTGATTGATTTAAATATGAAGGGGCTATGTTTTGAAGTTTGGTTAAAGAAGTATCTTTGGGTGAGTTTAGCAGATTTTGAAAGAAATTGAACTTTGATTAATTAATTTTGTATTGCTCTTAAAGTAATTTTTAAATTTTGACTAAACGATTCTGAGCCTTTGAGAAGGTAAAGTATTGATGTAACATGTTAAATAGTAACGTGACCAGCTGCAATATTAATATGGCAAGTAGGGGTGGATAAAGGCCAGACGGCCTGCCAGGGGCCTGCAGCCTGGCCTATGTTTGGCCTGGCCTGGCCTGGCTTGGCCTGTTATAAAATAGGTACAGGCCCAGACTCTTTTAAAAGCCTTAATACATTAATAGGCCAGACCCAGGCTTACTAATTAGCCTTATAGGCTTGTCAGCCTGTCTAGGCCTGTTAAAATATAATTAAATATATAAATAATTATTTATTATTAATAAAATTATGAGATATTTTAAATTTATTATATTTTATTATAAATATTTTTGTATATTTTAAATATGTTAGAAGTTTAAAATTTTTTATAAATATTAAATATATGACATATTATATATAACAATTTTTATTAAAAAATAATTTTTTTAAATAATATTTTTATTTTGTAAAAAAAAATTATCAGGCCTTTTAACAGGCTTCAGGCCAGGCCAGGCTGAATAACAGGCCAGGCCTAGTACTTTATAAAGAGCCTATAACAGGCTGCAGACCAAGCTCAGGCCAATCAACTGTATGACAGGCCAGGCCTGTTAAGAGCAATGCCTGGCCTGGCCTGGCCTGTTTTCACCCCTAATGGCAAGATGTATTATATAAGCATTTAACAAAAGTGCTCATTCAATTCGATTCAAACTGAAAATTGATTAAAATCGCATTAATTTGAATTAGATTATATTTAATTTTTGAACTATGATGCACGAATACTGACATGGATACGAGACACGATACGGCACGAGACACATTGACACACGAATTTTTAAATATTATAAAACACATGATCACACATACATATAAAATATAAAATATTTTTTAGATAAATCATAATGATATTTTGATATTTTATTGATACCAGAATATAAATTAATTTTTTAATTATTTTTAACATCTTATTTTAATTATATCAAATATATAAAATATTTTTTGTTTTAATAAATAATATATATCTAAATTTATTTCAAGAATATATGTTAAGAATAAGAATGGACACGCTGACACGTGATGATATTTAGATGTGTCCAAGCGTGTCCGGACAAGAATTATTTATTTTTTATTAAGACACGATTGGACATACTGACATAGCAGACACGTATGTCGGACAAGTGTCGGTAAATGTCGTGTCCAAAATGTGTCCGACACGCGGATACAACAATTCAGTAAAATGTCCATGCTTCATAGTTTTTGACAAATTAAACTACATGGATTAGACCGAATTTTGTATTCACTTCTCAAAACTAAACCAATTGAAAAAATGTGATATAATATTCTTATTTTATTATTAAATTTAACCTAAACATATAATATATATAATTTGTTATCTATTTTAATTTTATTTATATATTATTATTTAGTAAATATTTTGTGAATATACAATAAGAATTGTTTTACTAACTTAAAAAGTTATTCCTACTTTTAATAATAAAATCTATTTTTTTAACTGAATAAACCAAACCAATCCAATTTATTGGATTGGATTAGATCGGATTTAAAAATAAAATCAAATCGATCCATCCAACTGCAACAAATTATATATTTCAGATCATATCATTTTTCTTTTAAAACCTATCCAAACATCTCTTGGTGAACAACTTATGATTTTTGGTACATGATTACTTCCTAATTATTCTATTCATTGGCCCACTTTTTTTATTCTAATTCAAAAAAAGTCTTATAATTATTGATATTGTTCAACCATATTAAATTTTCATCCAGTGTCTCTCCTAGGCTATGGATTATTAGAAACAAAGCGCACAGTATAAAACAAATGGTACAAAACATTGGTGTTCAATTCCTGGTCAGCAGTAAATTTAAAGGAAGAAAGATATAGAATAGCGTGACTGCTACTAAAGAAGATCAATGAGTGAAGTGGAATTTTTAGGTGGATAATTAAGTTTGTAAGTTTGCACATTATGAAGTATCCAAGACTTTAATGTTGGGAGGGTTAATGAATTCAACGTGAGAAACTTAGGTGGTACTTGACTTTAGTTAATAAGAGCATATCGGTGAACTGGTAACAAGAAAATATATATGGAATACTAGATAACATGAAAGAAGGGTATTCAATCTTGATAATCATAGTAGAGACATGGATTGGCTTTGATTGTGTTGAGTTTGAAAAACTTGAATTATTATGATGATTAAACATTATTAAAAATATTAATTAAAAATTATTATTTTAATATTTGCTTCCAATTGTTTGTTTAATGTTGCTGTTAGTGTGCAAGAAAAGAAAAACAATTTCTGATTGGGCCAGTCATTAGAAACCCGTTCTGGTTTTTAAACAAAATTAAGCCACACACTCTTTGGTTCAACATAAGTGGCTGAATGTTGAATTATGTAGAAGTTTAAAGTTGGCTCAAGGTTTTGATAAGCCCAAATGAAATTCTCTCTTGGCCCAACATCATCATAGATCCGAAATTAAAGAAGAAAAGAATGGAAGATGAATGGTTCGGTTACCTACCACATTGGTTAATGGAATTCAAATTACATTTAAATTGATTTCTTTCCTTGATAACCGAAAATCACAATTCAATTTCATTTAATTGTACATTGAATGTTTTGTATCTTCTCTCTCCTTTCTCTTCTTTGCTATTCGGTCACTTCAATTAGAAGAAGAAAAGAAAAGCAAGTTATCAGAAAAAGTAAACAGAAAAGCTATGGAAGAAGAAAAGGCTAGATTGATGATAGCCTATGAAGAAGGAAGATCCGAAGCAAGCCATGGCCAGATTTTTGCCATTGAAGGCAAGATTTCAAGAAGAGTTTCAAGATCTTCCATGCCAAGAAAAGAAAAGATCCGCCTCGGTCAGAGAAGAAGATCTCAGTTGCAAAAGTTTATTTTTGTTTTTGTTCATAAAAAAAAAGATAGCTTTTGGAGCTACAAGATAGGAATAAGCAAAAATGAAAAGCATGGAGCTGTCAAGGATCAGAGGTTCATCAAGGGTCAGAGTTCTTTCTTGGAACCAAAGTCAAGATCAAGGGTTCAGAGTGAAGGAACTTGTTGAGAAGGGTTGAGATAGGTACATGCATGTTTGTTTTGTTTCGGTTTTCCCTCTCTCTTCTCTCTGTCCGAACCGCTGTTGTCTCTGGGTTGGAGAAGAAATTGCTTGGTTGAACTGGTTTCAACCTTGGAAGCTTTCCCTTCTAATAAGGGTGAACGGCTAAGGATTGAGACAAGGAGAGAAAGTGAAAACACAGAATTCTCAAAGCTATCCAAGCTTCCTGAGTTCCTCTCCTTCAATATTGTCCATTTTGTTTTCTTTTTCTTAGTATTGTCTGTCTGGGTCTCATGGTAAAAGACAAACATAGTGAGGTTTGTAAGAAAAAGCCAGTGAGAAGAAAAAGGCAATGATCAATATTAGAGAAAAAGCCATAGATGTCTCAGAGTTTCTTTGTACATCTGCATGTTATGTTTTATGATCCTGTGGGGATTTCCTTGGAAGATGGGTTAGCACTTTTGCGGTTGAAAGCTTGATAGGAGTCCAAGTCAAGTTCAGATTTGGAGTAGAATCTAGATTTGTCCAAGATAGGATTGAGTAGATCCTAGGTGATTATAATAAAATTCTGTCACTATTGTGATGGAGATTGAATGTAGGTTGTATTGCACTTAGTAGCTAAACCAGAATACATCTAGGTGTGATTCTCTCTTTCTCTTATACTCCTGTTTTATTTTTGTTGCGTTGGAGACAAAAATGAAAAATATCTCCTAAACCGTTATGAGACAAAAAGAAAATATCTCTTGACTTGTTATGAGACAAAAGCAGAAATATCTCATGAAGATTCTTTGAAAAAGAAGAAATTAATATTAAGCGAAAAAGGGGGCTAAAATTCAACCCTCCCTTCTCTTAGCCACTGATTACCATCAGATTGTAATTGCTACCAGGAGGTGGTTGTTTATTTTGTGGTAGTTGTTTTGTTTTGACAATGTCTTTTTGCATGTTTGGTTTTGTTAAAGATCTGTTATAAATTTTTTGTGAGAGATTATTTATTTTTTAATAGCAATGCAGAAAGAAAATGTTTAACTAATTATAATTTATAGGATATTTTAATCTCATCATCTCTTTTTGGGTCGAGTATGTTAACAATCTAAAAACATGGATTTGAAAGATGAAAAATTGACTTGTAAAATGTGGTTCTGCTTTTAGGAACGGAAATGCCAATAATAGCCTTTGGAAATAGGAGCTTTGCCTGGAAAAACCCCATATTTCGAGTTTCTTTCTGCCAGCACTTTCTTTCTCCACCTAGGAGTCATTTTGTTAGTATCTGGGGTTACTATTGTAACACCCTACCACACAGAATTTTACACCTAGGATATAAAACAGAGGTGACGAGGCGCTACGACCTCTAAAAATGATATATACATAATATAGTTGAAAAGGGTTTATATCTAGGAGCCTTTTGAAGGAAAATTAAACAAAAGCATTAAATAGAAAAAGCACATCACTCGCATAAGCAATATACGTAAACCAGATGGAATAAGAGTAAAGCGAAACATAAATACATAAGAGAAGAGTTTCAAGATACAGATAACAACGGTTTTGACTCGGCTCGCGAAGTTTAAACTGGCCAGAGCATACATATATACATATATAAAAAATAAACCTGGAATGCCCAACATACAACTTATAGAACCTGTTTTTCCAAATCAACGTCTAAGAGGGATAAACATAACATACATATACAGTGAAGATATAAGAGTATCTATATATACATCACAAACTAAAATCAAGTCCCAAAACACAAAAGTTCTTCGCTTTCAGAAGCTCCCAGTATGCCTCAGCGGGTGTCTCACATTCTGCATCTGAAAATCACAAAATATGTATGGGATGAGAACCAGAGGTTCTCAACATGGTAACAATGCCCACATAACTAACATATAAGGTCCCAGAAAAGTCAAAAACAATCCTAGAACTTCTGACAATAGATCCATAAAACTAACATTGGAAACCATAAACAAGGTAAAGTATCTAAGGATTCTGGATTCTATCTCAATTTCTAACTTAACCCCTAAGTTCATTGCCTTTCCTCCAATCCTCCGAAACACCGATGCACAGACAAACAATTCATACAAAGAAAACACAAGTAGTTTACAGTTACGACAAATAAAATAGATAGCAGTTAAGCATGAATATCAATTACGCAAACTCAAGATTGCAAAACCAAACAAGTCTCTCAAATGCATATGATACATGCCTTTCCTATTAGCCATGAGCTCACGTGTCAGTTACTTTGCCAGAACCTGACTCACCCGGTAGCTAACCCAGATATTGTCTCTCTGATATGCCTCCACACTCTTAGGATATAGTGCCCGCCACACTCATGGGATATAGTGCCCGTCGCATTGCCCGGGATAAAGTGTTCCCACACTCTTGGGATATAGCACCCGCCACGCTCTCGGGATATAGTGCCCGTCACTCATGGGATATAATGCCCGTCACAGTTCTCAAGGTAAGATGCTCCCACATTCTTGGGATATAGCGCCCGCCACGCTCTCGGGATATAGTACCCGTCACACTCATGGGATATAGATCCCAACACACCTTACAACAGAAAGAAAACTCAAACATTATCATCATCAACAATCTCAATCAGTCCTCAATTATCATATTCATTCATAATCATTCATATTCATTCATTCAATAACATTATGGGCAAAATTTATCAATTATATAACACTTCTCAATCATAATTCATCATATTTCAAGCTTACTTCTCCTCCAAGTTACCACCCTTCCTAACTTCACCTCATCATTAAGCATACAACTAAGGTTTAGGGGCTAAAAGAGTAAAAATAGAGGTTTAAAGGTTCGAAATAAGGTTTTAAAACATAAAATTCACTTTGCTAAAAATAGGGGTCACACGTACGCGTGGGTGCATTTTTCCTTGCTCGTGTACATGAGACACCAAACCCGAATAAAATGGCCGCGTCGCATAAGCGAATTCTACAGGGTGGCAAATTAGCTAAGTGCTATAAAATTTCAACTTTACACACTAAACTTCCGACGCGCATAACTTTTTTGTTTTAAAATATTTTTCATCCGTTTTTCAAACGGTATAAACCTTTTGGACCAAATTTTCTTTCAAGACAAGTTTTATAAAATTTAGAAGTCCAAAGGCCAAATTATGCTCCGTCAAAGTTGGTCAAAAATCATAGATTTCATTGAAAATGTCAAACCTCAACTTTCCAAACTTTTAAATCCCAACCCCTATTAAAACTTACCAAATGTGCCTCCAACCAAGTTCTACCTTCATCAACACCCCTCATCTTCTTCATACAAACTAATTTACAATTACAATTCCATTTTAACACCATAATCCATAACCAAAGCAGCATTACACAAAATTATCAACAACATGCATATACACTTCATCAATCTCTATAAAATTTACATTATTTCACCAACAACAACCTTAATTAGCCAAACCTCATAAATACCAACCAATCCTAAATCATCAACAACATCCACATCTTAAAATATCATCATTACCATTTATCGATCTCATATACCAAGTTAGACATATCATTCATATTAGCATCAATCCCAACCTCAAAATCACTAACTAACATACATATTAATCAATCTCAACCATCAACAACATCAACAATTCAATTCCTATCTTATGATCAACTGACCTAAGTTTTCACAACACATTATATTTTAGTTATGGAAAACTGAAACCATATCTTGGTTGATTCCCTGATAAACCCGGAACACCTCACTTATATATCACACTTCAAGCTTGAAATTCCCAACTCCTCACCAAGCAAAACCCAGCCTTCAATGTTATCCCTCTAGCTTCCAATTTCTCAAACTAGCTCCATCCAACAATCAATTTCAATCTATTATCATAATTACCACCAAAATCAATATACGGCTCACTAATTCAACATTTATATCAAGGGTTTAAGGGTGCTTACCTTGCCCACAGCTCAAGCGAGCTGAATCTGACAAAACCTGCAAGCTAATTCGAACCTAAACACCGAAATTAAATAAAATTCAACATAGATACTCATTGAATTTTGAAATTTGGGGAGGAGAGAACTAAAACTGAGAAGTGAATTCCATACATAATTAAGGATTGGACTTTGTAGAGCTTGAGGCTACGATCGCGTGACCACAAACAATGCAGCGATTAGAGCTCCGAATTGAACGTTATATGAGATTTAGTGAAAGGTTAGGGTTTTGAACTTACCCTCTTCTTCCCTCTTGTGTTTCTGCATTCTTCATATGCATAGGAAAGAAAATGAGCTGAAGCTCATTGTATAAGTTAGGTTGGGTCTTTGGATCTGGTTCAGATCCGGTTCGATTGATTTGGTCCGTTTGACCTAATTTTAGGCTAAATTCTTTAAAATTAGTGTCAAAATTCTTATTTTAATTAGCTCTATCTCATTAAACTATAAAATTTCATTTTCTTATTTTAATTGTTCGCTAATTACGCATGGTTTACAACTATCCCAAGATACTCGCAATGTAAAAAATTATTTTACGTACATTCAATTATATATTGCAACATCAACATAAAATAATTATTTCTCACACTTATCATGTGAATAGTAAATTAATACTCTAAAATTAGATATTATTGAATAATTATATACAATAATACTTTACTATATCAATGCATTAAAATTAAAATGTGTAATTTTTATAATATCTTTTAACTAGACAAGAATTAGCGGGCTTGTTCAATTTTGTGCAGACCAAGAATATAGCTATGGTGCTATGTACGTATGACCTAACTTCTTCCATCAAATTATAAGATATACCAATTTAGATGATTCTTTACTCATAAGCTTACTTTGTGACTAATTTCATTTTGTTTAAAATTTATTTTATTTTATTTTTTTCATGCAAAGGAAGTAATATATGATGGGCAGATCAATGGAGAATGTTAGATCTGAGTTCCAAGATTTTGAGACAGTGATGAGTGATACTATTTTACTTCAAGATCCTAAAAAAGATTCAAGCATGATGATTTGATGAAAAGATAAAAACAACATATCATTTTGCTAACGACTACGAATTTCAATTTTTAAGGATTGTATGTAAAGATTGTGTTGCAAAATCCCTTATAGGATTAAATAAAATAGGAAAAGTATATGGAACTAAGGGGTTACCAGCCAAAAACTAAATAAAATCACATTAATTTATATTAATTATTAATTTTAAAATTTTTAAATTCAAAATTTAAAAAATTTAAAATTGATTAAGTAAACCTAATTAAAACTTATAAAAACCTTCCTCTTCTCTCTTACATTAACCTACCCACCTCCAACAATCACACACACAGACATCTCTCTCTTACTAATGCTACTGGAAGCGCCGGCGACTTCCATACTCTCCACGACACCCTCAACAAGCGCATCCAAGACAACTGCTTGAACACAAAGTCCACCTTCGACTTCGTCACCAACTGAGGCAATGCCCGAAGTGGATTTACGCGCCTTGGTTCCCGTTCCACCATCTTTGTCGTTGACTGTCGCGGCTCCTTCGAAGCGCGTGAGCAAGAAGAAAGAGCTAGTGAGAGTCTCCGAACTCGGCCTTCACGAGCAGCTTCATTTCTGTGAGGTCGTGAGGCAAACGAGAATGATCTACGACTCGATCCGCGTTCTCTGCACCATCGAGGAAGAGAAGCGTATCCAGGAGGAGAAAAGGGCTGCCAAGAGGAGAGCTGCCACCGCCGAAGAGGAGAGGATATGTTGGCGACGTGTTCCTCTTTCGGATGGAATTGTGTGTCCTTGGATTGCACGGTCAGATCCAGGCTGGCATTGATTACCTGGAAGCTTCCATGAGCCCCAACAATGAGCCAATTACAACGAGTGTTATTGTCTTCGGTGGCTACGAGGATGATATGGACGAAGGAGATGTCATAATCTACACTGGACAAGGCGGGCATGCCATGAATTATAAAAAAAACATTCATTTAATATGAAAAAAAAGCATCCTAATACTTAACAAAAGAAATATCCAGTTATATTTTAGCAAAAATAATTAAATATTTATAAAATTTAAAAAATATGAAATTCTTAAAGAAATAGAAACATTCACATTTGCAATACAAAAAAATTCAAAAAATATATAAAAGAACATCCATTTAGTATGAAAAAGAAACATTCTAATACTTAGTAGAAGAAACATCCATATATATTAAGTCGTAGAGATTTCGGATTCACCCAAACGTATTTGTCTAATTTTTTACTAATACCCTTTTGGTTTCTAGCGTTGTTCAATAAAATATGTGTTAGTCTTTCCTTTGTTAATATGTAATACCAATATCTCAATTCTAAAGCTATAAATAAAAGTCAAGTAATATAGATACATTCTTGTAGTATGTATTAAAGTTAACAAAAATAATACAAATATATAGTCAATTTATTATAAAATATTATAGATACATTTTTTTTAATGAAATGATTAGATTTGAAATTTATTCTAAATTTTTTTTAATTGTTCTTTCGTATAGATACATTCTTTGTATAAGAAATGCATGTAGATATTAAAAAAAAATCTTTGCTTAAATCATAAAAAGTTTCTTTTTCCATTCATGAACTATATATTCATCATCGACTAATCAAAGATGCTTTCCAATTTTATCTAAATACTTAAAATAAATTTTAATTTTATCTTTTATTATTTAAATTTATTTTTAGACATTTACTTGTTTTTGTTTCTTCTTTCCAATATCATCACTGGTGCTGCTACTGTAACACCCTACCATACAGAGTCTTATGCTTAAGTCATAATTCAGAGATGGCAAGGTATTACGACCTCTAAAATAAAAAATTAGTACGTATAGTAGTATGAATGATTGATTATAACTAGGAGCCTTTGTAGAAAAAGGGGTAAACAAAAATCGCAACTCGAAAGCGCAACACTCCGATCGATAACGTAACGAGCAAGGATAAACCAACGCGAGATTACATATATACAAAGGAGTGTCAAAAACAAGAATATCAAGACTCAAGATCCGGCTGCGAAGATAACCGGTCCGAGCATAACAATATATACATATGATAAAATAAGGAAAACCCCAAAGGAAACCCAAAGGGACACAAATACATAAAACCTATTCTCCAAAATCTCCCATAAGAGGAGTCATCACAGTTTGTATTATTTAATGGAGATAAAAGTATCTAAGCAAAACATATAAACCAAAACATAGCCCCGAGAACAAAGGATTTTCGCAAATCTAGAAGTCTCCAGCATGCCTCAGCGGGAAACCGTACGTCCTGCATCTGAAAACCACAAAATCCGCATGGGTGAGAACCAGAGGTCCCCAGCATGGTAACAGCTTCCACATATATAATACATAATAATGGAGGAAAGCCGAAGGCAATCCTAAAACTTCCTCCAGATAATATCAAAGCTTATAAACAAGCTAAACCATAAAGGGCATCTGAATAAAGATTCTTCAGTCTAACTAATACTTCCCTTTCCAATTCCTTCAGACCTCCCAACCACCAGCAGGAGTATAATATAGCAAACACAGTTATACCAAGCAAGGAATATACAAATAGGAGCAGTTAAGGCATTTAGACAATTAGCAAGTAATATGCAGTCAAATAGGCAATCTCAAACAATTCACATAATATGCATATGATGAATGCCTGTCCCTAGTGGCTGATGATATCATCTGTCGGTTATAGAGCCAACCCGACAAGTCCTGGTAGTTAACCATTGGACTGTCCCTCTGTCATGCATCCCCAACTCGAGTTATACTCATCATAAACTTGATCATAATCATGATCTATATCCATCACCTTCACTGGTGAATATTTACGGGGACGAGCTCATCCGGGTCTTTCACAGTGCCCGGCCACACTTATGACATAGGGTCAAAAGAGTATCAAGTCTCAACCTGGAGCACGTGGTGGCTAGCCACTGCTACTACCCAGGGAAACTCGTAACTCCGATAGTGGAAGTGCAATTCACAATTATCAATAATTCAGCATAAACATGCATGAATTCTCATCCATGGATCAACATCCATATCAGCCATTCCGGCTCACGGTTAAATCCATAACCAGCCAATATTCATAGCATACACAGCTATTCCGGCTCACGGTTAAATCCATAACCAGCCAATATATAAATAATTACGGCCCTTCGGCCAGTGGCATAACCAGCACTTCCACCACCATCCTCTGCATCTCACATAATCATCAATGATCCTCATTGATTATTCATTTTCCCTTGCTTCACTCGCAAGTTACCACATCCACTAGCTCTTTCTCTCATAGCTAGGCATATCATAATGATTTAAGATATAAGTGGTGAGATCGGAGGCTTAGAAGTATGAAATTTGGCTTTTAAAACTCAAAAATCAACTTTGGGATGAAAACAGGTCCACGCGTACGCGCACTCCACGCGCACGCGTGAATGGCCTCAAAACTTCATCGACGCGCAAGCGTCATGCACGCTAACGCGTGGATTAAACATTTGCCAATCGACGCGTACGCGTCAACCACGCGTACGCGTGGGCGTTCTCGTGCCCCAGGCACAACACTGGCACAGTTCTGGCATAACTCTCTGGAAAATGGCTGGGCATTGGGTGCAGCACCATCGGCGCGCCCGCGCACATCACGCGCACGCGTGGATGGCGTTTTCGGGAAGAACGGCGCGCGCACGCGCCAAGTGCGCTCACGCGCAAGGGGTCATTCTGCTAAAAATTTTCTAAGTTAAAAGCTGCAGAGTTCACCAATTTAAACCCCAATCTTCCAACGGACATAACTTTCTCATGTTAAATCGTTTTTCACCCGTTCTTCGAACGGCATGGACATCCCGGATCCAATTTCATTTCTAAATAGATTTGGCACAAAACAGAGATCCGTAGTCCAAGTTATGTCCCACCAAAGTATGCCCAAAAACCATATTTTTCATAAAAATCACAAAGTTTCAAAACAAGCCATTTCCACTCTTTTCAAAATCAATCAAAACATGCCATTTTCATCCCTTTTATTTGAAATCAATCAATATATGTCAAATTCAACATCAAGCCTCCTCAACTCACACATTGAGACTATACCACATTTTACAAATCACTATCTCATCATTCTAACCCACTTCACCCAAGTGGCTAAAACTCAAACATATTGACATATCATATACTCTTCCTCATGCCAATTCTCAACAACACCAATTCCAATAAACCATTATTGTACACAATCAATATCATACTCACCATTAACATGGTTCAACCCACAATTCAACCATAACCAATCATCAAGCATATATCACAACATGCATATTTCTCATACATCATACCACCAAGGCATCAATAATCATCATCACATATATGACCACATCATATATCTCAATCATTCAACAACATCAACCATTCAATGCCTATCTTAGGGCCTCTAGCCTAAGTATTTCCTACCACATTACATATTAGATACGGGAAACCGAAACCATACCTTAGCCGATTTTCCCAAGCTCACCCGGAGCACTTCCAAACCACTTATCCACAAGCTCTCAAGGCCTCAACACCTCCAAGAACAGATTTTTCACCACCAAACCCTTTCCAAGCTTTTCAAAATCACCAATCAAGCTCCAATATCCACACATACACAACCTAAGCCACAACCATCATACCCATACACAACATCTCAAAACCCAAACATCATAAAACAACAAAATACACTAGGGTTGAGAATCTTACCACACCCAAGGTCCAAGGAGACAAGATTAACCTTCTCCTTCAAGAGAGTTGGGTCCTATAACATCAAAGAACCCAAAATCTCAACATTTCACCCATGAAACTCGAAAATAAGGGCTGAGATTTCGAACAGCAACACGTGGGTTTCCTCAAGATTGGTTGTATGGGTTTTGTAGAGCTCTCCGCGGTGAACGCGTGGCCGCAAACGGGGCGGCAATCGGAGCTCTAGATCAAAGGTTATGGTGGTTTGAAGATCAACCAAGGGAGAGAACTTGAGAGAGTGTTCTTCCTCCCTTTCTCTCTAATTTCAGCTTGTGTGTGTAACAAATGAGGAGAGAGAGTGCTGAAAACTAGGGTTTTGGTTGAGTTATGTTGGGCCAAGGGCCCACTTTGGGTCCAATTGGCCCGGTTTGGCCCGTTCGGTCCAATCTTGGTCCGAATTCTATAAAATTGGTACCAAAATTCTCGTCTCAATCTCCTCTATCACATTTAGCCACAAAAATCACATTTTGGGCTTTCTAGAATAAATTCTCATTTATGGGTTAATTAGCCGTTAATTAACCGGGTTTTACATTCTACCCACCTAATTGGGAATTTTGCCCAAAAAATTCAAATGCAATTATCTGAGAATAAAATGCGGATAATCCGTTCGCATCTCAGACTCAAGTTTCCAAGTGTGTTCCTCAACATCGCCTCAACTCCAAGCCACTTTGACTAATGAAACCTCTTTTCCACGCAACCGTTTGATACTAATATCATCAATTCTGACTGGAGCCACTGGAAGCGTCAAATCTTCCCTTAACTGAACCGACTCAGGTTCTAACACATGGCTAGCATCAGGGGTGTACTTCCGAAGCTGCGACACGTGAAACACGTCGTGCAGGTTTGAAAGATGAGGTGGTAGAGCCATCCGATACGCCACCGGTCCAACCCTCTCCAGGATTTGAAATAGACCAATGTATCGAGGATTCAACTTTTTTGCTTTAATCGCCCTACCTACTCCCGTGATCGGAGTAACCTTAAGGAAGACATGGTCTCCTTCCTCAAATTCTAAGGGCTTTCGCCTCTGATCGGCATAACTCTTTTGACGACTCTGTGCCGTAAGCATCCTATCACGGATTTTCTTGACTTGTTCAGTAGTCTCAGCTATCATCTCCGGCCCTAACAAGCCTTTCTCTCCAGCTTCATACCAACATAGCGGAGATTGACATTTCCTCCCATACAAGGCCTCATACGGAGCCATTTCGATGCTCGCATGATAACTATTATTGTATGCAAACTCCACTAAAGGCATATACCGATCCCAACTCATCGGTTGGTCCAAAACACAAGCTCTCAACATATCCTCTAGTGTTTGGATCGTCCTCTCGGATTGACCATCTGTTTGAGGATGGTAAGCCGTGCTCAAGCTTAATCGGGTTCCAAAAGCTTTCTGAAATGCACCCCAAAACCTTGAAGTGAAACGAGGATCTCTATTAGAGATTATAGTAGCAGGTACACCATGAAGTCTCACAATCTCCTTTATGTATAACCGTGCTAGCTCCTCAAGGGTGTAAGTCATCCGAATGGGCAAAAAGTGAGCTGACTTCGTCAGTCGGTCCACAATCACCCAAATAGCATCAAAACCAGCCCTAGTCCTTGGCAATCCCGACACAAAGTCCATTGCAATACTTTCCCACTTCCATTGTGGAATCTCTAAAGGTTGCAACACCCCGGAAGGTCTTTGATGTTCAATCTTTACCTTTTGACAAGTTAAGCACTTTGATACATATTCCGCCACATCATTCTTCATACCCGGCCACCAGAACATTGCCTTTAAATCATGGTACATCTTAGTACTTCCCGGGTGAATGGAGAATCCGCTTTTGTGTGCCTCCTTTAGAATATTTTGTCTCAAAGTGCCAACATCCGGCACAATGATCCTACCTTTGAATCTCCATAACCCATCTTTTTCTTCCGACACTCTCCACCGTTTTCCTTGCTCAATAGCCGGTAACACCTTCCATAACGCTTCATCATTTTGATGAGCCTTTAGGAGTTCGGACTTAAAATCACTTGAGATCTCTAATCGGCTCAAACACAAAGTTCCGGATGCTTCTCGAGCACCAATTTTTAAACTCTCAAATCCCTTGAGCAACTTCTCCTCTTGAAGCATCATCCAAGCCGCATATAATGACTTTCGACTTAAAGCATCCGCCACTACATTCGCTTTTCCCGGATGGTAATGCAACTCAAAGTCGTAGTCCTTCAACAATTCCATCCACCTCCTCTGCCTCATATTAAGCTCTTTCTGATCAAAGAGGTACTTCAAGCTCTTATGATCAGAGAAAACTTGGAACTTAACCCCATAGAGGTAATGCCTCCACACCTTCAAGGCAAACACAACCGCAGCGAGTTCCAAATCGTGTGTAGGGTAACTAACTTCATGAGGTCTCAACTGTCGTGAGGCATACGCCACCACATTACGATGCTGCATCAGCACGCATCCTAGACCCTTCAATGAGGCATCACAATACACCTCAAATGACTCATTCGGCTCGGGTAACACTAACACAGGTGCAGTGGTCAACTTTTTCTTCAATGTCTGAAAGCTCTCCTCGCACTCAGGAGTCCAAACAAATGGAGTGTCTTTGCGGGTTAACTTTGTCATTGGCAAAGCTATCTGTGAAAAGCCTTTGATAAACCTTCGGTAATAGCCAGCTAAACCCAGAAAACTCCTTATCTCCGTCACGGTGGTTGGTTGCTTCCAATCCATCACAGCCTCCACCTTAGTTGGATCTACGGCTATTCCCTTCTTACTCACCACATGGCCCAAAAACTTCACCTCACTCTTCCAAAACTCACACTTCGATAGTTTTGCATAGAGTTTCTTCTCCTTTAGAATCTGCAACACGGTCCTCAGGTGTTCCGCATGCTCTTCTTCAGTCTTGGAATAAATCAGTATGTCATCAATGAAGACAACAACGAATTTATCCAAAAACGGACGGAAAACTCTATTCATGTAATCCATAAACACTGCAGGAGCATTCGTCAACCCAAAAGACATTACAGTGTACTCGTAATGACCATAACGAGTCCTGAAAGTGGTCTTAGGGATATCCTCATCCCTCACCCTTATCTGGTGATAACCGGATCGCAAATCGATCTTGGAGAAAACTCCAGCTCCTTGTAACTGATCCATGAGATCATCAATTCTCGGCAATGGGTACTTATTCTTTATTGTAACCTTGTTCAGTTGCCTGTAATCCACACAGAGCCGCATACTCCCATCCTTCTTCTTCACCAGTAACACTGGAGCACCCCACGGAGAGACACTTGGTCGTATAAAATTCTTTCCCAACAAATCCTCTAACTGAGACTTTAGCTCGTTCATCTCTAACGGTGACATCCTATAAAGAGCACTTGAGATTGGTCCCGCCCCGGGCACCAATTCAATAGCAAATTCAACCTCTCGGTTAGGTGGAAACTCATCAATATCATCAGGAAACACTTCCGGAAACTCACACATAACCGGAATCTGCTCCAACCTTTGATCATCACCCGAAACACCCGCGGCTAACAACAGGATACCCTGACATTCGGTTCCAGAACAGTTCACCATCATCGAATTCAAGTAATAATTATTTACCACGACCGGCCCTTCTGTATCTTCCGGCATAAAGTACACCGACTTTGTAGAACAATCAAGCAGAACATGGTTCTTAGATAACCAGTCCAATCCCAAGATAAGATCAAGACCGATCATCGGCAAGCAGATTAAATTATGAACAAAATCACGCTGCTTGAACCTAAAGGAAACTTCCGGGCATCCTAGCCTAGTTACCATGGCTTCATGGGTAGCATTGTACACTCTTAGATCATAACCTAAAGTTACAATCTTCAGTCCTAACTCATGGGCTTTCTCAAATGCAATGAATGAATGCGATGCTCCCGAATCAAATAAAGCACTTAAATTTTGTCCAGCCATTTCACAGTTACCTCGAATAAGTGTCTCGGATCCCTCAGCTCCTACAGCTAAAGTGGTGAACACCCGACCAGTCTGTTGTGCCTTTCCAGCACCTTGTTTCTGCTTCTCAGGACAATTTACAGCTTTATGCCCTGCCTTTCCACAAGTGTAGCACAAACCCCATCCGGCCTTGCATGGTGCTCCCGGATGGTGACTCCCACATCTAGTACAAGCTTGATCATTCTGAGGCTGCTTCCCAAACTTCTTCCCTTGGGAGTTGTTGTTGTTGTTGGGCCTCCTAAAAGAGCTTCCTCTCTTGAAAGACGGACCTCTAGGTGCAAAGCTCTTCCCCCGGTTCTGTGGGAATGATCCCTTTTGACTCCCTTTCTCAGCGGTTGCCCTCTTCACACACTCTTCAGCAACCATACACTTGTTTACCAACTCGGAGAAAGTCCTAATCTCCATTGGTCCCACTGAACTGAAAATATCACTCCGGAGTCCTCCTTCATACTTAACACACTTCCATTCCTCATATTCCACCGGAGTCCCTTGGCACATACGATAGAACCTGAACAGCTCCTCAAACTTGTCAGTATACTCTGATATGGACATGGTACCCTGCTTCAGCTGTAACAATTCAAGTTCCTTAGCCGTCCTAGCAGAAGTCGGAAAGTACTTCTTATAGAACTCTTCTTGAAAAACATTCCAGGTGATATAGTCATCACCCTGCTGCAGAAGACGTCGGATACCTTGCCACCAATGGGATGCTTCACCGACAAGCATATAGGTAGCAAACTCGACACGCTGTCCTTCAGGCACCACTTGCGCTTGCAGCGCTCGCTCTATAGCCTGAAACCATGTATCGGCCTCAGTCGGACTAGTAGTTCCCTTGAACTTAGGTGGATTAACCTTCAAAAAGTTTGCCAACGTCATCGGGCCATGAACTCCACCTCCATCATTACCATGGTTGTTCATCTGTTGACCAAGAGCCTCAGCAGTGGCTTGCATAGCAGCAGCCATGTTCTCCAACGCAGTCATAAAGTTCACCGGGTCATGAGGGTTATTCTTCGGCGCACGAGCATTCGTACGACCTCTCGCACTACCTCTACCGCGTCCACGAGGCGCCATCTGGTTCCTATACATACCAAATAATCGATATTAAGTTGATCAGTCTCAATATCGGAAGTCTAGTACTTCAAAGTCCCAAATGCATGCTCATGAACGTTTATGCCAATTATATCAAGCAGATATACTAATAGCACATAACACACACACAGAGAATGCACAGAAGCATAATCAGTCCATCCCTCAGGCTCTACAGGAACGAACTGCTCTGATACCATAATGTAACACCCTACCATACAGAGTCTTATGCTTAAGTCATAATTCAGAGATGGCAAGGTATTACGACCTCTAAAATAAAAAATTAGTACATATAGTAGTATGAATGATTGATTATAACTAGGAGCCTTTGTAGAAAAAGGGGTAAACAAAAATCGCAACTCGAAAGCGCAACACTCCGATCGATAACGTAACGAGCAAGGATAAACCAACGCGAGATTACATATATACAAAGGAGTGTCAAAAACAAGAATATCAAGACTCAAGATCCGGCTGCGAAGATAACCGGTCCGAGCATAACAATATATACATATGATAAAATAAGGAAAACCCTAAAGGAAATCCAAAGGGACACAAATACATAAAACCTATTCTCCAAAATCTCCCATAAGAGGAGTCATCACAGTTTGTATTATTTAATGGAGATAAAAGTATCTAAGCAAAACATATAAACCAAAACATAGCCCCGAGAACAAAGGATCTTCGCAAATCTAGAAGTCTCCAGCATGCCTCAGCGGGAAACCGTACGTCCTGCATCTGAAAACCACAAAATCCGCATGGGTGAGAACCAGAGGTCCCCAGCATGGTAACAGCTTCCACATATATAATACATAATAATGGAGGAAAGCCGAAGGCAATCCTAAAACTTCCTCCAGATAATATCAAAGCTTATAAACAAGCTAAACCATAAAGGGCATCTGAATAAAGATTCTTCAGTCTAACTAATACTTCCCTTTCCAATTCCTTCAGACCTCCCAACCACCAGCAGGAGTATAATATAGCAAACACAGTTATACCAAGCAAGGAATATACAAATAGGAGCAGTTAAGGCATTTAGACAATTAGCAAGTAATATGCAGTCAAATAGGCAATCTCAAACAATTCACATAATATGCATATGATGAATGCCTGTCCCTAGTGGCTGATGATATCATCTGTCGGTTATAGAGCCAACCCGACAAGTCCTGGTAGCTAACCATTGGACTGTCCCTCTGTCATGCATCCCCAACTCGAGTTATACTCATCATAAACTTGATCATAATCATGATCTATATCCATCACCTTCACTGGTGAATATTTACGGGGGCGAGCTCATCCGGGTCTTTCACAGTGCCCGGCCACACTTATGACATAGGGTCAAAAGAGTATCAAGTCTCAACCTGGAGCACGTGGTGGCTAGCCACTGCTACTACCCAGGGAAACTCGTAACTCCGATAGTGGAAGTGCAATTCACAATTATCAATAATTCAGCATAAACATGCATGAATTCTCATCCATGGATCAACATCCATATCAGCCATTCCGGCTCACGGTTAAATCCATAACCAGCCAATATTCATAGCATACACAGCTATTCCGGCTCACGGTTAAATCCATAACCAGCCAATATTCATAGCATACACAGCTATTCCGGCTCACGGTTAAATCCATAACCAGCCAATATATAAATAATTACGGCCATTCGGCCAGTGGCATAACCAGCACTTCCACCACCATCCTCCGCATCTCACATAATCATCAATGATCCTCATTGATTATTCATTTTCCCTTGCTTCACTCGCAAGTTACCACATCCACTAGCTCTTTCTCTCATAGCTAGGCATATCATAATGATTTAAGATATAAGTAGTGAGATCGGAGGCATAGAAGTATGAAATTTGGCTTTTAAAACTCAAAAATCAACTTTGGGATGAAAACAGGTCCATGCGTACGCGCACTCCACGCGCACGTGTGAATGGCCTCAAAACTTCATCGACGCGCAAGCGTCATGCACGCTAAAGCGTGGATTAAACATTTGCCAATCGACGCGTACGCGTCAACCACGCGTACGCGTGGGCGTTCTCGTGCCCCAGGCACAACACTGGCACAGTTCTGGCATAACTCTCTGGAAAATGGCTGGGCATTGGGTGCAGCACCATCGGCGCGCCCGCGCACATCACGCGCACGCGTGGATGGCGTTTTCGGGAAGAACGGCGCGCGCACGCGCCAAGTGCGCTCACGCGCAAGGAGTCATTCTGCTAAAAATTTTCTAAGTTAAAAGCTGCAGAGTTCACCAATTTAAACCCCAATCTTCCAACGGACATAACTTTCTCATTTTAAATCGTTTTTCACCCGTTCTTCGAACGGCATGGACATCCCGGATCCAATTTCATTTCTAAATAGATTTGGCACAAAACAGAGATCCGTAGTCCAAGTTATGTCCCACCAAAGTATGCCCAAAAACCATATTTTTCATAAAAACCACAAAGTGCCATTTTCAAAACAAGCCATTTCCACTCTTTTCAAAATCAATCAAAACATGCCATTTTCATCCCTTTTCTTTGAAATCAATCAATATATGTCAAATTCAACATCAAGCCTCCTCAACTCACACATTGAGACTATACCACATTTTACAAATCAATATCTCATCATTCTAACCCACTTCACCCAAGTGGCTCAAACTCAAACATATTGACATATCATATACTCTTCCTCATGCCAATTCTCAACAACACCAATTCCAATAAACCATTATTGTACACAATCAATATCATACTCACCATTAACATGGTTCAACCCACAATTCAACCATAACCAATCGTCAAGCAAATATCACAACATGCATATTTCTCATACATCATACCACCAAGGCATCAATAATCATCATCACATATATGACCACATCATATATCTCAATCATTCAACAACATCAACCATTCAATGCCTATCTTAGGGCCTCTAGCCTAAGTATTTCCTACCACATTACATATTAGATACGGGAAACCGAAACCATACCTTAGCCGATTTTCACAAGCTCACCCAGAGCACTTCCAAACCACTTATCCACAAGCTCTCAAGGCCTCAACACCTCCAAGAACAGATTTTTCACCACCAAACCCTTTCCAAGCTTTTCAAAATCACCAATCAAGCTCCAATATCCACACATACACAACCTAAGCCATAACCATCATACCCATACACAACATCTCAAAACCCAAACATCATAAAATAACAAAATACACTAGGGTTGAGAATCTTACCACACCCAAGGTCCAAGGAGACAAGATTAACCTTCTCCTTCAAGAGAGTTGGGTCCTATAACATCAAAGAACCCAAAATCTCAACATTTCACCCATGAAACTCGAAAATAAGGGCTGAGATTTCGAACAGCAACACGTGGGTTACCTCAAGATTGGTTGTATGGGTTTTGTAGAGCTCTCCGCGGTGAACGCGTGGCCGCAAACGGGGCGGCAATCGGAGCTCTAGATCAAAAGTTATGGTGGTTTGAAGATCAACCAAGGGAGAGAACTTGAGAGAGTGTTCTTCCTCCCTTTCTCTCTAATTTCAGCTTGTGTGTGTAACAAATGAGGAGAGAGAGTGCTGAAAACTAGGGTTTTGGTTGAGTTATGTTGGGCCAAGGGCCCACTTTGGGTCCAATTGGCCCGGTTTGGCCCGTTCGGTCCAATCTTGGTCCGAATTCTATAAAATTGGTACCAAAATTCTCGTCTCAATCTCCTCTATTACATTTAGCCACAAAAATCACATTTTGGACTTTCTAGAATAAATTCTCATTTATGGATTAATTAGCCGTTAATTAACCGGGTTTTACAGCTACTACCACCACCACCATATTTATCTTAATATCGAAAGATAAATTTTATCGGAAGAAAGAGATGGATCTAGTTTGGCTTGAGAAAGTGAATCGCAAGAACTCCTTCAACTGCAAGACATCTTGAATTCAAAAGAAAAGCATAAGTTATATGTACATTGCTTCAGCTATTCTAGTTGATCATGAAAGTAACAAGAAATTTTTTGTATACAAACATGTTGTGTATAGCAAACAAATTAAAAGAAAATGTAATTACCTCCTCAAGAATAATAATAAAAAACTTTGGTATTTTATTGACTTGATTTGATATTGTCATGGTTGTTATTATTACCTGTGCATATGAAATTGAAAAACCATCGAAATTAAGTAATGAGTTTTGGCATGACATTAGTAGAAGAAAAGAGCCATTATTAACCTTAAAGCTATTTAGAGAATACATAAGATTAACAAATTATATGATATCTCAAAGTTTTTCAATCATTCTATTTATAATTGGTTTACAGAATCGAATTTGACAATATTCATGGCAAATATGGAAGGACAATAAACAAAATTTTATAATAAATTTTCAAGTCAAAATGCATTAAATGAGAAGGTTTTCTTTATTACGGGTCACGGACTTTTATAACATTTATTGTAAAAAATGAACAAGTTGAATAATAGTAATTAATGTTCTGTTTTATATTAAATTCCACCTTTTATATATTGTATAGGTTTAATTGTTCTGTTAATTTTTAAAATTTTATTAAATTTTTAATTAGGTTTTTATATTTTTTTAATTGGTTCCTACATTGTTGTTAGTTTTATAATTAATTTTTTATTGTGTAAAAAATAATAGAATTAATTGAATATTTCTTTGCAAATTAAAGATATTCATAATTAAAAACCTAACTAAATCTTTAAGTACATGTATCTTAAGAGAAATATTTTATTGATTTTAACGTTTTTTATATGAAAAGGATCTAATTACAAAATTAAAACTAATATAGGGACTCAATTGAAAATATATATATATAGAGACTTAATTAAAAATTTCATGAAACTATAGGAATCAAAAGAATAATCAAATCTAATATATATTAGTATTATTGCATCCTATCCATCATGAAAAAAAAAATAGTTTCTTTTTTCTAGTTTACAAGCTTGGCTTGTTTAGGTGAGCTTTTGAAAAAAAAAATTGAGTTGTTTTTTTTTATTTTTTAAAAATATAAAAATAATTTTATATTTGGATATCTCATTCAAAAATATCATTTTATCTATCAATTATGTTTAGATACAATAATATAAAAGTATTTTTTGTTTATTTATTATGTAAAATATTTTTTTTAAGAAAAAATATCTTTTCAAAAATATGTAAATTGTGCTTGTTTGAATGTCATTAAATAGATAAAAAAAGTTATTGAAAAAAGATTTATTTTTTTAGCTGTTTGGTAAATTTTTAATAGTAAAAGTAAAAGTACTAGAAAAATATCTTTTTTAAAAAATTACAATTTACATTTTTTTTAAAAAAAGATTTTTTTTTCCTTTTGTATGAGGTATCTAAACATAAAATTACTTTTATTTTTTTAAAAAATCTTTTAAAAAATTACTCGAAAAAATATAATTTTTTAGACTAATTATTTAGGGAATTACATTATTTATCATATAATATTTTAATATAAAATACTTATTTTTGTTTTTGTCTCTAAAATTTAAAAAACTTTAGTTTTAGCTTCTGCAGTTAATTTGTTTCGTTAAGTATTTTATGTAACACGTTAAATAGTAATGTGATCTGCTGCAATATTACATTAACATGCAAGATGTATTATATAAATATTTAACAAAAATGCTCCAATTCAATTCAAATTAAAAATCGATTAAAATTGCTCTAATTTAAATTAGATCGTATTTCATTTTTTAACAAATTAAACTATATAGATTAAATCAGATTTTATATTCCCTTCTTAAAATTAAACCAATTCAAAAAATGTGATATAATATTATTATTTTATTTTTAAATTTAAACTGAACATATAATATATATAATTTGTTATCTATTTTTATCTTATTTATATATTATTATTTGAATTTTTTTTGAAATAAAATAAAAAATTATTATTTTCTTAAACACAATTTTTGAATTTTAATTCACCAAATACGATTTCTTTTAGAGCAAGTGCCGCACCTCGGCAACGGTGAACTCTACTCAAATTTTTAAAAACCCACGTTTAATCCATATCATTGTCTCTAAAATAGTATATAGGAGTATACAAAATACACAGACAATAAGCATGGCTTCTTCAAGAATTTTTTTAATTATAAATTTTAAAAAACCAAGCCATATTTAACAATGACAACTATTATCATCGTCTCCAAAAATACACAGATACACCAAAATAAGCAATATTTAACAAGAATTTTTTAATTTTAAATTAAAAAAATAACTATTTCTCAAAAATAACATCTGACTTATTCATGTGTACTCTCATGTACTACGGAGACGATAATAATAGTTACCATTGTTAACTTTCTAACTCAATCTAATATATGTAAGACCCTAGATTTTAAAAATTTAAACTATTTATGATTTATTTTATTTATTTGAGAATATATTTTCAAAAATTTTTATATTGAGTACTTTCTTATTATTGATTTAAAGTTTTAGTGATCAAAAAAATAATGAGAGTTTTATCTGCTTTAATTTGAATAATTAGATTTTGAATTTTATTTTATGATTTAAAGAAAATTAATTCAATTATCTCTAGTTATTGAATTAAAGTATTTATTTGAAAATAAATTTGTAAATTGATAATTAATATAGTAATTTTATAAATATTAGTGTTGGATTAAAATTAGTTTTGAAGGTTGTGGTAGGTTTAGAGAAGGGGGGTTAAATCTATGCCTTTCTTTTAAGTTGCTGTTATAACCCTTTTAGATCTACACTTTCAATTCTGATTCTGTTTGTACTCAGCAGCAGAAATTTATGAGACAATTTATTTTTGTCTCATGAATATCAGAAAATAGAACATAGCAGAGAAGAGAAAAGCTAACACCAGCATATATCCTGGTTCGGTTACCTTGTGCTATGCAACCTACGTCCAATCTCCTCTACAACAATGGAGAAATTTCCACTATAGTTAAAAGTATTACATACACCAATTTCCCATTCAAGTTCTAACCTAACTTGACATTGGCTATGCTAACACCTAACTATTCACTTTTAGTGCTAACCCAACTAAGAAAGAGATACCTAACAGGTACAAGATACAAGACACTTAACCAACCTAAAAGAATCAGAAAATAACTCTAGGCTTTTCTCTCAAGTGTATCACTCTGCCTTTTTTCACTCATAGCTTTTACTTGAGCTTTCTCACAATGCCTTTTCTCACAAGAAATTACAGAAAGATAAACTTAGAAAAGTACATTACAATCAGTAAAACATGAAGGAGATTGACTTCATCAACAGCCTTTGTGCTATGCAAAAACTAGATTAGCAAGCCTCTGATTCAATTCTTCATACTGGCAGAATGCACCTTTGATTAGGTTACACTGTCCAGTTAGTTGAACTCTTTCAAAGAACACTTCTCAGAACAAAACCTCAATACTCTGGTTATCTCTCCTTGCCTTCTGAATGAACAACAAGCTTCTTTTATCTCCTTGTATGTTCCTTGGTCCTTCTTTCAAGGTCAACACCTTGAGCTTTGAGCTTCACCAACCCACAGATTCACTTTTTTTCCTTAATCCCCAGATTAGAAACTTTACTTCTGACTTCTTCATCTTGACTGAAAGCCATAAAGCAGCAACCACATGAG
This sequence comes from Arachis hypogaea, assembly GCF_003086295.3. NCBI lineage: Eukaryota > Viridiplantae > Streptophyta > Magnoliopsida > Fabales > Fabaceae > Arachis > Arachis hypogaea. The sequence continues at coordinate 105,109,315 of NC_092039.1, forward strand.
TCTTCCAATAGTCAACTTGATCTGAGCCCTTGAAAACCAACTTGATTCCCAAGTCATGTTTAAGACCGTGGATACATAGCAGAGAAGAACAAAAACTAGTTTTCCTTTGTATCCCATTTCGGATAGAGCAGAGAGTTGGAAAGAAGAGAAGAAGATATGATGCATGCAAGAGGAAATGGGTTACCTTTAACCTAAGCTTGATTTGGTTTGAACTTGGTGATTTGACGTCTGCCTTTCAAGCTTAATCCTTCTCTCTCTTTCTTCTTTGGTGATTAGTTTAGGGAAGAAGCTCTTTCTCTCTTTCTAACTTTTTTGAGTTTCTGACCAACTCACAGAGGTGAATGTTGCTTTTGGTTATACAAAAGAGAGGGATTTGCTTTTCTGAAATCAGATCGGGCTTGGATCGGGTAGTGATATGTTTGGCCCGTTTTTATTTCTTTGGCTTCTTTCTTTGCTTTTCCTTGGGTTCTTAATTTTTCTTTTAGCCCAACATCCTTGCTGATTGCTTTTCATTCCATTTGAACTATTGAATTTTGGCCTGCAACAATAAACAATTAGTAATAAGTAATTATAATTAATCAATACTAATTATTTATTTTGTCCAAAAGTAATGTTTGTCATCACTAATTAATTTTGTTAATTTCTTAACTCAACAATCTCCCCCTTGATGACAAACATGATTTAAGCAATAATCAAAAGGAAATAAATTTGAGTAAGGTTTAGAAACTCCCTTTGATTGTTGTCATTTGCTTTTATGTTGCTCCCCCTTTCCTTTTTAGAATTAGCTCCCCCTGGATTTATGCTTTTCTCTTTGTTCCTATTTTCCATAGTACTCAAAGAGAACACTATAGAGAGATGTGCACATTAATCTTGTCTAAGGGATATCACACAAGCAACACCATATTATTAGCCCAACATCAAACTAATATTAGCAGCTAAAAGATTCAACATGTGATTTCAAATATTAATGCAGCAATCAGACAAAAATCCCAAAAGAAATATTAGTAGCTACAGTAATACCAAAAAAAATTTCTAAGGACACACATTTACCCCATCCTATTGCTTTTACTTCCCTTTTTGTCATCAAGGGCGGATAATAAGCATTATCAACAAAAACAATACCTTGTATCCTGCAGAAAAGAGTTAGATCACAATTTAAAGAACTAACTAAACTACCAAAAGTGCAGCAGTATTTAGAGTTATTACAGTCATCCAAAAAGAAACTGGTAAATAGTAGTAAAAGAAACATAAGTCACGAGATAAAGCATAAAGCAGCAGTAGCAGTTTTCATGAGACAATTCTTAGGCATTAGAACCATTCCCCTTCGAATCAGCTTCCTCTTCAACATCAGTGGCAGAGTCTTCATCCTTTTGAAGGTTATCAATGAAGGTCATGAACACAGCCACTCTATCCCTTGATTTCTTTAGGAAATTCTCATGCTTGCTAGCTAATTTTCTTTGCTCTTTGCTCATCGCAATCATATGATTTGATTGGGAAACGAACTCCTAAACAACATTTTTTACCACATTCAGCAAGGCAGATTTTTTCCCAGCAGCGATGGAGGCAAGGCGGCGGCTCAGGCAGCAACGCTTCCCTCCTCTGCGCTACCTCTTCTCCTTCGACGAATCCTCCCTCTCTCGCGCGTGGTTCCTTGCATCGATGGCGACACAGCAGCCCGATGGTGATGGTGGCGCGATGATTCGGTGGTGGGGAGACGAAGACGCGTGGCTTCACAAATGGTGAGGTGCGACGCCGGCGCAGGATAGCCCCTCGCCTTTCCTCTACCTCCAATCATCAGCTCTCACTCTCAGATCTCTCTAAGTATGTGTCTGTGTACATGCTTGTTTATTGGTTGTGTGTGGTATGTGGTGAGTCTTAGAAGAGTAGGAAATAGCGTTGGTGAGTGACGGTAGGAGTGAACGTGGCTCATTTGGGGATGAACGGGTGTGAAGGAGGGTTACGTGTGTGTGTATGTGTGGGTTGTATAGAAGGGATTAGGGTTAGTGACTTTACGATTTGAAATTGGGAATTTTGGGTTTTGTGTTTGAAATTGGGTATTTTAGATAATTTACTAATTTTAATAAAATTAAAGGTAATAGAGTAATAATTTGAAATCAAATTTAATCAAATAATAATATCTATGAAAATACTATTTAATTATCAACTTATAATTTATTTTTCAAATAAAGACTCTAATTCAATAATTAGAAATAATCAAATTAATTTTTTTTTAAAATTATAAAATAAAGTTCAAAATCTAATTATTCAAATTAGTGCATATAAAATTCTCATTGTTTTTAAATCACTAAAGCTTTAAATCAATAATTAAAAGTACTCAATTAATACAAAAATTCCTTAAAATATGCTTTTGAATAAATAAAAAAATCATAAATAATTTATTATTTAATTATCAAAATTTGGTGTCTTACATCCTACCCCACTTATAAAAATTTTCGTTCTCGAAAATTGATATAAGATAGAAAAGATTTGCATCAACTTCACTTTCAGAAACATAAAAAAAAAGAAACAGAAAAGTTTAGCACGTTTAGTTTTGTTCAAATGTGAAAGAAATCATATCTTATGAATGACAAGATATGGTCAGAAGTAATTCAAAGCACATCTTAAAAAGTAAGTTCGAAACAAAGAATTTCACTACAAACAATCAAGGAAGAGTTGACATCAAACCACGTTGGTACGAATAAGAATTATATGTTGAAACAAAGTAACCCCTAAAACTTAACTTCTAACGTTCCCAAACCCCATGATTTATGTTTACTTATTACTTTTATTTCATCTATGATAACCCGTTAGTACTCTCATATACATAAATCATTAGTATTACCTCTATTTGTCCGTAAATTTAATTGCCTACCTGTCCTCTTTCAAATATTATCTTTGATTTTTTTTCTGTACTTCTCTTCGAGGATCTTATTTTTTCAGTTGGAGTTTAAACCTGTTTTAATATAACAATTTTCGAGAACGAAAATTTTTATAAGGTAGGTAGGATATAACATCTCAGATTTTTAAAAATTAAGTAATTAATTATTTATAAGTTATCATATTATATTGAGATTTTATTTTTAAAAAATCTATTTTTAACAAAAATAATTAAATAAAATTTTATGATTATTGAAATTTAATTTAAATATAACTTATTCTATTAGTTTGAACTATTTATTAAAAACTATTTTGATAAGCAAAAATTAAGTTAATCTTTTATTATTATTATTATTATTATTATTATTATTATTATTATTATTATTATTATTATTATTATTATTTACTTCTTTCTTTTGGCCTGAGAAAACATGAATATATATATATATATATATATATATATATATATATATATATATATATATATATATATATATATAAGTATAACAGCATGCAAGCCACGCTCATCTCTTTCTTAGTCCCTTAATGACATTAGTTAACTAATGTCATTAAGGGACTAAGAAAGAGATGAGCGTGGCTTGCATGCTGTTATACTTATATATACTCATGACACCTAATAATACTTTCACACTATAAATTATCATTCATTAGCATCATTTTTTTTTATCACTTTTATTCATTATAGCCGAATTTTTTAGAAAGAAAAAGAGAAATAAAGGTCGTGGCTTATATGTATGCATATATCTATGCAACCATGACACATGTTACATTCATTTAATAACCAATGACACCTAATAAACCTTACTACCACAAATCCTTTTTCACTAATCATACTTTCTTTTCCTTCATGCATCACCGAACCAACCTTGAAAGAAAAAGAGAGAGTAAGCCGTGAGTGAGAGGAATCAGAAACCATGGAACCTTACCCCTTTTGAGTTTGATTTCTTATGATTCGTAACTCCGATAAAAAATTTAATCTGATAAAAGTGTTTGTATCTTTCTTCTCTACACATTGACATTATCTTTATCCGGTAGAAGTTACTAGTGACGTAACTCATCTTCTCTTTGAGGTCGGTTAATTGGAGTTCTAGGAAGCACAGACGATTTCTGACGCTTTCTCCTTCAGCAGCTCGGTCAGAAAGTTTTTCCGGAGCTTTTGATAATTTTGATTTCATACGAAGGTAGGGGTTTTCTTTTGAAATTAACTGTTTTAAATTATGAATGCCACGAAAGCCTAGTGGATATTTGCAAATAATTTATGATTGTTTGGAATGACTGAATGATGAGTTTGAATTGAAGTTGTGATTGATATTGGTTTTGTGATTGATATTGGTTTTCTGATTTTGATGGAGTTGTTAAAATCCTGATTTTGTGTGATTATGATGAATTAGTTGAGTTGTGGCTGTAAAAGGTGAAATTAGTGTTACTTGTTAAATTGTAATATGATGAGTTAATTATTGAAGAAACTGTCGTATTGATAATCGTTGAATGGAGTTAGATTTGAGTTTGGTTTAGAAAGTGATGAATTTGAGGGAGCCCGCATGGGTGGTGAAGTCCAATTTTTAAGAGGAGATTCTACCCAATTTTATGTAAAATTAACCAAAAAAATGGTTTTATTTCGAACATCTGATTTATAAATTTATCTTGAAACATGATTTTATAGTGGAAAACATTTTATTTACATATTTACTCATATTGAGAAATATATTTTGTATTGAAAATTTGTTTTATTAGTAATAAATTGAGAGTTAGAAAAGATTTTCACATTGGAACCAGTTAGATTTTCAGATTTATAAATACTTGGATATTGGACTTGACCTGCTGGTTTATCGAAAGTAATCTGTGAGAATTGAAAATAGGTTTTCAGTACTGAATTTGATTCGTTTGAGTTATCAAAAATGGTTTTTTTGAGAATTAGAAATGGTTTGGTTGGAAACCTGAAAGAATGAGAAAAGAACATGACACGTGTGATTATGAAATGTTTAGAAGGTCACGAGAGGGTGACGGAAAGTAAATGGTTATGGTGCTGATGGGAAAATGTTAAGCTGTGGGCTTTATATGTGTATCATTGTGCGGGGACGCCCATGTGTATGGAATGACTTCCAGGAAAAAGTGACACATGCTTCAGCTGGAGAATCAGCGCCTGCAAGTACTTGCAGAGGTCATGTTCGGCATACTTTAGCTGGAGAATCAGCGCCTGCAAGAGGTTGAAACCTTACAGAGGTTATGCCGCTGGAATGCCTTATCTGACTTGCGAGTCGGATTGTGTCGAGTGCGGTCGAAACCGACAAATGAACTCATTACCTACGATAGGACTAGACATGCATCATCATTGTTTGCACAATTGCATTTGATTGTGTTTGCTTATCTTGTCACTCTGTGATTGTGCTGTTTGTCTTATTGCTATTTGTTTGTGTATTGAGGTACCTGAGAATTGAGGTTGTGATTGAGATTTGTCTTAAGCTCGGAAATTTAAAAGAAAGTATTTAGTTATCTAAAGTAAAATTTAAAAGTATTTTCAGGGGTTGGTAAAAATATAGTTCTCTTGAGTAAATGGATTATTTGCATTTTGATATCTACTTTTATGGTTCCCTACTGGCTACTGAGAACATGTGGTTTGTTCTCACCCCAAAATCTTTCACCCTTTCAGTGACACAGGTTCGAAGGCTCAACTTGAAGCTGCGGATGGTTATTTGTTTTATTTGAGTTAAGTTAAGGGTTGAGTTGTTTTCATAGAATTCCCCCGCCCTTGTTATTTAAGATTTTATTTTATACAGAGGGATATGAATTGTATCTAAATTCCTTTGATTTCTTTTGTACAATATTTATTATTATTAATAATTACGTAATTAGAATTGCTTGGGGATCTTTGATATTTGATTGTAATTAATAGAAACAAAACTTTTCAGGCATTTTTCTTAAAAATTGAGACGCGATATCGAATTAAAGGCTCAATATTAAATAGTAAATAAGGAAAATAGATTAGTAACACCTTATCTTTAGTACGATCATGACGTGCTAACAGTTAGAGTATTACAGTCTGTGTGGTTTCACTAGAGTTTGGAGGATTGGAGGAAGGTAGGGGATTGAGGGTTTTAGTTAGAGTCTGACTAAGTCTTAGAACCTTAGAGAACTACCCTACTTATGGATTTTCTGGGATATTATATGTTAGTTATGTGGGAACCGTTACCATGCTGAGAACCTCTGGTTCTCACTCTATACAATATTTGTGGTTTTTAGAGGCAGAACATGAGGCACCTCGCTGAGGCATTTTGGAAGTTTTTGAAGCGAAGAACTCTTGCCTTATGGGTTTCTATTTTGTATTTTTGATATATATATATATATATATATATATATATATATATATATATATATATTATATTTCCATTGTATATATTATGTCATGTCCCTTTAAGAGGTTGATTTGGAAAAACACGTTCTGTAAGCTGTCTTTTGGGCCTTTTGGGTTTATCTTGTATATGCTTATGTAAATATTTTTTGGCCATCCTTGGCTTCGCAAGTTGAACGTGGGTCTTGAATATTTTGTATCTTTTGACACTTCCTTTTTATTATTCACATATATATCTTACATTTCTTTGTACCCAAGTTTTTCATTTTACGTGAGCGTTATGATTTTTGTTTTAAATTTTTATTTAAAGGCTCCTCGTTATAAAATTTTTTTCAACTATTATTATGTATATATTTTACTTTTAGAGGTCGTAATATCTCACCACTTCAGCTTTACGACTTATGTGTAAAGTTCTGTGTGGTAGGGTGTTATATTTTACATAATAAATAAACAAAAAAGTACTTTTATATTATTGTACTAAAATATAATTGATAGATAAAAATATCTTTTTGTATGAGATATTTAAATATAAAATTATTTTTACTTTTCTAAAAAATTAAAAAAAAAAGATAACTCAAAAAAATATTTTCTTAGAAATTAACCTAAATAAGTATTTAGTATTGAACTTTTAAGCAAGAGAAAAGAAACACTTTTTTTTATGATGGTAGAATGCAATAATACTAATATATAATATAAAGGGTGGAATTTAATGTAAAGCAAGACATTAATTACTATTATTCAACTTGTTCATTTTTTACAATAAACTTTATAGAAGTCGTTGCCCCAATAATAAAGAAAATCATCTTATTTAATGCATTTTGACTTGAAAATTTATTCTAAAATTTTGTTTATTGTCCTTCCATATTTACCTGGAATAATGTCAACTTTTATTCTGTAGAACCATTATAAATAGGATGATTGAAAACTTTGAGATATCATATTATTTGTTAATCTTATGTATTCTCTAAATAGTTTTAGGGCTAATAATGACTTCTTTCCCTTGCTAATGCCATGCCAAAAATTATTGCTTAATTTCGATGGTTTTTTAACATCATATACAGAGATGGTGATCATAACAACCAGGATAATATCAAATCAAGTCAATAAAATACCAAAACCTTTTATTATTATTCTTAAAAAGGTAATTATATTTTCTTTTAATTTGTTTTGCTATACACATGTTGTATTATAAATAGTTTCTTGTCACTTTCATTAAAAACTAAAATAGCTGGAGCAATGTACATGACTTATGCTTTTCTTTTGAATTCAAGATGTCTTAGGTTGAAGGAGTGCTTGCAATTTACTATCTCAAGCATTACCTTTTGCAGATCCATCCCTTTCTTTTTTTGATTAAGATAAATGTGGTGATGGTGGCGTTGGTAACAATAGCAATGGTAGCAGTAGTGGTGGCATTGCTAGCTGTGATGGTGGTGGCGGAATCATTGGAAGAAAGAAGGAATAAAAATAAGTAAATGTATAAAAATATACGAATGAAATTAAATATAAAATTAAATTTAAATAATAAAAATAAAAATAAAATTTATTTTAAGTATTTAGATAAAACTGGATAGCCTCTTTATTAGCTGATGATGAACATATGGTTCAAGAATGGAAAAAGAAATTTTTCTATGATTTAGGCAAATATTTTTTTCATATCTACATGCATTTCTCATACAAAGAATGTATCTATATGAAAGAACAATTATGGAAAATTTAGAATAAATATTCAAGTCTAATAATTTCATTAAGTTCCACTTCTTCATTGTATATTTTTATTATTTTTTGTTAACTTTAATACATACTACAAGAATAATATATCTATATTACTTGACTTTTTTATTTATAGCTTGAGATATTGATATTACATATTAGCAAAGGAAAGACTAAAAAACATTTTATTTAATTTTATAAGGTAGCATTTGGTAGAGAGACAGAGATTAAAAGACTGATACTGAGAGACAGAGACTTAGAGACAGAGACTGAAATAAATTTTAGTATTCTGTTTGGTACAAAGTGGGAGACAGAAATTGAAACAAGAATGAAACTCTAATTCAATTTGTACAAAGGGTAAAATTGAAATTAATTAATTGAAATGAGGGTATTTTAGGTATGAAATGTTATTAAAGTTTCAGTATCCGTCTCTAAAAATTTCAATCCCATGTGTTCCTACTTTTTGGAGGTACTGAAGTACTGAAATACTGAAATTTTGGGGACAGAGACAGAAATTTTAGTACCAGTCTCTGATCCAACAAACATGATACTGAGTCTCAGTCTCTCAGTCTCTGTCCCAATACCTCAAAACAAACGCTAAAGGATTTTACAACACAATCTTCACGTACAATAAATTAAAATTTACACTCGTTAGCGAAAATATATGGTTTTTCTAAATTTTTTATCAAATCATCATGCATGAATCTTCTTTAGGATCTTGAAGCAAAATAGTATCATCACTGTCTCAAAATTTTCGAACTCAGATCCAACATTCTCTATTAATATGCCCATCATATATTACTTTATTCGCATGCAAAAAATAAAATAAAATAAATTCCAAACAAAATGAATTCAGTCACAAAATAAGCTTATGAGTAAAGGATCATCAAAATTGGTATATCTCACAATTTAATTTAGAAACTTAGCAGGTACCATAACGACATTTTTGGTCTGCACAAAATTAAAGCCGGCTAATTATCGTCTAGTTAGAATATATTATAAAAATTACACATTTTAGTTTAAGGAGATACTTCATAAAAACGCGTAAAATATCTTTTTGTAAAGACATTTATGTGTCACATTATTATTAGACGTATTAATTGATTTTTTTATAACAATAACAATAAATTTAATTTTTTTTAGGAATTTAATTGTATTTTTAAATTTTCAGGAATTTAAATGTCCGCAAAACAAAAAATTAGGGATATATTTATCTTTTGATAAAAAATTTAAAGATATTTAGTTTAGATTGTATAATTCGATCGAATCAAATCGGATCTAATAATTATAATGCAGACAATTGGATTTATTATTGTTACTATAATAAACCGATTTTGTTCTAGTTTATTAAAAAATAAATTATTAACCGATTTAATAAAAATATCCAATAATAACATGACACATATAAACGTCTTTAAAAAAAAGATATTTTAAGTGTGTTTATTAAAGTGGTCTCCTTAATTTAATGCAATGAAATAGTAAAATATTACTATATATAATTATTCAATAATATCCAACTTTAGGGTATTAATTCACTATTCACATGATAAGTGTGAAAAATAATTATTTTATATTGATATTACAATATATAATTGGATGTACGTGTAATATTTTTCTTAAAGCATGGGTTTTGTCGGACAAAGCTGCCATTCAAAGGCTATTGTCGGCATTTCTGCTCTTAAAAGTATAACCACATTTTGTAAGTCAATTTTCCGTCTTGAATAACGGATGAAAAATGTTTTAAAATAAAAAAATTATGCGTGTTGGAAGTTTGGAGTGCGAAGCTGAAAATTCTGCAGCATTCGGCATTTTTGTTGTTCTGCATATTTCGCGTACGCGATCACTGCACGCGACGCAACTAACCTATTCGGGTTGGGTATCTCGTGTACGCGAGCAAGGTACTTGCGTATGCGAGCATAGAAATTTGTATCCCCAGCGTACACGTGACCTTTCAGAAATGCACTCCCACGCGTACACGTGGTCCACGAGTACGCATGACCCTGTTTTCAGCAAAGTAAGTTTTATGTTGTAAAGCCTAGTTTCAAACTTCTAAAACCTCTATTTTTACTCCTCAGTGTCTTAAGTCTTAAAATTAATCATAGGAAGGTAGTTGAATATTGAGAGGATAATAACTTGTGAGTGAAGAAATTATAAAGGGGTGATGTAAGTTGAAAAGTTTAACAGGAAGGCTGGTTCGTAAATAAATGTGATTACAGCCCCGGGTAGTAGGCAGTGGCGAGGTCCACTTGTTCCGGGTATGAGATGAGGAAGAAGAAGTATGAAAATTGAGTTAATTATAAATTTTGGATGAGATACCTGGGTAGTAGGGTACTGGCAAGAATGGTAGTTCGTCCCGCTTGCTTCAAGTTAATGTTTGAGACTTGATAATAATGATGATTGATTTAAGCTGATTGAATGTATGTTTGAGACCTTGGGCAGTAGCAAGGTTGATGGTTCATCTCGCTTGCTCCAGGTCAGAGATTGTGACGCCTGGATAGTAGCGGCAGTAGTGGTTATTCCACTCACTCCAGGTTGAGCTTTTAAACATCCGCTTGGGTAGTAGCCGTAGTAGTGGTTATTCTACTGGCTCTGGGTTGAGCGAGTAGTAGCAAGGGGGTTGTAGCTCAAACCCACTTGCTCCGCGATGGGTGTTTTAGTCCATGGTTAGCTACCAGGCCAGGACGTATCGGGTTTGCTATATAACTGACGAATGATATCATCAGTCATAGGACAGGCATACATCATGTGCATATTATTTGCTTGTTTGTTGTGCATTAATTGAGAATGCCAAATTTATTATAATATGATAATTGTTATACTTGATATCTGAATTACTTGTATTCTACTTGTGTTTGTCTTTGTCTGCTTGTCTGTCTATGCAAATTCACTAGAGATGGAGGAACGGTGGAAAGGTGAGAAGACTTATTGTTAAGTTTAAGCTTAAACTAGGCTCATATATCCTTAGAAGACCACCCATTTAAGGTTTCTATTTTTAGTACTTTAGGCTTTATAATCTGAGTGTCGGCGTTCTAAGATTACCTCTGGCATTTCCAGGACCTTATATCTTATGTGTGTGGCACCTTTACCATGCTGAGAACCTCTGGTTCTTATCTTATACTATGTTGTTATTTTTCAGATGCAGGTCGAGAGGCACCTTGGTAGGCGTCTGGAGCTTCTGTAGCGAAGTGGATTCATTTTGGGGTTTTACTTTTGGTATTTTGCTACATGTGTATAGACTCTCCTTTTATATATACTTGTTATATTTTGTACCTCTTAGAGGTTTATGGAGAACTAGGGTTTTATGTCTTTATTTTAGACTTCGGGTCATGTATATATGTATGTAAATATTCTCCGGCCAGCTTTAGCTTCGCAGACTGAGTTAGGAGCTTATTATTTGTACCTTTAACCCTCTATTCCTACTTTCTATTCATTATACTTATGAACTTTAGTTTCCTGAGCGTTGCGCTTTTTATTTTTGTGATTTTTGCTTTATCCGTTTTTCAAGGCTCCTCATATACTGTATCATTTTTAATAATATTATATATATATATATATATATATATATATATATATATATATATATATATATATTAGAAGTCGTAATACCCATACCACCTCTGTTTTACGGCTTAAGCGTAAAGCTCTGTATGGTAGGGTGTTACATTTTCTCCTCATCGTCATTCTTTTGTTGCAGTTGTTATTGCTATTATTGTAGTAGAAGGTGAGAAGAAAGAGTTTTGAATTGTGCAAGACAATGAGTTAAATGCACCTTAATTTGCTCAGAAATGAACCAAAAATTACATAGTAAATTGTGACACAATTAACTCAAAAATGAACCAAAATTACATAACAATTGTGATATAATTAACTCAAAAATGAACTGAAATTACATAAAGTTAGCGACACATAAACTCAATTTGAAAACAAGCACATAAACAAGACTGAATCATGAACAAAAATGCATCCAAAATTAATTTTGGATCAGACAACGTCATTAATATGTTTCTTCTTCTTTGTTGTTTGATATTTTCTTCTCTTTTTCATGGTTTTATTCCTCTTAAGAGAGTAAAACAAGAAGAACTATAAGAAAATGAAAAAAGAATGAGATGATGAAGAAGAAAAGGATGAGAAAGAAGAAGAAGAAGCAGTAGAAGTTAAGGTAAAAGAGGAGAAAGAGTTTTGAATTGTGCAAGACAACGAGTCCAAATTAACCTTAATTAACTCAGAAATAAACTGAAATTATATAATGATTGCGACACAATTAACTCAAAAATGAATCAAAATTATATAATGGATTGCGACATAATTAACTCAGAAATGAATTGAAATTACATAATGATTGCGACATATAAACTCAGTTTGAAAATAAGCACATAAACAAGACTGAATCGTGAACAAAAACACATCCAAAATCAATTTTGTATCAGACAACGTCATTAATATGTTTTTTTTGTTTGATATTTTCTTCTCTTTTCTTGGCTTTATTCCTCTTAAGAGAGTAAAACAAGAAGAACTATGAGAAAAAGAAGAGGAGGAGAAAGAGTTTTGAATTGTGTAGGACATCGAGTCCAAATGCACCTTAATTCACTCAGAGATGAACTGAAATTATATAATAAATGCAACACAATTAACTCAGAAATGAACCAAAATTGTATAATAGATTGCGACACAATTAACTCAGAAATGAACTGAAAATACATAACAATTGCGACATAATTAACTCAGAAACGAATTGAAATTACATGATGATTGCGACACATAAACTCAGTTCGAAAATAAACACACGAACAAGAGTTAATCGTGAACAAAAACACATCTAAAATCAATTTTGGATCAAATAATATCAACATGAAAAAATTCAACAATAACAATAACAATAACGACGATAATAATAACAACGATATGTATAAGAATAAGATGATGGAGGAGAAGGATGAAAAGGGAGGAGGAGAAGAAATCCCAATGAAAAAAGGAGGAGGAGGAGGAGGTGGTGGTGGTGGTGGTGGTGGTGGTAGTGGTGGTGACGACAGAAACGAAAGTGAAAAATAAAAAAAAAGAGAAGAAGAAGAAGAAGATATACCATCAAAAGAAGAAGAAGAAGAAGAAGAAGAAGAAGAAGAAGAAGAAGAAGAAGAAGAAGAAGAAGAAGAAGAAGAAGAAGAAGAAAACGGGAAAAAGAAGCGCGTGACTTTAAATCACTTGGATAAATTTGGATGTTAAAATTGCATAAATGTAGAGAATAATTCATATTTTAATAGTATTATAATGCTTTTGGTACAAATAACTTGACATAATTCTTGGTAAATGTGGAAGAATTATAAGAGCAAAATAAAATTTTTAAATAAAATTTCAAATGTAATTAATGAAATATCTGATAGATTTTTTACCTAAAACGAAGCAATTAATTTTGTAAATAATTAGTATGGTATAAAATATATTTGGTGTTAACGAAAAAAATTAATTATGTTGTTATAAAAAATTTAATTATTCTAGTGACATATTCTTTTGTAAAAAAGATGTGAAGTATGTGTATAGATGTAAGACCCATAATTTTTAAAAAAATATTATCATGAGTTAATTTCAATTTGTTTATTCATTAAAGACTTTATTTTTAGGAATTATTTTATTAAAAATAATTAAATCAAGTTTTGACAATTAAATTAAAAATTTTACTTAATATTATAATTATTGAATAATTTCCTATATTTAAATTAGATTTTTAATTAATACTCTATACCCCTAATTTTATTAAAATTACCAAACTATCCCTATACCTAATTTTTACCAAAACCCTCCCCAAAATATCACTCTAACCCTAATTTCCCCTTTCACTTCCTTCCAAGAATCAAACAAAAACCCAGGACACAGTAGCAGAAAAAAAAAAAGAAAAAAGAAAAAAGAAAAAAAGAAGAAAACATTGAGGGAGAGAAGGAGAAACAGAGTTAGGGAAGAGAGGAGAGGGGGGACGGCCAGCGCTGGTGGCCCGGGCTGCTCGCCGCCATCGCTGTTAGCACCAACGCGAAGGAGGGAGCCTGGTGCACGAAATTGTGATCAATACTTTTCACAAATCAAATAATCCCCGGTAATGAATCCAAAAACTTGGTGTTCAATACCATGGCATAAACACAACTTCGCACAACTAACCAGCAAGTGTACTGGGTCGTCCAAGTAATAAACCTTATGCGAGTAAGGGTCGATCCCACAGAGATTGTTGGTATGAAGCAAGCTATGGTCACCTTGTAAATCTTAGTCAGGCAGACTCAAATGGATATGAATGATGATATACGAATAAAACATAAAGATAAAGATAGAGATACTTATGTAATTCATTGGTAGGAATTTCAGATAAGCGTATGAAGATGCTTGTCCCTTCCGTCTTTCTGCTTTCTTACTGTCTTCATCCAATCCTTCTTACTCCTTTCCATGGCAAGCTTATGCAAGGGTTTCACCGTTGTCAGTGGCTACCTCCCATCCTCTCAGTGGAAATGTTCAACGTACCCTGTCACGGCACGGCTATCCATCTGTCGGTTCTCAATCAGGCCGGAATAGAATCCAGTGATTCTTTTGCGTCTGTCACTAACGCCCCGCCTTCAGGAGTTTGAAGCTTGTCACAGTCATTCAGTCATTGAATCCTACTCAGAATACCACAGACAAGGTTAGACCTTCTGGATTCTCTTGAATGCCGCCATCAGTTCTAGCCTATACCACGAAGACTCTGATCTCACGGAATGGCTGGCTCGACTGTCAGGCGAGCACTCGGTTGTCAGGCGATCAACCATGCATCGTGTATCAGGAATCCAAGAGATATTCACCCAATCTAAGGTAGAACGGAGGTGGTTATCAGGCACACGTTCATAGGTGAGAATGATGATGAGTGTCACGGATCATCACATTCATCAAGTTGAAGAACAAGTGATATCTTAGAACAAGAACAAGCGGAATTGAATAGAAGAACAATAGTAATTGCATTAATACTCGAGGTACAGCAGAGCTCCACACCTTAATCTATGGTGTGTAGAAACTCCACCGTTGAAAATACATAAGAACAAGGTCTCGGCATGGCCGAATGGCCAGCCTCCCAAAGAGGGTTCAATCATAAAAACATGATCAAAAGCTCTAAACACAATAGTAAAAGGTCCTATATATAGAGAACTAGTAGCCTAGGGTGTACAGAGATGAGTAAATGACATAAAAATCCACTTCCGGGCCCACTTGGTGTGTGCTTGGGCTGAGCATTGAAGCATTTTCGTGTAGAGACTCTTCTTGGAGTTAAACGCCAGCGTTTATGCCAGTTTGGGCGTTTAACTCCCATCCTTGTGCCAGTTCCGGCGTTTAACGCTGGGAATTCTGAGGGTGACTTTGAACGCCGGTTTGGGCCATCAAATCTTGGGCAAAGTATGGACTATCATATATTGCTGGAAAGCCCAGGATGTCTACTTTCCAAAGCCATTAAGGTCGCGCAAATTGAGATTCTGTAGCTCCAGAAAATCCGCTTCGAGTGCAGGGAGGTCAGAATCCAACAACATCTGCAGTCCTTTTTAGTCTCTGAATCAGATTTTTGCTCAGGTCCCTCAATTTCAGCCAGAAAATACCTGAAATCACAGAAAAACACACAAACTCATAGTAAAGCCCAGAAAAGTGAATTTTAACTAAAAACTAATAAAAATATACTAAAAACTAACTAGATTATACTAAAAACATACTAAAAACAATGCCAAAAAGCGTACAAATTATCCGCTCATCACAACACCAAACTTAAATTGTTGCTTGTCCTCAAGCAACTGAAAATCAAATAAGATAAAAAGAAGAGAATATGCAATGAATTCCATAAACATCTATGAAGATCAGTATCAATTAGATGAGCGGGGCTTTTAGCTTTTTGCCTCTGAACAGTTTTGGCATCTCACTCTATCCTTTGAAATTCAGAATGATTGGCTTCTTTAGGAACTCAGAATCCAGATAGTGTCATTGATTCTCCTAGTTAAGTATGATGATTCTTGAACACAGCTACTTATTGAGTCTTGGCCGTGGCCCAAAGCACTCTGTCTTCCAGTATTACCACCGGATACATACATGCCACAGACACATAATTGGGTGAACCTTTTCAGATTGTGACTCAGCTTTGCTAGAGTCCCCAATTAGAGGTGTCCAGGGTTCTTAAGCACACTCTTTTTGCCTTGGATCACAACTTTATTTCTTTCTTTTTCTTTCTTTTTCTTTCTTTTTCTTTTTCTTTCTCTTTTTTTCGAAATTTTTTTTTGTATTCACTGCTTTTTCTTGCTTCAAGAATCATTTTTATGATTTTTCAGATCCTCAGTAACATGTCTCCTTTTTCATCATTCTTTCAAGAGCCAACATTCATGAACCACAAATTCAAAAGACATATGCACTGTTTAAGC
The DNA here is from genome assembly GCF_003086295.3 of Arachis hypogaea. NCBI lineage: Eukaryota > Viridiplantae > Streptophyta > Magnoliopsida > Fabales > Fabaceae > Arachis > Arachis hypogaea. The sequence goes on from NC_092039.1 coordinate 105,125,671, forward strand.
ATACATTTAGAAAACAAAAATATTGCCACCACATCAAAATAATTAAACTGTTATAAAATTCAAAATTCATGCAATTCTTCTCTTTTTCAATTGAGAACATTTTTTTATTTAAGAGAGGTGATGGATTCATAGGACATTCATAACTTTAAGGCATAGACACTAAGACACTAATGATCACAAGACACAAACATAGATAAACATAAGCACTAAAATTCGAAAAACAGGAAAATAAAGAACAAGGAAATTAAAGAACGGGTCCACCTTAGTGATGGCGGCTTGTTCTTCCTCTTGAAGATCCTATGGAGTGCTTGAGCTCCTCAATGTCTCTTCCTTGTCTTTGTTGCTCCTCTCTCATGAACTTCTATTTCTTCTCCAATCATGATGCTATGAATCATGATAGCCCGGTCTATAGTAACTTCGGACCGGTTGCTAGTGGGAATGATTGAGCGTTGTATAAACTCCAACCATCCTCTAGCCACGGGTTTGAGGTCATGCCTTCTCAGTTGAACCGGATTCCCTCTTGAATCTCTCTTCCATTGGGCGCCCTCTTCACATATGACTATGAGGACTTGGTCCAACCTTTGATCAAAGTTGACCCTTCTAGTGTAAGGATGTTCATCTCCTTGCATCATGGGCAAGTTGAATGCCAACCTTACATTTTCCGGACTAAAATCCAAGTGTTTCCCCCGAACCATAGTAAGCCAATTCTTTGGATCCGGGTTCACACTTTGGTCATGGTTCTTGGTGATCCATGCATTGGCATAGAACTCTTAAACCATTAAGATTCCGACTTGTTGAATGGGGTTGGTAAGAACTTCCCAACCTCTTCTTCGGATCTCATGTCGGATCTACGAATATTCACTCTTTTTGAGTGAAAAAGGGACCTCGGGGATCACCTTCTTCAAGGCCACAACTTCATAGAAGTGGTCTTGATGCACCCTTGAGATGAATCTTTCCATCTCCCATGACTCAGAGGTGGAAGCTTTTGCCTTCCCTTTCCTCTTTCTAGAGGTTTCTCCGGCCTTGGATGCCATAAATGGTTATGGAAAAACAAAAAACAATGCTTTTACCAAACCAAACTTAAAAGGTTTGCTCGTCCTCGAGCAAAAGAAGAAAGAAGAGAGGAGAAGAAGAAGAAATGAGGAAGAAGGGAATGGCTTTGTGTTCGGCCAAAAAGGGGGAGAAGTGGTGGTTTGGTTGTGTGAAAATGAAGGAGTGAAGATGGGTTTATATAGGAGTGGGGGGGCTCATGGTTCGGTCATGTATGGGTGGGTTTGGGAGGGAAAGTGGTTTGAATTTGAAGGGTGAGGTAGGTGGGGTTTTATGAAGGATGGATGTGAGTGGTGAAGAGAAAGATGGGATTTGATAGGTGAAGGGTTTTTGGGGAAGAGGTGTTGAGGTGATTGGTGAATGGGTGAAGAAGAGAGAGAGTGGTGGGGTAGGTGGGGATCCTGTGGGGTCCACAGATCCTGAGGTGTCAAGGAAAAGTCATCCCTGCACCAAGTGGCAAGCAAAAATGCGTTTTGAGCCAATTCTGGCGTTAAACGCCGGGCTGGTGCCCATTTCTGGCGTTTAACGCCGAATGCTTGCCCTTTTCTGGCGTTTAACGCCAGTCTGGTGCCCCTTTCTGGCGTTAAACGCCCAGAATGGTGCCAGACTGGGCGTTAAACGCCCAACAGCTAGCCTTACTGGCGTTTAAACGCCAGCACGCTCTCCTCCAGGGTGTGCTATTTTTCTTTCTGTTTTTCATTCTGTTTTTGTTTTTTCAATTGATTTTGTGACTTCTCATGATCATCAACCTACAAAAGAACATAAAATAACAAAGGAAAATAGATAAAATATAACATTGGGTTGCCTCCCAACAAGCGCTTCTTTAATGTCAGTAGCTTGACAGAGGGCTCTCATGGAGCCTCAGAAATACTCAGAGCAATGTTGGAACCTCTCAACACCAAACTTAGAGTTTGAATGTGGGGGTTCAACACCAAACTTAGAAGTTGGTTGTGGCCTCCCAACACCAAACTTAGAGTTTGACTGTGGGGGCTCTGTGTGGCTCTGTTTTGAGAGAAGCTCTTCATGCTTCCTCTCCATGATGACAGAGGGATATCCTTGAGCTTTAAACACAAAGGGTTCTTTATTCACTTGAATGATAAATTCTCCTCTATCAACATCAATCACAGCCCTTGCTGTGGCTAGGAAGGGTCTGCCAAGGATGATGGATTCATCCATGCACTTCCCAGTCTCTAGGGCTATGAAATCAGCAGGGATGCAATGGTCTTCAACTTTTATCAGAACATCCTCTACAAGTCCATAGGCTTGTTTTCTTGAATTGTCTGCCATCTCTAATGAGATTTTTGCAGCTTGCACCTCAAAGATCCCTAACTTCTCCATTACAGAGAGAGGCATGAGGTTTACACTTGACCCTAAGTCACACAAGGCCTTCTTGAAGGTCATGGTGCCTATGGTACAAGGTATTGAAAACTTCCCAGGATCCTGTCTCTTTTGAGGCAGTTTCTTCCTAGACAGGTCATCCAGTTCCTTGGTGAGCAAAGGGGGTTCATCTTCCCAAGTCTCATTTCCAAATAACTTGTCATTTAGCTTCATGATTGCTCCAAGGTATTTAGCAACTTGCTCTTCAGTGACATACTCATCCTCTTCAGAGGAAGAATACTCATCAGAGCTCATGAATGGCAGAAATAATTCCAATGGAACCTCTATGGTCTCATTTTGAGCCTCAGATTCCCATGGTTCCTCATTGGGAAACTCATTGGAGGTCAGTGGACGTCCATTAAGGTCTTCCTCAGTGGCGTTCACTGCCCCTTCCTCCTCTCCAAATTCGGCCATGTTGATGGCTTTGCACTCTCCTTTTGGATTTTCTTCTGTATTGCTTGGAAGAGTACTAGGAGGGAGTTCAGTAATTTTCTTGCTCAGCTGACCCACTTGTGCCTCCAAATTTCTAATGGAGGACCTTGTTTCAGTCATGAAACTTTGAGTGGTTTTGATTAGATCAGAGACCATGGTTGCTAAGTCAGAGGTGTTCTGCTTAGAACTCTCTGTCTGTTGCTGAGAAGATGATGGAAAAGGCTTGCTATTGCTAAACCTGTTTCTTCCACCATTATTATTGTTGAAACCTTGTTGAGGTCTCTGTTGATCCTTCCATGAAAGATTTGGATGATTTCTCCATGAAGGATTGTAGGTGTTTCCATAGGGTTCTCCCATGTAATTCACCTCTTCCATTGAAGGGTTCTCAGGATCATAAGCTTCTTCCTCAGATGAAGCTTCCTTAGTACTGCTTGGTGCATTTTGCATTCCAGACAGACTTTGAGAAATCATATTAACTTGTTGAGTCAATATTTTGTTCTGAGCCAATATGGCATTCAGAGTGTCAATCTCAAGAACTCCTTTCTTCTGATTGGTCCCATTGTTCACAGGATTCCTTTCAGAAGTGTACATGAATTGGTTATTTGCAACCATTTCAATCAGCTCTTGAGCTTCTGTAGGCGTCTTCTTCAGATGAAGAGATCCTCCAGCAGAGCTATCCAAAGACATCTTGGATAGTTCAGAGAGACCCTCATAGAAAATTCCTATGATGCTCTATTCAGAAAGCATATCAGAGGGACACTTTCTGATTAATTGTTTGTATCTTTCCCAAGCTTCATAGAGGGATTCTCCTTCCTTCTGTCTGAAGGTTTGGACTTCCACTCTAAGCTTACTCAATTTTTGAGGTGGAAAAAACTTTGCCAAGAAGGCATTGACTAGCTTTTCCCAAGAGTTCAGGCTTTCTTTAGGTTGTAAATCCAACCATGTCCTAGCTCTGTCTCTTATAGCAAAAGGGAATAGCATAAGTCTGTAGACCTCAGGGTCAACCCCATTAGTCTTGACAGTATCACAGATTTGCAAGATCTCAGCTAAGAACTGATGAGGATCTTCCAATGGAAGTCCATGGAACTTGCAATTCTGTTGCATTAAAGAAACTAATTGAGGCTTAAGCTCAAAGTTGTTTGCTCCAATGGTAGGGATAGAGATGCTTCTCCCATAGAAGTTGGGAGTAGGTGCAGTAAAGTCACCCAGCACCTTCCTTGCATTGTTGTTGTTTTCGGCTGCCATGGGTTCTTCTTCTTTGAAGTTTTCTGTTAGATCCTCTACAGAGAATTGTGCCTTAGCTTCTCTTAGCTTTCGCTTCAAGGTCCTTTCAGGTTCAGGATCAGCCTCAACAAGAATGCTTTTGTCTTTGCTCCTGCTCATATGAAAGAGAAGAGAACAAGAAAATGTGGAATCCTCTATGTCACAGTATAGAGATTCCTTGAGGTGTCAGAGGAAAAGAAAAATGGAAGGAAGAGATAGAAGAAAAATGTGAGAAGAGGGGAAGAATTTTCGAAAATTAAGTAAGATATTTTAAAAACATTTTGAAAAACACTTATTGATTTTCGAAAACCAAGAGTGGAAAAGAAATCAAGTGATTTTTGAAAAAGATTTTGAAATTAGAAATTAAAAAGATTTGATTGAAAACTATTTTGAAAAAGATGTGATTAAGAAGATATGATTGGTTTTAAAAAGATGTGATTGAGAAGATATGATTTGAAAAACATTTAAAAGATTTGATTTTAAAAATTAATGACTTGGCTATCAAGAAAAGATATGATTCAAACATTAAACCTTTCTCAACAGAAAAGGCAACACACTTGAAATGTTGAATCAAATCATTAATTGATAGCAAGTATCTTTGAAAATGGAAAGAATTTGAATTTGAAAAAGATTTGATTGAAAAGATATGATTTGAAAAAGATTTGATTTTGAAAAGATTTTGAAAACTTGAAAAAAATTTGCATTGAAAACAAAATCTTCCCTCTTGTGCCATCCTGGCGTTAAACGCCCAGAATGGTGCACGTTCTGGCGTTTAACGCCCAAAACTCTACCCTTTTGGGCGTTAAACGCCCAACCAGGCACCCTGGCTGGCGTTTAAACGCCAGTCTGTCCTTCTTCACTGGGCGTTTTGAACGCCCACCTTTTTCTGTGCAATTCCTCTACTGAATGTTCTGAATCTTCAATTCTCTGTATTATTGACTTGAAAAGATACAAATTAAAAATATTTTTGGATTTTTAATCATGAGGAATAATCAAAATGCAACTAAAGTCAAATAACAATGCATGCAAGACACCAAACTTAGCAGTTTGTATACTACTGACACTAATGAGAATGCATATGAGACACATAAACACTCAAGTCAAGAGAATTCAAAGATCAGAGTAAGAAATCATCAAGAACAACTTGAAGATTAATGAAGACACATGCATGAATGCAAGAAAAATAGAAACATGCAATTGACACCAAACTTAAAATGAGAATAGAGTCTCAACAGGAAAAATATTTTTGGTTTTTATGATTTTGTAAATTTTTTTGTGCTTTTTCGAAAATTAAGTGGAAAAAGAAAATAAAGGTATCAAAATTCTTAATGAGAATTCCAGGAATCATGCAATGTTTAGTCTAAGACTCCGGTCCAGGAATTAGACATGGCTTCACAGCCAGCCAAGCTTTCAAAGAAAGCTTCGGTCCAAAACACTAGACATGGCCAAAGGCCAGCCAAGCCTTAGCAGATCACTGCTCCAATAGCAAGATTGATAGAAATCAACAAGCTCTTGTGATGATAAGTTGAAACCTCGGTCCAATGAAATTAGACATGGCTTCACAGCCAGCCAGATTTCAACAGATCATCATGAAACTCTAGAATTCATTCTTAAGAACTCTGAAGGAAAAATACCTAATCTAAGCAACAAGATGAACCGTCAGTTGTCCATACTCGAACAATCCCCGGCAACGGCGCCAAAAACTTGGTGCACAAAATTGTGATCAATACTTTTCACAAACCAAATAATTCCCGGTAATGAATCCAAAAACTTGGTGTTCAATACCATGGCATAAACACAACTTCGCACAACTAACCAGCAAGTGTACTGGGTCGTCCAAGTAATAAACCTTACGCGAGTAAGGGTCGATCCCACAGAGATTGTTGGTATGAAGCAAGCTATGGTCACCTTGTAAATCTTAGTCAGGCAGACTCAAATGGATATGAATGATGATATACGAATAAAACATAAAGATAAAGATAGAGATACTTATGTAATTCATTGGTAGGAATTTCAGATAAGCGTATGAAGATGCTTGTCCCTTCCGTCTCTCTGCTTTCCTACTGTCTTCATCCAATCCTTCTTACTCCTTTCCATGGCAAGCTTATGCAAGGGTTTCACCATTGTCAGTGGCTACCTCCCATCCTCTCAGTGGAAATGTTCAACGCACCCTGTCACGACACGGCTATCCATCTGTCGGTTCTCAATCAGGCCGGAATAGAATCCAGTGATTCTTTTGCGTCTGTCACTAACGCCCCGCCTTCAGGAGTTTGAAGCTCGTCACAGTCATTCAGTCATTGAATCCTACTCAGAATACCACAGACAAGGTTAGACCTTCCGGATTCTCTTGAATGCCGCCATCAGTTCTAGCCTATACCACGAAGACTCTGATCTCACGGAATGGCTGGCTCGGTTGTCAGGCGAGCACTCGGTTGTCAGGCGATCAACCATGCATCGTGTATCAGGAATCCAAGAGATATTCACCCAATCTAAGGTAGAACGGAGGTGGTTGTCAGGCACACGTTCATAGGTGAGAATGATGATGAGTGTCACGGATCATCACATTCATCAAGTTGAAGAACAAGTGATATCTTAGAACAAGAACAAGCGGAATTGAATAGAAGAACAATAGTAATTGCATTAATACTCGAGATACAACAGAGCTCCACACCTTAATCTATGGTGTGTAGAAACTCCACCGTTGAAAATACATAAGAACAAGGTCTAGGCATGGCCGAATGGCCAGCCTCCCAAAGAGGGTTCAATCATAAAAACATGATCAAAAGCTCTAAACACAATAGTAAAAGGTCCTATATATAGAGAACTAGTAGCCTAGGGTGTACAGAGATGAGTAAATGACATAAAAATCCACTTCCGGGCCCACTTGGTGTGTGCTTGGGCTGAGCATTGAAGTATTTTCGTGTAGAGACTCTTCTTGGAGTTAAACGCCAGCTTTTATGCCAGTTTGGGCGTTTAACTCCCATCCTTGTGCCAGTTCCGGCGTTTAACGCTGGGAATTCTGAGGGTGACTTTGAACGCCGATTTGGGCCATTAAATCTTGGGCAAAGTATGGACTATCATATATTGCTGGAAAGCCCAGGATGTCTACTTTCCAACGCCGTTGAGAGCGCGCAGATTGGGCTTCTGTAGCTCCAGAAAATCCGCTTCGAGTGCAGGGAGGTCAGAATCCAACAGCATCTGCAGTCCTTTTTAGTCTCTGAATAAGATTTTTGCTCAGGTCCCTCAATTTCAGCCAGAAAATACCTGAAATCACAGAAAAATACACAAACTCATAGTAAAGCCCAGAAAAGTGAATTTTAACTAAAAACTAATAAAAATATACTAAAAACTAACTAGATTATACTAAAAACATACTAAAAACAATGCCAAAAAGCGTACAAATTATCCGCTCATCAGAGCCAGAGGAAAAGAAACACAACACTGTTCAACCTTCCTCGCCGCGGATGAAGCTCGCGGCCGCTGCACCACGCCTCGCGAACCACTACTGCGTCGCGCCTGTCGTCGTCTTCGCGGGCTCCGACTGTCTCTGTCGTGAAGTCCGTCGCCGCCGTCCTTCTCGCCATGAAGCCAGCGCCGCCATCATCGTCATCATGGATTGCTGCTGCGCGTGACGCTGCCGCCGCCTCAGAGTCCGTCGCCGTCAAGCAGAGCGACAGGAAGAGAGAGGATCCCTAGGTGAGAGAGAGAGAACCAGAAGGCCGCGACCAGTTCAACCGCCGTGCTCAGTCACCGGCGTCGCCTTCATCTGAACCACCGCCAGATCCGCCGCTGCTGCTACTCCAAAATTCCACTTCTGTTTCTTAGGGTTTGCTATCTCAGCCCCCTTGAAGTTATCGTCGGTTCTGTCCTTCCCGGTGAGGGTCACCGGAGCTGCTGCAATTCCAGTCTTTTGTTCCTCTGCTAAGGTTATTCTGTCGCGCTTTGTCTCGCTATAATGTTTCATTAATTAACTATGTCCTACTTTACATAAATGTTCCTTTGTATCCTTACTCAGCCTTAAACCACAGTAGATTATTAGATTTACCACGGTTGCCATTTTGTAGCTGCCCCGTGGTGTTGTTCCATCGTCGCTGTTGCTGGAAAAGGCAGTCGAAGTGGCTGCCATGAATTAAAAGGAAAAGGAGTTGTTACAATAGGTTTATGCAAACTCGGCTAATCAAGGTAGGGGATTATTTTTCTTAGTTAAAATATTTTGGGATTGAATACCTGATGAGTTTAGCAGATTAATGTAAGTGAATTAATTTCTGTTTTTAAAATGATTTTCTGGTGTGATTAGAGTTGTTGTGGTTGCTGCGTAAGTGGTTTGGAACTGAGGCTGTAGCTGCCACTGATTCCGGACCGAAAAGAAAGGGTTTCTTGATGCGTTTAGTTTATGAGTTTCGATTATTCGAGGTAGGAGTTTTTTTTAAAATTTACTTTATATTACAGAGTTGTTATAAATAGATATTAATGCAAAAATATATTTCTGTGATTATGTATGTCTTATGGATGTGGTTGTTTGATTGCTTGAGTGATGTATGGTTGTTGATAAGAAATGGGTTTGAAAAGTTATTTATTTGATTATTATGAAAAGTGGTTTTTCTTGGTTGGGAGTTAAAGCGGTTTGATTTTGAGTTTGTCTGATTTATAAATTATTTAATATTTGAATTAGTTTGATTTTAAAAAGAGTTTTATTATTGGAATTGGTTCGATTTGAAAATAATTTGATATTTGGAACTAGTTGAATTTTGGAAAAATGTTTGAGATTTGGGAATGGATGAGAAATATTTGGATGGGACCCGAAAAGGGTGGCAGTGTCTGAGTTTTAGGGGAGATGCTGTCGAAATTTTATAAAATTGGAAGTTTTGCCTGAAGTAATTATTTAAAAAGATTTAGTTTTTAAACGTTATATGTTTTAAGATTGATTTATTTAGAAAAAAAAAAGAATTATGTTTTGGACTGAGATTGTTGATTAATGAAACGGAAAGAAAGATGATAAGAACTGACTTTGAAATATGATTTCTGAACGAATTTGAGAATGAGATTTAGATTGATGAATGATGATGATGTTGAGAATGATGAGAATGTTAAGATATGGTTTGAGAATGTTGAAATATGATCTTTGAATTATTCATTTGGCCTATGAATTTGAATTATCTGAGATACGAGGTTCCCTGGATAAAGTACCATGGCTTGCCACCATGTGTACCAGGTTGAAAACTCGATACTTTGTTGACCCTACGACGTAAGTGTGACCGGGCACTATATAAATTTCCGGGAATGTTACCCCCATTGAGCAATATTGATTATTTGAGAAAAAGTTATGCATAGACTCTTGGGGATACACGTCGGGGGACAGTCTAAGGACAATTCAGACTTGTCGGGTTGGCTGGACAACCGATAGATGAGCCTCATCAGCCATAGGACAAGAATGCATCATATGCATTTGTATGCTTTGCTTGGGTTTGAACTTGTTTTGGTTTGCCTAACTGCTAAACTGTTCTTAACTGCTACTTGAACTATTTGCTGTAACTGCTACCTACCTGTGCTTTCCTTGTTTGTCTTGCCAATGTTTGTCCTGGCGTGCTACATTTGAGAATGAAATTTGGTGCTGAATTAATGATTGCGTGCTTGGTTTTTGATTGAGATTTTCTTATAAGAAAGGAAAGGTTTCGGATTTCTGAAAGATTAAACATTGTTTCTTTGAAAAAGTTTTGAACGATTACCTATTGGTTTTTAAAAGATTCATAAGGCAATGATAATCACTGAACTTGAAAACAGTTTTCTTATTAAATATCTTCTTATGACAACTTTGAAACTCCGTGGTGAGACCGTGTGGTTAGGTTCTCACCCCCTACAGCTTTACCTTTTCAGGAACCGGATGAAGAAGCATTAAGGAGAGTTATACTGTGTTTGGTTTACTTATTATTGTATTAATTAGATTATTTTCTTCCCTCGTCTTTGTTATTACAAGTTTGTAAGAGGGATATGAGTTGTATATTTTATATGTATATTATATTATAAGATATTATGTAAGTAGTTTTGTATATGGATCTATGCCTGCTTGTTTTTTTTAAGAAAAAGTATTTATTTCCGGTTTTCAAAAAAATCAGCGATACGGTGTCGAGTCACAGGCTCCTATTTTACTATCTAGTATGTAAAGTAGTCGTAATGCTTCTTTCTATCAGAATGGCGCAGCCGGAAGCGTGACATTCTGATAGTGAAGGTGTTACAATAGATATACACAAATATGTTGTGAATGATTTTGTGATTTTGAAAAAAAAAAATACTTTAGATTGACAAATAAATAATTATATTACGTGTACATAAAAAAATAACTATCAGTCAATCACTAAGTATAAATACATATTTTGGCATTTCATAAAATAATTTCACTATACCATTTGTAAATACTCTATTTATTCGTCTATATTGTATGTTTGATTATTTTACCATGACAAGTTTGATTATTTTGGTGGCTAATTATTTAATTAAAAAATATGTTAAATAATATGTATAAATATATAGTGACTGATTTGATAAATAATTTTTAATGCATGCAAGCTTTTTTTAGTGGGACGACATGGACCGGCCTCTAAATATATAAAAATATCATGTGCTTAAGTATATAACTTTTAAGTTAGAGTGTTTTTTAAAGAACTTAAAAGTAAATTTTTTAAAGTTGACTTGTATTTATAAAAAAAAAGTTAAAGATAACTTCGTATATTAGAAATTCTGGTGCATTTAAAAAGAAAATAAAATAAAATAAGGTAACAATCATTTTTCCTTTATCTTTTCATGGAATTTTATCAATTTTGTTTCATTTTTTATTCTTCTCCTACTCTCATTCTCCTCTTCTTTTTCTCTTCTTTTTTTCTTATTTATTCCTGATGAAAACACAAATGAAATATGCGATTCATGTAAATTTGACCACTTAATTTGGTTGGATTTAATTACCAAAATAACTTATTCATATAACATGAGTGAATAAAATAATAAATTAATTAATAGAACATTTTAACAAGAAAGAAAATAAGATCAATAGAATGTAATAATATAAATATTGGTAATATTAAAAAGATAATAATTTAAAGTTATTTTATTTAACTTAATACCTATATTTTTATACATCTAACCTAGATAATTATACATTTATTACATCTAATATTACTCTATTATTTTAACATATGAAAAAAATATAAAATAAGATAACTTTGCAAAATAAAAAATATTTTTGTACAAATTTACAATGAAGGGATGGAATTTAATGTAAAAGAAGAAATTAATTTTTATTTTTCAATTTGTTAATTTTTTACAATAAACTTTATAAAAGTCGTTGCACCATTAATGAAAAAAAATCTTCTTGTTTAATGAATTTTGACTTAAAAATTAATTCTAAATTTATGTTTATTGTCCTTCCATATTTGCTATGAATTATGACCACTTCTTTTTCCACAAAACCATTATAAATAGGATGATTGAAAAAATTTAACACATCATATAGTTTGTTAATCTTATGTATTCTCTAAATGGTTTTAGGGTTAATGGCTCTTTTATCTTGTCCATACCATGTCAAAATTCATTGTTTAGTTTTAATGATTTTTCAACATCATATAGAGAGGTGATAATAACGACCATGACAAAATCAAATCAAATCAATAAAGTACCAAAACTTTCGTTGTTATACTTGAACAGGTAATGAAGTCATCTATTTAATTCTAAAGAATTTAACATTACATTTGTATTTTCTTTTAATTTGTTAGCTATACGCAACAAATAATTTCTTGTTACTCTCATGAAAAACTAAAATAAGAGGAGCCATACACATGATTCATACTTTACTTTTGAATTAAATTTTGCTATAAGGGTGAACAACTTACATATAATTACTGGTATATCAATATTTCCTAATTATTCCATTCACTGGCACACTTTTGTATTCTAATTCTTCACAAAATAAATTTTGTAATTATTGATGTTGTTTAATTGAATTAAATTTTCAAGCACAATTAATATAAAAAAACCATACAAGTGCATTTCATTATATATTGTCATATCAACAAAATAACTATTTTTCTCACTTATTTCATAAATGATAATTAATACTCAAAAAATATGATTAGATAATTATCTAAAATATTTTATAATATTAATGTATTAAAATTAAATTAGGTGTAATTTGTATTATATATTCTAATTAAAAGACAATAGCAGGTTTGTGCAATTTGGCGCAGACCAAGAATGTCAATGTGGTGCTACATATGTACGGCCTAAGTTCCTTCATTAAATTGCAAGGTATATATGATTATCATTTAATGCTAACCTTATTTTATTTGTTTGATTCCATTTTATTTAAACTTTATTTTATTTTATTTTTTTGTATGAAAAGGACGTAATATATGATGGGTCGATCAATGGAGAATCTGGATCAAAGTTTGAAGATTTTGAGATAGTGGTGATACTATTTTGTCTCAAGATCCTAAAAGTGATTCATGCACCATGATGATTTGATGAAAGATAAAAGCATATATGTTCAATTCTTAAGGATTGCAGGCAAAGATTGTGTTGCAAAATCCCTTATGGAATTAATAAAATAAAATGTTTGTTAGTCTTTCCTTTGTTTAATATCTGAAGCTATAAATAAAAGTCAAGTCATATAGATACATTCTTGTAATATGTAATAAAATTGTAATAATATAAGAGGAGAATAAAAAATCAGTTCAAACAATTTTAAGTTATTTTATTTAATATTTATTAATTATTGTTAGAACAATTATATATTTAATAAATATATAATTAAAGATGTTATATATATAATCATGAATGTTATTTATATAAGATAATTTTATATATTATCTCCCTGACATTACTTTAATTGTTATTCTCTTTATGCCTACAACAAGTATAAGAATGATACAGAAAATAAAATAAAAAATTGTAATTATATGAAAACTTATATTAAGGGACTCAACGACTTAATTAATTAATTAATTATTAATTGATCAAAACAATGTTTCAAAATATAGGATTATCTTCCTAAATGTCTACCACTGTATTTTTTCTCTCCTTGAATACTGTATACAGAATTGAAGATCACTTTTTTCTCCTTTTTCAAAATAATTTTAACCATTATATTCTTTTATTTGAAACTTTATAGGTGTCTTTGAAATACTTACTAGATAAACACAGTGGGTTAATTTATGGGTTACAAATAATATATGTTTTAAATTGACTTAAATAATTGGAAAATAATAATAGGGGGAGAACATTTTAGTAGGAAGAAAAAAGAACTAACTTGTATTAGCTCAAATACAAATTAAAATAAAAATAAGAAAAAACACCTAAAATTTCCTTTAAATATTTATGCCAGCACATATAGTATTTAGAGAAAAAAAATATCTAAGGCGAAAAAATTGAAAAAGTGAAAAAACAGAGTTTAATAATTATTAAATTTATAATTCTCATAATAAATGAGTCTTATTACAATTTTAATTCAAGAATAATTAAAATCTCAATTTTCCACAACAATTGCTTGTATCTTTTTTCAATAACAATGATAAAACTTATAGATAGAATTAGTTGATGTTAATGTTAGTGCTAAAGTGAATTGGTACAGAATAAATTTGTGTTGCAGTTAATTAGTTTGTGATTAGTTTGTAATTAGTTTTCAATTGGCACTCTCTTGCTATAAGTAGTTAGAACTAAGCACCATTGAATTTGATTTTAACTCACTTTATTAAAACGTAATTCATAACCAACTTTTTCATTCTGCTTTCACTCTTTAGACTCTTTTCTCTTACTTCTTTTCTTGCTTGAGCTTGATACCTTACATGTATTAGAGCTAGTCTCTATTAAATTCAATGATAGACAACAATTAGCGAGCTGAAAACTTAGTGATCAGTCGAACACAATTGCATATTTTACTTCTTTCCCAATTTTTATGAAATTCGATGATGATAACTTTTTACTGTGGAAAGAACAGGTAAAATCAATTATTAAAGGCCACAATTTGCTTCATCACATCACAGGAAAGGGAATTCCATTAAAGCTTGATGATGGAAAAAGTAACACCAGAATTTGCTGTTTAGAAGAGACAGGATGCGTTGCTCAAATCTTGGCTTATTATTTCAATGACCAAGCCTTTTCCTACGCGAATGGTAGGGTACATCTATTCATATGAAGTTTGAAAAAAAGTTAAAAGATCATTTCTCTTCATAAATTAGAGCAAAGATAATGTAGTTGAAAAATAAATTGAGTAGTATTAAAATAGGAAGTTCAACAAATGAGTATGTGTTAGTTCTAAAAGGAACAATTGATACTTTAGCCTCAGTAGGAGACCAATGCGTGAAAGTAATCATATTAATGCCATTTTGAACGGGTTAACTGAAGAATATAGATTAGTAATCACTTCAGAAGTGGCAAGCCAGTGAGTATTTTAGTTGGAGAATTAGAGGCTTTACTATTGACTTATAAAAGTATGTTGGAGAGGTTCAGAAAATCAGAATCGTTCATTGACGTTAGGATTTTTGCTAGTAAAGAATTTTATAAAAATATAGTCGCATTGTAAGTATAGATTCTAAACCAACAGAAAATTCCTTCGTACAAACGTTTTGGTTGTCACAAGTAACAAACCCCTAAATAAATTGATAACCGAAGTATTTGAACCTCGGGTCGTCTTCTCAAGGAATTGCAGGGAGGTATGTTCTTATTATTGGTTATGAGTTTTGTAAATTGGGGGTTTTGAAAGTAAGGAAGAAGTATGTTAAATGACAAGTAAAATTAAAATAGTAATAATAAAATAAACTTTTGGCAAGGTATTAGAACTGGAAGTCCTATCCTTATCAATTGTGATGAGAATTGGAATTTAATCCGACTTAGTTAACCTTTACTAAAGCAAAGGAAAGTCAAGTGGAATAATTAGTTTGATCATCAAGTCCTAGTCAATCCCTGTGAGAAGACTAGCTTTTAGAGCGATCTGCCAATTTCAACCACTGCTTTATTTGATAATTCAAGCGTCACCAATTACATAACCAGAGCCAAAAGAAAAAATTCTAAATTAAATTGAAGACATCATAAATAGAATAAAGCAAGCATAAATTTGAAATACCTCAATTGCATTAATATCAGCAGTCAAATCTAACATGGAAAAGTTCATAAGCCAATTGGGCAATATAAGTCAAATACAAATAAAAGCATTAAAGTATCTCAAAGTAGAAGAGAAGTCAAAATAAAGGAATATTGAACCTGGAGCTCAGAAGAATTGTAAGCTGAAATAATAATAAATCCTAAATCCTTTAAGAGGAACCCTAATCATAAATCCTCAGAGAGAGGAGAGAACCTCTCTCTCTAAAAACTACATCTAAACTATGAAAAGTGCCTAATGAGTTCCCTCCTGAGTCTCTGCATATTCCCTGACTTTAATCTGTGTTTATGGGCCGAAAACTGGGTTGAAATGTGGTCCAGAATCTCTGCCAGCAACTTTTGTAATTCTGCAGATCGCGCACGTCACGCGTCTGCGTCGTCCACGCGATCGCGTCACTCAGTGTTTTTCGTACCACACGTGCGCGTCGTCCACGCATTCGCGTCGTTCGTGAAGCTTCCAACCCGTGCGGTCGCGTCAAGTATGCGAACGCGTCACTCTGATTTCTTCCATTGCGCGCGGTCGCGTGAGCCATGCGATCGCGTGACTTCTCGCTGGTCATCTCCTCAATTCCTTGTGTTCCTTCCATTTTTGCATGCTTCTTCTTCATTCTCTAAGCCATTCCTGTCCTATGAAGCCTGAAACACTTAACACACAGATCAAGGCATCGAATGGTAATAAGAGAGGATTAAGATTAGCTAAATTAAGACTAAAGAAGCATGTTTTCAATCGTAAAGCTAAACTAGGAAGGTGTTGAGCCTCGTTTGATTTTGGTTTGATTAATGATGACAAACATTTAATTGGGTTGAAAAGCCCAATATGGTTTAATGTGTGTTTTAGTGTGGCAGGCCCAAATGCACAAGCTTATGTTGCCACAGCCCAAGACAGACAAGCTTCAGACATTCAAAGAACTAATACTCCTCATAGCACCGTTCAGAAATTAAATGGCTATGTGTTTGCAAAAGAAAAAGGGCTGCTGTCTACATCATGAATAAAACAAGATAGCTGGAAGAAACTGGAGTAAACAACACACCAAGGACAGCTAGTACACTCTCACCTCTCCAAGGACAAACGGTAAAGCAAATTTCAGTAAAGGGAGAGAAAAACACAAAATTTGCCAAGCAATAGAGATAGTGGGTGAAGCTCCTCGTATGGCAGAGATCATGGAGCAGGATGCAAAAGAAGAGCACGCCAAGGAAGGAAGAAACACCAAGGACAGCAGAGGTAGTGGTCGAGCTTCTTGGACAGCAGAGGTGGTGGAACAAGATGAAGAAAGGACTGCTGCCAGCAAGGACAGCTCCAACGAGAAGCTGGTACAAGAAAATGGAAGAGGCAAAAATGAAGGAAATGTTGAAGATATATAAGAAGCCTCACTTCATCATTTGAGGTCAAGAAAAAGAGAACACACATACAGAGCACCATCTCATACATTGAGCTGGAATCTTTTTCTTCTACTCAAGCTTAATTCTAATTTTTGTGTTATGGCTATCTTGCATTATTTTCTGTTTTGAGAAAAGGCAAATATGTGAGGATCAAAAGCCTAGAGAGAAAAGGCAAGAGTGATGCAAAATAGCCACTTTTTCTTCTGATGTAATTTGGGAAAAATGAACTAGGATTAGTTCCCCTTGCCTAGTTGGGATAGCACTGGGTGGAGTCTAAATCTGTTTGATTCCCCTTCCAAGTTGGGTTAGCACTTTGGGTTGCTAAGCTTTGGGAAGAAAGCTTAGGGGTAAATACTAGTTGAATTAGGAAGTAATTCAATAGTATTGGTATATGTAACCTGAGAATTATAGTGAAAATTCCACCATGGTTTGTGGTGGAGACTCGACGTAGGATTCATGGCACTGAGAATCCGAACCAGGATACATGCTGGCCTCCTTTTTCTTCTTCTATGCTCTTTTAATGTTCTGCGTATGAGATAATTTCAAATAATCTCCTGCAACTTAAACTTCCACTGCAACAGAGTTTGAAACTCTAAATTTTAAGCTAACTTGATTCAACCCCTCCTTCTCAAGTTCATCTAGAACCATCAATTGGTATCAAGAGCAAGGTCTCAAGGAGTCAAGCTTAACAGCTTGGAGTAAAGATCCATGGCCAACAACATGAATCCCAACATCGTGGCTTTCACTCTCACTGAAGGGCAGTCTAATAATAGACCTCCCTATTTCAATGGCAACAACTACTCTTACTGGAAAGAGAGAATGAGAATCTTTGTGCAATCAATCGACTACAACATCTGGAAAATCATCCTCAACAGACCAAACGTCCCCACAAAACAGAACACTGATGGAGAAGTTGTGGCTAAAGAAGACAATGAATGGATAGAGGAAGAAAAGAAGAAGGTTGAACTTAATGCCAAGGCAATAAACCTGATGCACTGTGTAATCAACTTTGAAGAGTTCAGAAAAGTGTCAAGGTGCAAAATGGCTAAAGAAATATAGGACAAGCTCAGACTCACTCATGAAGGCACCAAGCAAGTGAGGGAGACCAGAATTGACAGGCTGATGAAGGAATATGAAATGTTCAGCATGAAGGAGGATGAGAGCATCGATCAAATGTTCGAAAGGTTCTCAATAATCATCAACAACTTGGATGCCATGGGAAGGAGCTACTCTGAAGAAACCTTAATGAGGAAGATCCTGAGAAGTCTCACTAAAAAATGGGAAGTAAAAAGCACAGCCATCTCTGAAAGGAATGATTTGATCAAAATCACCTATGATGAGCTAAGAGGCAAGCTACTGGCCTATGAAACCACTCACATGTCTCAAGACAAAGATGACAAAAAAAAGTATAGCACTAAAATCAAGAATAACAGCCCAAGGAGAAGAATCTGATGACAGTTTCTCAGATGAAGAAATGGTATTCTTTGCAAGAAAAATGAAAAGACTACTGAAATTCAAAAGCAAAGGCAAAGAAAACTCTTCATCCAAAGATGTCAAAAAGGATCAAGTCAAGTTCACATGCCATCACTGTAAGGAACCTGGTCACTTCAAGTCAGATTGCCCTCAACTTAAGAAAGGCGAAAAATCCAAGAAAGACAAAAAGAAGGTGATGATGGCAACATGGGAGGACTTAGAGAACGACACCAGCTCGGAGAGCTCTGATCAAGAAGCTCAGCTATGTTTGATGGCAGACCATGATGATGAAAATGAAGTAGATCTTTTTGACTTATCTATTGATGAACTACACTACATTATCAAAGACATCTCTGTCAGTTCCAAGAAACTCTTAGACAAGTATGCAAAATGCAAGAAAGAAAATGAGGCTTTGAGGATTGAAAATGATCTTCTTTTAAAAAAGGTTAAGGCAAATGAAACTGGAAATGAAAAGTTTTTAAAAGAAGAAAACACTGCCTTGCGAGCTGAATTAGAAAAATTCAAACTCAAGCATGAAGTTACTGCTTCCACTGATTTGATTTCTGAAAACAAAAAGATGAATGAACAAATAAAAAATTTGAATGAAGACTTAGCAAAGTTTGTTCAAGGTTCTCAAAATCTGAACAAACTGCTTGCTAGTCAAAGGTTTGGTTCTGAAAAATCAGGACTTGGGTTCAAAGAGGAAAGTAAGGCAGTTTTCAAACAAAACTTTATAAAATCTGAAGCCTCCTCTTCCAAGCTTTTCAAACCAAAAGGATTCAGCAAACCTCAAAGATCAGTGAGCAAGAATCAGTGCTACAAGTGCAACAGAAATGGTCATGATCCTTCTTAATGTTTCATCTTTCCTAGGTCTTTTGGTAATGATAGTAAATTATATAAAGTTGTTCATGATTTTAATGCTCTTGGGCAACCAAGAAGATTTCACATCAAAGGATCCAAATGGATTTGGATACCTAAGGTTAGTTGAAGAACATGCAGGTTGGCCTTGCATCCAAGGAGAAAAAGGACATGTGGTATCTTGATAGTGAACGTTCAAGGCATATGACCGGAAGGGATACTTTCTTCATTAAACTCAACAAGTATGATGGAGGATTTGTCACTTTTGGAGATAATGGTAAAGGTAAAATAATTGCCATTGGTAAGGTTGGCAAAGATTTTTCAACTTGCATATATAGTGTCTTTTTGGTTGATGGGTTAAAGCATAATCTATTGAGCATAAGTCAATTGTGTGACCTTGGATATGCTGTAACCTTTAGAAAATCTGATTATAGAGTCATAAATGAGAAAACAGAGGCTGTTCTATTTGTTGCCAAAAGAAGTGATAATGTTTATGGTATCACTCTAGATGATCTAAAAGTTCAAAATGTAACTTGCTTCTCTTCAATGGAAACTGAAAAATGGATGTGGCATAAGAGGTTAGGACATGCTAGCATGTTCCAAATCTCTAAGCTTGTAAAGAGAGGCTTAGTTAGAGGTCTTCCTAACATAAAGTTTGATAAGGACATCATTTGTGATGCTTGTCAAATGGGTAAACAAATTAAAACCTCTTTCAAACCCAAGGAAGATGTCTCTACTAAGAAACCATTAGAGTTGTTGCATCTTGATCTATTTGGACCAACTAGGACTCAAAGTCTTGGAGGAAAGAGTTATGGCATGGTAATTGTGGATGACTATACTAGATTTGGCTGGGTGTTCTTTCTTGCTCATAAACATGAGGCCTTCTCTGTTTTTGAAAAATTCAGCAAAAAGATTCAAAATGAAAAAGGTTTAAAAATTGTTTCAATTAGAAGTGATCATGATAAAGAGTTTGAAAATCAATTCTTTGAATCCTTTTGTGATGAACAAGGTATATCACATAACTTCTCTTGTCCAAGAACACCTCAACAAAATGGTGTTGTTGAGAGAAGAAATAGAAGTTTACAAGAAATGGCTAGAGCTATGTTATGTGAATATGAAATTCCTAAGTTCTTATGGGCTGAAGCTGTGAATATAGCTTGCTATGTTTTAAATAGAACCATCATTAGAAAATTTTTGAAGAAAACCCCATATGAACTTTGGAAAGGGCATCCTCCCAATCTTAGTTATTTTCATGTGTTTGGCTGCAAGTGTTTCATTTTGAATATCAAAGAAAATTTAGGTAAATTTGACCCTAAAACACATGAAGGCATTTTCTGGGTTATTCCACAAATAGCAAGGCCTATAGAGTCTATAACAAGAACTCCAAAACTGTTGAGGAAACCATGCATGTCACATTTTGTGAGTCTAACATTTTTCCTAGTATTTGCATAGATGATAGTCCAGGTTTTGAAGCTGAATTCCCCAAGAACGATGAGCCAGTTCAACATAATTCAAATTCTCATGAAGCTGCACCTGCTAGCAACGAAAATTCCAATTCTGCAGGAGACAATTTGGAATTATCTCCTATTGCTGCAGAAAATACTAATGCATAGGCCATTGTTGATCAAGAGGAACCTGAATCCTCAAACCATTCAAGAAGACCAAGAGAATGGAGGTTTCTGAAAAACTATCTTGAAGAGTTCATAATAGGAAATCCATCCACTGGTAGAACTACTCGTTCATCTTTGAAAAGAGCCGAATCCAACAACATTGCTCTTTTATCAAAGATTGAACCTCAAAACATCCAAGAAGCTCTTGCTGATCCTTCATGGGTGTTAGCTATGAAGGAAGAATTGCAGCAATTTGAAAAGAATCAGGTTTGGTCGTTAGTGCCTTATCTAAATGGAAAGAAAGTCACTGGCACTAAATGGATTTTCAGAAAAAAACTGGGTGAAGATGGATCCATAGTCCGAAACAAAGCTAGATTGGTTGCTCAAGGATATGATCAAGAGGAAGGGATTGATTTCGATGAATCTTTTGCACCTGTAGCTCGAATGGAAGCCATCCGATTGCTCCTAGCATATGCTGCTCACTGTGGTTTCATGCTATTCCAAATGGACGTAAAGTGTGCTTTCCTCAATGGCATAATAGATAGAGAGGTTTATGTGGCTCAACCACCTGGGTTTGAAAACAAAACTTTTCCTAACCATGTTTTCAAACTAGCTAAAGCCTTGTATGGTTTAAGACAAGCTCCTAGAGCTTGGTATGAGAGGCTTAGCTCATTTTTATTGAAAAATAACTTTCAAAGAGGAGCCACTGACACCACTTTATTTATTAGAAATTATCATGATCATTTTATTCTTGTGCAAGTTTATGTTGATGATATCATATTTGGTTCGGCTAAGGAGGATTTGTGTGCAGATTTTGCTAAGCTTATCACCAATGAATTTGATATGAGCATGATGGGAGAGCTCAATTTCTTTCTAGGCTTGCAAATCAAGTAAACTGCATAAGGCATATTCATCTATCAAGAAAAATATGCAAAGGAACTTGTCAAGAAGTTTGGGCTGGACTGTGCTAAGCCAATGGGAACCCCCATGCATTCTAATATCAAGCTTGATAAGGATAACCATGGTAAAGATGTTGATGAGACACGCTATAGAGGGATGATTGGATCCTTGATGTACCTAACCTCCTCAAGGCCTGATATAATCCAAAGTGTTGGAGTTTGCTCACGGTTTCAATCAAAGCCTAAGGAGTCTCATCTCTCAGCTGTCAAAAGGATCATCCGATATGTGCTTGGTACCACTAACTATGGTTTATGATTTCCTAAGGCTGATTCATTTTAATTAGTGGGTTTCTGTGATGCAGATTTTGCTGGGGATAGGATTGATAGAAGAAGCACAAGTGGCATGTCCTGCTTTCTAGGAAAATCCCTCATTGTTTGGTCTAGCAAGAAGCAAGCTACTGTAGCTCTTTCAACAGCCGAAGCTGAGTATATTGCAGCCTCCTCTTGTTGTTCTCAACTATTATGGCTAAAAACTCAACTAGCTGACTAAAAACTGAGTGTATCTAATATTCCTTTATTTTGTGACAACATGAGTGCTATTAACATTTCCAAAAATCCTGTTTTGGACTCAAGAACAAAGCACATTGAAGTTTGTTTTCATTTTATAAGAGAACATATGCAAATGGAAATTTAGATATTCAGTTTGTTAATTCTAAAGGTCAGGTAGCTGATATATTCACCAAACCATTGATAGAGGAGAGGTTCTGCAAGTTACGAACTGAACTGGACATTCTTGCTTCATCCTTGTTTTCTTAATGATTCTGATAATGAGATCTTTTGTGCTTTATCTCGTAAATTGCGGTGAGATTTTTTGGCAGATGATGAGTAAACTTCATTAATCCATTATTAAGCCTACTGGATTCAAGTCTGATCATAATAAAAGATGGACATCATGTGCTGAAGCAGTTTCTAGAACTATGGACTTTTTCTTTATTGAAAAATTTGGGGCTTCTTCATTATTTTTTATTGGAACAAATTTTGTTTAAGAATTTATGAAAAGTGGGCTTTCGAAATGTTTGGGCTGAAACTCAATTTCAATCTTTCGGACCACCGAACCCACTTCCATTTTTTTCTCAGTCTCAATTTTTTGGAATTTGCATTTCATTTCATTAGGGCTTCATTTTTAAATTGCATCCTTATTAAGTTCCATCCTTTGCTTGATTTTAACTTTATTTCCAAACGTACGAAGGTTACAGCTGTAACTTCCAAAACATTTTCCAAAGGTTGGATTTTTATCTTTTCAAGGTGCAACTGATGAGCGGATAATTTATACGCTTTTTGGCATTGTTTTTAGTATGTTTTTAGTATGTTTTAGTTAGTTTTTATTATATTTTTATTAGTTTTTATTTAAAATTCATTTTTCTGGACTTTACTATGAGTTTGTGTGTTTTTCTATGATTTCAGGTATTTTCTGGCTGAAATTGAGGGACCTGAGCAAAAATCTGATTCAGAGGCTGAAAAGGACTGCAGATGCTGTTGGATTCTGACCTCCCTGCACTCGAAGTGAATTTTCTGGAGCTACAGATACCCAATTGGAGCGATCTTAATTGAGTTGGAAAGTAGACATTCTGGGCTTTTCAGCAATGTATAATAGTCTATACTTTGCCTGAGATTTTATGGCCCAAACAGGCATTCCACGTCAGCTCAAGAATTCTGGCGTAAAACGCCAGAACTGGCACAAGAATGGGAGTTAAACGCCCAAACTGGCACAAAAGCTGGCGTTTAACTCCAAGAAAAGTCTCTACACATAGAAGCTTCAATGCTCAGTCCAAACACACACCAAGTGGGCCCGGAAGTGGATTTTTATGTAATTTACTCATCTTTGTAAACCCTAAGCTACTAGTTCTCTACAAATAGGACCTTTTACTATTGTATTTTGATCTTTTGATCACTTTAGATCTTTAGATCATCTTTGGATGTCTAGTTCTTAGATTATGGGGGCTGGCCTCTCGGCCATGCCTAGACCTTGTTCTTATGTATTTTCAATGGTGGAGTTTCTACACACCATAGATTAAGGTGTGGAGCTCTGCTGTACCTCGAGTATTAATGCAATTACTATTGTTCTTCTATTCAATTCGGCTTATTCTTGTTCTAAGATATTCATTTGCACCCAAGAACATGATGAATGTGATGATTATGTGACACTCATCATCATTCTCACTTATGAACATGTGCCTGACAACCACCTCCGTTCTACTAGCAAACAAGGCTTGAATGTTTATCTCTTGAATTTCTTAATCGGAGTCTTCGTGGTATAAGCTAGAATTGATGGCGGCATTCAAGAGAATCCGGAAGGTCTAAACCTTGTCTGTGGTATTCTGAGTAGGATTCAAGGATTGAATGACTGTGATGAGCTTCAAACTCCTGAAGGCTGGGCGTTAGTGATAGACGCAAAAGAATCACTGGATTCTTTTCCAACCTGATTGAGAACCGACAGATGATTAGCCGTGCTGTGACAGAACGCGTTGAACATTTTCACTGAGAGGACGGGACTGTAGCCATTGACAACGGTGATGCCCAACATACAGCTTGCCATGGAAAGGAGTAAGAAGGATTGGATGAAGACAGTAGGAAAGCAGAGAGACGGAAGGGACAAAGCATATCCATACACTTATCTGAAATTCTCACTAATGAATTACATAAGTATCTCTATCTTTATTTTATGCTTTATTCATAAATCATTCATAACCATTTGAATCTGCCTGACTGAGATTTACAAGATGACCATAGCTTGCTTCATACCAACAATCTCCGTGGGATCGACCCTTACTCGCGTAAGGTTTATTACTTGGACGACCCAGTGCACTTGCTGGTTAGTTGTGCAAAGTTGTGATAAAGAGTTGAGATTGCAATTGTGCGTACCATGTTGATGGCGCCATTGATGATCACAATTTCGTGCACCGTGTTTTTGGCGCCGTTGCTGGGGATTGTTTGAGTTTGGATAACTGACAGTTCATCTTGTTGCTTAGATTAGGTATTTTTTAGAATTTTTAAGAATGAATTCTAGAGTTTCAAGGTGATGTTCTTTTCATCACCAAAGCTGATTGATTCTCATCAATTTAGCTCTTGAATGCAATATCCTGCTGAAGCTTGGCTAGCCATGTCTAATCTTTTTAGACTAAAGCTTTAGACTAACATTGCATGATTCCTGGAATTCTTATTAAAAATTTTGAATCTCTTTATTTTCTTCTCCATATAATTTTCGAAAAATCCAAAAAAATTACAAAGTCATAAAAATAAAAAATATTTTATGTTTCTTGTTGAGTCTAGTGTCAGTAGTATACAAACTTCTAAGTTTGGTGTCTTGCATGCATTGTTTAGTTGATCTTAGTTTCATTTTGATTATTCCTCATTATTAAAAATCCAAAAAAAATTTTAATTTGTGTCTTTTCAAGTCAATAATACAGAGAATTGAAGATTCAGAACATACAGCAGAGGAATTACACAGAAAATGCTGGGCGTTCAAAATGCCCAGTGAGGAAGGAAAACTGGCGTTTAAACGCCAGCCAGGGTGCCTGGCTGGGCGTTTAACGCCCAAAAGGGTAGTATTTTGGGCGTTAAACGCCAGAATGTATACCATTCTGGGCGTTTAACGCCAGGATGGCACAAGAGGGAAGATTTTGTTTTTAATTCAATTTTTTTTCAAGTTTCTATAATTTTTCAAAATCAAATCTTTTTCAAATCATATCATTTCAATCATATATTTTCAAAATCAATTTCTTTCCACTTTTCAAAAATACTTGCTAACAATTAATGATTTGATTCAACATTTCAAGTGTGTTGCCTTTTCTGTTGAGAAAGGTTTAATATTTGAATCATATCTTTTCTTGTTAGCCAAGTCATTAATTTTAGAAATCAAATCTTTTTAAATTGTTTTTCAATCATATCTTTTTAATCATATCTCTTTAAAACCATAACTTTTCAATCATATCTTTTTAATCACATCTTTTTCAAAATAGTTTTCAATCATATCTCTTTGATTTCCAATTTCAAAATCTTTTTCAAAATCACTTTATTTCTTTCTCAATCTTAGTTTTCGAAAATCAATTACCATTTTTTCAAAATTTCTTTTAATTAATTCACTTTAATTTTCGAAAATTTCTTCCCCTCTTCTCACATCCTTCTATTTATGGACTAACACTCCTCCTCAATGCACAATTCGAACTCTATCTTTCTAAGTTCGAATTCTTCTACCTCTTCCTTCTATTTTTCTTTTCCTCTGACACCTCAAGGAATCTCTATACTGTGACATAGAGGATTCCATATTTTCTTGTTATCTTCTCTTTCATATGAGTAGGAGTAAAGACAAAAGCATTCTTGTTGAGGCTGACCCTAAACCTGAAAGGATCTCGAAGCGAAAGCTAAGAGAAGCTAAAGCACAACTCTCTGTAGAGGACCTAACAGAAATCTTCAAACAAGAAGAAGACATGGCAGCCGAAAACAACAACAATGCCAACAATGCAAGGAAGGTGCTGGGTGACTTTACTGCACCTACTCCCGACTTCTATGGGAGAAGCATCTCTATCCCTGCCATTGGAGCAAACAATTTTGAGCTTAAGCCTCAATTAGTTTCTCTAATGCAACAGAATTGCAAGTTTCATGGACTTCCATTGGAAGATCCTCATCAGTTTTTAGCTGAATTCTTGCAAATCTGTGACATTGTCAAGACCAATGGGGTTGACCCTGAGGTCTATAGACTTATGGTATTCCCTTTTGCTGTAAGAGACAGAGCTCGGATATGGTTGGACTCACAACCTAAAGAAAGCCTGAACTCTTGGGAAAAGCTAGTCAATGCCTTCTTGGCAAAGTTCTTTCCACCTCAAAAATTGAGTAAGCTTAGAGTGGAAGTCCAAACCTTCAGACAGAAGGAAGGTGAATCCCTCTATGAAGCTTGGGAAAGATACAAACAATTGATCAGAAAGTGTCCCTCTGACATGCTTTCTGAATGGAGCATCATAGGTATCATCTATGATGGTTTATCTGAACTGTCCAAGATGACATTGGACAACTCTGCTGGAGGATCTCTTCATCTGAAGAAGACACCTGCAGAAGCTCAAGAACTCAATGAAATGGTTGTAAATAACCAATTCATGTACACTTCTAAAAGGAATCCTGTGAACAATAGACGAATCAGAAGAAAGGAGTTTTTGAGATTGATACTCTGAATGTCATACTGGCTCAGAACAAAATATTGACTCTGCAAGTCAATATGATTTCTCAAGGTCTGTCTGGAATACAAGCTGCACCAGGCAGTACTAAGGACGCTTCATCTGAAGAAGAAGCTTATGATCTTGAGAACCCATCAATGGAAGAGGTGAATTACATGGGAGAACCCTATGGAAACACCTATAATCCTTCATGGAGAAATCACCCAAATCTCTCATGGAAGGATCAACAGAGACCTCAACAAGGTTTCAACAACAATAATGGTGGAAGAAACAGGTTTAGCAATGGCAAGCCTTTTCCATCATCTTCTCAGCAACAGACAGAGAATTCTAAGCAGAGCCACTCTGACTTAGCAACCATTGTCTCTGATCTAATCAAAACCACTCAAAGTTTCATGACTGAAACAAGGTCCTCCATTAGAAACTTGGAGGCACAAGTGGGTCAGCTGAGTAAGAAAGTTAATGAACTCCCTCCTAGTACTCTTCCAAGCAATACAGAAGAGAATCCAAAAGGAGAGTGCAAGGCCATCAACATGGCCGAATTTGGAGAGGAGGAAGAGGCAGTGAGCGCCACTGAGAAAGACCTCAATGGACGTCCACTAGCCTCCAATGAGTTCCCTAATGAGGAACCATGGGAATCTGAGGCTCACACTGAGACCATAGAGATTCCATTGGATTTACTTTTGCCATTCATGAGCTCTGATGAGTATTCTTCCTCTGAAGAGGATGAAGATGTCACTGAAGAGCAAGTTGCTAAATACCTTGGAGCAATCATGAAGCTAAATGACAAGTTATTTGGTAATGAGACTTGGGAGGATGAACCCCCTTTGCTCACCAAAGAACTGGATAACTTGACTAGGCAGAAATTACCTTAAAAGAGACAGGACCCTGGGAAGTTCTCAATACCTTGTACAGTAGGCACCATGACCTTCAAGAAGGCTCTGTGTAACCTTGGGTCAAGCATAAACCTCATGCCTCTCTTTGTAATGGAGAAGCTAGGGATCTTTGAGGTGCAAGCTGCAAGAATCTCACTAGAGATGGCAGACAATTCAAGAAAACAAGCTTATGGACTTGTAGAGGATGTTCTGGTAAAGGTTGAAGACCATTACATCCCTGCTGATTTCATAGTCCTAGAGACTGGGAAGTGCATGGATGAATCCATCATCCTTGGCAGACCCTTCCAAGCCACAGCAAAGGCTGTGATTGATGTTGACAGAGGAGAATTGATCATTCAAGTGAATGAAGAATCCCTTGTGTTTAAGGCTCAAGGATATCCCTCTGTAACCATGGAGAGGAAGCATGAAGAGCTTCTCTCAAAACAGAGTCAAACAGAGCCCCTACAGTCAAACTCTAAATTTGGTGTTGGGAGGCCACAACCAAATTCTAAGTTTGGTGTTGA
Source organism: Arachis hypogaea (assembly GCF_003086295.3). Lineage (NCBI taxonomy): Eukaryota > Viridiplantae > Streptophyta > Magnoliopsida > Fabales > Fabaceae > Arachis > Arachis hypogaea. The sequence continues at coordinate 105,153,779 of NC_092039.1, forward strand.
ACCCCCACATTCAAACTCTAAGTTTGGTGTTGGGAGGTTCCAACATTACTCTGAGTATCTGTGAGGCTCCATGAGAGCCCACTGTCAAGCTACTGACATTAAAGAAGCGCTTGTTGGGAGGCAACCCAATGTTATATTTATCTATTTTCCTTTGTTATTTTATTTTTTTTATAGGTTGATGATCATGGGAAGTCACAAAATCAATTGAAAAAGCAAAAATAGAATAAAAAACAGAAAGAAAAATAGCACACCCTGGAGGAAAACTTGCTGGCATTTAAACGCCAGTAAGGGCAGCAAATAGGCGTTTAACGCCTAGTCTGGCACCATTCTGGGCGTTTAACGCCAGAAAGGGGCACCAGACTGGCGTTAAACGCCAGGAAGGGGGCAAGAAGCTGGCGTTAAACGCCAGAAATGGGCACCAGCCCGGCGTTTAACGCCAGAATTGGCAGAAGGAGCATTTTTGCTCGCCACTTGGTGCAGGGATGAATTTTTCTTGACACCTCAGGATCTGTGGACCCCACAGGATCCCCACCTACCCTACCACTCTCTCTCTTCTTCACCCATTCACCAATCGCCTCAACACCTCTTCCCCAAAAACCCCTCACCTATCAAATCCCACTATTCTCTTCACCACTCACATCCATCCTTCAATAAACCCCACCTACCTCACCATTCAAATTCAAACCACTTTCCCTCCCAAACCCACCCATAATGGCCGAACCATACAACCCCTCTCCACTCCTATATAAACCCATCTTCACTCCTTCATTTTCACACAACCTAAACACTACTTCTCCCCCTTGGCCGAACCACAAAGCCACCTCCATCTCCTCTATTTCTTCTTCTTCTACTCTCTTCTTTCTTCTTTTGCTCGAGGACGAGAAAACCTTCTAAGTTTAGTGTGGTAAAAGCACTGCTTTTTGTTTTTCCATAACCATTTATGGCATCTAAGGCCGGAGAAACCTCTAGAAAGAGGAAAGGGAAGGCAAAAGCTTCCACCTCTGAGTCATGGGAGATGGAGAGATTCATCTCAAGGGTGCATCAAGACCACTTCTATGAAGTTGTGGCCATGAAGAAAGTGATCCCCGAGGTCCCTTTCAAACTCAAAAAGAGTGAATATCTGGAGATCCGACATGAGATCCGAAGAAGAGGTTGGAAAGTTCTTACCAACCCCATTCAACAAGTCAGAATCTTAATGGTTCAAGAGTTCTTTGCCAATGCATGGATCACCAAGAACCATGATCAAAGAGTGAACCCGGACCCAAAGAATTGGCTTACAATGGTTCGGGGGAAATACTTAGATTTTAGTCCGGAAAATGTAAGGTTGGCATTCAACTTGCCCATGATGCAAGGAGATGAACACCCCTACACTAGAAGGGTCAACTTTGATTAAAGATTGGACCAAGTCCTCATAGACATTTGTGAAGAGGGCGCTCAATGGAAGAGAGATTCAAGAGGGAAGCCGGTTCAACTGAGAAGGCATGACCTCAAGCCCGTGGCTAGGGGATGGTCGGAGTTTATCCAATGCTCAATCATTCCCACTAGCAACCGGTCCGAAGTTACTATAGACCGGGCTATCATGATTCACAGCATCATGATTGGGGAGGAAGTAGAAGTTCATGAGGTTATATCCCAAGAACTTTATAAGGTGGCGGACAAGTCCTCTACCTTGGCAAGGTTAGCCTTCCCTCATCTCATTTGTCACCTCTGTTATTCAGTCGGAATTGACATAGAGGGAGACATCCTCATTGATGAAGACAAGCCCATCACTAAGAAGAGGATGGAGCAAACAAGAGATCCCACTCATCATGAAATCCCTGAGATGCCTCAAGGGATGCACTTTCCTCCACAAAACTATTGGGAGCAAATCAACACTCCCTAGGAGAATTGAGTTCCAACATGGGACAACTAAGGGTGGAGTACCAAGAACATTCCATTCTCCTCCATGAAATTAGAGAAGATCAAAGAATCATGAGAGAGGAGCAACAAAGGCAAGGAAGAGACATTGAGGAGCTCAAGCACTCCATAAGATCTTCAAGAGGAAGAACAAGCTGCCATCACTAAGGTGGACCCGTTGTTTAACTTCCTTGTTCTTTATTTTCCTATTTTTCGAATTTTCATGCTTATGTTTATCTATGTTTGTGTCTTATGATCATTAGTGTCTTAGTGTCTATGCCTTAAAGTTATGAATGTCCTATGAATCCATCACCTTTCTTAAATAAAAAAGTGTTCTTAATTGAAAAAGAGAAGAATTGCATGAATTTTGAATTTTATAGCAGATTAATTATTTTGATGTGGTGGCAATAATTTGACTTCTGAATGTATGCTTGAACAGTGCATATGTCTTTTGAATTTGTTGTTCATGAATGTTGGCTCTTGAAAGAATGATGAAAAAGGAGACATGTTTCTGAGGATCTGAAAAATCATAAAAATGATTCTTGAAGCAAGAAAAAGCAGTGAATACAAAAAAAAAAGAGAGATAGTGTATGCGAAAAAAAAAGAGAAAAAGAAAAAAATAAAGTCATGATCCAAGGCAAAAAGAGTGTGCTTAAGAACCTTGGACACCCCTAATTGGGACTCTAGCAAAGCTGAGTAACAATCTGAAAAGGTTCACCCAGTTATGTGTCTGTGGCATGTATGTATCCGGTGGTAATACTGGAAGACAGAGTGCTTTGGGCCACGGCCAAGACTCAAAAAGTAGCTGTGTTCAAGAATCATCGTACTTAACTAGGAGAATCAATAACACTATCTGGATTCTGAGTTCCTATAGAAGCCAATTATTCTGAATTTCAAAGGATAGAGTGAGATGCCAAAACTGTTCAGAGGCAAAAAGCTAAAAGCCCCGCTCATCTAATTAATACTGATCTTCATAGATGTTTTTGGAATTCATTGCATATTCTCTTCTTTTTATCTTATTTGATTTTCAGTTGCTTGGGGACAAGCAACAATTTAAGTTTGGTGTTGTGATGAGTGTAACACCCTACCATACAGAGTCTTATGCTTAAGTCATAATTCAGAGATGGCAAGGTATTATGACCTCTAAAATAATAAAAAATAGTACGTATAGTAGTATGAATGATTGATTATAACTAGGAGCCTTTGTAGAAAAATGGGGTAAACAAAAACCGCAACTCAAAAGCGCAACACTCCGATCGATAACGTAACGAACAAGGATAAACCAACGCGAGATTATATATATACAAAAGAGTGTCAAAAACAGGAATATCAAGACTCAAAATCCGGCTACGAAGATAACCGGTCCGAGCATAGCAATATATACATATGATAAAATAAGGAAAACCCCAAAGGAAACCCATAGGGACACAAATACAGAGACCTATTCTCCAAAATCTCCCATAAGAGGAGTCATCACAGTTTGTATTATTTAATGGAGATAAAAGTATCTAAGCAAAACATATAACCCAAAACATAGTCCCGAGAACAAAGGATCTTTGCAAATCTAGAAGTCTCCAGCATGCCTCAGCGGGAAACCTCACGTCCTACATCTGAAAATCACAAAATCTGCATGGGTGAGAACCAGAGGTCCCCAGCATGGTAACAGCTTCCACATATATAATACATAATAATAGAGGAAAGCCGAAGGCAATCCTAGAACTTCCTCCAGATAATATCAAAGCTTATAAACAAGCTAAACCATATAAGGGCATTTGACTAAAGATTCTTCAGTCTAACTAATACTTCCCTTTCCAATTCCTTCAAACCTCCCAACCACCAGCAGGAGTATAATGTAGCAAACACAGTTATATCAAACAAGGAATATACAATTAGGAACAAATAAGGCATTTAGACAATTAGCAAGTAATATGCAGGCAAATAGGCAATCTCAAACAATTCATATAGTATGCATATGATGAATGCCTGTCCCTAGTGGCTGATGATATCATCTGTCGGTTATAGAGCCAACCCAACAAGTCCTGGTAGCTAACCTTTGGACTATCCCTCTGTCACGCATCCCCAACTTGAGTTATACTCATCATAACTTTGATCATAATCATGATCTATATCCATCACCTTCACTGGTGAATATTTACGGGGGTGAGCTCAGCCGGGTCTTTCACAGTGCCCGGCCACACTTATGACATAGGGTCAAAAGAGCTTCGAGTCTCAACCTGGAGCACGTGGTGGCTAGCCATTGCTTCCTCCCAGGGAAACTCTCATCTCCAACAGTGGAAGTGCAACATTCACAATTCATTCAACAGCATATATGCATTTATACATAGCCATAATCATGGCTCCGCCGTAACACGGCAATAATCTAGCCATCTGACTCATGGTTAAATCCATAACCAGCCAATATTCATAGCATACACAGCTATTCCGGCTCACGGTTCAATCCAGAACCAGCCAATTCATAAACAATTACGGCCCTTCGGCCAATGGCATAACAAGCACTTCCACCACCATCCTCCACATCTCACATAATCATCAATGATCCTCATTGATTATTCATTTTCCCCTTGCTTCACTCGCAAGTTACCACATCCACTAGCTCCTTCTCTCATAGCTAGGCATATCATAATCATTCAAGACATAAATGGTGAGATCGGAGGCTTAGAAGTATGAAATTTGGCTTTCAAAATTCAAAAACCAACTTTGGGATGAAAACAGGGCCACGCGTACGTGCACTCCACGCGCACGCGCGGATGGCCTCAAAAACTCATCGACGCGTATGCGTCATGCACGCTAACGCGTGGATTGAAGAATACCCAAGCGACGCGCACGCGTCAGCCACGCATACGCGTGGGTGCTCTCGTGCCCCAGGCACAAAGCTGGCACAGTTCTGGCACAACTCTCTGGCAAAATGGCTGGGCATTGGGTGCAGCACATCGGCGTGCCCGCGCACACCACGCACGCACGTGGATGGCGTTTTCCGGAAGAACGGCGCGTACGCGCCAAGTGCGCCTACGCGCGAGGGGTCGTTCTGCTAAAAATTTTTCTAAGTTAAAAGCTGCAGAATTCACAGATTCAACCCCCAATCTTCCGACGGACATAACTTCCTCATTTTAAATTGTTTTTCACCCGTTCTTTGAATGGCGTGGACATCCCAGATCCAATTTCATTTCTAAATAGATTTGGCACAAAATAGAGATTCATAGTCCAAGTTATGTCCCGTCAAAATATGCCCAAAAACCATGTTTTTCATAAAAATCACAAAGTGCCATTTTCAAAACAAGCCATTTTTAACTCTTTTCAAAACCAATCAAAACATGCCAATTTCATCCCTTTTCTTTGAAATCAATCAATATATATCAAATTCAACATCAAGCCTCCTCAACTCACACATTGGCACATTACCACAATTTACAAAATCACTATCCCATCATTCTAGCCCACTTCACCCAAGTGGCTCAAACCCAAACACATTGACATATCATATACTCTTCCTCATGCCAATTTTCAACAGCACCAATTCTAATTAACCATCATTATACATAATCAATATCATATTCACCATCAACATGGTTCAACCCACAATTCAACCATAACCAATCATCAAGCATATATCACAACATGCATATTTCTCATACATCATACTATCAAGGCATCAATAATCATCATCTCATATATGACCACATCATATATCTCAACCATTCAATAATACCAACAATTCAATGCCTATCTTAGGGTCTCTAGCCTAAGTATTTCCTACCATATTACATATTAGATACGGGAAACCGAAACCATACCTTAGCCGATTTCCCAAGCTCAACTGGAGCACTTCCAAATCACTTATCCACAAGCTCTCAAGGCCTCAACACCTCCAAGAACAGATTTTTCACCACCAAAGCCCTTTTCAAGCTTTTCAATATCACCAATCAAGCTTCAACATCCACATATACACAACCTAAGCCACAACCATCATACCCATACACAACATTTCAAAACCCAAACATCATAGAACCACAAAATACACTAGCGTTGAGAATCTTACCACACCCAAGGTCCAAGGAGACAAAATTAACCTTCTCCTTCAAGAGAGTTGGGTCCTATAACATCAAAGAGCCTAAAATCTCAACATTTTTGCTCATAAAACTCGAAAACAAGGCTGGAATTTCGAAGAGCAAAACGTGGTTTACCTCAAAATTAATTGTATGGGTTTTGTAGAGCTCTTTGCAGTGAACGCATGGCCACAAACGGTACGGCAATCGGAGCTCTAGATCAAAAGTTATGGTGGTTTGAAGATCAAATGAGAGAAAGAACTTGAGAGAGTATTCTTCCCTCTTGTGCCTCCAATTTCAGCATGTGAGTATGTTTAGTGAGGAGAGAGAATGCTGAAAACTAGGGTTTTGGTTTAGTTATGTTGGGCCAAGGGCCCACTTTGGGTCCGGTTGGCCCGGTTTGGCCCGTTCGGTCTAATCTAGGTCCGAATTCTATAAAATTGGTACTGAAATTCTTGTCTCAACCTCCTCTATCACATTTAGCCATAAAAATCACATTTTGGACTTTCTAGAATAAATTCTCATTTATGGGTTAATTAGCCGTTAATTAACCGGGTCTTACAATGAGCGGATAATTTATACACTTTTTGGCATTGTTTTTAGTATGTTTTTAGTATGTTTTAGTTAGTTTTTATTATATTTTTATTAATTTTTATTTAAAATTCATTTTTTTGGACTTTACTATGAGTTTGTGTGTTTTTCTGTGATTTCAGGTATTTTCTGGCTGAAATTGAGGGACCTGAGCAAAAATCTGATTCAGAGGCAGAAAAGGACTGCAGATGCTGTTGGATTCTGTCCTCCCTGCACTTTAAGTGGATTTTCTAGAGCTACAAAAGCTCAATTGGCGCGCTCTCAATTGCGTTGGAAAGTAGACATTCTGGGCTTTCCAGAAATGTATAATAGTTTATACTTTGCCCGAGATTTGATGGCCCAAATAGGCATTCCAAGTCAGCTCAAGAATTCTGGTGTAAAACGCCGGAACGGGCACAAGAATGGGAGTTAAACGCCCAAACTGGCACAAAAGCTGGCGTTTAACTCCAAGAAAAGTCTCTACACATAGAAGCTTCAATGCTCAGCCCAAGCACACACCAAGTGGGCCCGGAAGTAGATTTTTATGTCATTTACTCATCTTTGTAAACCCTAAGCTACTAGTTCTCTACAAATAGGACCTTTTACTATTGTATTTGACATCTTTTGATCATGTTTTTATGATTGAACCCTCTTTGGGAGGCTGGCCATTCGGCCATGCCTAGACCTTGTTCTTATGTATTTTCAACGGTGGAGTTTCTATACACCATAGATTGAGGTGTGAAGCTCTGCTGTACCTCGAGTATTAATACAATTACTATTGTTCTTCAATTCAATTCGGCTTATTCTTGTTCTAAGATATTCATTCGCACCCAAGAACATGATGAATGTGATGATTATATGACGCTCATCATCATTCTCACCTATGAACGCATGCCTGACAACCACTTTCGTTCTACAAGCAAACAAGGCTTGAATTTTTATCTCTTGGATTCCTTAATCAGAATCTTCGTGGTATAAGCTAGAATTGATGGCGGCATTCAAGAGAATCTGGAAGGTCTAAACCTTGTCTGTGATATTCTGAGTAGGATTCAAGGATTGAATGGCTGTGACGAGCTTCAAACTCCTGAAGGCTGGGCGTTAGTGACAGACGCAAAAGAATCACTGGATTCTATTCCAACCTGATTGAGAACCGACAGATGATTAGCCATGCTGTGACAGAGCGCATTGAACATTTTCACTGAGAGGACGGGACTGTAGCCATTGACAACGGTGATGCCCAACATATAGCTTGCCATGGAAAGGAGTAAGAAGGATTGGATAAATACAGTAGGAAAGCAGATAGACGGAAGGGACAAAGCATCTCCATACACTTATCTGAAATTCTCACCAATGAATTACATAAGTATCTCTATCTTTATTTTATGCTTTATTCATAAATCATTCATAACCATTTGAATCTGCCTGACTGAGATTTACAAGATGACCATAGCTTGCTTCATACCAATAATCTCCGTGGGATCGACCCTTACTCGCGTAAGGTTTATTACTTGGACGACCCAATGCACTTGCTGGTTAGTTGTGCGAAGTTGTGATAAAGAGTTGAGATTACAATTGAGCGTACCATGTTGATGGCGCCATTGATGATCACAATTTCGTGCACGAACCAGCCACTAGCAAATTTTGTGCATGTTTTTCCTTTTCTCCCTTGATGACAAAAGGGAGAGAACAGAAAGAGAATGTTAGTTTTGGCTTAGGGGTTAATAGTGATAGTTAAAAACACTGATGCTTTGTGGTGCTAGTTAACCAGTAATGCGTATAATGCTGCCTAGTATTAATTGCTCTGTGTCATTATTGCTGTAATATACTGCTTGGAATATTTTGTATTGGCTGCCTTTAAGCTTTGTTCAGGTATGCCGTGATCAAGGGGGAGTAATGCTGGCATTAAGGGGGAGCTACTCACAATCCAAATGTCATCAAAAGGAAGTGTTCTTAACTCTTTCAAATTAATCTTTAATTTCCCTTTTTTATCATATTTGTCATCAAGGGGGAGATTATTGAGCCTAGTTTGATTTTGGATTGATTAATGATGACAAACATTTAATTGGGTTGAAAAGTCCAATATGGTTTAATGTGTGTTTTAGTGTGGTAGGCCCAAATGCATAAGCTTATGTTGCTATAGCCCAAGACAGACAAGCTTCAGACATTCAAAGAACTAATACTCCTCATAGCACCGTTCAGAAATTAAATGGCTATGTGTTTGCAAAAGAAAAAGGGCAGCTGTCTACATCATGAATAAAACAAGACAGCTGGAAGAAATTGGAGTAAACAACACACCAAGGACAGCTACTACACTCTCACCTCTCCAAGGACGAATGGTAAAGCAAATTTCAGTAAAGGGAGAGCAAAACACAAAATTTGCCAAGCAGTAGAGATAGTGGGTGAATGTTCCTCGTATGGCAGAGATCATTGAGCAGGATTGGTGCACGAAATTGTGATCAATACTTTTCACAACTCAAATAATCCCCGGTGATGAATCCAAAGACATGGTGTTCAATACCATGGCATAAACACAACTTCGCACAACTAACCAGCAAGTGTACTGGGTCGTCCAAGTAATAAACCTTACGCGAGTAAGGGTCGATCCCACAGAGATTGTTGGTATGAAGCAAGCTATGGTCACCTTGTAAATCTTAGTCAGGCAAACTCAAATGGATATGGGTGATATACGAATAAAACATAAAGATAAAGATAGAGATACTTATGTAATTCATTGGTAGGAATTTCAGATAAGCGTATGAAGATGCTTGGTCCCTTCCGTCTCTCTGCTTTCCTACTGTCTTCACCCAATCCTTCTTACTCCTTTCCATGGCAAGCTGTATGCAAGGGTTTCACCGTTGTCAGTGGCTACCTCCCATCCTCTCAGTGGAAATGTTCAACGCACCCTGTCACGGCACGGCTATCCATCTGTCGGTCCTCAATTAGGCCGGAATAGAATCCAGTGATTCTTTTGCGTCTGTCACTAACGCCCCGCCCTCAGGAGTTTGAAGCTCGTCACAGTCATTCAATCATTGAATCCTACTCAGAATACCACAGACAAGGTTTAGACTTTCCAGATTCTCTTGAATGCCGCCATCAATTCTAGCTTATACCACGAAGATTCCGGTTAAAGAATCCAAGAGATATCCACCCAATCTAAGGTAGAACGGAGGTGGTTGTCAGGCACACGTTCATAGGTGAGAATGATGATGAGTGTCACGGATCATCACATTCATCAAGTTGAAGAACAAGTGATATCTTAGAACAAGAACAAGCGGAATTGAATAGAAGAACAATAGTAATTGCATTAATACTCGAAGTACAGCAGAGCTCCAAACCTTAATCTATGGTGTGTAGAAACTCCACCGTTGAAAATACATAAGAACAAGAGTGATCATTGGCTTCAGTCCCAGAGAGAGAACCAGAAGAACCAAGATGAAAATACAATAGTAAAAGGTCCTACTTATAGAGAACTAGTAGCCTAGGGTTTACAGAGATGAGTAAATGACATAAAAATCCACTTCCGGGCCCACTTGGTGTGTGCTTGGGCTGAGCATTGAAGCATTTTCGTGCAGAGACTCTTCTTGGAGTTAAACGCCAGCTTTTGTGCCAGTTTGGGCGTTTAACTCCCACTTTGGTGCCAGTTCTGTCGTTTAACGGTGGGAATACTGAGGGTGACTTTGAACGCCGGTTTGGGCCATCAAATCTTGAGAAAAGTATAGACCATCATATATTTCTGGAAAGCCCAGGATGTCTACCTTCCAACGCCGTTGAGAGCGCGCCAATTGGGCTTCTGTAGCTCCAGAAAATCCACTTCGAGTGCAGGGAGGTCAGAATCCAACAGCATCTGCAGTCCTTTTTAGTCTCTGAATCAGATTTTTGCTCAGGTCCCTCAATTTCAGCCAGAAAATACCTGAAATCACAGAAAAACACACAAACTCATAGTAAAGCCCGGAAAAGTGAATTTTAACTAAAAACTAATAAAAATATACTAAAAACTAACTAGATCATACTAAAAACATACTAAAAACAATGCCAAAAAGCGTATAAATTATCCGCTCATCACAACACCAAACTTAAATTGTTGCTTGTCCTCAAGCAACTGAAGATCAAATAAGATAAAAAGAAGAGAATATGAAATGAATTCCAAAAACATCTATGAAGATCAGTATTAATTAGATGAGCGGGGCTTTTAGCTTTTTGCCTCTGAATAGTTTTGGCATCTCACTCTATCCTTTGAAATTCAGAATGATTGGCTTCTTTAGGAACTCAGAATCCAGATAGTGTCATTGATTCTCCTAGTTAAGTATGATGATTCTTGAACACAGCTACTTATTGAGTCTTGGCCGTGGCCCAAAGCACTCTGTCTTCCAGTATTACCACCGGATACATACATGCCACAGACACATAATTGGGTGAACCTTTTCAGATTGTGACTCAGCTTTGCTAGAGTCCCCAATTAGAGGTGTCCAGGGTTCTTAAGCACACTCTTTTTGCCTTGGATCACAACTTTATTTCTTTCTTTTTCTTTCTTTTTCTCTTTCTTTTTCTTTCCTTTTTTTTCTTTTTTTTTTCGAATTTTTTTTTGTATTCACTGCTTTTTCTTGCTTCAAGAATCATTTTTATGATTTTTCAGATCCTCAGTAACATGTCTCCTTTTTCATCATTCTTTCAAGAGCCAACATTCATGAACCACAAATTCAAAAGACATATGCACTGTTTAAGCATACATTCAGAAAACAAAAATATTGCCACCACATCAAAATAATTAAACTGTTATAAAATTCAAAATTCATGCAATTCTTTTCTTTTTCAATTAAGAACATTTTTTATTCAGGAAAGGTGATGGATTCATAGGACATTCATAACTTTAAGGCATAGACACTAAGACACTAATGATCACAAGACACAAACATAGATAAACATAAGCATAAAATTCGAAAAACAGGAAAATAAAGAACAAGGAGATTAAAGAACGGGTCCACCTTAGTGATGGCGGCTTGTTCTTCCTCTTGAAGATCCTATGGAGTGCTTGAGCTCCTCAATGTCTCTTCCTTGTCTTTGTTGCTCCTCTCTCATGATTCTTTGGTCTTCTCTAATTTCATGGAGGAGAATGGAATGTTCTTGGTGCTCCACCCTTAGTTGTCCCATGTTGGAACTCAATTCTCCTAGGGAGGTGTTTAGTTGCTCCCAATAGTTTTGTGGAGGAAAGTGCATCCCTTGAGGCATCTCAGGGATTTGATGATGAGAGGGGTCTCTTGTTTGCTCCATCCTCTTCTTAGTGATGGGCTTGTCCTCATCAATGGGGATGTCTCCCTCTATGTCAACTCCAACTGAATAACAGAGGTGACAAATGAGATGAGGAAAGGCTAACCTTGCCAAGGTAGAGGACTTGTCCGCCACCTTATAAAGTTCTTGGGATATAACCTCATGAACTTCTATTTCTTCTCCAATCATGATGCTATGAATCATGATAGCCCGGTCTATGGTAACTCCGGACCGGTTGCTAGTGGGAATGATTGAGCGTTGAATAAACTCCAACCATCCTCTAGCCACGGGCTTGAGGTCATGCCTTCTCAATTGAACCGGCTTTCCTCTTGAATCTCTCTTCCATTGGGCGCCCTCTTCACAAATGACTGTGAGGACTTGGTCCAACCTTTGATCAAAGTTGACCCTTCTAGTGTAAGGATGTTCATCTCCTTGCATCATGGGCAAGTTGAATGCCAACCTTACATTTTCCGGACTAAAATCCAAGTATTTCCCCCGAACCATAGTAAGCCAATTCTTTGGGTCCGGGTTCACACTTTGATCATGGTTCTTGGTGATCCATGCATTGGCATAGAACTCTTGAACCATTAAGATTCCGACTTGTTGAATAGGGTTGGTAAGAACTTCCCAACCTCTTCTTCGGATCTCATGTCGGATCTCCGGATATTCACTCTTTTTGAGTTTGAAAGGGACCTCGGAGATCACCTTCTTCAAGGCCACAACTTCATAGAAGTGGTCTTGATGCACCCTTGAGATGAATCTTTCCATCTCCCATGACTCGGAGGTGGAAGCTTTTGCCTTCCCTTTCCTCTTTATAGAGGTTTCTCCGGCCTTGGATGCCATAAATGGTTATGGAAAAACAAAAAGCAATGCTTTTACCACACCAAACTTAAAAGGTTTGCTCGTCCTCGAGCAAAAGAAGAAAGAAGAGAGTAGAAGAAGAAGAAATAGAGGAGATGGAGATGGCTTTGTGGTTTGGCCAAAAGGGGAGAAGTAGTGTTTAGGTTGTGGGAAAATGAAGGAGTGAATAAGGGTTTATATAGGAGTGGGAGGAGGGTTATGGTTCGGTCATGTATGGGTGGGTTTGGGTGGGGAAGTGGTTTGAATTTGAATGGTGAGGTAGGTGGGGTTTTATGAAGGATGAATGTGAGTGGTGAAGAGAAAGATGGGATTTGATAGGTGAAGGGTTTTTGGGGAAGGGGTGTTGAGGTGATTGGTGAATGGGTGAAGAAGAGAAAGAGTGTTGGGGTATGTGGGGATCCTGTGGGGTCCACAGATCCTGAGGTGTCAAGGAAAAGTCATCCCTGCACCAAGTGGCGAGCAAAATTGCTCTTTGTGCCAATTCTGGCATTAAACGCCGGGTTGGTGCCCCTTTCTGGCGTTTAACGCCAAGTTCTTGCCCTTTTCTGGCGTTTAACACCAGTCTGGTGCCCCTTTTTGGCGTTAAACGCCCAGAAGGGTGCCAGACTGGGCGTTAAACGCCCATCTGCTAGCCTTACTGGCGTTTAAACGCCAGCAGGATCTTCCTCCAGGGTGTACTATTTTTCTTTCTATTTTTCATTCTGTTTTTGCTTTTTCAATTAATTTTGTGACTTCTCATGATCATCAACCTACAGAAAACATAAAATAACAAAGAAAAATAGATAAAATATAACATTGGGTTGCCTCCCAACAAGCGCTTCTTTAATGTCAGTAGCTTGACAGAGGGCTCTCATGGAGCCTCACAGATGCTCAGAGCAATGTTGGAACCTCCCAACACCAAACTTAGAGTTTGAATGTGGGGGTTCAACACCAAACTTAGAAGTTGGTTGTGGCCTCCCAACACCAAACTTAGAGTTTGACTGTGGGGGCTCTTTTTGGCTCTGTTTTGAGATAGGCTCTTCATGCTTCCTCTCCATGGTGACAGAGGGATATCCTTGAGCCTTAAACACAAAGGATTCTTCATTCACTTGAATGATCAATTCTCCTCTATCAACATTAATCACAGCCTTTGCTGTGGCTAGGAAGGGTCTGCCAAGGATGATGGATTCATCCATGCACTTCCCAGTCTCTAGGACTATGAAGTCAGCAGGAATGTAATGGTCTTCAACTTTTACCAGAACATCCTCTACAAGTCCATGAGCTTGTTTTCTTGAGTTGTCTGCCATCTCTAGTGAGATTTTTGCAGCTTGCACCTCAAAGATCCCTAGCTTCTCCATTACAGAGAGAGGCATGAGGTTTACACTTGATCCTAGGTCACACAAAGCCTTCTTGAAGGTCATGGTGCCTATGGTACAAGGTATTGAAAACTTCCCAGGATCCTGTCTCTTTTGAGGTAATTTCTGCCTAGACAAGTCATCCAGTTCTTTGGTGAGCAAAGGGGGTTTATCCTCCCAAGTCTCATTTCCAAATAACTTGTCATTTAGCTTCATGATTGCTCCAAGGTATTTAGCAACTTTCTCTTCAGTGACATACTCATCCTCTTCAGAGGAAGAATACTCATCAGAGCTCATGAATGGCAGAAGTAAGTCCAATGGAATCTCTATGGTCTCATTTTGAGCCTCAGATTCCCATGGTTCCTCATTGGGGAACTCATTGGAGGTCAGTGGACGTCCATTGAGGCCTTCCTCAGTGGCGTTCACTGCCTCTCCCTCCTCTCCAAATTCGGCCATGTTGATGGCCTTGCACTCTCCTTTTGGATTTTCTTCTGTATTGCTTGGAAGAGTACTAGGAGGGAGTTCAGTAATTTTCTTGCTCAGCTGACCCACTTGTGCCTCCAAATTTCTAATGGAGGACCTCGTTTCAGCATGAAACTTTGAGTGGTTTTGATTAGATCAGAGACCATGGTTGCTAAGTCAGAGTTGTTTTGCTTATAACTCTCTGTCTGTTGCTGAGAAGATGATGGAAAAGGCTTGCCATTGCTAAACCTGTTTCTTCCACCATTATTGTTGTTGAAACCTTGTTGAGGTCTCTGTTGATCTTTCCATGAGAGATTTGGATGATTTCTCCATGAAGGATTATAGGTGTTTCCATAGGGTTCTCCCATGTAATTTACCTCTTTCATTGAAGGGTTCTCAGGATCATAAGCTTCTTCTTCAGATGAAGCTTCCTTAGTACTGCCCGGTGCATTTTGCATTCCAGACAGACTTTGAGAAATCAAATTGACTTGCTGAGTCAATATCTTGTTCTGAGCCAGTATGGCATTCAGAGTATCAATCTCAAGAACTCCTTTCTTCTGATTAGTCCCATTGTTCACAGGATTCCTTTCAGAGGTGTACATGAATTGGTTATTTGCAACCATTTCAATTAGTTCTTGAGCTTCTGTAGGCGTCTTCTTCAGATGAAGAGATCCTCCAGTAGAGCTATCCAAAGACATCTTGGACAGTTCAGACAAACCATCATAGAAAATACCTATGATGCTCCATTCAGAAAGCATATCAGAGGGACACTTTCTGATTAATTGTTTGTATCTTTCCCAAGCTTCATAGAGGGATTCTCCTTCCTTCTGTCTGAAGGTTTGGACTTCCACTCTAAGCTTACTCAATTTTTGAGGTGGAAAGAACTTTGCCAAGAAGGCATTGACTAGCTTTTCCCAAGAGTTCAGGCTTTCTTTAGGTTGTAAGTCCAACCATGTCCTAGCTCTGTCTCTTACAGCAAAAGGGAATAGCATAAGTCTGTAGACCTCAGGGTCAACCCCATTAGTCTTGACAGTGTCACAGATTTGCAAGAACTCAGCTAAGAACTGATGAGGATCTTCCAATGGAAGTCCATGGAACTTGCAATTCTGTTGCATTAGAGAAACTAATTGAGGCTTAAACTCAAAGTTGTTTGCTCCAATGGCAGGGATAGAGATGCTTCTCCCATAGAAGTCGGGAGTAGGTACAGTAAAGTCACCCAGCACCTTCCTTGCATTGTTGGCATTGTTGTTGTTTTCGGCTGCCATGGGTTCTTCTTCTTTGAAGATTTCTGTTAGGTCCTCTATAGAGAATTGTGCCTTAGCTTCTCTTAGCTTTCGCTTCAAGGTCCTTTCAGGTTCAGGGTCAGCCTCAACAAGAATGCTTTTGTCTTTGCTCCATCTCATATGAAAGAGAAGAAAACAAGGAAATATGGAATCCTCTATGTCACAGTATAGAGATTCCTTGAGGTGTCAGAGGAAAAGAAAAATAGAAGGCAGAAGTAGAGAATTCGAACTTATCAAAGAAGATGGAGTTCGAATTGTGCATTAAGGAATAGTGTTAGTCCATAAATAGAAGGATGTGAGAAGATGGGAAGTAATTTTTTGAAAATTAAGTAAAAGATTTTGAAAACATTTTGAGAAACACTAGTTGATTTTCGAAAACCATGATTGAGAAAGAAGTAAAGTGATTTTTGAAAAAGATTTTGAAATTAGAAATCAAAAAGATTTGATTGAAAACTATTTTGAAAAAGATGTGGTTAAGAAGATATGATTGGTTTTTTTTTTAAAAAAAAATGTGATTGAGAAGATATGATTTGAAAAACATTTAAAAAAAAGATTTGATTTTGAAAATTAATGACTTGGCTATCAAGAAAAGATATGATTCAAACATTAAACCTTTCTCAACAGAAAAGGCAACATACTTGAAATGTTGAATCAAATCATTAATTGATAGCAAGTATTTTTGAAAATAGAAAGAAATTGATTTTGAAAAAGATTTGATTGAAAAGATTTGATTTGAAAAAGATTTGATTTTGAAAAGATTTTGAAAACTTAAAAAATTTGATTTGAAAACAAAATCTTCCCTCTTGTACCATCCTGGCGTTAAACGCCCAGAATGGTGCACATTCTGGCGTTTAACGCCCAGAATGGTGCACATTCTGGCGTTTAACGCCCAAACTACTACCCTTTTGGGCGTTAAACGCCCAGCCAGGCACCCTGGCTGGCGTTTAAACGCCAGTTTGCCCTTCTTCATTGGGCGTTTTGAATGCCCAGATTTTTCTGTGTAATTCCTCTGCAGTATGTTCTGAATCTTCAATTCTCTGTATTATTGACTTGAAAAGACACAAATTAAAAATATTTTTGGATTTTTAATCATGAGAAATAATCAAAATGCAACTAAAATCAAATAACAGTGCATGCAAGACACCAAACTTAGCAGTTTATATACTACTGACACTAACAAAATGAGAATGCACATGAAAAACACAAAACACTCAAGTCAAGAGAATTCAAAGATCAGAGCAATGAAATCATCAAGAACATCTTGAAGATCACTTAAGACACATGAATGAATGCAAGAAAAATAAAAACATGTAATTGACACCAAACTCAAAATGAAACACTAGACTCAAACATGAAATTTTTGGATTTTATGATTTTGTAATTTTTTGTGCTTTTTCGAAAATTAAGTGGAAAAAGAAAATAAAGGTATCAAAATTCTTAATGAGAATTCCAGGAATCATGCAATGTTAGTCTAAAGCTTCAGTCTAAAGGAATTAGACATGGCTAGCCAAGCTTCAGCAGAACAGTGCATTCAAGAGCTAAATTGATGAGAATCAATCAGCTTTGGTGATGATAAGAACATCACTTTGAAACACTAGAATTCATTCTTGAGAACTCTGAAGAAAAAATACCTAATCTAAGCAACAAGATGAACCGTCAGTTGTCCATACTCGAACAATCCCCGGCAACGGCGCCAAAAACTTGGTGCACGAAATTGTGATCAATATTTTTCACAACTCAAATAATCCCCGGTGATGAATCCAAAGACTTGGTGTTCAATACCATGGCATAAACACAACTTCACACAACTAACCAGCAAGTGTACTGGGTCGTCCAAGTAATAAACCTTACGCGAGTAAGGGTCGATCCCACAGAGATTGTTGGTATGAAGCAAGCTATGGTCACCTTGTAAATCTTAGTCAGGCAAACTCAAATGGATATGGGTGATATACGAATAAAACATAAAGATAAAAATAGAGATACTTATGTAATTCATTGGTAGGAATTTCAGATAAGCGTATGAAGATGCTTGGTCCCTTCCGTCTCTCTGCTTTCCTACTGTCTTCACCCAATCCTTCTTACTCCTTCCCATGGCAAGCTGTATGCAAGGATTTCACCGTTGTCAGTGGCTACCTCCCATCCTCTCAGTGGAAATGTTCAACGCACCCTGTCACGGCACGGCTATCCATCTGTCGGTTCTCAATCAGGCCGGAATAGAATCCAATGATTCTTTTGCGTCTGTCACTAACGCCCCGCCCTCAGGAGTTTGAAGCTCGTCACAGTCATTCAATCATTGAATCCTACTCAGAATACCACAGACAAGGTTTGGACCTTCCGGATTCTCTTGAATGCCGCCATCAATTCTAGCTTATACCACGAAGATTCCGGTTAAAGAATCCAAGAGATATCCACCCAATCTAAGGTAGAACGGAGGTGGTTGTCAGGCACACGTTCATAGGTGAGAATGATGATGAGTGTCACGGATCATCACATTCATCAAGTTGAAGAACAAGTGATATCTTAGAACAAGAACAAGCGGAATTGAATAGAAGAACAATAGTAATTGCATTAATACTCGAGGTACAGCAGAGCTCCACACCTTAATCTATGGTGTGTAGAAACTCCACCGTTGAAAATACATAAGAACAAGAGTGATCATTGGCTTCGGTCCCAGAGAGGGAACCAGAAGAACCAAGATGAAAATACAATAGTAAAAGGTCCTACTTATAGAGAACTAGTAGCCTAGGGTTTACAGAGATGAGTAAATGACATAAAAATCCACTTCCGGGCCCACCTGGTGTGTGCTTGGGCTGAGCATTGAAGCATTTTCGTGCAGAGACTCTTCTTGGAGTTAAACGCCAGCTTTTGTGCCAGTTTGGGCGTTTAACACCCACTTTGGTGCCAGTTCCGGCGTTTAACGCTGGGAATACTGAGGGTGACTTTGAACGCCGGTTTGGGCCATTAAATCTTGGGCAAAGTATGGACTATCATATATTGCTGGAAAGCCCAGGATGTCTACTTTCCAACACCATTAAGAGCGCGCCAATTGGGCTTTTGTAGCTCCAGAAAATCCACTTCGAGTGCAGGGAGGTCAGAATCCAACAGCATCTGCAGTCCTTTTTAGTCTCTGAATCAGATTTTTGCTCAGGTCCCTCAATTTCAGCCAGAAAATACCTGAAATCACAGAAAAACACACAAACTCATAGTAAAGCCCAGAAAAGTGAATTTTAACTAAAAACTAATAAAAATATACTAAAAACTAACTAGATCATACTAAAAATATACTAAAAACAATGCCAAAAAGCGTATAAATTATCCGCTCATCAAGGATGCAAACGAAGAGCATGCTGATGAGCGGATATTTTATACACTTTTTGGGGGTAATTTCATGTAGATTTTAGCATGTCTCAGTTAGTTTTTAGTAGAATAATATTAGTTTTTAGGCAAAAATCATATTTCTGGACTTTACTATGAGTTTGTGTGTTTTTCTGTGATTTCAGGTATTTTCTGGCTGAAATTGAGGGAGCTGAGCAAAAATCTGACTTAGGCTGAAAAAGGACTGCTGATGCTGTTGGATCCTGACCTCCCTGCACTCGAAATGGATTTTCTGGAGCTACAGGAGTCCAATTGGCGCGCTCTCAACGGCGTTGGAAAGTAGACATCCAGGGCTTTCCAGCAATATATAATAGTCCATACTTTGCGCGAGGATAGACGACGTAACTTGGCGTTAAACGCCAAGTTCATGCTGCTGTCTGGAGTCAAACGCCAGAAAAACGTCATTATCCGGAGTTGAACGCCCAAAACACGTCACAACCTGAAGTTTGACGCCAAGAAAGGCCTCCACACGTGGAAAGCTTTAGTCTCAGCCCCAGCACACACCAAGTGGGCCCCAGAAGTGGATTTCTGCACCAATTATCTTAGTCTATTCATTTTCTGTAAACCTAGGTTACTAGTTTACTATTTAAACAACTTTTACAGACATTTCTTGTACCTCATAACATTTTCAGATCTGAATTACATACTTTGTGACGGCATGAGTCTCTAAACTCCATTGTTGGGGGTGAGGAGCTCTGCAGCGTCTCGATGATTTAATACAATTCCTTTGTTTTCCATTCAAACACGCTTGTTCTTATCTAAGATGTTTATTCGCGCTTAACTGTGGAGAAGGTGATGATCCGTGACACTCATCACCTTCCTCAACCCATGAACGTGTGCCTGACAACCACCTCCGTTCTACATCAGATTGAATGAATATCTCTTAGATTCCCCAACAGAATCTTCGTGGTATAAGCCGGATTGATGGCGGCATTCATGAGAATCCGGAAAGTCTAAACCTTGTCTGTGGTATTCCGAGTAGGATTCCGGGATTGAATGACTGTGACGTGCTTCAAACTTTAACCTGCTGGGCGTTAGTGACAGACGCAAAAGAGTGATTCTATTCCAGTAGGAGCGGGAACCAACCGGTGATTAGCCGTACTGTGACAGAGTGCGTGAGCATAGTTTTCACTGCGAGGATGGGAAGTAGCCACTGACAACGGTGACACCCTACATAGAGCTTGCCATGGAAGGAACCTGCGTGTGAGAAGAGGATCTCAAGGAAGAGTTGAAATCAGAGGACAAAGCATCTCCAAAACTCCAACATATTTCCTAGTGCTGCAAATCAAAGTAACATTGTTCCCTCTTTTATCAATTCCAATAATTTCACTTTTAATCCAAATAATCCTATTGATATCCTGACTAAGATCAATAAAATAAATATTGATTGCTTCAAACCAATAATCTCTGTGGATTCGACCCTTACTCACGTAAGGTATTACTTGGACGACCCAGTACACTTGCTGGTCAGTTGAACGGAATTGTGCCCACTCATACCAAAAATCCTAAGTTCCACAATCCTACAATAAATATATTAATGCTATATTGATGTGATCACAATTTCGTCCACCACATGCCAAGGAAAGAAGAAACACCAACGACAGCAGAGGTAGTGGTCGAGCTTCTTGGACAGCAGAGGTGGTGGAACAAGATGAAGAAAGGACTGCATGCCAGCAAGGACAGCTCCAACGAGAAGCTGGTACAAGGAAATGGAAGAGGCAAAAATGAAGGAAATGTTGAAGATATATAAGAAGCCTCACTTCATCATTTGAGGTCAAGAAAAAGAGAACACACATACAGAGCACCATCTCATACATTGAGCTGGAATCTTTTTCTTATACTCAAGCTTAATTCTGATTTTTGTGTTATGACTGTCTTGGGTTATTTTCTGTTTTGAGAAAAGGCAAATATGTGAGGATTAAAAGCCTAGAGAGAAAAGGCAAGAGTGATGCAAAATAGCTACTTTTTCTTCTGATGTAATTTGGGAAAAATGAACTAGGATTAGTTCCCTTTGCCTAGTTGGGATAGCACTGGGTGAAGTCTGAATCTGTTTGATTCCCCTTCCAAGTTGGGTCAGCACTTTGGGTTGCTAAGCTTTGGGAAGAAAGCTTAGGGGTAGATACTAGTTGAATTAGGAAGTAATTCAATAGTATTGGTGTATGCAACCTGAGAATTATAGTGAAAATTCCACCATGGTTTGTGGTGGAGACTGGACGTAGGATTCATGGCACTGAGAATCCGAACCAGGATACATGCTGGCCTCCTTTCTCTTCTTCTATGCTCTTTTAATGTTTTGTCTATGAGATAATTTCAAATAATCTCCTGCAACTTAAACTTCCACTGCAATAGAGTTTGAAACTCTAAATTTTAAGCTAACTTGATTCAACCCCCTTTCTCAAGTTCATCTAGAACCATCAGAAGGAATTGTAAAATCATGCAAATCATATGAATAAGTGGGTGAAAAGCTTGATAAAACCACTCAATTAAATACAATATAAACCATAAAATAGTGGTTTATCATTCATACAGGCAAATATGGCACAGAGTGCACCAGGTTATTCTTAGAACTACAACACAATAGGTGGTTTCAGAGATGGCTTTAAAAAAGACTATAGGAGTAGAGGTAGCAAAAATTTCTATAATGAGAATAGACAATTTGGTGAAAACAATTCTAGGTTTGGAACTCAATTTTATAATAGTTCTAGATATGACTCAAGGTTTGATGGTACTAAAGGGTAAAAAATGCTTAACAATGATGATAGCTTAAGGTTTGGTGGTACTGAAGGATCAAAGATGTTTAACAATAAAAGGCAACAGCGCACTAGAATGTTCAATAGTGATAGACCTGTTTGCCAAATGTGTGATAAACTTGGGCATATTATCAAACTATGTTGGTATAGGTATGAAAGAGCAGAGAGTTCCAAGACTCAATATGAAGGTTCAAACTCACAGATTCTGTAAGGTTCACAAGCAAACTTGAGTAATGTACATATTGGCTACACATGTAATACTGCAAAATCAGAGTTGGTATCCAAATGGGTGCTATGTAAGACCCTGGATTTTTAGAAATTAAATAATAAGTTATTTAAAATTTATTATGTTTATTTATGATTTTATTTTCAGAAAGTTATTTTTACCAAAAATAATTAAATCAATATTATAAAACTTTGCGTTTAAAATTAATTAGGATTTATATAAATTCCATGATAATTGGATATTTTCTTATTTAAAATTTAAAGTCTTAGTAATTGAAAAATAATGAAGATTTGTTAATTTAATTTAAATATTGAGATTTTGAATTTAATTTCATGAATAAAAGAAAATTAATTTAATTATATCTAATTTTAAATTAGAATACTTATTTAAAATTAATTTGTAAGTTGATAAATAAATAGTATTCTCAAAAGTAATTATATTAAACTATATTGGATTTTTCAATTACTACATTGCCCCTATTTTTATTAGAAATTACCAACCTACTCTCACTCTTTTTTTTCCAAATTAAAACCCTAACCCTAATTATACACAAACACACACTCACCTCACCCACTCCCTCGCACACCTACCGCCACCCCCATTTTTCACTCACCCTTACCATACACGAAAAGATAGAAAGGAAGAAAGAATAGGGAGAGCTCAAGGGAGGAGAAGAGAAGGAGGGAGGAGCTTGCAGCCTCGCCGCTGTCGCATCACTACCCAGCCGCTGTCCAACTCGCCACCTCTATCGGGAGGCCAGAACTGACAGAGACATGTGTCCGAGAAGGAGAATGAGTGCGAGAGAAAAGGAGACACGGCAGGAGAAGCCGCCGCCATCGTCCATGGAACTGTCGTCATGCTTCACCGTCGAGCCAAGTCCCGTTGCTACCATTCATCCATTGTCGTCACTGCTAGCTTCGTAACCGAGCTTCCATGGCGGCCACTGTTGAGCTTTGAAGAGAGAGAAGGAGTTCGGAGAGAGAAAGAGCGCGCGATAGAGGAGAGGGAGAAAAGGGTCCTCTGTCGTTGATGCTTGAGCATCTTTACTTGTTTTTAGTTATTATTTTTTGAATAAAACTAGTGATCTCTTATTTTCATTAACATTTCATGCTTTTAATCAATGTCTTTGGGAATATCTTTTTCTTTGAACAACATTCATGATTTCCTTGTTTTAGTTGAGATTTTTGGTGCTTTAATCAATGCTTCTTGGAGTTATTTTGTGCTTTGATTATTATAGAAAATTTGTAAAAGATGTTAGGCATGAATAAAGGAGGATATGAACAATCAAAGAGGCCTTTGGAGAAACAAAGAAGTTGGCAAAAGTTGGAAACCAACCAAAGAGAAAATTTGCAACCCTGACCTTTTCTTACTCCAACGAGGTTAACTAGATCTACAAAGCTCCAAATGTGGTGATTCTATTGTCATTAGATAGATGACATCTAGATATTTCCAACAATATATAATAGTCCATAGTGAACACTAAATTGAAGGGTAAAATTCACCAGTTTTTGCTACGGGAAGAAAGTTGAGCATAGTACCAACCACCACCCTGACCTCTTCACCTTTGAAAGCACATAACTTGAGATATAGAAGTCCAAATGACATGCTCTTAGTAGCATTGAAAGTCTAATATCTAGAGCTTTCCAATGATATATAATAGTCTATGGTGGAGATTTATTTGGGTAACAAACAATGAGCATCTTTTAGTTCATAAAACTCACCATAAAACACGCCAAAACCTTCTTCCAAGCCATAATTCTCAATCAAGCAAAGCCACAAAGGACCATTAACAAGCAAGAATCTTCTAGAAATAGCTAGAAAATTTGAATTTGAGATAATTTAAATTTAGTTTACATTTAAATTTGAGTTCTTGAGTAGTATAAACATCCATAGATGATACATTGTAAGGACACTGCTTGACCCATTTCTTTGCGCACATTCTTCATACATTCTCTTCTCCTTCTTCACCATTCTTTCTTTGTACATACTATGTACCTGTTTTTCTTTTCTTCCATTATGAGTAGTTAATTCCTCCATTAAAGAGAGGAGCTCTATTGAATAATAATGAATTGATGTTATCTTTCTCTTCTTCTTGATTCAAGCTTTGTTATTCTAACAGAGAGTTTCATTCTTCATTACAAGGATTCAAATCTATTGGAAAATAGTTTCTAGTCATTTATATTCTTGCAATTTAATTTCTAGCAATTTATATTTCTGTCATTTACTTTCATTCTTTACAAGTCATTTAGATTCTAGCTTTCATTTACTTGTTCATCACTCGAATATGAATCGTCTAACTAGAATAATCAATTAATCATGGTTGCTTAATCCATTAATTCTCGCAGAATCGACACTCACTCATCATGAGTTTATTACTTGATGCGACGCAGTGCACTTAGCAATAGTTATACAGAAATTTTGTATCAGCCGCTGTCATGGTCACCAGCGAGTTGCACGTTGTCTTTTGGTTGCTGTTTGTTGCTGCCGTTGCCGGAGTTCCTGGTTTGTCGTTGCTGCCATCCGCACTGTGCCTCTGGTCATCAGAAACGGCGCTGACATCACCGAAAGCCGTTGCTGCTCTATTTCCTTATTTCCCTTAATTTTAGTAAGTTGTTTTTGCTCTAAAACCCTTATGGTCGCTATTCTGTTATATATTATTGAGGATTTTGCGATGTTAATTTCTTAGGATTGAGCTATGGTACTTACATGCCGTGTTTATTGGTTGTTGCTATTATGGGAAATGATTGGAACTAATGTCGCTGCTATGAAGTGAAAGAAAAAGTTGTTTGTTGCTTTTAGTCTTACAAGTTTCGACAATTGATGTAGGGAATTTTTCTTAAATATTTTTATATTCAAGAGTTGTTATAAATTGATATAGATGCAAAAAATATATATTTTTAATTATGTGAGCCTTATGGGTTAAACTGAGTTATTTTTGGATGAATGTGATTATTTACTTGATTGAATTATTGATTGATTGAGAAGGCTAAAATTCTTATTTTAAGTGATTATGTTGAGTTGGTTGTCATTGAAGTAATTCATGATGTTGGATTTTGATGGTTAAAATGGTTTTATTTGATATTGGTTTTCTTGATTTTGTTGGAGATGCTAAGATTCATGATTTACTTGATTGAGTTGTCTTGATTGTTAAGTTGAATTCTAATGATACGATTATCAAGAGTTTGAGTTTGTTTTGGTAAAAGTTTGATGAATTATTTATATGGAGGGAACCTTTGAAGGGTGGTAAAGTTTGAGTTTTAGAGAAAATGTTGTCAAAATTTTGATAAATATTTTAGCGAAATGAATAAATGACTTCTGAGTCTCTTTAGAAAAAACTTATTTTTCGATTGGTAAATTATAAAAAATATTATGTTTTGTGGCGTTTTAAGTGAAAAATAAAGTAATCAAAATAAATATTTAAGTATAATTGATTTTTGACTCTGAGGAAAGGTTTTGGAGTTTGAAAAAGGAGTTGACGCTGATTTTGAGAACTTTTAATAAAATTAAAGCATTTGAGTTGATTAGTAAAAGAAAATGATTTTTGAGTCTTTTTGGAAAGTTCTTAAACTTGAGAATGAATTTGAAAGTGAGTTTTATTTAATTAAATCTACTTTAAATGTTATGTTCTTGGAAATTTCAAATGAATTTGAAGGAATAAATTATTGAAGTTAGTTGAATAACTTGGTTAAGAAAAACTAGACTCTTTATGGTTTTGTTAATTTGGGAAATTGATTTGTGAATTGCGAAGAATTATGGTTTTGAAGTCGAATGCGGATTTGATTAAGATTCTGTTTAATTGAAATATTATTATGAAGAATTGTGGTCCTGAATATGATTGGAATAAGATTTGATTTTGAGCATAATATTGTGAGGATGACAATACATAAGGCTCACTTGAGATATTGTGCATAAGGCTTAGTGGGGACGGCGATATGTAATACCCACTTGAGACCTAAAGGAGAATTCTCCATGAGGACGGTGATACGTAATGCTCATGGAGAAACAAATTTGATAAGTGGGGACGGCGATACGTAAAGCCCACTTGAAACTAAGAGTACAGCTCGGTGGGTGTAACACCCTAGCTAGACTTCTAAAATAAGTTAAACATAAGCATAACAGAAATAATAAGTTAAACAAAAGCGTAACAGAAATCACATCACACTCCTTAGGATAAGCGTATAAGGATAAATAAGATCGAAAGGAAAAGAGTAATATATATATATATATATATATATATATATATATATATATATATATATATATATATATATATATATATATATATATATATATATATATATAAGGATCAGAGTTCCAAAGATACAATTATGAAGCTCTAGACTTGACCTGCGATTCTATGTAACAGCCCAGACCACCCGCTAGCACGATATCATCCGAAACCCCCCACACTCACTCGTCAAAACGCATCATGCTAGGGAGAGGTATCCACACCCTTGTAAGGCATGCTTCGTTCCCCTCCCCAACCGATGTGGGACCTTACAATCCATCCTCCTAAGAGAGCCCAACGCCGTCGCTGGCACATCGATCTGGGTTCCGGCTCTGATACCATCTGTAATAGCCCAGACCACCCGCTAGCACGATATTGTCTGCTTTGGCACACAATGCCTCACGGTTTTTGCCTTTGACGATAGGGATGATAGCCGAAGACTCTCACACTCACTCGTCAAAATGCATCATGCTAGGGAGAGGTATCCACACCCTTATAAGGCATGCTTCGTTTCCCTCGCCAAACGATGTGGGACCTTACACACGCTAAGGCTGGGCAGAGTATATATATATATATATATATATATATATATATATATATATATATATATATATATATATATATATATATATATCACAAAATATAAGATAAAATACCTGTTTCTGTAAGTCAACCTCTAAGAGGAACACCACAACACGGAGCAAGTAGAATCAACCCGCAACACTTGCATCTTTCTCGTGTAACTTAGAGCAAGGTAAACAACCTTAACCCTTGCCTCTTATCTTGGTGATGCTATAATTCTCAACCCGGAGCAAGTGTGACTAATTAAATTCAACCCTTGCATCTTACCCGAAGTCTCAAACCTTTACCCGGAGCAAGTGGACAATCCCACTGTCTCTTACCCGGTGTCTCACTCCTTTACTCGGAGTAAGTGAACAATACCACTGCATCTTATCCGGTGCCTCAACTCTTTACTCAGATCAAGTGAACAACGCCACTGCATCTTACTCTGTGGTACATCTCAATTAGAGTCATTTTTATTCTCAAATTCATTCTCAATACATTCTAATTCATTCAAAATTCATAATTAAAATCAATTCTCATCATTCTTCATTCTCATAGCTAACCTCATCATCAATCATATCTCATTCAACTTTGTCCCTACCTCATTAATTCAATTATTTCACTTCACAAAATCTCCCTCATTGTCAAGTTAACTTTCTCAATAGGTTTTCTCTCTTTTCGAAGCCTAAAAGTTAGCTATTGAACCTTAAAAAGTAGTTACAGAGGTTTTGAAAGCTAGAGAAATAGTTTAAAACTCAAAAATACAATTTTCGGAAAAATAAGATCGTGCTTACGCACAACCGTCTGCGTACGCAGAAGTGTAAAATTTGGCAATCTTGCGTACGCAACCCTTGTCCGCGTACGCGAGCTTTTTAGGCAGGGAGCAATCCCTGCGTCGCGTGCATGTCCGCATACACCCATATAGCAAAATTGGTAAAAAGCTGCTAAGTTCCAGAAAATCAGTTTTTTATACCCAACTTTAAACGTGTATAAATTTTTCGTTAAAAATTATTTTTCCCGTTCTTTGAATCTTACAAACTTCATGGATCCAATTTTCTTTCAAACAAGTTTCACCAAATTTTGAGATCTAAAAGCCAAGTTGTGTCCCGTCAAAATTGGTCAAAAATCAATGTTTATCAAAGTTTACAAAACCTCTAATTTTTCAAAATTTTCATTTTAAAACTAATCAAACTATGCCCTTAACAATACCAAAAATATTCTTCTACATTATTAATCAATTTTAATTTCGTTTCTAACATTTGAAATGGCTTTTAAATCTAACCCTATGACCATTTATTTGGTTTCTAAAATATATTCTTAGAAATATGTCATAATTTTAAAACATCCCAAAAGGATTTAATCAAAAATAAATTAATTGTATAAAGTTATTCAGAGACTCCATTATAGAAATAAAATGTCATTAAATTGTGAGAATTTATTTCTTCCTTATAATTATTAACTATAGGTAAAGAAGTAATTAATGAGATCGATATATATATTATTTAGCATTGACTAATATATATGAAGGGAAGGAACTAATGAAAATAAATAAATTAATACCATTATTCAACTTAATTATCATTTATAACAAATTTTGCAAAAATTGTTGCCACATTAAGAAAAAAAAAACTTGCTTAGATTTATTTTGATTTTGACTTAAAATGTATAGAAATAGGATAAATAAGTCCAAAAAAATTGTGATGAATATACAAATTAAAAAAAATATCAAATAAACATGTCTTTAGCAAATTTTTACGATTGATTTATAAGTAGTATTTGGAAAGAAAAAAAAGAAAAATGTTTGGCCAATAATTTTTCATCAATATTAGGTAATATTTTAGGCTAATATTTTATTTTTATACTATTAAAATTTATAATTTAAGGTTTAAAATTTAATATACAAATATCTTTAATAACTGGGTTTGCCAAAAACAATAATGATAATTTTTTTTAGTCCTGCAACATTACTCAAAAAAAATCTTTGTAGAATTGAATAGTAGACTTATAGATACGTTATAAAAACGGATGAAAAGTTGGAAAGGATGAATCATCTCCAGCATAGCAATTTTTGAATTTCTAATTTCTCTGTGTTAATAAGTTTTTTTTTTTTGGCTAAAAATCAAGTATAAATATCTTACTATGTGTTCTCTAAGTTGCTTTAGGCTAAGTAGCTCTTCTTTTATGTTGTGCCAAGATTCATTACTTGATTTTACATATTTTTCAACATCATATGCAGAAATGTTGATAATGAGCATAACAAAAAAACATTTATCATCAAGTTAATAAAGTACCAAATTATTCGATTGTGCCAATAAATGTAAGTCATCTTCTCTTTCTTTTAAATAAGGTTACCTTCACAATATATGATATTAGCAAAGATTATTTCTTCTTGTTTTAATAAACAATAGTTAAAGTAACCAACATAGTTTATGCTTGTTTATTATTATTATTATTATTATTATTATTATTATTATTATTATTATTATTATTATTATTTTAAAGGTTTGAATGATAAAAAGGAGGGATTACCATTACTTTATGGAGCACAATCTAATGAGCTTAAAATTATATGCTTTCTTTTAGGAAGATTTAAGTCTATTAAAAATATTAATTTTGACTCGTTATTTGAATCATAATTGAATTTATTAAATGATCATATCCAGAATATACAATATCGCAGCAAAAGACAGAGGGACAAAGAAATCGGTCCGTCATTAATTTAAAGAACACCAAGAACACTTTTCCAAAGGATTCACTTTCTATACATTTAGAGAGAAGAATCAAGTAACAAATGTAGCTTAAGTTGTAAAAAGTTTGAACATTGAAAGAAGTACAAATTTATTTTGAGAGGATCCATTTCCATTTTGTAATAATCTAGTGCACCAGGTTGTAGATATCATTTGTCTTGGCAAATATTATATGTTTGTTGTAACACTTTTACTGTCAGAATGTCACGCTTCCAACTGCGCCACTCTCCTAACGAGAATATTACGACCACTCAACTATATAGAACTATAATAAGTAAGAGCATTTACCTGAAATTCTTATTGACATTTCTTTGAACAACCGGTATGTATTTTTTTTTTACATACATACATTTCGCATTTCAATTATCACAAAAAAATCGATAATTACTACAACTTAAACAGCTACATCCATTGTCATGAATAAAATACCCCAAGTATACTTTTATACAAATATTCATATACATACAATAAATAATACAATTTTCTAATTACAACTCCTATCCCTTTCATAATAATAATAATAATAATAATAATAATAATAATAATAATAATAATAATAATAATATATTATAATAATTATTATTATTATTATTATTATTATTATTATTATGGCGAGAAAAAATAATAACGAAATCCAATTTCAGTCAAAAATAAAACAATACGCATCCAATGCTCAGTAGACTCTCTATAGAATTTGTTATATGTTTCTTAAAAGTGTTGGATGTAGGAAATGAGAACCTAATCCAAAAGTCTCAGTGGAGGAATTTTAGAATTGTTATGGAAATTTATATAAAAGAAAGTTTATTTTGCGACAAAAATAATTGCTTGTCTTGTGAATCTTTCTCTTGGGAATTACTTATCCTCCAAATTTTTATGATTCAACTGTCAGTCTTTTATAACTCATTCCTCAATATTATTTTTTTCTCTAAATTATCCTTTTCTCATAATTAACCAATTTAATTCTAATGCTATTTACTTTTCTATATCCAATCATGGGTATGTTACTTACTATTTCTTTTCAGATTTACCATTCAGTCAATCTTCTATTCAATCACTTAAAACTACAACACTTCACTATAATTTCGAATCAATAATCACAAGTAAACAATCAAACAATCAAACAAACAATCACACACGTTTCAATTACACAAGTACCAACAAATAGACAAACAAACAAATAATCTCAAGTAATATACAAACAAATCCAGTATAATGCATGGTGCGGAATTTATAACCACAAACTAACCGGCAAGTGTACCGAGTCGTACCAAGTAATACCTAAAATGAGTGAGGGTCGATCCCATGAGGATTGATGGATCAAGTAATAATGATTGAGAGATTGGCTTAGTCAGACAAACACAAAATGACATTTAGAGAGTTCAAAAGTATTAACAGTAAATTCAGACTATCAGAAAGCAAGCAGTAGATAAGTTGTGAATAATAATATGGAAAAACAGTTAAGACTTTAGAGTTATCTATTTTCTGGATTGACTTTTCTTACTAACTATTTTAATCATGCAAGATTTAATTCATGGCAAACTATATGTGACTAAACCCTAATTCCTTAGACCTTTTTATTCTCTTCTAACTATCATCAACTGCCAATTCCTTTGTCACTTAATTCTAATTAGAAGGTGAAGTTCAATTCTAGTTATATGTCACAGAAATCCTAATTACCCAAATATAAGAGGATTATATGTCATGTATCCCATTAAGTCCAGATAATTAAAAGTTTAGAAGAAATTGTTTTCAAGTTGTTGTTCAAGTAAAGAACTTTTCCAAGTTATACAAGAACTCAATTAGAACAAGGGTCATACTTCCGTTCCACCCAAGTTCATAAGTGTAACACCCTAATATTCACATCCTTATGCTCGAGTCATAAGTCAATGATATTACGGTGGTACGACTCTCAGGTGGATTTTTAATATATAAACATAGGTAATTTCGAAAGGAGTATTAATCGAGAAGCCTGAAAAGAGTAGAAATAAAATCGCGAAGACGTATCACTCACGATTCGACAACGAAAAGATAAAACGTGAAGCCGAAAGCGATATATGGACAAGGCATAAAGGAGATTAAGAGATAGATAACAGATAGATATATATAACATAAGTAAATAGCCACTAGTCGCGACCCGCGAAGTTTAGGCCGGCTAGGGTACAGTATGAAAGTAGTTGACAACAGTACGTCCTAATCTCTCCCAAAGGAAACATAAGAGCCTCTATAGGCAAGTTCCAAAAGCGTTCAACACATAATATAATATCTTCAAAACAAAGGTGGAGAGATTCTAAGCAAAACACAAAGTAGAGAAAATAAAGATCTTTGCCGGCTCTCAGACGAACCACAGCTCACTTCTGAGCACCTGGACCTGTATCTGAAAAACAAGAGATATATACGGAATGAGAACCCCGGGCCCATGGGTTCCCAGTACGGTAAAAGTGCCAAATAAATACAATGCACTGCAATAAAAACTCACTAAGCATCCTAAACTCCTTTTCTCCAAGTATCCAGCCTAGATTCTCACTAATCCATGAATAGGCATCTGTCGTAAGGGGATACTAAATCTAGTTCATGTTACACATGTTTCCCAACTCGCTGATTCTTACACGAATCAGACTCAGAATCATAAGCAAAACCATCACCAGTTGTTCTGTCTCAGCAACTCTATATCAATACATCATGCCCTCGCCTGGAGCTAGTGAAATCACATCACTGCGTCTACCCAGGGGACTCAAATTATCTCATTCAAAAATCATCATCATCATGCAATCGCATTATCAATTCATCTCATCAAGAACAGCCACCAACATCCACCGACACCAACATGAGGGATCTCTCAGTTGTACAAACACAAGCAATACAGACAAGTAATACACAAATAAGGTACAAGTAGAACAAGTAGCACGTAATCAGGTAACATAGCATGTATGATATAGAAATCCAAAACAAATAGGCAAACCCAAACAATTCAAACATATGCAAATGATGTATGCCTGCCCTATGGCTGATGATATCATCTGTCGGTTATATAGCCAACCCGACATGTCCTGGTAGCTAACCATTGGACAGAAAACACCCCTTGCGGAGCAAGTAGGTTTGAGCTACAACCCCCTTGCTACTACCCGCTCAGCCCAGAGCCAGTGGAACAACCACTACTACGGCTACTACCCAGGCGGGTGTTTAACAGCTCAACCTGGAGCGAGTGGATTCACCACTACTGCCGCTACTACCCAGGCGTCACAATCTCTGACCTGGAGCAAGTGGGACGAACCACAACCCTTGCTGCTACCCAGGTATCTTAAGCATTAACCCGGAGCAAGCGGGACGAACCACAACCATTGCTACTGCCCAGGTATCTTAAGCATTAACCCGGAGCAAGCGGGACGAACCACAACCCTTGCTACTGCCCAGGTATCTTAAACATATATTCATTCAATCTCAATTCATATTGTCAATCCTCATTGTTATCAAATCTCAAACATTAACCTGGAGCAAGTGGGACGAACCACAATTCTTACTACTACCCAGGTATCACAAATACATTCATTCAAAACTCCATAATTAAACTCATTTATCATAAACATCCTTTTCCGTCCCACACCCGGAGCAAGTGGACAACGCCACTGCCTACTACCCGGGGTTACACATCACATTTCAACATCTTCCATTATTATCCATTTAACACATTCATTCATTAATCATATATGCAATTATTCTCAGCCATAATCAATAATGGCTTTGCCGTGACCTGCCAATAACTCAGCCATCCGGCTCATGGTCCAATCAAGAACCAGCCATTTATCAATAAATATAGCCCTTCGGCTCATGGCATACACGGTACTCCCACCGTCATCCTCCATATCTCATATAATCATCGTTGATCATCATCGATCATAACTTTTCCCCTTGCTTCACTCGCAAGTTACCACATCCCCTAGCTCCTTTCTCATTGCTAGGCATATCATAATGATTTAATACATAAGGGGTGAGATCGGAGGCTTAGAAGTATGAGATTTGACTTGTAATACTCAAAAATCAACTTTGGGATGAAAATAGGGCCACGCGTACGCGTACTCCACGCGCACGCGTGGATGGCCACAAAACTCATCGACGCATACGCGCCATTCACGTGGACGCGCGGATTGAAAAATAGATAACGACGCGTACGCGTCAGCCACGCGTACGCGTGGGTACACTCGCGCCCCGGGCACAAGACTGGCACAACTCTGGCACAACTCTCGGGAAAATGGCTGGGTAATGGGTGCAGTGCATCGACGCGCACGCGCACACCACGCACACGCGTGGATGGTGCCTTCTCGAAGAACGACGCGTACGCGCCAAGTGCGCCTACGCGTGGAGGGTCATTCTGCTAAAAATTTTCTAAGTTAAAAGCTGCAGAATTTACAGATTCAACCCCAATCTTCCGACAGACATAACTCTCTCATTTTAAATCGTTTTTCACCCATTCTTCGAACGACATGGACATCCCGGATCCAATTTCATTTCTAAACAGATTTGGCACAAAACAGAGATCCGTAGTCCAAGTTATGTCCCGTCAAAGTATGCCCAAAAACCATATTCTTCATACAAAACCACAAAGTGCCATTTTCAAAACAAGTCATTTTCAACTCTTTTCAAAACCAACCAAAACATGCAAATTTTAACCCTTTTTGAAATCAATCAAAATATACCAAAATCAACATCAAGCCTCCTCAACTCATACATTAATACTTTACCACGATTCACAGAACCGCCATATGACCATTTTTACCCATTTCAACAAATGGCGAAATTACAACACATTAACATGTCATACATCCTTCCCCATCCCAATTTCCAACAATACTATTTCCAATCGGTCATCATTATACATAATCAATATCATACTCACTATCACATGGTTTCACCCACAAATCAACCTTAATCATTCCTCAAGCATATATCACAACATACATATCTCTCATGCATCATCATATCCTCAAGGCATCAATAATCGTAATTACATATATGACCACATAATATATCTCAACCAAAACCAAACATACCTCATCTACATAATTTCACCCAAAATTACCAAATTCCACACTTCAACTCCTCAAACCTTATTATTCAATAACCAACCCAATCATTCATACATTCATTATTTAAAACTCATCCAATCACTTGTGTCATCATACAATGCACATATCAACTTACCTTCCTTACCTCTTCTCGGCCTCCGGCCCAAAATTCACGGCCTCCGGCCCAATTTCACAATTTAAAAGCATAAACCACAAATCAATACTCATTACCCCATACATTCAATTCTCAATACACCAAACATACAAGGCCACACAATTCTCAACCCAATCATTAATTCACATTACATACCAACTATGCATATTAGCACCAACCATTTACACAATCCAAACTTAATCCTAGGGGCATCTAGCCTAGG
Organism: Arachis hypogaea; assembly: GCF_003086295.3. Lineage (NCBI taxonomy): Eukaryota > Viridiplantae > Streptophyta > Magnoliopsida > Fabales > Fabaceae > Arachis > Arachis hypogaea. The sequence continues at coordinate 105,188,841 of NC_092039.1, forward strand.
AATTCTCATCACACCACACGGTACTTAAATGAAACTTAAACCGTACCTCTTGTAGCCAAATCAATTGAGCCTCTTCTTTGGGAGTCTCCACCAACCTTAACTCCAAGCCTCACCAAAGCTCCTCAAGCAACACCAATCTCCCAATCGTGCACCAAAATCATCAAATGCACTAACATAACTGATGAGCGGATAATTTATATGCTTTTTGGCATTGTTTTTAGGTAGTTTTTAGTAAGTTCAAGCTACTTTTAGGGATGTTTTCATTAGTTTTTATGTTAAATTCACATTTCTGGACTTTACTATGAGTTTGTGTATTTTTCTATGATTTCAGGTAAATTCTGGCTGAAATTGAGGGACTTGAGCAAAACTCTGAAGAAGGCTGAAAAAAAGGACTGCTGATGCTGTTGGAATCTGACCTCCCTGCACTCGAAATGGATTTTCTGGAGCTACAGAACTCCAATTGGCGCGCTCTCAATGGCGTTGGAAAGTAGACATCCAGAGCTTTCCAGCAATATATAATAGTCCATACTTTATTCGGAGATTGATGACGTAACTTGGCGTTGAACGCCAAGTTCATGCTGCTGTCTGGAGTTAAACGCCAGAAAAACGTCATGATCCGGAGTTGAACGCCCAAAACACGTCATAACTCGGAGTTCAACTCCAAGAGAAGCCTCAGCTCGTGAATTGATCAAGCTCAGCCCAAACATACACCAAGTGGGCCCCGGAAGTGAATTTATGCATCAATTACTTACTCATGTAAACCCTAGGAGCTAGTTTATTATAAATAGAACATTTATCTATTGTATTAGATGTCTTTTGACCACGTTTCATCTTTGGTCTCAGTTTTGTATTATTCTTCATCTTAGGAGGCCATTGAGCATGTTTCAGGGGGCTGGCCATTCGGCCATGCCTGAACCTTTTACTTATGTATTTTCAACGGTGGAGTTTCTGCACACCATAGATTAAGGGTGTGGAGCTCTGCTGTACCTCAAGTATTAATGCAATTCTATTGTCTTTTATTCAAATCCCTCTTATTCTTATTCCAAGATATTCATTCGTACCCAAGAACATGATGAATGTGATGATAAGTAACCCTCATTATCATTCTCACTTATGAACGCACGTGATTGACAACCACTTCCGTTCTACATGCAACAAGAGCTTGAATGTGTATCTCTTAGATTCCCCAACAGAATCTTCGTGGTATAAGTTAGATAGATGGCGGCATTCATGAGGATCCGGAAAGTCTAAACCTTTTCTGTGGTATTCCGAGTAGGACTCTATGATTGAATGACTGTGACGAGCTTCAAACTCCTGAAGGCTGGGCGTGATGACAAGCGCAAAAGAATCAAGGGATTCTATTCCAACCTGATTGAGAACCGACAGATGATTAGCCGTGCTGTGACAGAGCATAGAAACGTTTTCACTGAGAGGATGGGATGTAGCCATTGACAACGGTGATGCCCTACATACAGCTTGCCATGGAAAGGAGTAAGAAGGATTGAGTTGAAGCAGTGGGAGAGCAGGTGTCCTTGAGCCATACAGTATCTTCATTCGCTTATCTGAAATTCCCACCAATGAGGCTGCATGAGTACTCTATCCCTTTTATTATATATTTTCTTATTTCTATTTTCAAAAACCCATAAACCAATTTAATCTGCCTAACTGAGATTTACAAGGTGACCATAGCTTGCTTCATACCAACAATCTCTGTGGGATCGACCCTTACTCACGTAAGGTTTATTACTTGGACGACCCAGTACACTTGCTGGTTAGTTGAACGGAGTTGTGTCCACTCGTGCCAATTTCAAATTCCATAATTTTACAATTACGTGCAACTACAGCACCAAGTTGATGAATGCAACTCAAAGAATAGTGATCACAATTTCGTCCACCAAGTTTTTGGCGCCGTTGCCGGGGATTGTTCGAGTATGGACAACTGACGGTTCGTCTTGTTGCTCAGATTAGGTAATTTTCTTTTCAAAAATCTTTTCAAAATTTTTCTTTTATTTTTCGTTTTTCCAAAATTGTTTTTCGAAAAAAAAAATTAAAATAAAAATACAAAAGAATTAGAAAATCATAAAAATAAAAAAAATATTTTGTGTTTCTTGTTTGAGTCTTGTGTTAATTTTTAAGTTTGGTGTCAATTGCATGCTTTTAAAATTTTTCTTGCATTTTTTCGAAAATTTCATGCATTCATAGTGTTCTTCATGATCTTCAAGTTGTTCTTGACAAGTCTTCTTGTTTGATCTTGATGATTTCTTGTTTTGTGTCTTTTGTTGTTTTTCATGTGCACTTTTGCATTCATATTTTCCATGCATTAAAGATTTCTAAGTTTGGTGTCTTGCTTGTTTTCTTTGCATAAAAATTTTTTCAAAATTATGTTCTTGATGTTCATCATGATCTTCAAAGTGTTCTTGGTGTTCATCTTGACATTCATAGCATTCTTGCATGCATCTTGTGTCTTGATCCAAAATTTTCATGTTTTGGGTCATTTTTGTGTGTTTCTTTAAAAATTCAAAAATCAAAAAAATATCTTTTCCTTATTTCCCTCCAAAATTTCGAAATTTTGGGTTGACTTGGTCAAAAATTTTTAAAATTAGTTGTTTCTTACAAGTCAAGTCAAAATTTCAATTTTAAAAATCTTATCTTTTTTTAAAATCTTTTTCAAAAATCATATCTTTTTCATTTTTTTTATCATTTTTGAAAATTTCAAAATTATTTTTCAAAATATTTTCAAAAATCTTTTTCTTATCTTTATATCAAATTTTCGAAAAATTAGCTAACAAGTAATGTGATTGGTTCAAAAATTTGAAGTTTGTTACTTTCTTGTTAAGAAAGGTTCAATCTTTAAGTTCTAGAATCTTATCCTGTAGTTTCTTGTTAGTTGAGTCTTTTTAAAAATTAAATCTTTTTCAAAATATCTTTTTATTAAAATTTTTATCTTATCTTTTTATCTTTTATCTTATCTTTTTCAAAAATTTTATCTTTTTCAAAATTTGATTTCAAAATATCTTATCTAACTTCTTATCCTCTTATCTTTTTCAAAATTTGATTTCAAATCTTTTTCAATCAACTAACTAACTTTTTGTTTGTTTCTTATCTTTTTCAAAACCACCTAACTACTTTTCCCTCTCTAATTTTCGAAAATTCTCCCTCTCTTTTTCAAAAAATTCTTTTTGTTTTAAATTTTAATTTTAATTATATTTTGTCTTTGATTTTCGAAAATTACTAACCTCTTTTTCAAAAATTATTTTTGAAATCTTCCTTCTCTTTTCTTCTTCTATTTAATTATTTAATTACTAACACTTCTCTTCACCTCTCTTCATCCAAAAATCCGAATCCATCCTTCTTCTTTCTTATACCCATTTCTTCTCCTACTAACATAAAGGAATCTCTATACTGTGACATAGAGGATTCCTCTTTCTTTTCTTGTTTTCTTCTCTTTCATATGAGCAGGAACAGGGAAAAAGGCACTCTTGTTGAAGTTGATCCAGAACCTGAAAGGACTCTGAAGAGAAAATTAAGAGAAGCTAAATTACAACAATCCAGAAATAACCTTTCAGAAATTTTCGAACAAGAGAAGGAGATGGCAGCCGAAAATAATAATAATAATAATGCAAGGAGAATGCTTGGTGACTTCATAAAGCCAACATCCAAGTTTGATGGAAGAAGCATCTCCATTCCTGCCATTGGAGCCAATAACTTTGAGCTGAAACCTCAGCTAAGTTGCATTAATGCAACAAAACTGCAAGTTTTATGGACTTCCATCTGAAGATCCTTATCAGTTTTTAACTGAGTTCTTGCAGATCTGTGAGACTGTAAAGACGAATGGAGTTGATCCTGAAGTCTACAGACTCATGCTTTTCCCTTTTGTTGTAAGAGACAGAGCTAGAATATGGTTGGATTCACAACCTAAGGATAGCCTGGACTCATGGGATAAGCTGGTCACTGCTTTCTTAGATAAATTCTTTCCTCCTCAAAAGCTGAGCAAGCTGAGAGTGGATGTTCAAACCTTCAAACAAAAAGATGGTGAATCCCTCTATGAGGCTTGGGAAAGATACAAGCAGCTGACCAAAAGATGTCCATCTGACATGTTTTCAGAATGGACCCTATTAGATATATTCTATTATGGTCTCTCTGAATTTTTGAAAATGTCATTGGACCATTCTGCAGGTGGATCTATTCACCTGAAGAAAACGCCTGAAGAGGCTCAAGAACTCATTGACATGGTTGCAAACAACCAATTCATGTATACCTCTGAGAGGAATTCCGTGAATAATGGGATACCTCAGAAGAAAGGAGTTCTTGAAATTGATGCTCTGAATGCCATATTGGCTCAGAACAAAATGTTGACTCAACAGGTCAACATAATCTCTCAAAATCTGAATGGATTGCAACATGCATCTAACAGTACTAGAGAGGTAGCTTCTGAAGAAGCTTATGATCCTGAGAACCCTGCCATGGCAGAAGTTAATTACATGGGTGAACCTTATGGAAACACCTATAACCCATCATGGAGAAATCACCCAAATTTCTCCTGGAAGGATCAACAAAAGCCTCAACAAGGCTTTAACAATGGTGGACGCAATAGGCTGAGCAATAGTAAGCCATATCCATCATCTTCTCAGCAACAGACAGAGAATTCAGAACAAAACACTTCTAATTTAGCCAATATTGTCTCTGATCTGTCAAAAGCCACTTTCAGTTTCATGAATGAAACAAGATCCTCCATTAGAAATTTGGAGGCACAAGTGGGCCAGCTGAGTAAGAAAGTCATTGAAACTCCTCCCAGTATTCTCCCAAGCAATACAGAAGAGAATCCAAAAGGAGAGTGCAAGGCCATTGATTTAGTCAAAGTGGCCGAATGCACTAGGGAGGAGGAGGACGAAAATCCTAGTGAGGAAGACCTCCTGGGACGTCCTTCAAGCAAGAAGGAGTTTCCTATTAAGAATCCAGAGGAATCTGAGGCTCATATAGAGACCATAGAGATTCCATTAAATCTCCTTCTGCCATTCATGAGCTCTGAAGACTATTCTTCCTCTGAAGAGGATGAAGATGTGACTGGAGAGCAAGTTGCTCAATATTTAGGAGCTATCATGAAGCTGAATGCCAAGTTGTTTGGTAATGAGACTTGGGAAAGTGAACCTCCCTTGCTCATTAGTGAACTAGATACCTGGATTCAGAAAACTCTACCTCAAAAGAAACAAGATCCTGGCAAGTTCTTAATACCTTGTACCATAGGCACCATGAGCTTTGAAAAAGCTCTATGTGATCTGGGGTCAGGGATAAATCTTATGCCACTCTCTATAATGGAGAAGCTGGGAATCATTGAGGTACAACCTGCCTTGTTCTCATTACAATTGGCAGATAAGTCATTGAGACAAGCTTATGGAATAGTAGGGGACGTACTAGTAAAGGTTGAAGGCCTTTACATCCCTGCTGATTTCATAATCCTAGACACTAGGAAGGAAGATGATGAATGCATCATCCTAGGAAGACCTTTCCTAGCCACAGCAGGAGCTGTGATAGATGTCAACAGAGGAGAATTAGTCCTTCAATTGAATGGGGACTACCTTGTGTTTAAGGCACATGGCCATCCCTCTGTGACAAAAGAGAGTAAGCAGGAAGAGCTTCTCTCAGTTCAGAGTCAAGAAGAGCCCACACAGTCAAACTCTAAGTTTGGTGTTGTGAAGCCACAACCAAACTCTAAGTTTGGTGTTAAGACCCCATATCCAAACTCTAAGTTTGGTGTTGGGACTACACACTAAAATTGACCTGATCACCTTGTGGCTCCATGAGAGCCACTGTCAAGCTATTGACATTAAAGAAGCGCTTGTTGGGAGGCAACCCAATTTTAATTATCTAATTTTTATTTTATTGTTATTTTGTGTTTTATTAGGTACATGATCATGAGGAGTCACGAAAAAAATCAAAAAAATTAAAAACAGAGTCAAAAACAGAAGAAAAAAATTTTCACCCTGGAGGTAGCGCAGACTGGCGTTCAACGCCAGTAAGATGCATCTGGCTGGCGTTCAACGCCAGAACAGAGCACCATTCTGGCGCTGAACGCCAGAAACAAGCAACATCCTGGCGCTGAACGCCAGGAATGTGCCTAGAGGAGACAAGCTGGCGTTGAACGCCAGCAACAAGCATGAAACTGGCGTTCAATGCCAGAAACATGCATTACATGGGCGTTGAACGCCCAGAACGTGCACCAATGGGCGTTTAAACGCCAGAATGATGCACGAAGGCATTTTACATGCCTATATGGTGAAGGAATGGTATTTCTTTTCACCCCAGGATCTGTGGACCCCACAGGATCCCCACCTACCATATTCCCACCTTTTCTTTCAATCCTAATCACACTCTCCTAATCCAAATCTCATTTCACCCTTTCCCATATCACACTTCCCAAAAACCTTCCCCAATCACCTCAATTCCTCTTCCTAATTACCCCATTCACCATTCACATCAATCCACTCTTCCCCATAAACCCCACCTACCTTCATAAAATTCAAATTCAATTTCCCACCCATTCCCACCCAAAATGGCCGAACACCCACCCTCCCCTCTCCCTATAACTACCCTTCCATTCTACTTCATTTTCACACAACACAACCCCTTCTTCCCCCCATAGCTGAAACTCCTTCTTTCCCTCTCTACCATATTCTCTTCTTCTTCTTCTTCTCTTCTTTTCTTTCTTGCTCGAGGGCGAGCAATATTTTAAGTTTGGTGTGGTAAAAGCATAAGCTTTTTGTTTTTCCATTACCATCAATGGCACCTAAGGCCGGAGTATCCTCTAGAAAAGGGAAAGGGAAGACAAAAGCTTCCACCTCCGAGTCATGGGAGATGGAAAGATTCATCTCCAAGAGCCATCAAGACCACTTCTATGATGTTGTGGCAAAGAAGAAGGTGATCCCCGAGGTCCCTTTCAAGCTCAAAAAGAATGAGTATCCGGAAATCCGACATGAAATCCAAAGAAGAGGTTGGGAAGTCATAACCAACCCCATGCAACAAGTTGGAATATTGATGGTTCAAGAGTTCTATGCCAATGCATGGATCACTAGGAACCATGATCAAAGTATGAACCCGAATCCAAAGAACTATCTCACAATGGTTCGGGGGAAATACTTAGATTTTAGTCCGGAAAATGTGAGGTTGGCGTTTCACTTGCCTATGATGCAAGGAGATGAACGCCCCTACACTAGAAGGGTCAACTTTAATCAAAGGTTGGACCAAGTCCTAATGGACATATGTGTGGAAGGAGCTCAGTGGAGAATAGACTCCAAAGGCAAGCCAGTTCAACTAAGAAGATTGGATCTCAAGCCTGTGGCTAGAGGATGGTTGGAGTTCATCCAAAGATCCATCATTCCTACTAGCAACCGATCTGAAGTTACTGTGGATCGGGCCATCATGATCCATAGCATCATGATTGGAGAGGAAGTAGAAGTTCATGAGGTCATCTCCAATGAACTCTACAAAATAGCCGATAAGTCCTCCACCATGGCAAGGCTAGCTTTTCCTCACCTTATTTGCCATCTGTGCTACTCAGCTAGAGTCATCATAGAAGGAGATACCCCCATTGAAGAAGACAAGCCCATCACCAAGAAAAGGATGGAGCAAGCAAGAGAAGCTCCTCACGGCCCTCAAGAAGTGCATGAGGAAGCTCATCATCAACAAATTCCTGAGATGCCTCAAGGAATGCACTTTCCTCCCAACAACTATTGGGAGCAACTCAACACCTCCTTAGAAGATTTGAGCCACAATGTGGAACAATTAAGGGTGGAACATCATGAGCACTCCATCATTCTCCAAGAAATAAGAGAAGACCAAAGAGCAATGAGGGAGGAGCAACAAAGGCAAGGAAGGGACATAGAAGAGCTAAAGAACATCATTGGTCCTTCAAGAAGAAGACGCCACTAGAGGTGGATTCATTCCTTGTTCTTTATTTCTTTCTGTTTTCGTTTTTTTTTTAGTATTGTGTTTATCTATGTTTTGTGTCTTTATTTCATGATCATTAGTATGTAACCATGCCTTAAAGCTATGAATAAAATCCATTAATCCTTCACCTCTCTTAAATGAAAAATGTTTTAATTCAAAAGAACAAGAAGTACATGAATTTCGAATTTATCCTTGAATTTAATTTAATTATATTGATGTGGTGGCAATACTTTTTGTTTTCTGAATGAATGCTTGAACAGTGCATATTTTTGATCTTGTTGTTTATGAGTGTTAAAATTGTTGGCTCTTGAAAGAATGATGAACAAAGAGAAATGTTATTGATGATCTGAAAAATCATGAAATTGATTCTTGAAGCAAGAAAAAGCAGTGAAAAAGGAGGCTTGCAAAAAAAAATAGAAAGAAAAAGAAGGAGCAGTAGAAAAAGCCAATAGCCCTTAAAAACCAAAAGGCAAGGGTAAAAAGGATCCAAGGCTTTGAGCATCAATGGATAGGAGGGCCCAAGGAAATAAAATCCAGGCCTAAGCGGCTAAATCAAGCTGTCCCTAACCATGTGCTTGTGTCATGAAGGTCCAAGTGAAAAGCTTGAGACTAAGTGGTTAAAGTCGTGATCCAAAGCAAAAGAGTGTGCTTAAGAGCTCTGGATACCACTAACTGGGGACTCTAGCAAAGCTGAGTCACAATCTGAAAAGGTTCACCCAGTTATGTGTCTGTGGCATTTATGTATCCGGTGGTAATACTGGAAAACAAAGTGCTTAGGGCCACGGCCAAGACTCATAAGTAGCTGTGTTCAAGAATCAACATGCTTAACTAGGAAAGTCAATAACACTATCCAAACTTCTAAGTTCCCAGAGACGCCAATCACTCTGAACTTCAAAGGAAAACGTGAGATGCCAAAACTGTTCAGAAGCAAAAAGCTACAAGTCCCGCTCATCTAATTACAATTAATATTCATTGATATTCTGGAATTTATAGTATGTTCTCTTCTTTTTATCCTAATTGATTTTCAGTTGCTTGGGGACAAGCAACAATTTAAGTTTGGTGTTGTGATGAGCGGATAATTTATACGCTTTTTGGCATTGTTTTTAGGTAGTTTTTAGTAAGTTCAAGCTACTTTTAGGGATGTTTTCATTAGTTTTTATGTTAAATTCACATTTCTGGACTTTACTATGAGTTTGTGTGTTTTTCTGTGATTTCAGGTAAATTCTGGCTGAAATTGAGGGACTTGAGCAAAACTCTGAAGAAGGCTGAAAAAAAGGACTGCTGATGCTGTTGGAATCTGACCTCCCTGCACTCGAAATGGATTTTCTGGAGCTACAGAACTCCAATTAGCGCTCTCTCAACGGCGTTGGAAAGTAGACATCCAGAGCTTTCCAGCAATATATAATAGTCCATACTTTATTCGGAGATTGACGACGTAACTTGGCGTTGAACGCCAAGTTCATGCTGCTGTCTGGAGTTAAACGCCAGAAAAACGTCATGATCCGGAGTTGAACGCCCAAAACACGTCATAACTCGGAGTTCAACTCCAAGAGAAGCCTCAGCTCGTGAATTGATCAAGCTCAGCCCAAACATACACCAAGTGGGCCCCGGAAGTGAATTTATGCATCAATTACTTACTCATGTAAACCCTAGGAGCTAGTTTATTATAAATAGAACATTTATCTATTGTATTAGATGTCTTTTGACCACGTTTCATCTTTGGTCTCAGTTTTGTATTATTCTTCATCTTAGGAGGCCATTGAGCACGTTTCAGGGGGCTGGCCATTCGGCCATGCCTGAACCTTTTACTTATGTATTTTCAACGGTGGAGTTTCTGCACACCATAGATTAAGGGTGTGGAGCTCTGCTGTACCTCAAGTATTAATGCAATTCTATTGTCTTTTATTCAAATCCCTCTTATTCTTATTCCAAGATATTCATTCGTACCCAAGAACATGATGAATGTGATGATAAGTAACCCTCATTATCATTCTCACTTATGAACGCACGTGATTGACAACCACTTCCGTTCTACATGCAACAAGAGCTTGAATGTGTATCTCTTAGATTCCCCAACAGAATCTTCGTGGTATAAGTTAGATAGATGGCGGCATTCATGAGGATCCGGAAAGTCTAAACCTTGTCTGTGGTATTCCGAGTAGGACTCTATGATTGAATGACTGTGACGAGCTTCAAACTCCTGAAGGCTGGGCGTGATGACAAGCGCAAAAGAATCAAGGGATTCTATTCCAACCTGATTGAGAACCGACAGATGATTAGCCGTGCTGTGACAGAGCATAGGAACGTTTTCACTGAGAGGATGGGATGTAGCCATTGACAACGGTGATGCCCTACATACAGCATGCCATGGAAAGGAGTAAGAAGGATTGAGTTGAAGCAGTGGGAGAGCAGGCGTCCTTGAGCCATACAGTATCTTCATTCGCTTATCTGAAATTCCCACCAATGAGGCTGCATGAGTACTCTATCCCTTTTATTATATATTTTCTTATTTCTATTTTCAAAAACCCATAAACCAATTTAATCTGCCTAACTGAGATTTACAAGGTGACCATAGCTTGCTTCATACCAACAATCTCTGTGGGATCGACCCTTACTCACGTAAGGTTTATTACTTGGACGACCCAGTACACTTGCTGGTTAGTTGAACGGAGTTGTGTCCACTCGTGCCAATTTCAAATTCCATAATTTTACAATTACGTGCAACTACAGCACCAAGTTGATGAATGCAACTCAAAGAATAGTGATCACAATTTCGTCCACCAATAACCAATATTACATACATACATCAACCTAGGGCTCATAAAGATGATAAATCACAAGGGTTTGAGCACTTCTTACCTCAGCCCATATGAAGTAGGGATAGAACCCACTTAGAATCCATGTTGGAGTATCCCTAAACACCTAAAATTACAAGATTTCAACGCTAACTTCCCAAAAACGTGTAACAGTGGGGAATTTCGAAAACTGGGCAGAGATGAATGGAATACTCACCACAAAACTTAGATAGAATTGTAGAGGATGAGAAGAGCGACGCGTGACCGCAAACGGCTCGTCAATCGGAGCTCCGTAGCTCAAGTTATGGTGGTTTGAAGATCAAAGAGAGTTAGGTTTTCTCTCTTCTCTTCTCTCTTCTCAATTCAGCGCCCCACACACCTTCTTTAGGGCAAAATGAGCTGAAATGCTCATAACTAATATTTATATATGTTGGGTCCTGGGCCCACTTAGGCCCGGTTCACTTATTTTTGTCCGTTGGCCCAATTTTGGACCAAAACCTTTAAGATTAGCGCTCTAAATCGCACTTCAAATATTTCTACCTCCCCTAATTATAATCCCTCATTTCTTAATCTTATTTACTCATAATCAATTTTCTCAGCTGCAGTACCAGACAGGTCTCAGCCGGTACTGCCGGTCAAAATTCCACTGGGCGCTTTTACGTAGAAAACTATGTCTTCCGACTCGGAAAAATTCACTGAATCCAAAAATCATATTTAAATCATCAAATTCCAATTGCCAAATATTCCAACCATATTCGCTCCTACTTAACTCATTATTTAATTAATTTCGGTTAGACCGGGTATTACATTCTACCCCCCTAACAGAAATTTTCGCCCTCAAAAATTCCATCCATCACTACGAGTACGCGAGCGTAGTCTGCCTTTATGTCCAACACATAACAGTTCCAATGTCCTTTTACTCTGCGCGCTTCCACTACCGCGCTCTGATTTTTCTATCTCCAAGGGTCTCGGTCATTCATTCAACACCGACCAACAGCCTCGTTCCTTACTTTTATCGTCTCATCAACCCACACCCTATTAAATCTCAAATCATGTCATCGATAATATTGCCATCTTCGTTAATCATAGCCATCATCCCACATCACTATAATCAATCAAAGCTTTCTTCGTTTTTAGAATTCAATGAGTTTGGACTAAGAAGCTGACTCTTAAGAATCCGCTTTCTTTTACTAATCTATAAAAGCTTTCGAGACACATCTCTTTTGTTGAAGTCACCCAGATCAAAAAATCATTTTCAAAAATATAACCAACACTCCTTCAAATTCTTGGGAAAAGGAAATTCAACAGCACCTCCCCAAAAATTGGAGTTTACCACCCGTCACGGGTTCCCTCAAACCAATCTCAGTACCGCATCAGTATTGCAATTTAAAGGTTTCCAAACGATTCCTCTGAAACCGATCATTAAAAATCTTGGTCTAAATCCAAGGTCACCATGACCAAACATCATAGCACTCATCTCTCAAACACGACAACTTACACTCAATCATCATCTAAATCCGACTATGCATCAATGATAATTTCCTCAAGTACCCAACCACAACTTAGCATGACTGGTATTTCAAATCAACGTTTCCAAATCCATCATTTAGGACCATTCCTTATCTATTTAAATCAAAGGAACTAAAAGTCACGGGTTCAATCCGTTTCACCAAAAATCCAGAAATTAACCAACTATATAACAAACACAACACATCATTCTTAACAGAAAATCATTTACATCAGAGGCATTTATCCATTTGTATTAAGGCAATTCCTTACTCGGATCATCTGGTTTGCTTCTCAGTCTAATATTAAGCTCGGCATTCCGAGTTTTTGCTGTACAGGCGGTATTATAAAATCACACACTACCATTTAAGCTCGATTATTGAAATTACCTCAATCTTACTGCCGCAATCGGCCCGCATCCTGACTCTCTCCTTGTTGGCAATTTCTTGATACATGCCCTGGTAACCCGCACTTGTAACATACGCCTAACCCCAATCGGCATGGCCTATTTGGGTGATGACTTCCACACCTCTGACAGCTCAAAACATTAGAAGCAGTCGCTGCCCGTTTTCCCTTACCATTCCTTTGGGACTTCTCACTCGTCGCAAAGTTATTCCGTCCTTGGGGAAAGTGTTGTATGTATCCTCTCTCCTTAAACTCTCGACCCCTTGGTGCAAATTCTTGGTTGTGCTCTCTATGACTTCCTTCCTCTGCAACCCTCCTTTTCACACACTCTTCAGTAATTCTGCTCTTATTCACTAACTCTGAAAAAGTTCGGATCTCCATTGGTCCCACTGAACTTAAGATGTCGCTCCGAAGCCCTCCTTCATACTTAATGCATTTCCATTCCTCGAAGTCTTCCGGAGCTCCATGACACATGCGGGAAAACCTGAATAGCTCCTCAAATTTGTCTGTATACTCAGATACGGACATAGCACCTTGCTTCAACTGGTAACTCCAATTCCTTGGCTGTCCTGGCGGAATTTGGAAAGTACTTCTTATAGAATTCCACCTGGAAGGCATCCCAAGTGATAGGATCATTCCCCTGTTGCAGGAGACGTCGAGCCCCTTGCCACCAATGCGATGCTTCCCCCATGAGCAGATAGGTAGCAAATTCAACACGCTGCTCTTCAGGCACCAACTGCGCTTGCAGTGCTCGCTCCATGGCCTGAAACCAAGTATCAGCTTCAGTCGGATTGGTGGTTCCCTTGAACTTAGGTGGATTAACCTTTAAGAAAGTTGCCAGTGTCATCGGGCCCTGAGCTTCCCTTCCGCCATTGCCATTATTGTTTATCTGTTGCCCAAGGGCCTCCGCAGTGGCCTGCATAGCAGCAGCCATATTCTCCAATGCCGCCATAAGGTTTACCGGGTTATTCGAGTTGATTTCCGGTTCCTGTGTACTAGAACGATCTCTCTCACGTCCCCGACCGGGTCCACGAGGTGCCATCTGGTTCCTATACACACCAAACAATCGATATCAAGTTGATCAGTCTCAATATCGGAAGTATAGTGCTTCAAAGTACCAAAGGTACACTCATGGACTTCATGCTAGATGTATCAGTTAGATACCCTAACTAGCACAGGCACAAACTCAGAGTATGCATTGAAGCATAAGCAATTCCATCCCTCAGGCTCACGAGAACGAACTGCTCTGATACCATAATGTAACACCCTAATATTCACATCCTTATGCTCGAGTCATAAGTCAATGATATTACGGTGGTACGACTCTCAGGTGGATTTTTAATATATAAACATAGGTAATTTCGAAAGGAGTATTAATCGAGAAGCCTGAAAAGAGTAGAAATAAAATCGCGAAGACGTATCACTCACGATTCGACAACGAAAAGATAAAACGTGAAGCCGAAAGCGATATATGGACGAGGCATAAAGGAGATTAAAAGATAGATAACAGATAGATATATATAACATAAGTAAATAGCCACTAGTCGCGACCCGCGAAGTTTAGGCCGGCTAGGGTACAGTATGAAAGTAGTTGACAACAGTACGTCCTAATCTCTCCCAAAGGAAACATAAGAGCCTCTATAGGCAAGTTCCAAAAGAGTTCAACACATAATATAATATCTTCAAAACAAAGGTGGAGAGATTCTAAGCAAAACACAAAGTAGAGAAAATAAAGATCTTCGCCGGCTCTCAGACGAACCACATCTCACTTCTGAGCACCTGGACCTGTATCTGAAAAACAAGAGATATATACGGAATGAGAACCCCGGGCCCATGGGTTCCCAGTACGGTAAAAGTGCCAAATAAAATACAATGCACTGCAATAAAAACTCACTAAGCATCCTAAACTCCTTTTCTCCAAGTATCCAGCCTAGATTCTCACTAATCCATGAATAGGCATCTGTCGTAAGGGGATACTAAATCTAGTTCATGTTACACATGTTTCCCAACTCGCTGATTCTTACACGAATCAGACTCAGAATCATAAGCAAAACCATCACCAGTTGTTCTGTCTCAGCAACTCTATATCAATACATCATGCCCTCGCCTGGAGCTAGTGAAATCACATCACTGCGTCTACCCAGGGGACTCAAATTATCTCATTCAAAAATCATCATCATCATGCAATCGCATTATCAATTCATCTCATCAAGAACAGCCACCAACATCCACCGACACCAACATGAGGGATCTCTCAGTTGTACAAACACAAGCAATACAGACAAGTAATACACAAATAAGGTAAAAGTAGAACAAGTAGCACGTAATCAGGTAACATAGCATGTATGATATAGAAATCCAAAACAAATAGGCAAACCCAAACAATTCAAACATATGCAAATGATGTATGCCTGCCCTATGGCTGATGATATCATCTGTCGGTTATATAGCCAACCCGACATGTCCTGGTAGCTAACCATTGGACAGAAACACCCCTTGCGGAGCAAGTAGGTTTGAGCTACAACCCCCTTGCTACTACCCGCTCAGCCCAGAGCCAGTGAAACAACCACTACTGCGGCTACTACCCAGGCGGGTGTTTAACAGCTCAACCTGGAGCGAGTGGATTCACCACTACTGCCGCTACTACCCAGGCGTCACAATCTCTGACCTGGAGCAAGTGGGACGAACCACAACCCTTGCTACTACCCAGGTATCTTAAGCATTAACCCTAGCTCCTTTCTCATTGCTAGGCATATCATAATGATTTAATACATAATGGGTGAGATCGGAGGCTTAGAAGTATGAGATTTGGCTTGTAATACTCAAAAATCAACTTTGGGATGAAAACAGGGCCACGCGTACGCGTACTCCACGCGCACGCGTGGATGGCCACAAAACTCATCGGCGCATACGCGCCATTCACGCGGACGCGCGGATTGAAAAATAGATAACGACGCGTACGCGTCAGCCACGCGTACGCGTGGGTACACTCGCGCCCCAGGCACAAGACTGGCACAACTCTGGCACAACTCTCAAGAAAATGGCTGGGCAATGGGTGCAGCGCATCGACGCGCACGCGCACACCACGCGCACGCGTGGATGGTGCCTTCTCGAAGAACGACGCATTCAACCCCCAATCTTTCGACAGACATAACTCTCTCATTTTAAATCGTTTTTCACCCGTTCTTCGAACGACATGGACATCCCGGATCCAATTTCATTTCTAAACAGATTTGGCACAAAACAGAGATCCGTAGTCCAGGTTATGTCCCGTCAAAGTATGCCCAAAAACCATATTCTTCATACAAAACCACAAAGTGCCATTTTCAAAACAAGTCATTTTCAACTCTTTTCAAAACCAACCAAAACATGTAAATTTTAACCCTTTTTGAAATCAATCAAAATATACCAAAATCAACATCAAGCCTCCTCAACTCATACATTAATACTTTACCACGATTCACAGAACCGCCATATGACCATTTTTACCTATTTCAACAAATGGCGAAATTACAACACATTAACATGTCATACATCCTTCCCCATCCCAATTTCCAACAATACTATTTCCAATCGGTCATCATTATACATAATCAATATCATACTCACTATCACGTGGTTTCACCCACAAATCAACCTTAATCATTCCTCAAGCATATATCACAACATACATATCTCTCATGCATCATCATATCCTCAAGGCATCAATAATCGTAATTACATATATGACCACATAATATATCTCAACCAAAACCAAACATACCTCATCTACATAATTTCACCCAAAATTACCAAATTCCACACTTCAACTCCTCAAACCTTATTATTCAATAACCAACCCAATCATTCATACATTCATTATTTAAAACTCATCCAATCACTTGTGTCATCATACAATGCACATATCAACTTACCTTCCTTACCTCTTCTCAGCCTCCGGCCCAAAATTCACGGCCTCCGGCCCAATTTCACAATTTAAAAGCATAAACCACAAATCAATACTCATTACCCCATACATTCAATTCTCAATACACCTAACATACAAGGCCACACAATTCTCAACCCAATCATTAATTCACATTACATACCAACTATGCATATTAGCACCAGCCATTTACACAATCCAAACTTAATCCTAGGGGCATCTAGCCTAGGAATTCTCATCACACCACACGGTACTTAAATGAAACGTAAACCGTACCTCTTGTAGCCAAATCAATTGAGCCTCTTCTTTGGGAGTCTCCACCAACCTTAGCTCCAAGCCTCACCAAAGCTCCTCAAGCAACACCAATCTCCCAATCGTGCACCAAAACCATCAAATGCACTAACATAACCAATATTACATACATACATCAACCTAGGGCTCATAAAGATGATAAATCACAAGGGTTTGAGCACTTCTTACCTCAGCCCATATGAAGTAGGGATAGAACCCACTTAGAATCCATGTTGGAGTATCCCTAAACACCCAAAATTACAAGATTTCAACACTAACTTCCTAAAAACGTGTAACAGTGGGGAATTTCGAAAACTGGGCAGAGATGAATGGAATACTCACCACAAAACTTAGATAGAATTGTAGAGGATGAGAAGAGCGACGCGTGACCGCAAACGGCTCGTCAATCGGAGCTCCGTAGCTCAAGTTATGGTGGTTTGAAGATCAAAGAGAGTTAGGTTTTCTCTCTTCTCTTCTCTCTTCTCAATTCAGCGCCCCACACACCTTCTTTAGGGCAAAATGAGCTGAAATGCTCATAACTAATGTTTATATATGTTGGGTCCTGGGCCCACTTAGGCCCGGTTCACTTATTTTTGTCCGTTGGCCCAATTTTGGACCAAAACCTTTAAGATTAGCGCTCTAAATCGCACTTCAAATATTTCTACCTCCCCTAATTATAATCCCTCATTTCTTAATCTTATTTACTCATAATCAATTTTCTCAGCTGCAGTACCAGACAGGTCTCAGCCGGTACTGCCGGTCAAAATTCCACTGGGCGCTTTTACGCAGAAAACTATGTCTTCCGACTCGGAAAAATTCACTGAATCCAAAAATCATATTTAAATCATCAAATTCCAATTGCCAAATATTCCAACCATATTCGCTCCTACTTAACTAATTATTTAATTAATTTCGGTTAGACCGGGTATTACAATAAGATAAAGAACGAAAACAATTCTTGAAATATAAATCAGTACATGAATTAAAATAGAAAGATAATAGTATCAATCCATACAATAGACAGAGCTCCTATCCTTAGCAGTGGTGGTTTAGTTGCTCATGTTTCAGAGAGAAAATTAGGATTCGTAAAAACTGTAAATTACAGAATGAGGTAGAAGAGAAGAGAAGAGCCTGAAGGCTGATTCTTTTTCCTTTTATATCTAATCCTAATTAATGTAAAATATATTTCCTAAAACTAAAATAATATCTTTTCCTATTTTAAAATAATATCTTTCTTTTGTGTTCCTTGAGTTCACACTGAACTTGAATATTCTCAAGTTCAGCATGGATTAATGTGTGATTCTTATGAGTGCGTTGGACTCCACGCTAAACTTGAAAAAGTTCAAGTTCAACGTGGAGAAGGCCGAGTGTGATGGAGAAGAAGTATGTACTATTATATATCGTTGGAAAGCTCTGAAAGTTATCTTTCTAATGCCGCTAGAATCACGTCAATTGGACTTCTATAGCTCGAGTTATTCAGGTTTGAGTGCAGAGAGGTCAGGGTTGACAGCATCATTCGCTTTCTTCCTTTTCTGCTACAAAATTCCGTCAAATCCATCCGAATGCTACCTGAAATAAACAGAAACTGCAAACAACTCAAAGTAGCATTCATAGTGGCTAAAAATAATTAAACCTTGATTAAACTCAACAATTTAAATGCAAATTCACTAGGAAAAAATAGAAAGGATGCTCACGCATCAATGCATACCTGTCCTACTAGCCGTGAACTCACATGTCAGTTAAACTACCAGACCTGACACATCCGGTAGCCAACCCGGATATCATCGCCTCTCTATTTCCCATCCCCAGGAGGAATATAATCGAGGGAGTGTACCCTACCACCATTTCCTGGAAGTATCACTAGGGGAAATAAATTGAGGGAGAGTACCGCCACCCTCCCCTGTAAGGTCGTGCTGCATAAAACGAAGGAGAGTGTCTTTCCACCTTGCAACCAGAGAGAGAATATGGGGAACAAAATTGATAGAGAGTGCCCTACCATCTTCTCCACATCTACACCACAATTCCGAGCAAGTGGAAATGAAATCCACGTCCTTACCACTTAATAGTCACATTTCAATCATAATCATAATCATAATCAAACATAGTCACAGTCTTAATTCCACATATCCCTAACCGTTACTAAAACATTTAACCTCATTATCAATCCATGAGCGGGACAAAGTCACCGTCCTCACTATGGACAGAACAAAACTACCATTCCCACATAATAACAACGCATTGAGCAAGTTGGACAATACCATCATCTTTGCTAGGCAAATAATCAATATCATTAGTCAAATATCCATTCAAGTTCTTCACCCGTATGCACAAAAGTCATAAACTCAACCAAATTCAAGCCTAAGCCATACTCATCTGTTTCACCCTTAGCTTCCTCTAGCTCTTTCTCAATAACTAACCAAATATCAAGTTTATCTCATTCTTTATTAAATTTTCCGATCAAAATTAATAAAAGCTCAAATGGGCATTCACCAAAATTCTATTTTTCAACAAATTAAACAAATAACCATTGTCACTCTCATCTAACGATCCGATTAATAAACAACCACACTCTTTTATCTTTAACCAACTTTTGTAGAAATTTCAGTTAAACTTCCTCTAAAATTTAGATATTTCCATCCTTCAATGTTCTATATAAACCAAACATCCCTCAAACCCTTCTTAACCTTTCAAAACACCCAACAATTCTCAACATAAATATTATTGGCTTGTTATCTTTAATTGTCTTTTAAGTTATTAAATTTTCAAACATTAGAACAACAAACAAGTTGTTCAAGTCCAAATCTACCCACCAAGAGGCTTTAAGCATTATTGTTACTAATTAATTTTATTACTTAAAAATATAAAATCACTTAGCCAGTTCCATTTAATCAATCCCATTTATGCAAAATAGTCCAATTTAATCCATAGGCTCACACGTTCACTAAAAATATACTTTCTCACATTGATATCGATTTATGACAATTCCTTCAAATAAAAATAAGTTTAAGAAAAAGTCCATACCTCAAATTAACTCAACAACATGGCAATTTCCCAGTTATCATCGCAACAGCAGCAGTACTAGCAGTTCCGATGACTCCCTGCTGCAGCGATAGCAACAATAATAATATGCAATTACGGTAACTCAACCATACGACATCAACACCTCAAAATTCTTAACAAACATATAGCAGAACACTAACGGCAAGGGTTTTGGAACAAGAATACTTACTGTAATCTAAGAGGAACAAAAGAATGGAGCAGTAGTAGCTCCGACAACCTTGCAGAAATCAGAGGCAGAGGTTTCAACGGTAGCTTCCAGCAACGACAGTGACATTTCTCGGCAAATAGAAGCACGGCGGCACAGCCTCCAACAGTGGCTCAATAGTGACTCCGACGACAGCGGTGGCATTGCAGTGACCACCCACCACTATCACCTCTCTTTCCCAGCGACGAGCTCCGCGCATTTTCACTTCTTTCTGCGAGTTCCCTCCCTCCGAGCTCTTGGGTGGCAGTTTCAACTAACAATGACGGCGACGATGATGACTTGACAGCATAGAAGGAACACCTTCTACCTCTTCTCCGTCGTCTCTCTCAGGCATCTTTCTCTCTTGCATGTCACCCCTCTGGCCGCATGTTCTATCTTCCTCTGGTTCTGATTCTCGACAGCAATGGCGGCTCGATGACCTGCCGACGCCGTCCCTTCTTCCTCTATTCTTCCTCGCGCCACTCTTTGTGTGCGGGTGTGTGTGTGACGGCTGGGTTAGAAAGAGTGTGTGTGTGTGCGTGTTGTAATAGGGTTGGGTTAGTGTGAATGTGTTTGAATTTTAGGGTTAGGATTTGGTAAATGGGATAATGTTAGAATAGGTATTTTGATAAAATTAGAGAGTAGAGTAATAATTTAAAACAAAATTTAACCCAATAAAAATTATTTCAAGAATATTATTTATTTATCGGCTTACTAATATATTTTCAAATAAGTACTCTAATTTAAAATTAAAGATAATATAATTAATTTTTTAATTCATAAATAATTAAATTCAAAATCTTAATATCCAAATTAAACCATAGAAAATTCTCATCATTTTTTAACTACTAAAACTTTGAATTTTAAATAAGAAAACACCTAATTATTATGAAAGCTATATAAATCCTAATTGATTTTAAACTCAAAGTCTCCTAACTTTGATTTAATTACTTTTTGTAAGATAATTTTTTAAAAATAAAATCATAAATAAATAGAATAAATATCAAAGAATTTTTTATTTAATTTTTAAAAATTTGAGATCTTATTACACTCTACATTTAACATTTTCAAGAAATAGATGACAAATTCTACAGAGAATTTACTGAGCATTAGACACATATTACTTTATTTTTTTACTGAAATCGTATATAGTTATTGTTTTTTCTCACCATTATTATTATTATTATTATTATTATTATTATTATTATTATTATTATTATTATTATTATTATTATTATTATTATTATTATGTCTTTTAAGAAAGGGATAGGAGTTTTAATTAAAAAATTGTATTATTTAAATTTAGGAAAAGTATACGTTACCAAGAGAGAGTCTGTCAACTATTACCAACACGTGATAAATTAGGATTAAACCATGATTAACTTAGATGTGGCTTTATTTAGTAGATGGACTTCATGTCCAGCCCAACTCAAATTGGCAGATTTTGGCAGATAAAAAGTTGGTAACGTAGCACTACTGTTAAATTTATTGTATGTATATGAATATTTGTATAAAAGTATACTTGAGGTATTTTATTTATGACAATAAATGTAGCTATTTGAGTTGTAGTAATTATCAATTTTCTTATGATAATTGGATTGAGAAATGTCTGTATGTATTTATTATAAAAAGAGTTTCCTTTTTTTTTTTGATAATTAAAAAATATTTCTATAATATGTAAGTAAGTAATATAGGATATACACATAATATTTTTACTATTGGTAATATCATAATTTAAACATGATATTCTAATAATAAAAATGTTACTTTTCACACATTTTCTTACTAACAAAATATTCAACCACTAGAATTATAAAATCTTTTATAGTAAAATAATCAAACATACAATAGATAAATAAATAATCAAAATATTTATAATAGTATAATGAAAATTTTTTATGAGATACAAAATATGTGTTTTTATATTTAATGTCTGATTAATAGCTAATTATTTTTATACACGTAGATTGTTTATTATTTTTAAATTTAAAATTTAATTATTTTCTAAAATACAAAATCATTCATCACATATTTGTATATATTACCTCACATATCTTACTTATAAAAGAAACTGCCATAAGAATAATCAAATTTTTTTTTATCGCAGTATAATCAAAACTTTTGTTGAACATCAAATATGTTTTCTTTATCTGTTGAGTGTTTTTTTGTGTTCATGTAGCATTATTTAATATTTTTATAATAAATTAATTATTTACAAAATTAGTTGCTTATTTTAGGAAAAAAATCTCTAAGATATTTTATTATTAAATACATTTAAAAATTTACTTACCAACTTTAATTTCTATTTATAATTCTTCGATGTTTACCACGAATTATGTCCATTATATTTACCAAAGCCATTATAAATACCATTAAAAATAGTTAAAATTTCATGGGTTTTTTTAATGAATAAAAACTTTATATTTATTATTTTACACTAAAATACAAATATTTGCTATTTTACGTAGTATTTCTCAATTATGTAAGTATTCAATTTTGTAATCAATGGCGATAAAAATAGAGAAAAAAAATTTAAGTTTTCAATTTCGCAGATAGTGGCATAGTCCAAATTTTAGGGGAGATACTGCCGAATTTTTATGAAATTAAGATTTTATTTTAAAATGTGATTTAGAAAAGGATTTGGATTTGAGAGGTTATATTAATTGGTTCTTGATTTATTAAAAAATTAGTATTTCGAATTTAAATTGTTTAAGAAAATTTTATGTTTTTCGAATGATTTAAATATGAAGAGTTTAGCGGATTTTAAAAAAATTGAACTTTGATTAATTAATTTCATATTGCTCTTAAAGTATTTTTTAAATTTTGACTAAACAATTCCGAGCATTTGAGAAGGTAAAGTATTGATGTAACATGTTAAATAGTAATGTGACCAGTTGCAATATTAATATGGCAAGATGTATTATATAAGCATTTAACAAAAGCGCTCATTCAATTCGATTCAAACTGAAAATTGATTAAAATCGCATTAATTTGAATTAGATTATATTTCATTTTTGAACTATGATGCACGAACACTGACATGGATACGAGACACGATACGGCACGAAACACGCTGACACACGAATTTTAAAATATTATAAAACACGTGGTCACACATACATATAAAATATAAAGTATTTTTAGATAAATCATAATGATATTTTGATATTTTATTGATATCAGAATATAAATTAATTTTTTAATTATTTTTAACATCTTATTTTAGTTATATCAAATATATAAAATATTTTTTGTTTTAATAAATAATATATATCTAAATTTATTTCAAGAATATATGTTAAGAATAAGAATGGACACGCTGACACGTGATGATATTTAGATGTGTCCAAGCGTGTCCGGAGAAGAATTCTTTATTTTTTATTAAGACGCAATTGGACATACTAACATAATAGACACGCATGTCGGACAAATATTGGTGAATATCGTGTCCGAAATGTGTTCGACACGTGGACACGATAATTCAGCGAAATGTCCATGTTTCATAGTTTTTGACAAATTAAACTACATGGATTAGATCGAATTTTGTATTCACTTCTCAAAACTAAACCAATTGAATAAATGTGATATAATATTCTTATTTTATTATTAAATTTAACCTAAACATATAATATATATAATTTGTTATCTATTTTTATCTTATTTATATATTATTATTTAGAAAATATTTTGTGAATATACAATAAGAATTGTTTTACTAATTTAAAAAGTTATTCCTACTTTTAATAATAAAATCTATTTTTTAACTGAATAAACCAAACCAATCCAAATTACAATAATATCCAAATTACAATAATTTGGATTGGATTAGATCGAATTTAAAAGTAAAATCAAATCGATCTATCTAAATGCAACAAATTATATATTTCGGATCATATTATTTTTCTTTTAAAATCTATCCAAACATCCCTGGTGAACAACTTACTTATAATTTTTGGTACATGATTACTTCCTAATTATTTTATTCATTGGCCCACTTTTTTTTATTCTAATTCAAAAAAAGTCTTATAATTATTGATATTGTTCAACTGGATTAAATTTTCATGCAGTGTCTCTCCTGGGCTATGGATTATTAGAAACAAAGCGCACGGTATGAAACAAATGGTACAAAATATTGGTGTTCAATTCCTGGCCAGCAGTAAATTTAAAGGAAGAAAGCTATAGAATAGCGTGACTACTACTGAAGAAGATCAATGAGTGAAGTGTCATTAGAAGCCCATTCTGGTTTTTAAACAAAATTAAGCCACACATTTTTTGGTTCAACATAAGTGGCTGAATGTTGAATTATGTAGAAGTTTAAAGTTGGTTCAAGGTTTTGATAAGCCCAAATGAAATTCTCTCTTGGCCCAACATCATCATAGATCCGAAATTAAAGAAGAAAAGAATGGAAGAGGAATGGTTCGGTTATCCACTACATTAGTTAATGGAATTCAAATTATATTTTAATTGATTTCTTTCCTTGATAACCAAAAATCACAATTCAATTTCATTTAATTGTACATTGAATATTTTGTATCTTCTCTCTCCTCTCTATTCTTTGCTATTCGGTCACTTCAATTAGAAGAAGAAAAGAAAAGCAAGTTATCAGAAAAAGTAAACAGAAAAGTTATGGAAGAAGAAAAGGCTAGGATGACGATAGCCTATGAAGAAGGAAGATCCGAAGCAAGCCATGGCTAGATTTTTTCAATTGAAGGCAAGATTTCAAGAAGAGTTTCAAGATCTTTCATGCCAAGAAAAGAAAAGACCGCCTCGGTCAGAGAAGAAGATCTCAGTTGCAAGTTCATTTTCGTTTTTCTTCATAAAAAAAGATAGCTTTTGGAGCTACAAGATAGGAAGAAGCAAAAATGAAAAGCATGGAGCTGTCAAGGATCAGAGGTTCATCAAGGATCAGAGTTCTTTCTTGGAGCCAAAGTCAAGATCAAAGGTTTAGAGTGAAGTAACTTGTTGAGAAGGGTTGAGAGAGGTACATGCATGTTTGTTTTGTTTCGGTTTTCCCTCTCTCTTCTCTTTGTCCGAACTGCTGCTGTCTCTGGGTTGGAGAAGAAATTGCTTGGTTGAACTGGTTTCAACCTTGGAAGCTTTCCCTTCTATAATAAGGGTGAACGGCCAAGGGTTGAGACAAGGAGAGAAAGTGAAAGCACAGAATTCTCATAGCTACCCAAGCTTCCTGAGTTCCTCTCCTTCAATGTTGTCCATTTTGTTTTCTTTTTCTTAGTATTGACTATCTGGGTCTCATGGTAAAAGGCAAACATAGTGAAGTTTGTAAGAAAAAGCCAGTGAGAGGAAAAAGAAAATGATCAATATTAGAGAAAAAGCCATAGATGTCTCAGAGTTTCTTTGTACATCTGCATGTTGTGTTTCATGATCCTGTGGGGATTCCCTTGCAAGTTAGGTTAGCACTTTTGTGGTTGAAAGCTTGATAGGAGTCCAAGTCAAGTTTAGATTTGGGGATAGAATCTGGATTTGTCCCAGATAGGATTGAGTAGATCCTAGGGAAGAATTGGAGTTTGTAATCTGATTATTATAATAAAATTCCATCACTATTGTGATGGAGACTGAATGCAGGTTGTATTGCACTTAGCAGCTGAACCAGGATACATCTGGGTGTGATTCTCTTTTTCTCTTCTACTCCTGTTCTGTTTTTGTTGTGTTGGAGACAAAAATGAAAAATATCTCCTAACCCGTTATGAGACAAAAAGAAAATATCTCTTGACTTGTTATGAGACAAAAGTAGAAATATCTCATGAAGATTCTTTGAAAAAGAAGAAATTAATATTAAGCAAAAAAGGGGCTAAGATTCAACCCTCCCTTCTCTTAGCCACTGATTACCATCATATTGTAATTGCTACCAGGAGGTGGTTGTTTACTTTATGGTAGTTGTTTTGTTTTGACAATGTCTTTTTGCATGTTTGTTTTTGTTAAGGATCTGCTATAATTTTTTTGTGAGAGGTTATTTATTTTTTGATAGCAATGCCGAAAGAAAATGTTTAACTGATTATAGGTAGGGTGGCAAAGCGGGCCGGTCTGCCCCAACCCACCCGCCCCGCCTAGGCCCACCCACCTCTTTTTGAATTTTTAATGATGAGAGAGAAAAACAACAAAAATGACTCACAACATGAAAATTATGAATCAAAACTCATGATGCATGCAAGAACACTATGAATGTCAAGATGAACACCAAGAACACTTTGAAGATCATGATGAACATCAAGAACATAATTTTGAAAAAATTTTTATGCAAAGAAAACATGCAAGACACAAACTTAGAAATCTTTAATGCATGGACTCTAACAAACGAAAAATGCATATGAAAAACAACAAACAACACAAAACAAGAAATCATCAAGATCAAACAAGAAGACTTGTCAAGACAACTTGAAGATCATGAAGAACACCATGAATGCATGAATTTTTTCAAAAAATGCAAGAAAAATTTTTAAGGCATGCAATTGACACCAAACTTAAAATTTGACTCAAGACTCAAACAAGAAACGCAAAATATTTTTTATTTTTATGATTTTCTATTTTTTTGTATTTTTATTTTATTTTTTCGAAAATATTCTTTTAGAAAAACGAAAATAAAAGAAAAATTTTGAAAACTTTTTGAAAAGAAAATAAAAAGAAAATTACCTAATCTGAGCAACAAGATGAACCGTCAATTGTCCATACTCGAACAATCCCCGGCAACGGCGCCAAAAACTCGGTGGATGAAATTGTGATCCTTAAAGTTGTACTCCCTCTTGGTATTTGCATGAGATTTATTTAATGGCTCTTTCAAAAATACACCAAAGAGATCATGGTATGATGAATTGGGATCTTTAATGATCCCTGGTAATGGCACGTGTGATCACAACTCCATTAAACTTAACCAGCAAGTGTACTGGGTCATCCAAGTAATACCTTACGTGAGTAAGGGTCGATCCCGCAGAGATTGTTGGTATGAAGCAAGCTATGGTCACCTTGTAAATCTCAGTTAGGCAGATTAAATAGTTTATGATGAGTTCGAAAATTAATAATAAATAGAAAATAAAAAGGGATAGAAATACTTATGTAAATCAATAGTGGGAATTTCAGATAGGCGTATGGAGATGCTGTGCTCCTCTCGAATCTCTACTTTTTTATTACATTCATCCAATCCTTCCTACTCCTTTCCATGGCAAGCTGTATGTAGGGCATCACCATCATCAATGGCTACATTCAATCCTCTCGGGAAAATGGTCCTATGCGCTGTCACTACACGGCTAATCATCTGGAGGCATCACCCTTGTTGATAGCTACATCCCATCCTCTCAGTGAAAATGGTCCAAATGCTCTGTCACAGCACGGCTAATCATCTGTCGGTTCTCAATCAGGTTGGAGTAGAATCCATTGATTCTTTTGCGTTTGTCATCACGCCCAGCCTTCAGGAGTTTGAAGCTCGTCACAGTCATTCAATACCGGGATCCTACTCGGAATACCACGGACAAGGTTAGACTTTCCGGATCCCCATGAATGCCGCCATCTATCTAGCTTATACCACGAAGATTCTGTTGGGGAATCTAAGAGATATGCGCCCGGCCTAGAGTAGAACGAAAGTGGTTGTCAATCACGCGCGTTCATAGGTGAGAATGATGATGAGTGTCACAGATCATCACATTCATCAAAGTGTTGTGCAACGTATATCTTGGAATAAGAATAAAAGAGAATTGAATAGAAAGTAATAATAATTGTATTGAAACTTGAGGTACAGCAGAGCTCCACACCCTTAATCTATGGTGTACAGAAACTCCACTGTTGAAAATACATAAGTGAAAGGTTCAGGCATGGCCGAATGGCCAGCCCCCATGGTCTAAGGACTAGGCGTCCAGAGATGTCTAATACACTAGTAAAAAGTCCTATTTATAATAAACTAGCTACTAGGGTTTACATGAGTAAGTAATTGATGCATAAATCCACTTCCGGGGCCCACTTGGTGTATGTTTGGGCTGAGCTTGATCTATCCATGAGCTGAGGCTTTTCTTGGAGTTGAACTCCAAGTTATAACGTGTTTTGGGCGTTCAACTCCGGATCATGACGTGTTTCTGGCGTTTAACTCCAGACAGCAGCATGTACTTGGCGTTCAATGCCAAGTTACGTCGTCAATTTCCAAATAAAGTATGGACTATTATATATTTCTGAAAAGCTCTGGATGTCTACTTTCCAACGCCGTTGAGAGCGTGCCATTTGGAGTTCTGTAGCTCCAGAAAATCTATTTTAAGTGCAGGGAGGTCAGATTCCAACAGCATCAGCAGTCCTTTGTCAGCCTCCTATCAAAGTTTTGCTCAAGTCCTTCAATTTCAGCCAGAAATTACCTGAAATCACAAAAAAACACACAAACTCATAGTAAAGTCTAGAAATGTGAATTTAACATAAAAACTAATGAAAACATCCCTAAAAGTAGCTTGAACTTACTAAAAACTACATAAAAACAATGCCAAAAAGCGTATAAATTATCCGCTCATCAGTTAACAATCCAAAAAATGGATTTGAAAGATGGAAAATTGACTTTTTAAATGTGGTTCTGCTTTTAGGAACAGAAATGCCAATAATAGCCTTTGGAAATAGGAGCTTTACCCGGCAAAACCCCATATTTCGAGTTTCTTGCTGCCAGCACTTTCTTTCTCCACCTAGGAGTCATTTTGTTAGTATCTGGGTTACTATTGTAACACCATACCGCACAGAATTTTACACCTAGGATATAAAATAGAGGTGACGAGGCGCTACGACCTCTAAAAATGAAATATATATATATATATATATATATATATATATATATATATATATATATATATATATATATATATACATACATAATATAGTTGAAAAGGGTTTATATCCAGGAGCCTTTTGAAGAAAAATTAAACAAAAGCGTTAAATAGAAAAAGCACATCACTTGCATAAGCAATATACGTAAACCAGATGGGATAAGAGTAAAGCGAAACATAAATACATAAGAGAAGAGTTTCAAGATACAGATAACAACGCTCTTGACTCGGCTCACGAAGTTTAAACTGGCTAGAGCATACATATATAAAAAATAAATATTGAATGCCCAACATACAACTTATAGAACCTGTTTCTCTAAATCAACGTCTAAGAGGGATAAACATAACATACATATACAGTGAAGATATAAGAGTATCTATATATACATTATAAACTAAAATAAAGTCCCAAAACACAAAAGTCCTTCGCTTTCAGAAGCTCCCAGTATGCCTCAGCGAGGTGTCTCACATTCTGCATCTGAAAACCACAAAATATGTATGGGATGAGAACCAGAGGTTCTCAGCATGGTAACAGTACCCACAAAACTAACATATAAGGTCCTGAAAAAGCCAGAAACAATCCTGGAACTTCCGACAATAGATCCATAAAACTAGCATTGGAAACCATAAACAAGGTAAGGTATCTAAGGATTCTGGATTCTATCTCAATTTCTAACTTAACCCCTCAGTTCATTGCCTTTCCTCCAATCTTCCGAAACACCGATGCACAGACAAACAATGCATACAAAGAAAACACAAGTAGTTTACAGTTACAACAAATAAAATAGATAGCAGTTAAGCATGAATATCAATTACGCAAACTTAAGATTGCAAAACCAAACAAGTCACTCAAATGCATATGATGCATGCCTTTCCTATTGGCCATGAGCTCACGTGTCAGTTACTTTGCCAGAACCTGACTCACCCGGTACCTAACCCAGATATTGTCTCTCTGATATGCCTCCACACTCTTGGGATATAGTGCCCACCACACTCATGGGATATAGTGCCCGTCGTATTACCCAAGATAAAGTGTTTCCACACTCTTGGGATATAGCACCCACCACGCTCTCGGGATATAGTGCCCGTCACTCATGGGATATAGTGCCCATCACAGTTCTCAAGGTAAGATGCTCCCACACTCTTGGGATATAGCGCCCGTCACGCTCTCGGGATATAGTACTTGTCACACTCATGGGATATAGATCCCAACACACCTTACAACAAAGAGAAAACTCAAACATTCTCATCATCAACAATCTCAATCAGTCCTCAATTATCATATTCATTCATAATCATTCATATTCATTTATTCAATAACATTATGGGCAAAATTTATCAATTATATAACACTTCTCAATCATAATTCATCATATTTCAAGCTTACTTCTCCTCCAAGTTACCACTCTTCCTAGCTTCACCTCATCACTAAGCATACAACTAAGGTTTAGGGGCTAAAAGAGTAAAAATAGAGGTTTAGAGGTTCGAAATTAGGTTTTAAAACATAAAATTCACTTTGCTAAAAATAGGGGTAACGCATACGCGTGGGTGCGTTTTTCCTTGCTCGTGTACATGAGACACCAAAACCGAAGGAAATGGCCGCGTCGCGTGCAGGTGGTCGCGTACGCGAATTCTGCAGGGTGGCAAATTAGCTAAGTTCTATAGAATTTCAACTTCACACACTAAACTTCCGACGTGCATAACTTTTTTGTTTTAAAATATTTTTCATCCGTTCTTCAAATGGTATAAACCTTTCGGACCAAATTTTCTTTTAAGACAAGTTTGATAAAATTCAGAAGTCTGAAGGCGACGTTATGCTCCGTCAAAATTGGTCAAAAATCATAGATTTTATTGAAAATGTCAAACCTCAACTTTCCAAACTTTTAAATCACAACCCCTATTAAAACTTACCAAATGTGCCTTCAACCAAGTTCTACCTTAATCAACACCCCTCATCTTCTTCAACAAACTAATTTACAATTACAATTCCATTTTAACACCATAATCCATAACCAAAGCAACATTACACAAAATTATCAACAACATACATATACACTTCATCAATCTCCATAAAATTTACATTATTTCACCAACAACAACCTTAATTAGCCAAACCTCATAAATACCAACCAATCCTAAATCATCAACAACATCCACATCTTAAAATATCATCATTACCATTTATCAATCTCATATACCAAGTTAGACATATCATTCATATTAGCATCAATCACAACCTTAAAATCACCAACTAACATACATATTAATCAATCTCAACCATCAACAACATCAACAATTCAATTCCTATCTTACGGTCAACGGACCTAAGTTTTCACAACACATTCTATTTTAGTTACGGAAAACCGAAATCATATCTTGGCTGATTCCCCGATAAACTCAGAACACCTCACTTATATATCACACTTCAAGCTTGAAATTCCCAACTCCGCACCAAGCAAAACCCCGCCTTTAATGTTATCCCTCTAGCTTCCAATTTCTCAAACTAGCTCCATCCAACAATCAATTTCAATCTATTATCATAATTACCACCAAAATCAATATACGGCTCACTAATTCAACTTTTATATCAAGGGTTTAAGGGTGCTTACCTTGTCCACAGCTAAAGCGAGCTAAATCCGACAAAACCCGCTAGCTAATTCGAACCTAAAAACTGAAATTAAACAAAATTCAACATAGATACTCATTGAATTTTGAAATTTGGGGAGGAGAGAACTGAAACTGAGAAGTGAATTCCATACATAATTAAGGATTGAACTTTGTAGAGCTTAAGGCTGCGATCGCGTGACCACAAACAGTGCGGCGATTAGAGCTCCGAATTGAAAGTTATATAAGATTTAGTGAAAGGTTAGGGTTTGGAACTTACCCTCTTCTCCCCTCTTGTGTTTCTGCATTCTTCACATGCATAAGAAAGAAAATGAGCTGAAGCTCATTGTATAAGTTGGTTTGGGTCTTTGGATCTGGTTTAGACCCGGTTCGATTGATTTGGTCCGTTCGACCCAATCTTAGGCTAAATGTAACACCCTACCATACAGAGTCTTATGCTTAAGTCATAATTCAGAGATGGCAAGGTATTACGACCTCTAAAATAATAAAAAAAATAGTATGTATAGTAGTATGAATGATTGATTATAACTAGGAGCCTTTGTAGAAAAAGGAGGTAAATAAAAACTGCAACTCAAAAGCGCAACACTCCGATCGATAACGTAACGAACAAGGATAAACCAACGCGAGATTATACACATACAAAAGAGTGTCAAAAACAGGAATATCAAGACTCAAAATCCGGCTGCGAAGATAACCGGTCCGAGCATAGCAATATATACATATGATAAAATAAGGAAAACCCCAAAGGAAACCCATAGGGACACAAACACAGAGACCTATTCTCCAAAATCTCCCATAAGAGGAGTCATCACAGTTTGTATTATTTAATGGAGATAAAAGTATCTAAGCAAAACATATAACCCAAAACATAGTCCCGAGAACAAAGAATCTTCGCAAATCTAGAAGTCTCCAGCATGCCTCAGCGGGAAACCTCACGTCCTGCATATGAAAACCACAAAATCCGCATGGGTGAGAACCAGAGGTCCCCAGCATGGTAACAACTTCCACATATATAATACATAATAATAGAGGAAAGCCGAAGGCAATCCTAGAACTTCCTCCAGATAATATCAAAGCTTATAAACAAGCTAAACCATATAAGGGCATTTGACTAAAGATTTTTCAGTCTAACTAATACTTCCCTTTCCAATTCCTTCAAACCTCCCAACCACCAGCAGGAGTATAATGTAGCAAACACAGTTATATCAAACAAGGAATATACAATTGGGAACAATAAGGCATTTAGACAATTAGCAAGTAATATGCAGGCAAATAGGCAATCTCAAACAATTCATATAGTATGCATATGATGAATGCCTATCCCTAGTGGCTGATGATATCATCTGTCGGTTATAGAGCCAACCCGACAAGTCCTGGTAGCTAACCTTTGGACTGTCCCTCTGTCACGCATCCCCAACTCGAGTTATACTCATCATAAGCTTGATCATAATCATGATCTATATCCATCACCTTCACTGGTGAATATTTACGGGGGCGAGCTCATCCGGGTCTTTCACAGTGCCCGGCCACACTTATGACATAGGGTCAAAAGAGCTTCGAGTCTCAACCTGGAGCACGTGGTGGCTAGCCGCTGCTTCCTCCCAGGAAAACTCTCATCTCCAACAGTGGAAGTGCAACATTCACAATTCATTCAACAGCATATATGCATTTATACATAGCCATAATCATGGCTCCGCCGTAACACGGCAATAATCTAGCCATCCGGCTCATGGTTAAATCCATAACCAGCCAATATTCATAGCATACACAGCTATTCCGGCTCACGGTTCAATCTAGAACCAGCCAATTCATAAACAATTACGGCCCTTCGGCCAATGGCATAACAAGCACTTCCACCACCATCCTCCACATCTCACATAATCATCAATGATTCTCATTGATTATTCATTTTCCCCTTGCTTCACTCGCAAGTTACCACATCCACTAGCTCCTTCTCTCAAAGCTAGGCATATCATAATGATTCAAGACATAAATGGTGAGATCGGAGGCTTAGAAGTATGAAATTTGGCTTTCAAAACTCAAAAATCAACTTTGGGATGAAAACAGGGACACGCGTACGCGCGGATGGCTTCAAAAACTCATCAACACGTATGCGTCATACACGCTAACTGATGAGCGGATAATTTATATGCTTTTTGGTATTGTTTTTAGCATGTTTTTAGTATGATCTAGTTAGTTTTTAGTATATTTTTATTAGTTTTTAGCTAAAATTCACTTTTCTGGACTTTACTATGAGTTTGTGTGTTTTTCTATGATTTCAGGTATTTTCTGGCTGAAATTGAGGGTCCTGAGCAAAAATCTGATTCCGAGACCAAAAAGGACTGCAAATGCTGTTGGATTCTGACCTCCCTGCACTCGAAGTGAATTTTCTGGAGCTACAGAAGCCCAATTGGCGCGCTCTCAACGGCGTTGGAAAGTAGACATCCTGGGCTTTCCAGAAATATATGATAGTCCATACTTTGCCCGAGATTTGATGGCCCAAACCGGCGTGGCAAAACAGCCTCAGAAATTCCAGCGTTTAACGCTGGAACTGGCATGAAACTTGGAGTTAAACACCCAAACTGGCATAAAAGCTGGCGTTTAACTCCAGAAAAGGTCTCTACACGAAAATGCTTCATTGCTCAACCCAAGCACACACCAAGTGGGCCCGGAAGTGGATTTTTACGTCATTTACTCATTTCTGTATACCTTAGGTTACTAGTTTACTATTTATAGGATCTTTTGACATTGTATCTGTACCGGATGATACTTTACACGTTTTCTTTGTGTATCTTCCACGGCATGAGTCTCTAAACCCCATGGTTGGGGGTGAGGAGCTCTGCTGTGTCTTGATGAATTAATGCAATTACTACTGTTTCTTATTCAATCATGCTTGCTTCCATTCCAAGATAATACTTGTTCTTAACCCGGATGAATGTGATGATCCGTGACAATCATCATCATTCTCAACTATGAACGTGTGCCTGACAACCACCTCCGTTCTACCTTAGACTAAGTAGTTATCTCTTGGATTCTTTAACCGGAATCTTCGTGGTATAAGCTAGAACTGATGGCGGCATTCAAGAGAATCCGGAAGGTCTAAACCTTGTCTGTGGTATTCTGAGTAGGATTCAATGATTGGATGACTGTGACGTGCTTCAAACTCCTAGCAGGCGGGGCGTTAGTGACAGACGCAAAAGAATCGCGGGATTCTATTCCGGCCTGACCGAGAACCGACAGATGATTAGCCATGCTGTGACAGAGCATAGGAACATTTTCACTGAGAGGATGGGAGGTAGCCATTGACAACGGTGAAACCCTACATACAGCTTGCCATGGAAGGAGCCTTGCGTGTTTGATGAAGAAGACAGTAGGAAAGCAGAGATTCAGAAGATGGAGCATCTCCAAAACCTCAACCTATTCTCCATTACTGCAAACAAGTAATCATTTCATGTTCTTTTGTTTTCCACAATCAATCCTGATAATTTCTGATATCCTGACTAAGATTTACAAGATAACCATAGCTTGCTTCAAGCCGACAATCTCCGTGGGATCGACCCTTGCTCACGCAAGGTATTACTTGGACGACCCAGTGCACTTGCTGGTTAGTTGTGCGGAGTTGCAAAAGTGTGATTGCAATTTCGTGCACCAAGTTTTTGGCGCCGTTGCCGGGGATTGTTCGAGTTTGGACAACTGACGGCTTATCTTGTTGCTTAGATTAGGACTGTTTAATTTTGTTGGTTTAGAGTCTTTTAGTTGAGTCTAGTTTCATATTTTAAGTTTGGTGTCAATTGCATGCTTTTGCTTTTCTTTTAATTTTCGATTTTTGCATGTTCTTAGTCCCTTTTTGATTCATAAAAATTCTAAGTTTGGTGTCCTCTTTGTGTTTTTCCCTTAAAAAAAATTTCGAAAAATTAGTGTTTGATTTTCTAAAATTTTAAGTTTGGTGTCTTTTTGTGTTTTTCTCTTTCATCTTTTCAAAAACCAAATCTTTTTCATAAAATTTTTTCAATCATATCTTTTTAATTGCTGTTTTCAAAATCTTTTTAATTAACTAATTGATTCAGTTCTCAATTTGCTTTGATCTTATTTTCTTTTTGATTTTCGAATTTTTATCTTGATTTCCTTTTATTTTATTTTAATTTTTTTTCGTTTAATTCAAAAAAAAATATAAAAAAAAATTTTCTATTTGCAATCCATTATGGACCTAAGTGGAATTGAACAGTCCAGAAGGACTCTAGGGTCATATGCTAACCCCATTACAGCTGCATATGGGAGTAGCATCTGTACACCCCCCATCAAAGCAAACAGCTTTGAACTAAATCCTCAACTCATTATCATAGTGCAACAAAATTGCCAGTATTCCGGTCTTCCACAGGAAGAGCCTACTGAGTTTCTGGCACAGTTCTTACAAATTGCTGACACAGTATATGATAAAGAGGTGGATCAGGATGTCTACAGACTATTACTGTTTCCATTTGCTGTAAAAGATCAAGCTAAAAGGTGGTTGAATAACCAACCTACAGCAAGCATAAGGACATGGAAACAGTTATCAGACAAATTCCTGAATCACTTTTACCCTCCAAAAAGGATGACACAGCTAAGGCTGGACATCCAAGGCTTTAAACAAGAGGATAATGAATCCCTTTATAATTCCTGGGAGAGATATAGAGGTATGCTAAGGAAATGTCCCTCTGAAATGTTTTCAGAGTGGGTACAATTAGACATTTTCTACTATGGGCTTACAGAAAAAGCTCAGATGTCTTTAGACCACTCAGCTGTTGGATCTATACACATGAGGAAGACAATTGAAGAAGCTCAAGAGCTTATAGACACTGTTGCTAGAAACCAATATTTGTACTCTAGCAATGAGTTTTCTCCAAAAGAGGAAGTCATGGCAGTAGTCACTGACCCTAATCATCAAGAACAGATAATTGAGCTTAATCAACAATTGCTCCTGATGGCAGAACAGTTAGCAGACTTTAAAGAGATGCTCCATGAAACTAAAGTTGCTAACAAAAGCATAGAACTGCAGTTGAATCAAGCAAAACAGCAAATATCTAAACAGATAACAGAGGAATGTCAAGCAGTTCAACTGAGGAGTGGGAAGACACTGAATACCTCTGCTCAAAAGAGCAGAAAGCCAAACAAGGAACAATTGACAGAGGACAACCAAACCACTGTGCAAAATCCCTCTGAGGACAGTAAGAGCCCAGAGAGGAATATTATTGGCGTTCAAACGCCAGAAAGGGAAGGAAATCTGGCGTTAAACGCCCATTCCTTGCCCAGTTCTGGCGTTCAAACGCCAGAAAAGGGGGAAAAGTTGGCGTTAAACGCCCATTTTCCACCTAATCCTGGCGTTCAGACGCCTAGGGGGGATCAGACACCTGAAAGTGCTGACAGTAATCCCTCTAACAAGGCTTCTTCAACCACTTCTGTAAGGAATAAACCTGCAGCATCTAAGGTTGAAGAATATAAAGCCAAGATGCCTTATCCTCAAAAACTCCGCCAAGCGGAACAGGATAAGCAATTTGCCCGCTTTGCAGACTATCTAAAGACTCTTGAAATAAAGATTCCGTTTGCAGAGGCACTTGAGCAAATACCTTCTTATGCTAAGTTCATGAAAGAAATCTTAAGTCATAAGAAGGATTGGAGAGAAACTGAAAAAGTGTTTCTCACTGAAGAATGCAGTGCAGTCATATTAAAGAGCTTACCAGAAAACCTTCAAGATCCAGGAAGCTTTATGATACCATGCACATTAGAAG
This sequence comes from Arachis hypogaea, assembly GCF_003086295.3. Lineage (NCBI taxonomy): Eukaryota > Viridiplantae > Streptophyta > Magnoliopsida > Fabales > Fabaceae > Arachis > Arachis hypogaea. The sequence continues at coordinate 105,226,142 of NC_092039.1, forward strand.
GTTCTTGCACCAAGACAGCCCTATGTGATCTTGGAGCAAGCATCAATCTAATACCTGCATCCACTATCAGAAGGCTTGGGTTGACTGGAGAAGTCAAACCAACCCGGATATGCCTCCAACTTGCTGATGGCTCTATTAAATATCCATCAGGCATAATAGAGGATATGATTGTCAAGGTTGGGCCATTCGCCTTTCCAACTGACTTTGTGGTGCTGGAAATGGAGGAGCACAAGAGTGCAACTCTCATTCTAGGAAGACCTTTCCTAGCAACTGGACGAACTCTCATTGATGTACAAAAAGGGGAAGTAACCCTGAGAGTCAATGAGGATGAGTTCAAGTTGAATGCTGTAAAAGCCATGCAGCATCCAGACACACCAAATGACTGCATGGGCGCTGACATTATTGACTCTCTGGTAGAAGAGATCAATATGGCTGAAAGCCTAGAATCAGAGCTTGAGGACATCTTCAAGGATGCTCAACCTGATCAAGAAAAACCAGAGGAAGTGAAGGAATTTTCGAAAATTCCTCAGGAGGAGGATAAGCCTCCCAAACCTGAACTCAAACCACTACCACCATCCCTGAAATATGCATTTCTAGGAGGGGGTGAAACTTTTCCAGTGATTATAAGCTCTGCTTTAAGTCCACAGGAAGAGGAAGCACTGATTCAAGTGCTAAGGACACACAAGACAGCCCTTGGGTGGTCCATAAGTGATCTTAAGGGCATTAGCCCAGCTAGATGCATGCACAAGATCCTATTGGAGGATAATGCCAAACCAGTGGTCCAACCACAGAGGAGGTTAAATCCAGCCATGAAGGAGGTGGTGCAGAAAGAGGTCACTAAATTACTAGAGGCTGGGATTATTTATCCTATTTCTGATAGCCCCTGGGTGAGCCCTGTCCAAGTTGTTCCCAAAAAGGGAGGCATGACAGTGGTTCATAATGAAAAAAATGAACTAGTTCCTACAAGGACAGTCACAGGGTGGCGCATGTGTATTGACTACAGAAGGCTCAATACAGCCACCAGAAAGGATCATTTTCCTTTGCCATTCATAGACCAAATGCTAGAAAGACTAGCTGGTCATGACTACTACTGCTTTTTGGATGGCTATTCAGGTTACAACCAAATTGCAGTAGATCCTCAGGACCAAGAGAAAACAGCATTTACTTGCCCTTCTGGCGTGTTTGCCTACAGAAGGATGCCTTTTGGTCTGTGTAATGCACCTGCAACCTTTCAAAGGTGCATGCTCTCTATCTTCTCAGATATGGTAGAGAAATTTCTGGAAGTCTTCATGGATGACTTCTCAGTATATGGAGACTCATTCAGCTCCTGTCTTAATCACCTAGCACTTGTCCTGAAAAGATGCCAAGAGACTAACCTGGTTTTAAACTGGGAGAAATGTCACTTTATGGTGACTGAAGGAATTGTCCTTGGGCATAAAATTTCAAGCAAGGGAATAGAGGTGGATAAGGCAAAGGTAGAGGTAATTGAAAAATTACCACCACCTGCCAATGTTAAGGCAATCAGAAGCTTTCTGGGGCATGCAGGATTCTACAGAAGGTTTATAAAGGATTTTTCGAAAATTGCAAAACCTCTGAGTAATCTGCTAGCTGCTGACACACCATTTGTGTTTGACACACAACGTCTGCAGGCATTTGAGACCTTGAAAGCTAAGCTGGTCACAGCACCAGTCATCTCTGCACCAGATTGGACATTGCCATTTGAATTAATGTGTGATGCCAGTGACCATGCCATTGGTGCAGTGTTGGGACAAAGGCATAACAAGCTTCTGCACGTCATTTATTATGCCAGCCGTGTTCTAAATGACGCACAGAAGAATTACACAACCACAGAAAAAGAGTTACTTGCAGTGGTCTATGCCATTGACAAGTTTAGATCCTATCTAGTGGGATCCAAAGTGGTTGTGTACACTGACCATGCTGCTCTTAAATACTTACTCACAAAGCAGGATTCAAAACCCAGGCTTATAAGATGGGTGTTGCTTCTGCAAGAGTTTGATATAGAAATAAGAGACAGAAAGGGGACAGAGAACCAAGTAGCTGATCATCTGTCCCGAATAGAACCAGTAGCTGCCTTCTACTGAGATTTCTGAGACTTTCCCAGATGAGCAACTCTTTGCCATTCAGGAAGCTTCATGGTTTGCAGATATTGCAAATTATAAGGCTGTGAGGTTCATACCCAAGGAGTACAACTACGTGCAGAGAAAGAAATTAATTTCAGATGCCAAGTACTACCTCTGGGATGAACCATATCTCTTTAAGAGATGTGCTGACGGAGTGATCCGCAGATGTGTGCCCAGAGAAGAAGCACAAAGGATCCTATGGCACTGCCATGGATCACAGTATGGAGGACATTTTGGAAGTGAGCGAACAGCCACTAAAGTCCTCCAATGTGGCTTCTACTGGCCTACTCTCTATAAAGATTCCCGAGAGTTTGTGCGTAACTGTGACAGTTGCCAAAGAGCTGGTAACTTACCTCACGGATATGCCATGCCTCAACAAGGGATATTAGAGATAGAATTGTTTGATGTATGGGGCATTGACTTCATGGGGCCATTCCCACCATCATACTCAAACACTTACATTCTGGTGGCAGTGGACTATGTATCTAAGTGGGTAGAAGCAATTGCTACACCCACTAATGATACCAAGACCGTGCTAAAATTCCTCCAGAAACACATCTTCAGCAGATTTGGTGTTCCCAGAGTACTAATCAGTGACGGAGGCACTCATTTCTGCAACAGACAGCTATACTCTGCTATGGTTAGATATGGAATTAGCCACAAAGTGGCAACTCCGTACCATCCACAGACAAATGGGCAAGCTGAAGTCTCTAACAGAGAACTAAAGAGAATCCTGGAACGGACTGTGATGGCCCGAAGAAAGGATTGGGCAAAGAGCTTGGATGATGCTCTGTGGGCATACAGAACAGCATTCAAGACTCCTATAGGAACCTCTCCATACCAACTGGTATATGGGAAGGCCTGTCATTTGCCTGTGGAACTGGAACATAAAGCCTACTGGGCAACCAGATTCCTAAACATGGATGCACAGTTAGCTGGTGAAAAAAAACTGCTCCAGCTAAATGAACTAGAGGAGTTCAGACTCAATGCCTTTGAAAATGCAAAAATTTATAAGGAAAAGGCAAAGAAATGGCATGACAAGAAGTTGTCAACCAGAGTCTTTGAGCCAGGACAAAAAGTCCTGCTCTTCAACTCTAGGCTCAGACTGTTTCCAGGAAAACTCAAATCCCGGTGGAGGGGTCCGTATGTGATTACAAGAGTGTCACCATATGGATATGTTGAGCTTCAGGATATTGATTCTGACAAGAAGTTCATTGTTAATGGACAGAGAATCAAGCATTATCTTGAAGGCAACCTTGAGCAGGAATGCTCAAAACTGAGACTTGAGTAATTCTCAGTGAAAGTCCAGCTAAAGACAGTAAAGAAGCGCTTGCTGGGAGGCAACCCAGTCATTAGGAAGTTGTATGAATTGTTCTTACAGAGGCAAGTATCAAAAATGAAGGAATTCACAGAGTTACAGAAGGATTCAGCTCAAAAAGCAGAGAAAAAGAGCTTACTGGCGAAAAAACGCCAGTAAGGGGCATTTTGGGCGTTAAACGCCAGAATGGGTACCATTCTGGGCGTTTAACGCCAGGAATGGTGCCATTTTGGGCGTTAAACGCCAGAATGGGCACCATTCTGGGCGTTTAACGCCAGGTGTGCAGCATCCTGGGCGTTCAGAAAAACGCCCAGTGATAAAGGATTTCTGGCGTTTAACGCCAGCCAGGGCACCTGGCTGGGCGTTAAACGCCCAAAAGGGGCACCAAATGGGCGTTAAACGCCAGAATGGGTGCCATTCTGGGCGTTTAACGCCAGAAAGGTGGGGGGACCACAATTTTGTTTTCAACTCAGATTTTTTCAAACTTTCCTTTTCTTTCCCATATTTTTCTACAAAAACACATTTCAATCTCTTATCTTTCACTTTCAAATTTTCAAAAAAAAATTTAAAATCATTCTTCAAATCTTCTAAATCATTCCCAAATTTTGTTCAAAAACTCACCCTTCTTTCAATTTCTTTCCATATCTCCTCAAATCTCCTTTCAAATTTTTCTTTTTTTTCGAAAATCTCTCCCCCCACTCTATGAATAAACGTTTGCCACCCCTCATTCCCCACACCATTCGAATTTCCTCTTCCTCTCTCTCTTCTTTCATTTCTTTTGCTTGAGGACAAGCAAACCTCTAAGTTTGGTGTGCTTTTCCGTGATCACTAAGCCAAGATTCATCAAGATCATGGCTCCTAAGGGAAAACAAACCAATTTAAGAGGAAAGAAAGAGAATAATCCAAAGAATCTTTAGAATCAAGAGAAGTTCTTAACCAAAGAACATGAAGACCATTATCACAAAATAATGGGTCTGAGGTCAGTGATCCCGGAAGTTAAATTTGATCTGAAAGAAGATGAATATCCGGGGATCCAAGAGCAAATTCGAAACAGAGGATGGGAAGTTCTGACCAATCCTGAAATAAAGGTTGGAAGGAACATGGTTCAGGAATTCTACTCTAATCTGTGGCTAACAGATAAGCAGAGGATGACTGGAACTGCTTACCATACCTACAGAACCATGGTCAGAGGGAAAGTTATGTACTTCCATCTGGACAAAATAAGAGAAATCTTCAAACTACCTCAACTGCAAGATGATCCTGAATCCTTTAATAGGAGGATGGTGAGAGCAGATAAAGGGTTGGATCAAGTTCTAGAGGACATATGCCTCCCTGGAACTAAGTGGATAACCAATTCAAAGGGTGTTCCAAACCAACTCAAGAGGGGAGACCTCAAACCAATTGCAAGAGGTTGGCTAGACTTTATTGGGCGTTCCATATTACCCACTAGCAACCGTTCTGAGGTCACCATCAAGAGAGCAGTGATGATTCATTGCATTATGCTTGGAAAAGAAGTGGAGGTTCATCATGTGATTGCTTGTGAGATCTACACAATTGCAAATAAGAATTCCACTGAAGCCAAATTGGCTTACCCAAGCTTGATCTCCTTGCTCTGTAAAGAGGCTGGGGTGAAGATGGGAGTAGATGAGTTCATACCCATTGAACACTCAATCACCAAGAAGTCAATGGAAGGACAAATGCAAGACAACTCTATCAAGAGGAGAGCGCAGGAATTCCTCCCTGAATTCCCAAGAATTGACTACTGGACCAGCCTAGAAGCATCTATCACCAAGTTGCAAGAGACTATGGAGCAACTGAAGGAAGAACAGCAGAATCAGAACTGCATGCTCTGCAAATTGCTGAAGGAACAAGAGAAGCAGGGGCGTGAACTCCAAGAGTTGAAACGCCAAAAGCTCTCCTCTCAAGCTGAGGGAGCATCCACTTCTCAAAATCAAGGTTGTTGAGTCCTAACTCTGTGAAAACCTCTATCATTAGGAGCCTATGTTTTTGCGTTTTCTTTTTCTTTTGTTTTGTTTTCTATTTTTATTTTTTTAGTCTTACATCTATTTTTGAGTCTTGTTCTTAATTCATAATTAAAAAAATTGAAATTTTATGCCTTAAAGCTATGAATGTCCTATGAATCCATCACCTCTCTTAAATGAAAAATGCTTTAATCACAAAAGAACAAGAAGTACAGGATTTCGAAATTTATCCTTGAAATTAGTTGAATTAGCTTGGTGTGGTGACAATACTTTTTGTTTTCTGAATGAATGCTTGAACAGTGCATATGTCTCTTGAATTTGTTGTTTTGAGAATGTTAAAATTGTTGGCTCTTGAAAGAATAAGGAAAAAGAGAACTGTTATTGAGGATCTAAAAAAATCATTAGATTGATTCTTGAAGCAAGAAAAAGCAGTGGATACAAAAAAAAAAAATATATTTTCGAAAAAAAAAAGAAAAAAAAAGGGGAAAGAAAGAAATAAAGTTGTGATCCAAGGCAACAAGAGTGTGCTTAAGAACCCTGGACACCTCTAATTGGGGACTTTAGCAAAGCTGAGTCACAATCTGAAAAGGTTCACCCGATTATGTGTCTGTGGCATGTATGTATCCGGTGGTAATACTGGAAGACAGAGTGCTTTGGGCCACAGCCAAGACTCATACACTAGCTATGTTCAAGAATCATTATGCTCAACTAAGAGAATCAATAACACTATCTGAGTTCTGAGTTCTTATAGATGTCAATCATTCTGAACTTCAAAGGATAGAGTGAGATGCCAAAACTGTTCGGAGGCAAAAAGCTACTAGTCCCGCTCATCTAATTGGAGCTATGTTTCCTTGATATTTTGGAGTCTATAGTATATTCTCTTCTTTTTATCCTATTTTGATTTTCAGTTGCTTGGGGACAAGCAACAATTTAAGTTTGGTGTTGTGATGAGCGGATAATTTATATGCTTTTTGGCATTGTTTTTAGCATGTTTTTAGTATGATCTAGTTAGTTTTTAGTACATTTTTATTAGTTTTTAGCTAAAATTCACTTTTCTGGACTTTACTATGAGTTTGTGTATTTTTCTGTGATTTCAGGTATTTTCTGGCTGAAATTGAGGGTCCTGAGCAAAAATCTGATTCCGAGACCAAAAAGGACTGCAGATGCTGTTGGATTCTGACCTCCCTGCACTCGAAGTGGATTTTCTGGAGCTACAGAAGCTCAATTGGCGCGCTCTCAACGGCTTTGGAAAGTAGACATCCTGGGCTTTCCAGCAATATATGATAGTCCATACTTTGCCCGAGATTTGATGGCCCAAACCGGCGTGACAAAACAGCCTCAGAAATTCCAGCGTTTAACGCTGGAACTGGCATGAAACTTGGAGTTAAACGCCCAAACTGGCATAAAAGCTGGGGTTTAACTCCAGAAAAGGTCTCTACACGAAAATGCTTTATTGCTCAACCCAAGCACACACCAAGTGGGCCCGGAAGTGGATTTTTACGTCATTTACTCATTTCTGTATACCTTAGGTTACTAGTTTACTATTTATAGGATCTTTTGACATTGTATCTGTACCGGATGATACTTTACACGTTTTCTTTGTGTATCTTCCACGGCATGAGTCTCTAAACCCCATGGTTGGGGGTGAGGAGCTCTGCTGTGTCTTGATGAATTAATGCAATTACTACTGTTTCTTATTCAATCATGCTTGCTTCCATTCCAAGATAATACTTGTTCTTAACCCGGATGAATGTGATGATCCGTGACAATCATCATCATTCTCAACTATGAACGTGTGCCTGACAACCACCTCCGTTCTACCTTAGACTAAGTAGTTATCTCTTGGATTCTTTAACCGGAATCTTCGTGGTATAAGCTAGAACTGATGGCGGCATTCAAGAGAATCCGGAAGGTCTAAACCTTGTCTGTGGTATTCTGAGTAGGATTCAATGATTGGATGACTGTGACGTGCTTCAAACTCCTAGCAGGCGGGGCGTTAGTGACAGACGCAAAAGAATCGCGGGATTCTATTCCGGCCTGACCGAGAACCGACAGATGATTAGCCATGCTGTGACAGAGCATAGGAACATTTTCACTGAGAGGATGGGAGGTAGCCATTGACAACGGTGAAACCCTACATACAGCTTGCCATGGAAGGAGCCTTGCGTGTTTGATGAAGAAGACAGTAGGAAAGCAGAGATTCAGAAGATGGAGCATCTCCAAAACCTCAACCTATTCTCCATTACTGCAAACAAGTAATCATTTCATGTTCTTTTGTTTTCCACAATCAATCCTGATAATTTCTGATATCCTGACTAAGATTTACAAGATAACCATAGCTTGCTTCAAGCCGACAATCTCCGTGGGATCGACCCTTGCTCACGCAAGGTATTACTTGGACGACCCAGTGCACTTGCTGGTTAGTTGTGCGGAGTTGCAAAAGTGTGATTGCAATTTCGTGCACCACTAACGCGTGGATTGAAGAATACCCAAGCGACGCGCACGCGTCAGCCACGCGTACGCGTGGGTGCTCTCGTGCCCCAGGCACAAAGCTGGCACAGTTCTGGCACAACTCTTTGGCAAAATGGCTGGGCATTGGGTGCAGCACATCGGCGCGCCCGCGCACACCACGCACGCGCGTGGATGGCATTTTCCGGAAGAACGGCGCATACCCGCCAAGTGCGCCTACGTGCGAGGGGTCGTTCTGCTAAAAATTTTTCTAAGTTAAAAGCTGCAGAATTCACAGATTCAACCCCCCAATCTTCCGACGGACATAACTTCCTCATTTTAAATCGTTTTTCACCCATTCTTCGAACGGCATGGACATCCCGGATCCAATTTCATTTCTAAACAGATTTGGCACAAAACAAAGATCCGTAGTCCAAGTTATATCCCGTCAAAGTATGCCCAAAAACTATGTTTTTCATAAAAATCACAAAGTGCCATTTTCAAAACAAGCCATTTTTAACTCTTTTCAAAACCAATCAAAACATGCCAATTTCATCCCTTTTCTTTGAAATCAATCAATATATATCAAATTCAACATCAAGCCTCCTCAACTCACACATTGACACATTACCACAATTTACAAAATCACTATCCCATCATTCTAGCCCACTTCACCCAAGTGGCTCAAACCCAAACACATTGACATATCATATACTCTTCCTCATGCCAATTTTCAACAACACCAATTCCAATTAACCATCATTATACATAATCAATATCATATTCACCATCAACATGGTTCAACCCACAATTCAACCATAACCAATCATCAAGCATATATCACAACATGCATATTTCTCATACATCATAGTATCAAGGCATCAATAATCATCATCTCATATATGACCACATCATATATCTCAACCATTCAATAACACTAACAATTCAATGCCTATCTTAGGGTCTCTAGCCTAAGTATTTCCTACCATATTACATATTAGATACGGGAAACCGAAACCATACCTTAGCCGATTTCCCAAGCACAACCGGAGCACTTCCAAATCACTTATCCACAAGCTCTCAAGGCCTCAACACCTCCAAGAACAGATTTTTCACCACCAAAACCCTTTTCAAGCTTTTCAATATTACCAATCAAGCTTCAACATCCACATATACACAACCTAAGCCACAACCATCATACCCATACACAACATTTCAAAACCCAAACATCATAGAACCACAAAATACACTAGGGTTGAGAATCTTACCACACCCAAGGTCCAAAGAGACAAGATTAACCTTCTCCTTCAAGAGAGTTGGGTCCTATAACATCAAAGAGCCTAAAATCTCAACATTTTTGCTCATAAAACTCGAAAACAAGGCTGGAATTTCGAAGAGCAAAACGTGGCTTACCTCAAGATTAATTGTATGGGTTTCGTAGAGCTCTCCGCGGTGAACACGTGGCCGCAAACGGTGCGGCAATCGGAGCTCTAGATCAAAAGTTATGGTAGTTTGAAGATCAAATGAGAGAAAGAACTTGAAAGAGTGTTCTTCCTTCTTGTGCCTCCAATTTCAGCATGTGAGTGTGTTTAGTGAGGAGAGAGAATGCTGAAAACTAGGTTTTGGTTTAGTTATGTTGGGCCAAGGGCCCACTTTGGGTGCGGTTGGCCCGGTTTGGCCCGTTCGGTCCAATCTAGGTCCGAATTCTATAAAATTGATACCGAAATTTTCGTCTCAACCTCCTCTATCATATTTAGCCATAAAAATCACATTTTGGGCTTTCTAGAATAAATTCTCATTTATAGGTTAATTAGCCGTTAATTAATCGGGTCTTACACTAAATTCTTTAAAATTAGTGTCAAAATTCTTATTTTAATTAGCTCTATCTCATTAAACTGTAAAATTTCATTTTGTTATTTTAATTATTCGCTAATTAAGCATGGTTTACAATTATCCCAAGATACTCGCAATGTAAAAAAATATTTTACGTACATTCAATTATATATTGCAACATCAACATTAAATAATTATTTCTCACACTTATCACGTGAATAGTAAATTAATACTCTAAAATTGGATATTATTGAATAATTATATACAATAATACTTTATTATATCAATGCATTAAAATTAAAATGTGTAATTTTTATAATATCTTTTAACTAGACGACAATTAGCGGGCTTGTTCAATTTTGTGTAGACCAAGAATATAACTATGGTGCTATGTACGTATGACCTAACTTCCTACATCAAATTATAAGATATACCAATTTTGATGATTCTTTACTCATAAGCTTACTTTATGACTAGTTTCATTTTGTTTGAAATTTATTTTATTTTATTTTTTTCATGCAAAGGAAGTAATATATGATGGGCAGATCAATAAAAAATGTTGGATCAGAATTTGAAAATTTTGACACAGTGATTAGTGATACTATTTTACTTCAAGATCCTAAAAAATATTCAAGCATGATGATTTGATGCAAAGATAAAAACAACATATCTTTTCGCTAACAACTGCAAATTTCAATTTTTAAGGATTGTATGTAAAGATTGTGTTGCAAAATCCCTTATAGAATTAAATAAAATAGGAAAAGTATATGGAACCAAGAGGTTATCAGTCAAAAACTAAACAAAATCACATTAATTTATATTAATTATTAATTTTAATTTTTTTAAATTCAAAATTTAAAAAATTTAAAATTGATTAAGCAAACCTAATTAAAACCTATAAAAACCTTCCTCTTCTCTCTCACATTAACCTACCCACCTCCAATAATCACACACACAGACCTCTCTCTCACCAATGCTACTGGAAGCGCCGGCGACTTCCATGCTCTATGCGACGCCCTCAACAAGCGCATCCAAGACAACTGCTTCAACACAAAGTCCACCTTTGACTTTGTCACCGACTGAGGCAACGGCCGAAGCGGATTCACGCGCCTTGGTTCCCGTTCCACCATCTTTGTCATTGACCATCACGGCTCCTTCGAAGTGCGTGAGCAAGAAGAAAGAGCCAGTGAGAGTCTCCAAACTCAGCCTTCACGAACAGCTTCATTTCTGTGAGGTCGTGAGGCAAACGAGAATGATCTATGACTTGATCCGTGTTCTCTGCACCATCGAGGAAGAGAAGCGCGTCCAGGAGGAGAAAAGAGCTGTCGAGAGGAGAGCTATCGCTGCCAAGGAGGAGAGGATATGTTGGCGACGTGTTCCTCTTTCGGATGGAATTGTGTGTCCTTAGATTGCACGGTCAGATCCAGGCTGGCATTGATTACCTGGCAGCTTCCATGAGCTCCAACAATGAGCCAATTGCAACGAGTGTTATTGTCTCCGGTGGCTACGAGGATGATATGGACGAAGGAGATGTTATAATCTTCACTGGACAAGGCGGGCATGCCATGCATTATAAAAAAACATTCATTTAATATGAAAAAAAGCATCCTAATACTTAACAAAAGAAATATCCAGTTATATTTTAGCAAAAATAATTAAATATTTATAAAATTTAAAAAAATATGAAATTCTTAAAGAAATAGACACATTCACATTTGCAATACAAAAAAATTCAAAAAATATATAAAAGAACATTCATTTAGTATGAAAAAGAAACATTATGATACTTAGTAGAAGAAACATCCATATATATTAACTCGTAGAGATTTTGGATTCACCCAAACGTATTTGTCTAATTTTTTACTAATACCCTTTTGGTTTCTAGCATTGTTCAATAAAATATGTGTTAGTCTTTCCTTTGTTAATATGTAATACCAATATCTCAATTCTAAAGCTATAAATAAAAGTCAAGTCATATAGATACATTCTTGTAGTATGTATTAAAGTTAACAAAAATAATTTTATTATAAAATATTATAGATACATTCTTTTTTTTAATGAAATGATTGGATTTGAAATTTATTCTAAATTTTTTTTAATTGTTCTTTCATATAGATACATTCTTTGTATGAGAAATGCATGTAGATATTAAAAAAAAATCTTTGCCTAAATCATAAAAAGTTTCTTTTTCCATTCATGAACTATATATTCATCATCGACTAATCAAAGATGCTTTCCAATTTTATCTAAATACTTAAAATAAATTTTAATTTTATCTTTTATTATTTAAATTTATTTTTAGACATTTACTTGTTTTTGTTTTTTCTTTCCAATATCATCACTGGTGCTGCTACTACCACCACCACCATATTTATCTTAATATCGAAAGATAAATTTTATGGGAAGAAAGAGATGGATCTAGTTTGGCTTGAGAAAGTGAATCGCAAGAACTCCTTCAACTGCAAGACATCTTGAATTCAAAAGAAAAGCATAAGTTATATGTACATTGCTTCAAGCTATTCTAGTTGATCATGAAAGTAACAAGAAATTTTTTGTATACAAATATGTTGTGTATAGCAAACAAATTAAAAGAAAATGTAATTACCTCCTCAAGAATAATAATAAAAAACTTTGGTATTTTATTGACTTGATTTGATATTGTCATGGTTGTTATTACCACCTGTGCATATGAAATTGAAAAACCATCGAAATTAAGTAATGATTTTTGGCATGACATTAGCAGAAGAAAAGAGCAATGCCTTAAAGCTATTTAGAGAATACATAAGATTAACAAATTATATGATATCTCAAAGTTTTTCAATCATTCTATTTATAATTGGTTTACAGAATCGAAGTTGACAATATTCATGGCAAATATGGAAGGACAATAAACAAAATTTTATAATAAATTTTCAAGTCAAAATGCATTAAATGAGAAGGTTTTCTTTATTACGGGTCACGGACTTTTATAACATTTATTGTAAAAAATGAACAAGTTGAATAATAGTAATTAATGTTCTGTTTTATATTAAATTCCACCTTTTATATATTGTATAGGTTTAATTGTTCTATTAATTTTTAAAATTTTATTAAATTTTTAATTAAATTTTTATATTTTTTTAATTGGTTTTTACACTGTTGTTAGTTTTATAATTCATTTTTTTATAGTGTAAAAAATAATAGAATTAATTGAATATTTCTTTGCAAATTGAAAATATTCATAATTAAAAACCTAACTAAATCTTTAAGTACATGTATCTTAAGAGAAATATTTTATTGATTTTAAAGTTTTTTATATAAAAAGGATCTAATTACAAAATTAAAACTAATATAGGGACTCAATTGAAAAAATATATATAGAGAGACCTAATTAAAAATTTAATGAAACTATAGGAATCAAAAAAATAATCAAATCTAATGTATATTAGTATTATTGCATTCTATCCATCATGAAAAACAAGTTTCTTTTTTCTAGTTTACAAGCTTGGCTTGTTTAGGTGAACTTTTGAAAAAAAAAAATTGAGCTGTTTTTTTTTTAAAAAATATAAAAGTAATTTTATATTTAGATATCTCATTCAAAAATATCATTTTATCTATCAATTATGTTTAGACACAATAATATAAAAGTATTTTTTGTTTATTTATTATGTAAAATATTTTTTTTAGAAAAAATATCTTTTCAAAAATATGTAAATTGTGCTTGTTTGAATGCCATTAAATAGATAAAAAAAGTTATTGAAAAAAGATTTATTTTTTTAGCTGTTTGGTAAATTTTTAATAGTAAAAGTAAAAGTACTAGAAAAAATATCTTTTTTAAAAAATTACAATTTATATTTTTTTAAAAAATGATCTTTTTTTCTTTAAAAAAAAGATATTTTTCACATATAAATAAACAAAAAAAATAATTTTACATTATTATACTCAAACATAATTAATAGATAAAAAGATCCTTTTGTATGAAATATCTAAAATGAAATTACTTTTATTTTTTTAAAAGATTTTTTAAAAAAAATTACTCAAAAAAATATAATTTTTTAGACTAATTATTTAGGGAATTACATTATTTATCATGTAATATTTTAATATAAAATACTTATTTTTGTTTTTGTCTCTAAAATTTTAAAAACTTTAGTTTTAACTTCTGCAGTTAATTTGTTTCATTAAGTATTTTATGTAACACGTTAAATAGTAATGTGATCTGCTGCAATACTAACATGGCAAGATGTATTATATAAAGAGAAAGTCTAAGAGGTCAATATTTTTGTTAAAATTTGGCCAACACTTAACCATCGAAAGAAAAATGATTAATCCTATACCATTAGATGTCATCTCACACCATTAAAAATATTCATGATGACTAATTGATGGCTAAACATCACAAATTCTACTGCCTCCTGACACTCCTCTTATATAAATATTTATCAAAAGCGCTCGTCCAATCCAATTCAAATTGAAAATCGATTAAAATCGTATTAATTTAAATTTAAATTAGACCATATTTCATTTTTAACGAATTAAATTACATAGATTAGATCGGATTTTATATTCACTTCTCAAAACTAAACCAATTTAAAAATGTGATATAATATTATTATTTTATTATTAAATTTAAACTGAACATATAATATATATAATTTGTTACCTATTTTTATCTTATTTATATATTATTATTTGAATTTTTTTCTGAAATAAAATAAAAAAATTAATTTTTCAAACACGATTTTTGAACTTTAATTTTTCAAATACGATTGTTTTTAGAGCAAGTTCACCGCACCCGGCGAACTCTATAAAAATTATAGAGTTCGCCTTATTCCGACAAATTCCACTCAGATTTTTAAAAACCCACGTTTTTAATCCATATATTGGCTCCAAAATAGTATATTGATCTCAGGATTTTTTTAATTATAAATTAAAAAAAACAAGCCATATTTAACGATGACAACCATTATCATCGTCTCAAAAAATACACAAGTACGTCGGAATAAGCCATATTTAACAAGAATTTTTTTAATTTTAAATTAAGAAAATAACTATTTCCCAAAAATAAAATACGACTTATTCCTGTGTACTTTCATGTACTCTCGAGACGATGATAATGGTTACCATTGTTAACTTTCTAGCGAACTTGTCCAAATACAAAAAAATAATTGTATTTGAGAAATTAAAGTTCAAAAATCATGTTTAAAAAAATAATTTTTTATTTTATTTTAGTGAAAAAACCATTATTATTCGGTAAATATTCTGTAAATATAAAATAAGAATTGTTTTACTAACTTAAAAAGTTATTCTTACTTTTAATAATAAGGTTTAATTACTCCATTGGTCCCTATAGTTTCACGAAATTTTTAATTAGGTCCATATACTTTTTTTCCTTTTAATTGAGTCCTTGCACCAATTTTTTTTAATTGGGTCCCTACACTTTTTTTTTCTTTTATTTAGGTCCTGTTCATACCCTGGTCCAATAGTAAAGGCCCAGGTCCAAACGAAAGGCCTAATCCAAAGGATTGAGCCTCACCCAGTACCGATCTTCGTCTTACGAAGTCGGTCATCACCACGACTTGCTCCAAAGAAGTCGGGACGAAGGTTAGCTGGCAGATAAGCACTCATTCAAATGAGTAACTGCCCCTAAAATCTCTCTACCCACTTCCAGGAGCCATATCTCAACTTCCCTAAGATAAAGGGACGGTTATCCACCTTAAAAGGTGGAACTACTTCAGCGGTGGTTATTGGTTCACCACTATAAATACACTGACACCCCTCAGGTATCTCTAAGTTCCAATACATTCTAAAACCTGCTTAATCCTTTGCTGACTTAGGCATCGGAGTGTCTTTGCAGGTACCACCCCCCATTCTCTCTCACACACAAGTCGGAAGGAGGCTCCCAGACGTAAACCAAGTCGGAGACCACACTCTTCCAACGCTTGGGCCTCACAAACAAGCCCAACCACCGTCAGGTTCTAGGTAAGCCCCGGAACATTGGCGCCATTGCCGGGGACCCGAGAGATCAACTAGTGATGGCGGACAGATCCCCAGAAGAGGGTCATGTGGAATCAGATTCGGAACAAGAGAATCTGAACACAGGAAACAATGACACAGACTTGACCCTTCGCCAAGAAACCAACGATCAGCACCAAGAAGGTACCTTCGGAATAAAAAATCCGAAGGTAAATTCTTCAGAAGGGCGCGAATCGGAGAAAGATGGACCATCCCATGCAACTGAACTCATGGGATTAGTCCACAGTCGCCTGGAACAGTTGGAACAGGAACGGGAGCGACAAAGGGAGACAGAAAAGAGCCTAAAAGAGGAGATGGAATGACGAAAGGAGTTAGAAAGAAAACTCTTAAAGTTGGAATCCTCCCTCAAAGGCCGGAACTCCCACGATGAGCGAGAAGAGCCACCCATAGGAGGGGAGGATCCTTTCAGCGAAGACATCATGAGGGCAAAGGTTCCAAGGAACTTCAAAAGCCCCGATATGGACCTCTATGACAGAACCACAGATCCAAAGCATCACTTAAGTAATTTCAAAAGTCGGATGTACCTGGCTGATGCTTCCGACGCTACGCGATGCAAAGCTTTTTCGACCACCCTAACGAAAGCAGCGATGAAGTGGTTCGACAGCCTCCCTCCGAGGTCGGTCACCAGTTTTGAAGACCTCTCAAGGAAATTTCTGACGAGGTTTTCTATCCAGAAAGACAAAGTGAAACATGCGCCAAGCCTCCTGGGAATAAAACAGGAGGTCGGAGAATCCCTACGAGCCTATATGGAAAGGTTCAACAAAGCATGTTTAGAGATCCAAGACCTACCCACCGAGGCAGTCATAATGGGGTTAGTCAATGGGCTTAGAGAAGGACCCTTCTCACAGTCCATATCCAAAAGACACCCCATCTCTTTAAGCGACGTACAGGAAAGGGCTGAAAGGTATATCAACATGGAGGAAAATGCTAAGCTGAGAGATCCGAGTTGGCGACCGGGACACCCTCTCCCAACAAAACAAAGGGAGAGGGAGCCCAGGAAAAAGGAAGAGCTCGGTCTCGATAGACCAAGAAATTACCACTCTTATACTCCTCTAAAGGTTTCCATAGTGGATGTATACAGAGAAATTTGCAATACTGAAAGACTGCCACCTCCCAGACCCATTAAAAACAAAAAAGGGGGGAGCCGCAGCGACTATTGTGAGTACCATAAAATATATGGTCACTCCACAAATGACTGTTACGACCTCAAAAATGAAATAGAAAAGCTGGCCAGAGAAGGTCGGCTTGACAGATATCTCATAGAAAGGTCGGACAGTCATGGGAAAAGAAAGCGAGATGATATGGATAGAAGAGACCCACCACCGCAGACGCCGGAGAGACATATCCATATGATCTCAGGAGGATTCACGGGAGGGGGACTCACCAAATCCTCTCGCAAAAGGCATCTCAAGAGAGTATACCAGGTCGGAGGAGAATCATCCGACCTTCCTACCATTTCATTCACAAAAGAAGACGGGCAAGGAGTAATCCCTGGACACGATGATCCAGTGGTAATAACTATGATCCTAGCAAATGCCCATCTCCACAGAACCCTAGTGGACCAAGGAAGCTCAGCGGACATCCTTTTCAAGCCCGCTTTTGACAAACTAGGGTTGGATGAGAAAGAATTAAGAGCCTACCCCGACACCTTATACGGATTAGGCGACACGCCAATAAAGCCACTGGGATTTTTGACCCTCCACACCACTTTTGGAAAAGGGGAAAAATCAAAAACTCTGAGTGTAGACTTCATAGTTGTCGATGTAGGGTCAGCATATAACGCTTTAATCGGCAGAGCTACCCTTAATCGACTCAGAGCGGTGGTATCCACTCCCCACCTTTGTATGAAATTCCCAACCTCAGCGGGAATAACAACGGTAAGGGGAGATCAGAAATTGGCAAGGAAATGCTATAATGAAAGCCTAAATCTAAGAGGAAAAGGCAGAGAAGTTCACACAATAGAGCTCGGTGGTGCAAGGGCCAGAGAAGAGCTGCGACCACAACCGGGAGGAAAAACCGAGGAGATACAGGTCGGCAAAGAGGAAGGAAAAAATACTCACATAGGAGCCAACCTAGGGGAAACCTTAAAACAAGGATTGATTAAGCTCCTAAGAGAAAACTCCGACCTCTTTGCTTGGAGGGCTTCCGATATGCCTGGGATAGACTCCGAGCTCATGTCCCACAAACTCTCGGTCTACCCGGGGTCCTGACCTGTACAACAAAGAAGACGCAAGCTCGGCCCAGAACGAGCCCTAGTAGTAGAAGAACAAGTACAGACGCTCCTAGAAGCTGGCTTCATCAGAGAAGTCAAGTACCCAACATGGCTAGCCAATGTAGTGCTAGTCAAAAAACAAAATGGCAAATGGAGAATGTGTGTCGACTATACCGACTTGAATAAGGCATGTCCCAAGGACCCTTATCCACTGCCAAGTATTGATACTCTAGTAGACTCCAGCTCGGGGTATCAATACTTGTCGTTCATGGACGCCTACTCGAGGTATAATCAAATCCCGATGTATGAGCCAGATCAGGAAAAGACATCCTTCATCACGCCCAGAGCAAATTTTTTGCTATGTGGTCATGCCATTTGGATTAAAAAATTCAGGGGCCACATACCAAAGGCTGATGAACAAAGTGTTTGCTCCTCACCTTAGGAGCCTAATGGAAGTATACGTCGACGACATGCTAGTGAAGACCAAGAAAGAAGTCGACCTCTTATTAGACCTCTCGCGAGTCTTTGACACCATAAGGTTACACGGGATGAGACTAAATCCCGCAAAGTGTGCCTTCGCGGTAGAGGTGGGAAAATTTCTAGGGTTCATGCTGACACAAAGAGGGATTGAAGCCAATTCCGATAAATGTAGAGCTATCCTGGAAATGAAAAGCCCGACCTGTTTAAGAGAAGTCCAGCAGCTAAATGGCTGACTTGCAGTCCTCTCCAGATTCTTGGCAGGATCAGCACTAAAATCCCTTCCACTGTTCTCCTTATTGAGAAAGGGATGTCAATTCGAATGGACTCCTGAATGCGAGGAGGCATTCCAGGAGTTCAAAAGATTCTTGAGCCAACCGCCGATTCTGACCCGACCTATAGCAGGAGAAGACCTCGTCTTGTATTTATCTGTAGCAGACAAGGCCGTCGCGTCAGCCTTGATAAGAGAAGACGAGGTCGGACAGCATCCAGTGTATTTCATCAGCAAAGTTCTACAAGGGCCCGAGCTAAGATACCACAAACTAGAGAAGTTTGCCTACTCCTTAGTAGTGGCATCGCGAAGGCTACGGCCTTACTTTCAAGCACATACCATAAAAGTCCGCACGAACCAACCCATGAAGCAAATCCTCCAAAAGACGGATGTTGCAGGGAGAATGATTCAATGGGCAATAGAGCTCTCCGAGTTCGATTTAAAGTATGAAACTCGGACGGCGATTAAAGCCCAGTGCCTTACCGACTTCATCGCAGAATACGCAGGAGACCAAGAGGAAAAGCCAACTACATGGGAACTCTATGTAGATGGATCCTTAAATAAGACAGGAAGCGGTGCAGGAATAATATTAGTGGATGAAAGAGGGACCCAAATAGAGGTTTCCCTCAAATTTGAATTCCCAGCTTCAAATAATCAGGCAAAATATGAAGCCCTGATTGCTGGGTTGAAGCTAGCAGAAGAAGTCGGTGCTACAAAGATGATGATATACAGTGACTCACAAGTGGTGACCTCCCAGACAAGTGGAGAGTATCAGGCAAAGGACCCAAATATGAAGAGGTACTTGGAAAAAACTCTGGAACACCTTGAACGCTTTACAGAAACCGAGGTCAAACACATAACTCGGGATCTGAATAGCAGGGCAGATGCCCTATCCAAGTTAGCAAGTACCAAGCCAGGAGAGAATAACAGAAGCCTGATCCAGGAAACTCTCCAGGAACCCTCCATAGTAAAAACAGAAGACAAACAAGAGGTCCTTGAGGTAACCGGATTAAACCTCGGATGGATGAACCCCTTGTCAAATACATGAAATTCGATATCCTTCCCAAAGAGGAAAAAGAAGCCAAGAAAATCCGAAGGGAAGCACAACATTATACTTTGGTGAAAAATATTCTCTACAGAAGGGGGATATCAACACCATTGCTAAAATGCATGCCGACCTCAAGGACCACCGAGGTGTTAGAAGAAGTCCACAGTGGGATCTGCGGAAATCATCTCGGAGCAAGGTCACTAGCCAAGAAAGTGATTCGAGCTGGATTCTACTAGCCGACCTTGCGGAAAGATGCCATAGAATTTGTGAAAAAGTGTCAACCATGTCAGATGCATGCAAATTTCTATGTGGCTGCCCCGGAAGAGCTCATCAGTATCACTTCTCCATGGCCCTTCGCAAAATGGGGAATGGATTTGTTAGGTCCTTTTCCCCAAGCGCCAGGACAAGTCAAATACCTGATCGTGGGAATAGATTACTTCACAAAGTGGATAGAAGCAGAACCATTGGCCACCATCACCGCTCAAAAAAGCCGGAGGTTCCTCTACAAAAATATCATCACTAGATATGGGATACCTTATTCCATTACCACAGACAATGGAACCCAGTTCACCGACTCTACCTTCAGAAGCCTAGTAGCCAATTTGAAAATTAAACACCAGTTCACCTCGGTAGAACATCCGCAAGCCAATGGACAAGCCGAGGCAGCCAACAAAGTCATACTGGCAGGATTGAAGAAAAGATTACAAGATGCAAAAGGAGCCTGAGCTGAGGAGCTCCCACAAGTGCTATGGGCCTACAAGACAACCCCTCAATCCGCCACTGGAGAAACGCCCTTCTGACTAGTCTATGGCGTAGAAGCCATGATACCAATAGAAATCAAGGAACAAAGCCCAAGGGTGATTCTCCATGACGAAGTCGGGAACATACAGGGACACAAAGAGGAACTCGATTTACTCCCCGAAGTCCGAGAAGAAGCCCAAATAAGAGAAGCAGCGTTGAAGCAAAGGATGACTACAAAGTACAACAAAAAAGTCATTCGAAGAACATTTGCCCCAAATGACTTGGTCTTGATCAGAAACGACATTGGAGTCAACAAATCAGGGGAAGGAAAACTCGCTGCTAACTGGAAGGGACCATACAAAGTCAATGAGGTCCTAGGAAAAGGTTATTATAAAGTGACCGACCTGAACGGCACCGAGTTACCGAGGTCGTGGCATGCTTGCAATATGAAAAGGTAATATAGTTAAAAGCGAACTCTACTCCCTGATGTACTCTTTTCCCAACTTCATGATTTTTTCCCAAAAATAAAGGGTTTTTTTCTGGAGGAGGGTTTTTAACGAGGCATCACAGTAGAGGCTAAGGGAAATAAGTTGGCAAAAACCCTTAGTAGCAATAAAGTACCTCCCCAATAAATAAAGATCTTTACATTTTACAAACATCTCTTATAAATTCCTTTCTGTTTTCTCTTTCTTTTCTACGAAACGCGCCGACTTAAGCTCGACAAAACGTGAAAATCCCATGAACCGACCTAGATGGTCGTCAGGATAAAACGACGAGGTACAAGTCGGTGTAAAGAGGTTATATAAGTTGATCGTAAGAAACTCGGAAACACTCCGACTCATAAGTCGAAATGAAAACCCGAGTAGAGAAGCTCGGAAACACTTTGACCCGTAAATCGAAATGAAAAACCGAGTAGAAGAAAAACGCATCACAAAAATAACCTAAGACATAAAAGCTCAATAAACCACAAAGTTGAGTATAAAGGAATAGTGGAAAAGAGAGATTGAAAAAACCTAAGGCCAAAAGACTGTCAAGCTCATAAAGACAGACAAGCCAAAGAAAAGGTTTTTCAAGAAAAAGGTCGGAGAAATTTTCTAAATCAAACAAAAAAGCATGCACACAAAAGGTAACTTAAACCCTTATAAAAAAAGGGGTATTTCTTTGCTAAACATAAAACCCTTATCTAAAAAAGGGTATTTATAAATATTTTGTTTACGGCCTTAAAAGGCCAGAAGAAATTGTTCAGTTACCACTACCACCATAAACAACAAAGAGTTTAAAAAAGGGGGGGACCCACAGGCCGGGCCCCATATAGCCAACAAATTTTTAACTATCACCACCGGGAGTAGTAGGATCACCACCAGAATCAGGAAGAGGAGTCGAAGCACCATCAGGACCAGGGAGAGAGGTACCTACAGGAGTTGGAAGAGAAGTCTCGGGAGTCTCGGAAGAACTCAGAGCATTGTCTGGACGGGGAGGAGACTCTATGATTCTCTGACCCCGAGTCTTCAACTCGGACTCAGATACAGGTCGGGGAGGAGACACAATGGCCCCATTAATAACAATTTTGTCAGGGTCCAAAGGAGAGAGATCCAAATCGGGAGCAAGGACGCCGACTTGCTCCTTGAAAATCCTCCAAGCCTCCTCGGCTCCCTCAGCAATAGAGTCCTCTAACTCGGCATAAGCAGTCTGAGAATTCAACAAGTCCTTCCTCACCTCTATGAGATCCTTGAATAACTCTCCTGTGCCTTTTTTCTCAAGCCCTCCTCCATATTGCATTGGGCTTGTAACTTGCTCCCCTCTTCCCGAAGGTCATCCCTCTCCTTCCTCAATTTAGCGACCTCCTCCTTCAACTCCTTCTCATGTTTCTGATATATGAGAAGCCTCTCCTCTAACTTTTCAACCCTCAAAGTTGAACCCAGAGAGTTAAGAGGAGTCTTTTCAAAAACATCAAGAAACTTGGTGCACACTGCCGCCGCCCTGACACTCTCCTAAGCCAGAATAGTGAGGTGGTTCCGGACAGAAACATCATCCATACCTATACGGGTATGGGGATAGATGTGTTTCCGGACAAATGCAGGAGCATCCACCTTAGCCTCACCTTCAAAAGAAGAGGAAGACTCTAAAGTCTTACGCTTCTTCTTCTCCGGCTCAGAAGAAGGTCGGGGGGGAGGGGGCGGCTGAGAAAAAGCCGAGGAGGAAATAACAATAGGCCGAGAAGGGGTCCCCAAATTTTGAGAGGAGGAGGAGGAAGAGAGGAGCTAGTTACCCTGGCACCGCCAGCCCTGGCGTGAGATCTTGCCCTAGCCTCCTGGACTCTCTGGTAAGATTCGCTGGAATTCTTCTTCGCCATCTCTGTAAAAGAAATTATTAGCCAAAAAATTCAGACAAGTCGGAAAAACAAGATACAAGTCGAAAACAAAGTATAAAAGACAAAGGCTACCTAATTGTGCCTGGACAAAGGCCGGCGACCCCTGGAGAAATTTTTTGGTATCCAGATATGGAGCCCTCCCCCACACTTCTCAAAGAAATCCCACAGTGGCCGCCTCCACCTCATCCAAGTCATCCAAACCATATTTCTCGCAAGGGGAGGCCTCCAACCAATACAGAGGAAAGCGAGGAACAGAATTTTCATCCAGGAAAAAGGGGTGGTGACCCTCTACACCTTGAACTTTGAAAAAATAATTTTTAAAGTCATGGAAAGATTCATCAAAAAGGGTAAAAACTCTCCGACCTTGTATGGCTCGGAAAGACACCCATTGCTGCTTGTTATTTAGCCCACTGAAGGGTTTGGTCATATGGAAAAAATAGAAGAAAATCCTCAAAGAGGTCGGAAAATCTAAGGCGTGGCTGATAAACTGGTAAATTTTCAGAAAACCCCAAGAATTGGGGTGAAGTTGGGTAGGAGCAACTCGGCAGTGACGCAAAACAGCTATTTTAAAATCAGAAAATGGAAGAAAAACACCCAAACGGGTAATCATGCTTTCATACATATAGAAAAAATGAGGAGCCTCCTCAGTATCCCTCCCAAAACAAACCCGGTCTTCCAGACCCGGGACCACCAATTCATACTTTGGCTCATCCTCCTCAGAAGTACAAATATGGTGATGAGTGCGAAGGTTGGTGAGGAACTCGGCATCGACCAAGGGTTCCTCCCCCAAGACCGTAACATCAACCCACTGAGCAAGAACCTCTACAGAAGACATTTTTTCCCTAGGGTACGATGTAAACCTACAAAGGGAAAAGGAAAAAGAATAAAAAACGAGAGTCCCTAAGGGGCATGAAATCTAAACAACCTACGACGTCACCCTCTCCCTCGCCAAAGAAAATAAAAGGCATGCAGAAGCACTTGGTAAAAGGGAAGAAAGAACCAACTTTTGCCTGAAAAGAAGTAGAGGAAGATGAAAGCCTTCAACGAAGAGTACCCCACGAACAGAAACGAAAGTATTCCATGAATAGATGAAAAGGGAAAAATTTTTGAAAAATCGAAGAAAGGAAACAACGAAGGAAGAGGGAAGCATTTATAAGTACGTTAGGGGCATAATGGTAAAAATGGAAGTGGTCATTAATGAATGCACCGTTACCAAGGTAATTAATACCTACACACACCCCTAACGGACGCGACATTTGATTAGATGTAACTGTAAAAATCAAAAGTCACGAAAATTCACGTCGACTGCAAACGAATCACGTCGGTTCCCTCACAAGTCGGTTACGACCCCGAGTAGAATACTCGAACCCAAACCTTAAAGGAAATTGGGCTCGAGTAGGGGCACTGTTCATACCCTGGCCCAATAGTAAAGGCCCAGGTCCAAACGAAAGGCCTAATCCAAAGGATTGAGCCTCACCCAGCACCGATCTTCGTCTTACGAAGTCGGTCATCACCACGACTTGCTCCAAAGAAGTCGGGACGAAGGTTAGCTGGCAGATAAGCACTCATTCAAATGAGTAACTGCCCCTAAAATCTCTCTACCCACTTCCAGGAGCTATATCTCAACTTTCCTAAGATAAAGGGACGGTTATCCACCTTAAAAGGTGAAACTACTTCAGCGGTGGTTATTGGTTCACCACTATAAATGCACTGACACCCCTCAGGTATCTCTAAGTTCCAATACATTCTAAAACCTGCTTAATCCTTTGCTGACTTAGGCATCGGAGTGTCTTTGCAGGTACCACCCCCCATTCTCTCT
This sequence comes from Arachis hypogaea, assembly GCF_003086295.3. Lineage (NCBI taxonomy): Eukaryota > Viridiplantae > Streptophyta > Magnoliopsida > Fabales > Fabaceae > Arachis > Arachis hypogaea. The sequence continues at coordinate 105,250,818 of NC_092039.1, forward strand.
CACACACAAGTCGGAATGAGGCTCCCAGACGTAAACCAAGTCGAAGACCACACTCCTCCAACGCTTGGGCCTCACAAACAAGCCCAACCACCGTCCGGTTCTAGGTAAGCCCCGGAACAGGTCCCTATACCAATTTTTTTTTAGTTGGGTCCCTATAAAATTAAGCTAATTACTACTAAGAGGGACTTAATTGAAAAAAATTTAGTGCAGGAATCCAATTAAAAAGAAAAAAAGTATAGGACCTAATTGAAAATTTCACAAAACTATAGGGACCAACAGAGTAATTAAACCTAATAATAAAGTCTTAATTTTTTTAAAAAAATCAAATAAACTAAACCAATTCAAATAGCAATAGTTTGGATTGGATTGAATCAGATTTAAAAATAAAATCAAATCGATTCAATCCAAATGCAACAAATTATATATTTCGGTTCATATTATTTTTCTTTTAAAACCTATCCAAACACCTCTTGGTGAACAACTTACTTATGATTTCTGGTACATGATTACTTCCTAATTATTCTATTTATTGGCCACTTTTTTATTCTAATTCAAAAAAAGTGTTGTAATTATTGATGTTGTTTAACTGGATTAAATTTTCATAGTGTCTCTCCCAGGCTATGAATTATTAGAAACAAAGCGCACTGTATGAAACAAATGGTACAAAATATTGGTGTTCATACGAAGAGGAAGTTATTTGTTTTGTGGTGGTTATTTTGTTTTGACAATGTTTTTTTACATGTTTGTTTTTTTTAAGAATCTGTTGTAAATATTTTATGACAAATTATTTATTTTTTAATGACAATACCGAAGAAAAATATTTAATTAATCGTAAGATATTTGTCTCATCTCTTCTTTTTGGATTCAGTATGTTAATAACAATCTAAAAAAATATATTAAAGAGACTGGAAATTAACTTACAAAATGTGATTCCATTTTCAGGAACGGAAATGCCAATAATAGCTTTTGGAAACGGAAGTTTCGCTAAGCAAAACCCCATGCTTCAAGAGTTCTTTTCTGCCAGCACTTTTTTTCTCCACCTAAGAGTCATTTTGTCGGTATCTGGAACTACTATCCTAGGATACTCGCAATGTAAAAAACATTTCACGTACATCCAATTATATATTAAGAAAGTATTGGGAATCAATACTAATTGTGTATAATGTGTATAATGGATTAAAAAAAAGATAAAATTACAATTAAAAATTAGATCATTAATTAATTATTTAATTTCAAATTTTAAAATTCAAAAAATTAGGATTAATATTTAAAGTTTTAAACTCATTCATACTACGTACGGTTATTTCTAATCTTACCGTAACCTCCAATACACGTTCAAAACTCACCGTCATCTTCTCCGGTCCTCACCTCGCATCACTGAATTCCTCACCGACCAAACCGACGCCGCCACATCCTCCCACCAACACCATCCTCACCTCCATCGGTCAACCCGACGCGCCTCGCCCTCCGACGCTCAACCAAACGTCGCTGCCGCTTTTTCACACGCCTCTCTTCCGAACCGGTTTCGTTTTCTCCCATTCTTTCAAGCCTTTTCTCACAGATGATACCACCTTACTCTTCTTCTTCTTCGGATCCAAGCATGGTTAGCTTCTTTTAGATTTGAGCCCTATGCTTCATAACTGTGCCGCTTTCGTCATGCCTAGTCCTTCAAAACTATGTTACTTTCACCACAATAGTTGTTTCTTCTATTTATTCATCTTCTTCTTCTATTTTAATGGTCAATTTAGGATGATCATTTTAGTAGGTATGCGGATGATTATTTTTATCCTTAAATGGATGGTTATTTTTACTAAGGGTGAGTGGGGTGTGGCGAGCCAAGTAGCGACGGTGAAATGGGATGATTATTGATGAAGGTGGAGTGGCCGCCGTTGAAAAAGAAAAGAGTATGCGAGTGAAATGCTTTAGTAAATTAGAATTTCAGATCGTTATTTTTTTAAAATAACTAACTGGATTTTTTAAAAATTTGAAATTTAAAATTGGAGAATTTGAAATTTTTTGTGAAATAATTGAATGAGAATTTTTGAATTTATTATTTATTTCTATTGGACTAAATAACTAACTCATTATACACATTATCAAAAGTTTTCATTGCCTCCCCAGCATGATTCATATATATTACAATTTTAACATAAAATAATTATTTCTCACATACACTTATTACATGAATAGTAAATTAATATCCTAAAATTTGATATTATTGAATAATTATATATAATAATATTTTACTATATCAATGCATTAAAATTAAAATGTGTAATATTTATAGTATCTTCTAACTAGACGACAATGAGCAGGCTTGTTCAATTTCGTGCAGATCAAGAATATAGCTATGGTGCTATGTAAGTATGACCTTAGTTCCTGCATTAAATTATAAGGTATACCAATTTTGATGATTCTTTACTCATAAGCTTATTTTGTGATTGATTTTATTTTGTTTGAAATTATTTTATTTTATATTTTTCATGCAAAGGAAGTAATATATGATGGGCAGATCAATGGAGAATGTTGAATCTGAGTTCGAAGATTTTGAGGCAATGGTGATACTATTTTACTTCAAGATCCTAAAAAAGATTCATGCATCATGATTTGATGAAAAGATAAAAAACAACGTATCTTTTCGCTAACGATTACAAATTTCAATTTTTAAAGATTGTACGTAAAGATTGTGTTACAAAATCCCTTATAGAATTAAATAAAATGTGTTAGTCTTTTCTTTGTTAATATGTAATACCAATATCTCAACTCTAAAGCTATAAATAAAAAGTCAAGTTATATAGATGCATTCTTATAGTATGTATTAAAGTTAACAAAAACAATACAAATATACAGTGAAGAAGTGGAACTTAATGAAATGATTGGATTTAAAATTTATTCTAAATTTTTCATAATTCGTTCTTTCATATAGATACATTCTTTGTATGAGAAATACATGTAGATATGAAAAAATCTTTGCCTAAATCATAAAAAAATTTCTTTTTCCATTCCCGAACCATATGTCCATCATCAACTAACTAAAGATGCTTTCCAATTTTATATGAATACTTAACATAAATTTTAATTTTATCTTTTATTATTTAAATATATTTTCTTACATTTACTTATTTTTATTCCTTCTTTTCTCCAACAATTCCACCACTACCACCACAGCTAACAACGCCGCCACCACCATTGTTATCACTGGTGCTGCTGCTACCACCATCACCATATTTATCTTAATTATCAAAAGATAAATTTTGTTGAAAGAAAGAGATGGATCTAAAGGTAATGCTTCCTTTAGCTGCAAGACATCTTGAATTCAAAAGAAAAACATAAGTTATATGTACATTGTTAAGAAATTTTTTGTATACAAACATGTTTTGTATAGCAAACAAATTAAAAGAAAATGTAATTACCTACTCAAGAATCATAATAAAATATTTTGATATTTTATTGACTTAATTTAATATTGTCATAGTTATTATCACCATCTGTGCATATGAAATTGATAAACCATCGAAATAAGTAATGAATTTTTGCCATGGCATTGGCAAAGAAAGGAGTCATTATTAGTACTAAAGCTATTTAGACAATACATAAGATTAACAAATTATATAATGTCTCAAAATTTTTCAATCATCCTATTTATAATGGTTTTACCGAATAGAAGTTGACATTATTCATATGGAAGGACAGTAAACAAAATTTTAGAATAAATTTTCAAGTCAAAATGCATTAAATGAGAATATTTTCTTTATTATGGGGCACGACTTTTATAAAATTTAGTGTAAAAAATGAACAAGTTGAATAATAGTAATTAATGTCCTGCTTTATATTAAATTCCACCCTTTATACATTTTTTTTCTTTTAATTGGGTTCCTACACTTTTATTAGTTTTATAATTAAGTCCTTTATAGTGTAAAAAATAATAGACTTAACTAAATATTTCTTTTTAAATTGAAGGTATTCATAATTAAAAACTTAACTAGATCTTTGACTACATCTATCTTAGGAGAAATATTTTATTAATTTTAACGTTTTTTTTATATGAAAAGGATCTAATTACAAATTTAAAAGTAGTATAGGACTCAACTAAAAATATATATATATATATATATATATATATATATATATATATATAGGAACCTAACTGGAAATTTAATGAAACTATAGGACCAAAAGAATAATCAAACCTATTGTATATTAGTATTATTGCATTCTATCCATCATGAAAAAAAAAAAGTTTCTTTTTTCCGGTTTAAAAGCTTGGCTTGTTTAGGTGAGCTTTTGAGGGAAAAAAATCGAGTTGTTTTTTTTTTTATTTTTAGAAAAGTAAAAGTAATTTTATGTTTGGATATTTCATGCAAAAATACCTTTTTATCTATCAATTATGTTTAGACACAATAATATAAAAGTACTTTTTGTTTATTTATTATGTAAAATAATTTTTTTTAAGAAAAAATATCTTTTTAAAAATATGTAAAGTGTGCTTGTTTGGGTGTCATTAAATAGATAAAAAAAATTTATTGAAAAAAGATTTTTTAACTGTTTGGTAAATTTTTAATAGTAAAAATAAAAGTATTAAAAAATATCTTTTTTAAAAAATTATAATTTACATTTTTTAAAAAAATCTTTTTTCTTTAAAAAAAATATTTTTCACATATAAATAAATAAATAAATAATTTTATATTATTGTATCCAAACATAATTGATAGATAAAAAGATCTTTTTGTATGAGATATCTAAATATAAAATTACTTTTATTTTTTTAAAAAATCTTTTAAAAAAATAACTCGAAAAAATATAATTTTTTAGACTAGTTATTTAGGGGATTACATTATTTATCATGTAATATTTTAATATAAAATACTTATTTTTGTTTTTTTCTCTAAAATATAAAAAACTTTAGTTTTAGCTTTTGTAGTTAATTTGTTCCGTTAAGTATTTGATGTAACACGTTAAATAGTAATGTGACCAGCTGCAATATTAACATTAACATGCAAGATGTATTATATAAATATTTAACAAAAGTGTTCCAATTCAATTTAAATTGAAAATCGATTAAAATTGCACTAATTTAAATTAGATCATATTTTATTTTTTAACAAATTAAACTACATAGATTAGATCGGATTTTATATTCACTTCTCAAAACTAAACCAATTCAAAAAATGTGATATAATATTATTATTTTATTTTTAAATTTAAACTGAACATATAATATATATAATTTGTTATCTATTTTTATCTTATTTATATATTATTTGAATTTTTTTTGAAATAAAATAAAAAAATTATTATTTTCTTAAACACAATTTTTGAATTTTAATTCCCCAAATACGATTTTTTTTAGAGCAAGCGCCGCACCTCGGCAACGGTGAACTCTACTCAAATTTTTAAAAACCCACGTTTTTAATCCATATCATCGTCTCCAAAATAGTATATAGATCTCCAAACAGTATATAGGAGTATACAAAATACACAGACAATAAGCATGGCTTCTTCAAGAATTTTTTTAATTATAAATTTTAAAAAACCAAGCCATATTTAACAATGGCAACTAGTATCATCGTCTCCAAAAATACATAGATACACCGGAATAAGCAATATTTAACAAGAATTTTTTTTAATTTTAAATTAAAAAATAACTATTTTCCAAAAATAACATCCGACTTATTCCTGTGTACTCTCATGTACTACGGAGACAATAATAATGGTTACCATTGTTAACTTTCTAACTCAATCTAATATATGTAAGACCCCAGATTTTGAAAATTTAAACTATTTATGATTTATTTTATTTATTTGAGAATATATTTTCAAAAATTTTTATATTGAGTACTTTCTTATTATTGATTTAAAGTTTTAGTGATCAAAAAAATAATGAGAGCTTTATCTGCTTTAATTTGAATAATTAGATTTTGAATTTTATTTTATGATTTAAAGAAAATTAATTCAGTTATCTCTAGTTATTGAATTAGAGTATTTATTTAAAAACAAATTTGTAAATTGATAATTAATATAGTATTTTTATAAATATTAGTATTGGATTAAAATTAGTTTTGAAGGTTGTGGTAGGCTTAGAGAAGGGGGGTTGAATCTATGCCTTCCTTTTAAGTTGCTGTTATAACCCTTTTAGATATACACTTTCAATTCTGATTCTGTTTGTACTCAGCAGCGAAAATTTATTAGACAATTTATTTTTGTCTCATGAATATCAGAAAACAGAACATAGCAGAAAAGAGAAAAGCTAACACCAGCATATATCCTGGTTCGGTTGCCTTGTGCTATGCAACCTACGTCCAGTCTCCTCCACAACAATGGAGGAATTTCCACTATAGTTAAAAGTATTACATATACCAATTTTCCATTCAAGTTCTAACCTAACTTGACGTTGGCTATGCTAACACCTAACTATTCACTCTTAGTGCTAACCCAACTAAGAAAGGGATACCTAACAGGTACAAGATACAAGACACTTAACCAATATAAAAAAAATCAGAAAATAACTCTAGACTTTTCTCTCAAGTGTATCACTCTACCTTTTTTCACTCATGGCTTTTACTTGAGCTTTCTTACAATGCTTTTTCTCACAAGAAATTACAGAAAGATAAACTTAGAAAAGTACATTACAATCAGTAAAACGTGAAGGAGATTAACTTCATCAACAGCCTTTGTGCTATGCGAAAACCAGATTAGCAAGCCTCTGATTCAGTTCTTCATACTGGCGGAATGCACCTTTGATTAGGTTATATTGTCCAATTAGTTGAACTCTCTCAAAGAACACTTCTCAGAACAAAACCTCAATACTCTGGTTATCTCTCCTTGCCTTCTGAATGAACAGCAAGCTTCTTTTATCTCCTTGCATGTTCCTTGATCCTTCTTCCAAGGTCAAACACCTTGAGCCTTGAGCTTCACCAACCCACAGATTCACTTTTTCTCCTTAATCCCCAGATTAGAAACTTTGCTTTTGACTTCTTCATCTTGACCGAAAGCCATAAAGTAGCAACCACACGAGTCTTCCAATAGTCAACTTGATCTGAGCCCTTGAAAACTAACTTGGTCCCCAAGTTATGTTTAAGACCGTAGATACACAGCATAGGAGAACAGAAACTAGTTTTCCTTTGTATCCCATATCGGATAGAGCAGAGAATTGGGAAGAAGAGAAGAAGATATGATGCATGCAAGAGGAAATGGGTTACCTTTAACCTAAGTTTGATTTGGTTTGAACTTGGTGATTTGACGTCTGCCTTTCAAGGTTAATCCTTCTCTCTCTTGCTTCTTTGGTGATTAGCTTAGGGAAGAAGCTCTTTCTCTCTTTCTAAATTTTCTGAGTTTCTGACCAACTCATAGAGGTGAACGTTACTTTTGGTTATACAAAAGAGAGGGATTTGCTTTTCTGAAATCAGATCGGGCTTGGATCGGGTAGTGATATGCTTGGCCTGTTTTGATTTATTTGGCTTCTTTCTTTACTTTTCCTTGGGCTCTTAATTTTGCTTTCAGCCCAACATCCTTGCTGATTGCTTTTCATTCCATTTGGGCTATTGAATTTTGGCCTGTAACAATAAACAATTAGTAATAAGTAATTATAATTAATCAACATTAATTATATATTTTGTCCAAAAATAATGTTTGTCATCACTAATTAATTTTGTTGATTTCTTAACTCAACAATCTCCCCCTTGATGACAAACATGATTTAAGCAATAATCAAAAGGAAATAAATTTGAGTAAGGTTTAGAAACTCCCTTTGATTGTTGTCATTTGTTTTTATGTTGCTCCCCCTTTCCTTTTCAGAATTAGCTCCCCCTGAATTAGCTGTGCACATTAATCTTGTCTAAGGGATATCACACAAGCAACACCACATTATTAGCCCAACATCAAGCTAATATTAGCAGCTAAAAGATTTAACATGTGATTTCAAATATTAAAGTAGCAATCAGACAAAAAATCCCAAAAGAAATATTAGTAGCTACAGTAATGCCAAAAAAATTTCTAAGGACACACATTTACTCCATCCTATTGCTTTTACTCCCCCTTTTGTCATCAAGGGCGGATAATAAGCATTATCAACAAAAAAATGCCTTGTATCCTGCAGAAAAGAGTTAGATCACAGTTCAAAGAACTAACTAAACTACCAAAAGTGCAGCAGTATTTAGAGTTATTACAGTCATCCAAAAAAACTGGTAAACAGTAGTAAAAAAAACATAAGTCATGAGATAAAACAGAAAGCAGCAGTAGCAGTTTTCATGAGACAATTCCTAGGCATCAGAACCATTCCCCCCCGAATCAACTTCCTCTTCAACATCAGTGGCAGGGTCTTCATCCTTTTGAAAGTTATCAATGAAGGTCATGAACACAGCCACTCTATCCCTTGATTTCTTTAGGAAATTCTCATGCTTGCTAGCTAATTTCCTTTGCTCTTTGCTCATCGCAATCATGTGATTTGATTGGGAAACAAACTCCTGAACAACATCTTTTACCACATTCAGCAAGGCAGATTTCTTCCCAGTAGAGATGGATGTACCCTCAGTGGAGAGAGAAGAAGAATCCTCAGCGGCGATGGAGGCAAGGCGGCGGCGCAGGCAGCAACGCTTCCCTCCTCTGCGCTACCTCTTCTCCTTCGACGACTCCTCCCTCTCTCGCATGCGGTTCCTTGCATTGATGGCGACACAGCAGCCCGACGGTGATGGTGGCGTGATGATTTGGTGGTGGGGAGACGAAGACGCGTGGCTTCACAAATGGTGAGGCGCGACGCCGGCGCAGGATAGCCCCCCGCCTCTCCTCTGCCTCTAGTCGTCAGCTCTCACTCTCGGATCTCTCTATGTATGTGTCTGTGTGCATGCTTGTTTATTGGTTGTGTGTGGTGTGTGGTGAGTCTTAGAAGGGTAGGGAATAGCATTGGTGAGTGATGGTGGGAGTGAACGTGACTCATTTTGGGATGAACGGGTGTGAAGGAGGGTTACGTGTGTGTGTGTGTGGGTTTAGGGTTAGTGAAATTACGGTTTGGAATTGAAAATTTTGGGTTTTGTATTTGAAATTGGGTATTTTGGATAATTTAGTAATTTTAATAAAATTAAAGGCAATAGAGTAATAATTTAAAATCAAATTTAATCAAATAATAATATCTATGAAAATACTATTTAATTATCAACTTACAATTTATTTTTCAAATAAAGACTCTAATTCAATAATTAGAAATAATCAAATTAATTTTTTTTAAATTATAAAATAAAGTTCAAAATCTAATTATTCAAATTAGTGCATATAAAATTCTCATTATTTTTAAATCACTAAAGCTTTAAATCAATAATTAAAAGTACTCAATTAATACAAAAATTCCTTAAAATATGCTTTCGAATAAATAAAAAAATCATAAATAATTTATTATTTAATTATCAAAATCTGGTGTCTTACATCCTACCCCACTTATAAAAATTTTCGTCCTCGAAAATTGATATAAGATAGAAAAGATTTGCATCAACTTCACTTTCAGAAACATAAAAAAAAAAAAAACAGAAAAGTTTGGCACGTTTAGTTTTGTTCAAATGTGAAAGAAATCATATCTTATGAATGATAAGATATGATCAGAAGTAATTCAAAGCACATCTTAAGAAGTAAGTTCGAAACAAAGAATTTCACTGCAAACAATCAAGGAAGAGTTAACATCAAACCACGTTGGTACGAATAAGAATTATATGTTGAAGCGAAGTAACCCCTAAAACTTAACTTCTAACGTTCTTAAACCCCATGATTTACGTTTACTTATTACTTTTATTTCGTCTATGATAACCCGTTAGTACTCTCACATACATAAATCATTAGCATTACCTCCGTTTGTTCGTAAATCTAATTGCCTACCTGTCCTCCTTTAAATATTATCTTTGACTTTTTTCTGTACTTCTCTTCGAGGACCTTATTTTCTCAGTTGGAGTTTAAACCTGTTTTAATATAACAATTTTCGAAGACGAAAATTTTTGTAAGGTGGGTAGAATATAACATCTCAGATTTTTGAAAATTAAGTAATTAGTTATTTATAAGTTATCATATTATATTGAGATTTTATTTTTAAGAAATTTATTTTTAATAAAGAATAATTAAATAAAATTTTATGATTATTGAAATTTAATTTAAATATAATTTATTCTATTAATTTAAACTATTTATTAAAAACTATTTTGATAGGCAAAAATTAAGTTAATCTTTTATAGTTATTATTATTATTATTATTATTATTATTATTATTATTATTATTATTATTATTATTTACTTCTTTCTTTTGGCCAAAGCCATTGAGAAAACATGAATAAAGAAAAGCCAAATGTGGCTCATGTACAAGTATATATATATATATATATATATAACTAATGTCATTAAGGGACTAAGACAGAAATGAGCGCGGCTTGCATGCTATTATACTTATATATACTCATGACACCTAATAATACTTTCACACTACAAACTATCATTCATTAGCATCATTTTCTTTTATCACTTTTATTCATTATAGTCGAACTCTTTAGAAAGAAAAAGAGAAATAAATGTCGTGGCTTATATGTATACATATATCTATGCAACCATGACACATGTTACATTCATTTAATAACCAATGACACCTAATAAACCTTACTACCACAAATCCTTTTTACTTTCTTTTCCTTCATGCATCACCGAACCAACCTTGAAAGAAAAAGAGAGAGTAAGCCGTGAGTGAGAGGAATCAGAAACCATGGAACCTTACCCCTTTCGAGTTCAATTTCTTATGATTTGTAACTCCGATAAAAAATTTAATCCGATAAAAGTGTTCGTATATTCTTTCTCTACACATTGACGTCATCTTTGTCTGGTAGAAGTTGACAGTGACGTAGCTCATCTTCTCTTTGAGTTCGGCTAACTAGAGTTCTAGGAAGTACAGACGATTTCTGACGCTTTCTCCTTCAGCAGCTCGGTCAAAAAGTTTTTTCGAAACTTTCGATAATTTTGATTTCATATGAAGATAGGGGTTTTCTTTTGAAATTAACTGTTTTAAATTATGAATACCACGGAAGTCTAGTGGATATTTGTAAATAATTTGTGATTGCTTGGAATGACTGAATGATGAGTTTGAATTGAAACTGTGATTGATATTAGTTTTGTGATTGATATTGGTTTTCTGATTTTGATGGAGTTGTTAAAATCCTAATTTTGTGTGATTATGATGAATTGGTTGAGTTGTGGCTGTAAAAGGTGATTAAATTAGTGTTACTTGTTAAATTGTAATATGATGAGTTAATTATTGAAGAAACTGTCGTATTAATAATCGTTGAATGGAGTTAGATTTGAGTTTGGTTTGGAAAGTGATGAATTTGAGGGAGCCCGCATGGGTGGTGAAGTCCAATTTTTAAGAGGAGATTCTGCCCAATTTTATATAAAATTAACCAAAAAATGGTTTTATTTCAAAAATCTGATTTATAAATTTATCTTGAAACATGATTTTATAGTGGAAAATATTTTATTTACATATTTACTCATATTGAGAAATAGATTTTGTATTGAATATTTGTTTTATTAGTAATAAATTGAGAGTTAGAAAATATTTTCACATTGGAACTAGTTGGATTTTTAGTTGGATTTTTAGATTTATAAATGCTTTGGATACTGGACTTGATCTGCTGGTTTATCGGAAGTAATCTGTGAGAATTGAAAATAAGTTTTTAGTATTGAATTTGATTCATTTGAGTTATCAAAAATGTTTTTTTTTTGAGAATTAGAAATGGTTTGGTTGGAAACCTGAAAGAATGAGAAAAGAACATAGCACGTGTGATTATGAAATGTTTAAAAGGTCATGAGAGGGTGACGAAAAGTAAATAGTTATGGTTTAGGGTTGAGGGTTTAGGGTTTGTTAAGCTGTGGGCTTTATATGTGTATCATTGTGTGGGGATGCCCGTGTGTATGGAATGGCTTCCAGGAGAAAGTTGTAACACCCTAACTACCAAAGCTCGCGCTTCCGGCTGCGCAACTCTGATAGCTCGGACATTACGACGACACTTATACTATTTAATACTAAAATATGAGCCTGTTTAAATACTTTAAACCGCAATACCATTCCCAAAAATACTTTCGTTCGATAACGTACATCCAAAGAAACCATACAACTTACAAAAACTCATAAAGAGTACATCCATATATATACATACATATACAAATAATATTACAGACATTAACCAGTACAATTCCTATCCCTCTTACAGAATATATCAAGATAAAAGCGAGGGTACAATAATTAATAATCTAAAGCAATACAGAACATCACAACAATAACTAAATAAATTCTTCGTAACTTCTGCGCCCATATCCTGAAAGGGGAAAATTGTAAGGGGTGAGAACATCATCCTCGAAAGGGTTCTCAGTAGAGGGTTTTTAGGAATTACTGTAATAGGATACATGAAGATAAACCGTACCAGTGATTTAATAACCATCTTATGCCTCTTTTCAAAAATAACAGTTTACAAATAAAGTAAAGTCAGAAATCTTTTCTGAAAGAGGAACCGTTCAATTTTCAAAACATCAAAACATTTCAAAAAGGTTTATCTATACTGAACCAAAATAACCTTTCATATCTTATTCCAAACTAGAACCACAAAAACCGAAATCAACCATCGGTCCATCTCAATCCAACCACAGCCCTAGGCCCAAACAATCCAACCACGGCCCTAGGCCCAAACAATCCAACCTTCAACCAAATCACCACAATCCAACAGAGTTCCAGTTGCAAACACAGATAGGAAGATGCAAGCACAAACAAACGGTTATTGCAAGTAGAACAATTAGCAATTAATCACATAGGCAAAACAAGTACAATATGCACACCCAAACAATGTCACATAGATGCATATGATGCATGCCTGTCCCTAGTGGCTGATGATATCATCTGTCGGTTACCAAGCCAACCCACGTGTCCGGTAGCTAACCCGGACACAGTCTCTCTGTTGCGCATTATTATCATTAGATGGTATTTGCGCCCTGTCGCCATTAGAGGGTATCTGCGCCCTGTCGCCATTAGAGGGTATCTGCGCCCTGTCGCCATTAGAGGGTATCGGTGCCCTGTCACCCTTACAACAGAGAGAAAACACAAGCATACTCGCTTACAACTTTCATCTCAGCCATTCGGCTTAAATTCACAAATCATTCAATTGCATACATGCATTTATATTCAATCATGGATCACCATCCATCTCAGCCATCCGGCTCACGGTTCAATTCAGAACCAACCAATTTATCAATAAATACAGCCCTTCGGCTTAAATTCATAATTCATAGCCAGCCATACGGCTTATAACTCGTTCGGCAATCAGCCATAAATCAATATCACACACAGCCATTCCGGCTCACGGTTCAATCCAGAACCAGCCAATATTCATAATCATACACAGCCATTCTGGCCCATAACAAAAACAGTACTTCCATCATTCAACATCATCAAATTCATAAAACCGGCAATTAAGCCATAACTCACTTTTCTCAAGCCATTTCACTTTGAAATCAAATTTCAACTCTTTTCAACCTTGGCTTTAAAGGATCTCATTTTCTCAAATCATCTCAGGCTCATAAGCCAAATTTTACTCAAAGTGAGTTCCCTTTTTAAAACAAAGCCAATCTCGGCATTCTCTTTCCAAAACTTCCAAAACCATGGCAAGTGAAGGATTTATTTCAAAGCATTCAAAATCACCCATCCAACAATGGGATTTTATAACAAAAGTTTCTCGGCAGAGTTCCAAGTCTTTAGGGAAGGTCAACCTATATCAATTCCTTAAAATTCATTGAAACTCTTAAAATCATAGATTTCTCGGTTCAAGTAAATAAAACTGAATTTACTATAAAACCGGCCATACAAAATCACAAGTATTTTATATAACACGTTAAATAGTAATGTAATGTGATCAATTGCAATATTAACATGGCAAGATGTATTATATAAAGAGAAAGTCTAAGAGGTCAGTATTTTTGTTGAAATTTGGCTAACACTTAACCATCGAAAAAAATGATTAATCCTATATTGTTAGATGTCATTTCACACCATTAAAAATATTCATGATGACTAATAAATAGCTAAACATTACAAATTCTGCTGCCCTTTAACACTCCTCTTATATAAATATTTATCAAAAGCACTCATCCAATCCAATTCAAATTAAAAATCGATTAAAATCGTACTAATTTAAATTTAAATTAGACCATATTTCATTTTTAACAAATTAAATTACATAAATTAGATCAGATTTTATATTCACTTCTCACAACTAAACCAATTCAAAAATGTGATATAATGTTATTATTTTATTATTAAATTTAAACTGAACATATAATATATATAATTTGTTACCTATTTTTATCTTATATATATAATATTATTTGAATTTTTTTCTGAAAAAAAATAAAAAAATTATTTTTTCAAACACCATTTTTGAACTTTAATTTTTTAAATACGATTGTTTTTAGAGCAAGTTCATCGCACCCGGCGAACTATTATAGAGTTTGCCTTACTCCGACAAATTCCACTCAAATTTTTAAAAACCCACATTTTTAATCCATATCATCGTCTCCAAAATAGTATATAGATCTCAGGATTTTTTAATTATAAATTAAAAAAATAAGCCATATTTAACAATGGCAACCATTATCATCGTCTCAAAAAATACACAAATACACCGAAATAAGCCATATTTAACAAGAATTTTTTTAATTTTAAATTAAAAAAATAACTATTTCTCAAAAATAAAATACGACTTATTCCTGTGTACTTTCATGTACTCTCGAGACGATGATAATGGTTACCATTGTTAACTTTCTAGCGAATTTGTCCAAATACAAAAAAAATAATTGTATTTGAGAAATTAAAGTTCAAAAATCATGTTTGAAAAAATAATAATTTTTTATTTTATTTTAGCGAAAAAACCATTATTATTCAGTAAATATTCTCTAAATATAAAATAAGAATTGTTTTACTAACTTAAAAAGTTATTCTTACTTTTAATAATAAGGTTTAATTACTCTATTGGTCCTTATAGTTCCGCGAAATTTTCAATTAGGTCCCTATACTTTTTTTCCTTTTAATTGAGTCCTTGCACCAAATTTTTTTTTAATTATGTCCCTACACTTTTTTTTCCTTTTATTTAGGTCCCTATACCAATTCGTTTTTTTTTAGTTGGGTCCCTATAAAATTAAGCTAATTACTACTAAGAGGGACTTAATTGAAAAAAAAAAATTAGTGCAAGGATCTAATTAAAAAAAAGTATAGGGACCTGATTGAAAATTTCACGAAACTATAGGGACCAACAGAATAATTAAACCTAATAATAAAGTCTTAATTTTTTTTAAAAATCAAATAAACTAAACCAATCCAAATAGCAATAGTTTGGATTGGATTGAATCAGATTTAAAAATAAAATCAAATCGATTCAATCCAAATGCAACAAATTATATATTTTGATTCATATTATTTTTCTTTTAAAACCTATCCAAACACCTCTTGGTGAACAACTTACTTATGATTTCTGGTACATGATTACTTCCTAATTATTCTATTTATTGGCCACTTTTTTATTCTAATTCAAAAAAAGTGTTGTAATTATTGATGTTGTTTAACTGGATTAAATTTTCATGCAGTGTCTTCCCAGGCTATGAATTATTAGAAACAAAGCGTACTGTAAAAAACAAATGGTACAAAACATTGGTGTTCATACGAAGAGAAAGTTATTTGTTTTGTGGTGGTTATTTTGTTTTGACAATGTTTTTTTACATGTTTGTTTTTTTTAAGAATCTGTTGTAAATATTTTATGACAAGTTATTTATTTTTTAATGACAATACCGAAGGAAAATATTTAATTAATCGTAAGATATTTGTCTCATCTCTTCTTTTTGGATTCAATATGTTAATAACAATCTAAAAAAATAGATTAAAAAAACTGAAAATTGACTTACAAAATGTGATTCCATTTTTAGGAACGGAAATACCAATAGCTTTTGGAAACGGGAGTTTCGCCAAGCAAAACCCCATGCTTCAAGAGTTTTTTTCTGCCAGCACTTTCTTTCTCCACCTAAGAGTCACTTTGTCGGTATCTGGAACTACTATCCTAAGATACTCGCAATGTAAAAAATATTTCACGTACATTCAATTATATATTAAAAAAGTATTGGGAATCAATACTAATTGTGTATAATGTGTATAATAGATTAAAAAAAAGATAAAATCACAATTAAAAATTAGATCATTAATTAATTATTTAATTTCAAATTTTAAAATTCAAAAAATTAGGATTAATATTTAAATTTTAAACTCATTCACACTACGTACGGTTATTTCTAATTTTACCGTAACCTCCAATACACGTTCAAACCTCACCGTCATCTTCTCCGGTCCTCACCTCGCATCACTGAATTTCTCACCGGCCAAACCGATGCCGCCACATCCTCCCACCAACACCATCCTCACCTCCACTGGTCAACCTGACACGCCTCACCCTCCGACGCTCAACCTAACGTTGGTGCCTCTTTTTCGCACGCCTCTCTTCTGAACTGGTTTCGTTTTCTCCCATTCTTTCAAGCCTTTTCTCACAGATGATACCACCTTACTCTTCTTCTTCTTTGGATTCAAGCATGGTTAGCTTCTTTTAGATTTGAGCCCTATGCTTCACAACCGTGCCGCTTTCGTCATGTCTAGTCCTTCAAAACTATGTTACTTTCACCACAATAGTTGTTTCCTCTATTTATTCATCATCATCATCTTCTTCTATTTTAATGGTCAATTTAGGATGATCATTTTAGTAGGTACGCAGATGATGTAAAACCCAGTTAATTAACGGCTAATTAACCCATAAATGAGAATTTATTCTAGAAAGCCCAAAATGTGATTTTTGTGGCTAGATATGATAGAGGAGGTTGAGACGAGAATTTCGGTACCAATTTTATAGAATTCGGACCAAGATTGGACCGAACGGGCCAAACCGGGCCAAACGGATCCAAAGTGGGCCCTTGGCCCAACTAAACTAAACCAAAACCCTAGTTTTCAGCACTCTCTCTCCTCACAACACACTCAAACACGCTGAAATTAGAGAGAAAGGGAGGAAGAACACTCTCTCAAGTTCTCTCCCTTGGTTGATCTTCAAACCACCATAACTTTTGATCTAGAGCTCCGATTGCCGCTCCGTTTGCGGCCATGCGTTCACCGCGGAGAGCCCTACAAAACTCATACAATTAATCTTGAGGTAAGCCACAAGTTTCTGTTCGAATTCCAGCCCTTATTTTCGAGTTTCATGGGTAAAATGTTGAGATTTTGGGTTCTTTGATGTTATAGGACCCAACTCTCTTGAAGGAGAAGGTTAATCTTGTCTCCTTGGACCTTGGGTGTGGTAAGATTCTCAACCCTAGTGTATTTTATTGTTTTATGATGTTTGGGTATTGAGATGTTGTGTATGGGTATGATGATTGTGGCTTAGGTTGTGTATATGTGAATATTGGAGCTTGATTGGTGATTTTGAAAAGCTTGGAAAGGGTTTGGTGGTGAAAAATCTGTTCTTGGAGGTATTGAGGCCTTGAGAGCTTGAGAAAAAGTGGTTTGGAAGTGCTCCGGTGGAGCTTGGGAAAATCGGCTAAGGTATGGTTTCGGTTTCCCGTATCTAATATGTAATGTGGTAGGAAATACTTAGGCTAGAGGCCCTAAGATAGGCATTGAATGGTTGATGTTGTTGAATGATTGAGATATATGATGTGGTCAAATATGTGATGATGATTAATGATGCCTTGATGGTATGATGTATGAGAAATATGCATGTTGTGATATATGCTTGATGATTGGTTATGGTTGAATTGTGGGTTGAACCATGTTGATGGTGAGTATGATATTAATTGTATACCATGATGATTTAATGGAATTGATGTTGTGAGAATTGGCATGAGGAAGAGTATATGATATGTCAAAATATTTGAGTTTGAGCCACTTGGGTGAAGTGGGTTAAAATGATGGGATAGTGATTTTGTATATTGTGGTAAAGTCTCAATGTGTGAGTTGAGGAGGCTTGATGTTGAAATTGATATATTTTGATTGATTTCAAAGAAAAGGGATGAAAATGGCATGTTTTGATTGATTTTGAAAAGAGTTGGAAATGGCTTGTTTGCAAATGGCACTTTGTGGTTTTTATGAAAAACATGGTTTTTGGGCATACTTTGACGGGACATAACTTGGACTACGGATCTCTGTTTTGTGCCAAATCTATTTAGAAATGAAATTGGATCTGGGAAGTCCATGCCGTTCAAAGAACGGGTGAAAAATAATTTAAAATGAGAAAGTTATGTCCGTTGGAAGATTGGGGTTTAAATTGGTGAATTCTGCAGCTTTTAACTTAGAAAATTTTTAGCAGAATGACCCCTTGCGCGTGGGCGCACTAGGCGCGTGCACGCCGTTCTTCCCGAAAATGCCATTCACGCGTGCGCGTGATGTGCGCGGGCGCGCCGATTGTGCTGCACCCAATGCCCAGCCATTTTCCAGAGAGTTATGCCAGAACTGTGCCAGTGTTGTGCCTGGGGCACGAGAACACCCACGCGTACGCGTGGTTGACGCGTACGCGCCGATTGGCAAATTTTTAATCCACGCGTTAGCGTGCATGACGCTTGCGCGTCGATGAGTTTCTGAGGCCATCCACGCGTGCGCGTGGAGTGCGCGTACGCGTGGACCTGTTTTCATCCCAAAGTTGATTTTTGAGTTTTAAAAGCCAAATTTCATACTTCTAAGCCTCCGATCTCACCACTCATATCTTAAATCAATATGACATGCCTAGCTATTAAAAAGGGGCTAGAGAATGAGGTAACTTGCGAGTGAAGCAAGGGAAAAATGAATGATCATTGAGGATCAAGCATGATTATGTGAGATGCGGAGGATGGTGGTGGAAGTGCTGGTTATGCCATTGGCCGAAGGGCCGTAATTGTTTATATATTGGCTGGTTCTGGATTGAACCGTGAGCCGGAATAGCTGTGTATGCTATGAATATTGGCTGGTTATGGATTTAACCGTGAGCCGGAATGGCTGATATGGATGTTGATCCATGGATGAGAATTCATGCATGTTTATGCTGAATTATTGATAATTGTGATTTGCACTTCCACTATCGGAGATACGAGTTTCCCTGGGTAGTAGCAGTGGCTAGCCACCACGTGCTCCAGGTTGAGACTTGATACTCTTTTGACCCTATGTCATAAGTGTGGCCGGGCACTGTGAAAGACCCGGATGAGCTCGCCCCCGTAAATATTCACCAGTGAAGGTGATGGATATAGATCATGATTATGATCAAGTTTACGATGAGTATAACTCGAGTTGGGGATGCGTGACAGAGGGACAGTCCAATGGTTAGCTACCAGGACTTGTCGGGTTGGCTCTATAACCGACAGATGATATCATCAGCCACTAGGGACAGGCATTCATCATATGCATACTATATGAATTGTTTGAGATTGCCTAATTGACTGCATATTACTTGCTAATTGTCTAAATGCCTTACTTGTTCCTGATTGTATATTTCTTGCTTGATATAACTGTGTTTGCTACTTTATATTCCTGCTGGTGGTTGGGAGGTCTGAAGGAATTGGAAAGGGAAGTATTAGTTAGACTGAAAAATCTTTAGTCAGATGCCCTTTTTGGTTTAGCCTGTTTATAAGCTCTGATATTATCTGGAGGATGTTCTAGGATTGCCTTTGGCTTTCCTCCATTATTATGTATTATATATGTGGAAGCTGTTACCATGCTGGGGACCTCTAGTTCTCACCCATGCGGATTTTGTGGTTTTCAGATGCAGGACGTGTGGTTTCCCGTTGAGGCATGCTGGAGACTTCTAGATTTGCGAAGATCCTTTGTTCTCGGGGCTATGTTTTGGTTTATATGTTTTGTTTAGATACTTTTATATCCATTAAATAATACAAACTGTGATGACTCCTCTTATGGGAGATTTTGGAGAATAGGTTTTATGTATTTGTGTCCCTTTGGGTTTCCTTTGGGGTTTTCCTTATTTTATCATATGTATATATTGCTATGCTCGGACCGGTTATCTTCGCAGCCGAATCTTGAGTCTTGATATTCCTGTTTTTGACACTCCTTTGTATATATATAATCTCGTGTTGGTTTATCCTTATTCGTTACGTTGTCGATCGGAGTGTTGCGCTTTAGAGTTGCGATGGTTTTTGTTTACCCCTTTTTCTACAAAGGCTCCTAGTTATAATCAATCATTCATACTACTATATGTACTAAATTTTTATTTTAGAGGTCGTAATACCTTGCCATCTCTGAATTATGACTTAAGCATAAGACTCTGTATGGTAGGGTGTTACATTATGGTATCAGAGCAGTTCGTTCCTGTAGAGCCTGAGGGATGGACTGACTATGCTTCTGTGCATTCTCTGTGTGTGTGTTATGTGCTATTAGTATATCTTCTTGATATAATTGGCATAAACGTTCATGAGCATGCATTTGGGACTTTGAAGCACTAGACTTCCGATATTGAGACTGATCAACTTAATATCGATTGTTTGGTGTGTATAGGAACCAGATGGCGCCTCGTTGACGCGGTAGAGGTAGTGCGAGAGGTCGTACGAATGCTCGTGCATCAGAGAATAACCCTAATGACCCGGTGAACTTTATGACTGCATTGGAGAACATGGCTGCTGCTATGCAAGCCACTGCTGAGGCTCTTGGTCAACAGATGAACAACCATGGTAATGATGGAGGTGGAGTTCAGGGCCCGATGACACTGGCAAAATTTTTGAAGGTTAATCCACCTAAGTTCAAGGGAACTGCTAGTCCGACTGAGGCTGATACATGGTTTCAGGCTATAGAGCGAGCACTGCAAGCACAAGTGGTACCTGAAGGACAGCGTGTCGAGTTTGCTACCTATATGCTCACAGGTGAAGCGTCGCATTGGTGGCAAGGTATCCGACGTCTTCTGCAGCAGGGTGATGACTATATCACCTGGAATGTCTTCCAAGAGGAGTTCTATAAGAAGTACTTTCCGACTTCTGCTAGGACGGCCAAGGAACTTGAATTGTTACAGCTGAAGCAGGGTACTATGTCCATATCAGAATATACTGACAAGTTTAAGGAGCTGTTCAGGTTCTCTCGTATGTGCCAAAGGACTCTGGTGGAATATGAAGAATGGAAGTGTGTTAAGTATGAAGGAGGACTCCGGAGTGATATTTTTAGTTCAGTGGGACCAATGGAGATTAGGACTTTCTCCGAGTTGGTAAACAAGTGTAGGGTTGCTGAAGAGTGTGTGAAGAGGGCAACCGCTGAGAAAGGGAGTCAAAAACGATCATTCCCATAGAACCGAGGGAAGAGCTTTGCACCTAGAGGTCCTTCTTTCAAGAGGGGAAGCTCTTTTAGGAGGCCCAACAACAACAACAACTCCCAAGGAAAAAGGTATGGGAAGCAGCCTCAGAATGATCAAGCTTGTACTAGGTGTGGAAGTCACCATCCGGGAGCACCATGCAAGGCCGAATGGGGTTTGTGCTACACTTGTGGAAAGGCGGGGCATAAAGCCGCAAATTATCCTGAGAAGCAGAAACAAGGTGCTGGGAAAACACAACAGACTGGTCGGGTGTTCACCACTTCAGCTATAGGAGCTGAGGGATCTGAGACACTTATTCGAGGTAACTGTGAAATGGCTGGACAGACTTTAAATGCTTTATTTGATTCGGGAGCATCACATTCATTCATTGCATTTGAGAAAGCCCATGAGTTAGGACTGAAGATTGTAACTTTAGGTTATGATCTAAGAGTGTACAATGCTACCCATGAAGCCATGGTAACTAGACTAGGATGCCCGGAAGTTTCCTTTAGGTTCAAGCAGCGTGATTTTATTCATAATTTAGTCTGCTTACCGATGATTGGTCTTGATCTTATCTTGGGATTGGACTGGTTATCTAAGAACCATGTTCTGCTAGATTGTTCTACAAAGTCGGTGTACTTTATGCCGGAAGATACTGAAGGGCCGGTCGTGGTGAATAATTATTACTTGAAATCGATGATGGTGAACTGTTTCGGAACCGAATGTCAGGGTATCATGTTGCTAACCGCGGGCATTTCGGGTGATGATCAAAGGTTGGAACAGATTCCGGTTGTGTGTGAGTTTCCGGAAGTGTTTCCCGATGATATTGATGAGTTTCCACCTAACCGGGAGGTTGAGTTTGCTATTGAATTGGTGCCCGGGGCAGGACCAATCTCAAGTGCTCCTTATAGGATGTCACCATTAGAGATGAACGAGCTAAAGTCTCAGTTAGAGGATTTGATGGGAAAGAATTTTATACGACCAAGTGTCTCTCCGTGGGGTGCCCCAGTGTTACTGGTAAAGAAGAAGGATGGGAGTATGCGGCTCTGTGTGGATTACAGGCAGTTGAACAAGGTTACAATAAAGAATAAGTACCCATTGCCGAGAATTGATGATCTCATGGATCAGTTACAAGGAGCTGGAGTTTTCTCCAAGATCGATTTGCGATCCGGTTATCACCAGATAAGGGTGAGGGGTGAGGATATCCCTAAGACCGCTTTCAGGACTCGTTATGGTCATTATGAGTACACTGTAATGTCTTTCGGGTTGACGAACGCTCCTGCGGTGTTCATGGATTATATGTAGAGTTTTCCGTCCGTTTCTGGATAAATTTGTTGTTGTCTTCATTGATGACATACTGATTTACTCCAAGACTGAAGAAGAGCATGCGAAACACTTGAGGACCGTGTTGCAGATTCTAAAAGAGAAGAAACTCTATGCAAAACTATCGAAGTGTGAGTTTTGGAAGAGTGAGGTGAAGTTTTTGGGCCATGTGGTGAGTAAGAAGGGAATAGCCGTAGATCCAACTAAGGTGGAGGCTGTGATGGATTGGAAGCAACCAACCACCGTAACAGAGATAAGGAGTTTTCTGGGTTTAGCTGGCTATTACCGAAGGTTTGTCAAGGGCTTTTCACAGATAGCTTTGCCAATGACAACGTTAACCCGCAAAGACACTCCGTTTGTTTGGACTCCTGAGTGCGAGGAGAGCTTTCAGACATTGAAGAAAAAGTTGACCACTGCACCTGTGTTAGTGTTACCCGAGCCGAATGAGCCATTTGAGGTGTATTGTGATGCCTCATTGAAAGGTCTAGGGTGCGTGCTGATGCAGCATCGTAGTGTGGTGGCGTATGCCTCACGACAGTTGAGACCTCATAAAGTTAGTTACCCTACGCACGATTTGGAACTCGCTGCAGTTGTGTTTGCCTTGAAGGTGTGGAGGCATTACCTCTATGGGGTTAAGTTCCAAGTTTTCTCTGATCATAAGAGCTTGAAGTACCTCTTTGATCAGAAAGAGCTTAATATGAGACAGAGAAGGTGGATGGAATTGTTGAAGGACTACGACTTTGAGTTGCATTACCATCCGGGAAAGGCGAACGTAGTGGCGGATGCGTTAAGTCGGAAGTCGCTATATGCGGCTTGGATGATGCTTCAAGAGGAGAAGTTGCTCAAGGGATTCGAGAGTCTGAAAATTAGTGCTCGAGAAGTATCCGGAACTTTGTGTTTGAGCCGATTAGAAATCTCAAGTGATTTTAAGTCCGAACTCCTAAAGGCTCATCAAAATGATGAAGCGTTATGGAAGGTGTTACCGGCTATTGAGCAAGGAAAATGGTGGAGAGTGTCGGAAGAAAAAGATGGGTTATGGAGATTCAAAGGTAGGATCATTGTGCCGGATGTTGGCACTTTGAGACAAGATATTATAAAGGAGGCACACAAAAGCGGATTCTCCATTCACCCGAGAAGTACTAAGATGTACCATGATCTAAAGGCAATGTTCTGGTGGCCAGGTATGAGGAATGATGTGGCGGAATATGTATCAAAGTGCTTAACTTGTCAAAAGGTAAAGATTGAACATCAAAGACCTTCCGGGATGTTGCAACCTTTAGAGATTCCACAATGGAAGTGGGAAAGTATTGCAATGGACTTTGTGTCTGGATTACCAAGGACTAGGACTGGTTTTGATGCTATTTGGGTGATTGTGGACCGACTGACGAAGTCAGCTCACTTTTTGCCCATTCGGATGACTTACACCCTTGAGGAGCTAGCACGGTTATACATAAAGGAGATTGTGAGACTTCATGGTGTACCTGCTACTATAATCTCTGATAGAGATCCTCGTTTCACTTCAAGGTTTTGGGGTGTATTTCAAAAAGCTTTTGGAACCCGATTAAGCTTGAGCACGGCTTACCATCCTCAAACAGATGCTCAATCCGAGAGGACGATCCAAACACTAGAGGATATGTTGAGAGCTTGTGTTTTGGACCAACCGGTGAGTTGGGATCGGTATATGCCATTAGTGGAGTTTGCATACAATAATAGTTATCATGCGAGCATCGGAATGGCTCCGTATGAGGCCTTGTATGGGAGGAAATGTCAATCTCCGCTTTGTTGGTATGAAGCTGGAGAGAAAAGATTGTTGGGGCCGGAAATGATAGCTGCGACTACTGAACAAGTCAAGAAAATCCGTGATAGGATGCTTACGGTGCAGAGTCGTCAAAAGAGTTATGCCGACCAGAGGCGAAAGCCCTTAGAATTGGAGGAAGGAGATCATGTTTTTCTTAAGGTTACCCCGACTACGGGAGTAGGTAGGGCGATTAAGGCAAAGAAGTTGAATCCTAGATACATTGGTCCATTTCAAATCCTAGAGAGGATTGGACCGATGGCGTATCGGATGGCTCTACCACCTCATCTTTCGAATCTGCACGATGTGTTTCACATGTCGCAGCTTCGGAAGTACACTCCTGATGCTAGCCATGTGTTGGAACCTGAGTCGGTTCAGTTAAGGGAAGATTTGACGCTTCCAGTGGCTCCAGTCAGAATTGATGATACTAGTATCAAACGGTTGCGTGGAAAAGAGGTTTCATTAGTCAAAGTGGCATGGAGTCGAGGTGGTGTTGAGGAACACACTTGGGAACTCGAGTCGGAGATGCGAACGGATTATCCGCATTTATTCTCAGATATTTGCATTTGAATTTTGTGGGCAAAATTCCCAATTAGGTGGGTAGAATGTAAAACCCAGTTAATTAACGGCTAATTAACCCATAAATGAGAATTTATTCTAGAAAGCCCAAAATGTGATTTTTGTGGCTAGATATGATAGAGGAGGTTGAGACGAGAATTTCGGTACCAATTTTATAGAATTCGGACCAAGATTGGACCGAACGGGCCAAACGGATCCAAAGTGGGCCCTTGGCCCAACTAAACTAAACCAAAACCCTAGTTTTCAGCACTCTCTCTCCTCACAACACACTCAAACACGCTGAAATTAGAGAGAAAGGGAGGAAGAACACTCTCTCAAGTTCTCTCCCTTGGTTGATCTTCAAACCACCATAACTTTTGATCTAGAGCTACGATTGCCGCTCCGTTTGCGGCCACGCGTTCACCGCGGAGAGCCCTACAAAACCCATACAATTAATCTTGAGGTAAGCCACAAGTTTTTGTTCGAATTCCAGCCCTTATTTTCGAGTTTCATGGGTAAAATGTTGAGATTTTCGGTTCTTTGATGTTATAGGACCCAACTCTCTTGAAGGAGAAGGTTAATCTTGTCTCCTTGGACCTTGGGTGTGGTAAGATTCTCAACCCTAGTGTATTTTGTTGTTTTATGATGTTTGGGTATTGAGATATTGTGTATGGGTATGATGATTGTGGCTTAGGTTGTGTATATGTGAATATTGGAGCTTGATTGGTGATTTTGAAAAGCTTGGAAAGGGTTTGGTGCTGAAAAATCTATTCTTGGAGGTATTGAGGCCTTGAGAGCTTGAGAAAAAGTGGTTTGGAAGTGCTCCGGTGGAGCTTGGGAAAATCGGCTAAGGTATGGTTTCGGTTTCCCGTATCTAATATGTAATGTGGTAGGAAATACTTAGGCTAGAGGCCCTAAGATAGGCATTGAATGGTTGATGTTGTTGAATGATTGAGATATATGATGTGGTCAAATATGTGATGATGATTAATGATGCCTTGATGGTATGATGTATGAGAAATATGCATGTTGTGATATATGCTTGATGATTGGTTATGGTTGAATTGTGGGTTGAACCATGTTGATGGTGAGTATGATATTAATTGTATACCATGATGATTTAGTGGAATTGATGTTGTGAGAATTGGCATGAGGAAGAGTATATGATATGTCAAAATATTTGAGTTTGAGCCACTTGGGTGAAGTGGGTTAAAATGATGGGATAGTGATTTTGTATATTGTGGTAAAGTCTCAATGTGTGAGTTGAGGAGGCTTGATGTTGAAATTGATATATTTTGATTGATTTCAAAGAAAAGGGATGAAAATGGCATGTTTTGATTGATTTTGAAAAGAGTTGGAAATGGCTTGTTTGCAAATGGCACTTTGTGGTTTTTATGAAAAACATGGTTTTTGGGCATACTTTGACGGGACATAACTTGGACTACGGATCTCTGTTTTGTGCCAAATCGCGCCGATTGTGCTGCACCCAATGCCCAGCCATTTTCCAGAGAGTTATGCCAAAACTGTGCCAGTGTTGTGCCTGGGGCACGAGAACACCCACGCGTACGCGTGGTTGACGCGTACGCGCCGATTGGCAAATTTTTAATCCACGCGTTAGCGTGCATGACGCTTGCGCGTCGATGAGTTTCTGAGGCCATCCACGCGTGCGCGTGGAGTGCGCGTACGCGTGGACCTGTTTTCATCCCAAAGTTGATTTTTGAGTTTTAAAAGCCAAATTTCATACTTCTAAGCCTCCGATCTCACCACTCATATCTTAAATCAATAAGACATGCCTAGCTATTAAAAAGGGGCTAGAGAATGAGGTAACTTGTGAGTGAAGCAAGGGAAAAATGAATGATCATTGAGGATCAAGCATGATTATGTGAGATGCGGAGGATGGTGGTGGAAGTGCTGGTTATGCCATTGGCCGAAGGGCCATAATTGTTTATATATTGGCTGGTTCTGGATTGAACCGTGAGTCGGAATAGCTGTGTATGCTATGAATATTGGCTGGTTATGGATTTAACCGTGAGCCGGAATGGCTGATATGGATGTTGATCCATGGATGAGAATTCATGCATGTTTATGCTGAATTATTGATAATTGTGATTTGCACTTCCACTATCGGAGATACGAGTTTCCCTGGGTAGTAGCAGTGGCTAGCCACCACGTGCTCCAGGTTGAGACTTGATACTCTTTTGACCCTATGTCATAAGTGTGGCCGGGCACTGTGAAAGACCCGGATGAGCTCGCCCCCGTAAATATTCACCAGTGAAGGTGATGGATATAGATCATGATTATGATCAAGTTTACGATGAGTATAACTCGAGTTGGAGATGCATGACAGAGGGACAGTCTAATGGTTAGCTACCAGGACTTGTCGGGTTAGCTCTATAACCGACAGATGATATCATCAGCCACTAGGGACAGGCATTCATCATATGCATACTATATGAATTGTTTGAGATTGCCTAATTGACTGCATATTACTTGCTAATTGTCTAAATGCCTTACTTGTTCCTGATTGTATATTTCTTGCTTGATATAACTGTGTTTGCTACTTTATATTCCTGCTGGTGGTTGGGAGGTCTGAAGGAATTGGAAAGGGAAGTATTAGTTAGACTGAAAAATCTTTAGTCAGATGCCCTTTTTGGTTTAGCCTGTTTATAAACTCTGATATTATCTGGAGGAAGTTCTAGGATTGCCTTTGGCTTTCCTCCATTATTATGTATTATATATGTGGAAGCTGTTACCATGCTGGAGACCTCTAGTTCTCACCCATGCGGATTTTGTGGTTTTCAGATGCAGGACGTGTGGTTTCCCGTTGAGGCATGCTGGAGACTTCTAGATTTGCGAAGATCCTTTGTTCTCGGGGCTATGTTTTGGTTTATATGTTTTGTTTAGATACTTTTATCTCCATTAAATAATACAAACTGTGATGACTCCTCTTATGGGAGATTTTGGAGAATAGGTTTTATGTATTTGTGTCCCTTTGGGTTTCCTTTGGGGTTTTCCTTATTTTATCATATGTATATATTGCTATGCTCGGACCGGTTATCTTCGCAGCCGGATCTTGAGTCTTGATATTCCTGTTTTTGACACTCCTTTGTATATATATAATCTCGTGTTGGTTTATCCTTATTCGTTACGTTGTCGATCGGAGTGTTGCGCTTTAGAGTTGCGATGGTTTTTGTTTACCTCTTTTTCTACAAAGGCTCCTAGTTATAATCAATCATTCATACTACTATATGTACTAAATTTTTATTTTAGAGGTCGTAATACCTTGCCATCTCTGAATTATGACTTAAGCATAAGACTCTGTATGGTAGGGTGTTACAGATGATTATTTTTATCCTTAAGTGGATGGTTATTTTTACTAAGGGTGAGTGGGGTGTGGCGAGCTAAGTAGCGACGGTGAAATGGGATGATTATTGATGAAGGTGGAGTGGCCGCCGGTTGAAAACGAAAAGAGTATGGGAGTGAAATGCTTTAGTAAATTAGAATTTCAGATGGTTATTTTTTTGAAATACCTAACTGGATTTTTTAAAATTTTGAAATTTGAAATTGGAGAATTTGAAATTTTATGTGAAATAATTGAATGAGAATTTTTGAATTTATTATTTATTTTTATTGAACTAAATAACTAACTTATTGTACACATTGTTAAGATTTTTCATTGCCTCCCCAACGGGATTCATATATATTACAATTTTAACATAAAATAATTATTTCTCACATACACTTATTACATGAATAGTAAATTAATATCCTAAAATTTGATATTATTGAATAATTATATATAATAATATTTTACCATATCAATGCATTAAAATTAAAATGTGTAATATTTATAGTATCTTCTAACTAGACGACAATGAGCAGGCTTGTTCAATTTCGTGCAGATCAAGAATATAGCTATGGTGCTATGTACGTATGACCTTAGTTCCTGCATTAAATTATAAGGTATACCAATTTTGATGATTCTTTACTCATAAGCTTATTTTGAGATTGATTTTATTTTGTTTGAAATTTATTTTATTTTATATTTTTCATGCAAAGGAAGTAATATATGATGGGCAGATCAATGGAGAATGTTAGATCTGAGTTCGAAGATTTTGAGGCAGTGGTGATACTATTTTACTTCAAGATCCTAAAGAAGATTCATGCATCATGATTTGATGAAAAGATAAAATACAACGTATCTTTTCGCTAACGACTACAAATTTCAATTTTTAAAGATTGTACATAAAGATTGTGTTACAAAATCCCTTATAGAATTAAATAAAATGTGTTAGTCTTTTCTTTGTTAATATGTAATACCAATATCTCAACTCTAAAGCTATAAATAAAAAATCAAGTCATATAGATGCATTCTTATAGTATGTATTAAAGTTAACAAAAATAATACAAATATACAGTGAAGAAGTGGAACTTAATGA
Source organism: Arachis hypogaea (assembly GCF_003086295.3). Classification (NCBI taxonomy): domain Eukaryota; kingdom Viridiplantae; phylum Streptophyta; class Magnoliopsida; order Fabales; family Fabaceae; genus Arachis; species Arachis hypogaea. Next base: position 105,280,274 of record NC_092039.1, read on the forward strand.
AATGATTGGATTTAAAATTTATTCTAAATTTTTCATAATTCGTTCTTTCATATAGATACATTCTTTGTATGAAAAATACATGTAGATATGAAAAAATCTTTGCCTAAATCATAAAAAAATTTATTTTTCCATTCCCGAACCATATGTCCATCATCAACTAACTAAAGATGCTTTCTAATTTTATATGAATACTTAACATAAATTTTAATTTTATCTTTTATTATTTAAATATATTTTCATACATTTACTTATTTTTATTTCTTCATTTCTCCAACAACTCCACCACCACCACCACCACAGCTAACAACACTGCCACCACCATTGCTATCACTGGTACTGCTGCTACCACCATCATCATATTTATCTTAATTATCAAAAGATAAATTTTGTTGAAAGAAAGAGATGAATTTAAAGGTAATGCTTGAGAATAAATTTTAGAAGTTGACATTATTCATATGGAAGGACAGTAAACAAAATTTTAGAATAAATTTTCAAGTCAAAATGCATTAAATGAGAATATTTTCTTTATTATGGGGCACGACTTTTATAAAATTTAGTGTAAAAAATGAACAAGTTGAATAATAGTAATTAATGTCCTGCTTTATATTAAATTTCACCCTTTAAATTTCACCTTTTATACTTTTTTTTTTTAATTGGGTTCCTACACTTCTATTATAGTGTAAAAAATAATAGACTTAACTAAATATTTCTTTTTAAATTGAAGGTATTCATAATTAAAAACCTAACTAGATTTTTGACTACATATATCTTAGGAGAAATATTTTGTTAATTTTAACGTTTTTTTATATGAAAAGGATCTAATTACAAATTTAAAAGTAGTATAGGACTCAACTAAAAAAATATATATAGAAACTTAATTAAAAATTTAATGAAACTATAGGACCAAAAGAATAATCAAACCTATTGTATATTAGTATTATTGCATTCTATCCATCATGAAAAAAAATAGTTTCTTTTTTCTGGTTTAAAAGCTTGGCTTGTTTAGGTGAGTTTTTGAGGGAAAACAAAAATCAAGTTTTTTTTATTTTTTAAAAATAAAAGTAATTTTATGTTTGGATATTTCATACAAAAATACCTTTTTATCTATCAATTATGTTTAGACACAATAATATAAAAGTACTTTTTGTTTATTTATTATGTAAAATAAATCTTTTTTAAGAAAAAATATCTTTTAAAAAATATGTAAATTGTGTTTGTTTGGGTGTCATTAAATAAATAAAAAATTATTGAAAAAAGATTTTTTAGCTGTTTGGTAATTTTTTAATAGTAAAAGTAAAAGTATTAAAAAAATATCTTTTTTGAAAAATTATAATTTACATTTTTTAAAAAAAATCTTTTTCACATATAAATAAACAAAAAATATTTATATTATTGTACCTAAACATAATTGATAGATAAAAAGATTCTTTTGTATGAGATATCTAAATATAAAATTACTTTTATTTTTTAAAAGATCTTTTAAAAAAAGATAATTCAAAATAATATAATTTTTTAGACTAGTTATTTAGGGGGATTACATTATTTATCATGTAATATTTTAATATAAAATACTTATTTTTGTTTTTTTTTTCTAAAATTTAAAAAACTTTAGTTTTAGCTTCTCTAGTTAATTTGTTCCGTTAAGTATTTGATGTAACACATTAAATAGTAATGTGACAGTTGCAATATTAACATGGCAAGATGTATTATATAAATATTTAACAAAAGTGCTTCAATTCAATTTAAATTGAAAATCGATTAAAATCACATTAATTTAAATTAGATCATATTTCATTTTTTAACAAATTAAACTACATAGATTATATCGAATTTTATATTCACTTCTCAAAACTAAACCAATTCAAAAAATGTGATATAATATTATTATTTTATTTTTAAATTTAAACTAACATATAATATATATAATTTGTTATCTTATTTATATATTATTATTTGAATTTTTTCTGAAATAAAATAAAAAAATTATTATTTTTCTAAACACGATTTTTGAACTTTAATTCCTCAAATACGATTTTTTTAGAGCAAGCTCGCTGCACCTCGGCAATGGTGAACTCTACTCAAATTTTTTAAAAACCCACGTTTTTAATCTATAAGTCTCCAAAATAGTATATAGATCTCCAAACATTATATAGGAGTATACAAAATACACGAACAATAAGCATGGCTTCTTCAAGAATTTTTTCAATTATAAATTTTAAAAAATCAAGCCATATTTAATAATGACAACTATTATTATCGTCTCCAAAAATACACAAGTACACTGGAATAAGCAATATTTAACAAGAATATTTTTAATTTTAAATTAAAAAAAACTATTTCCCAAAAATAAAATCCGACTTATTCCTGTGTACTCTCATGTACTACAGAGACGATGATAATGGTTACAATTGTTAACTTTCTAACTCAATCTAATATATAAGACCCCAGATTTTAAAAATTTAAACTATTTATGATTTATTTTATTTATTTGAGAATATATTTTCAAAAATTTTTATATTGAGTGCTTTTTTATTATTGATTTAAAGTTTTAGTGATAAAAAAATAATGAGAGTTTTATCTGCTTTAATTTGAATAATTAGATTTTGAATTTTATTTTATGATTTAAAGAAAATTAATTCAATTATCTCTAGTTATTGAATTAGAGTATTTATTTGAAAATAAATTTGTAAATTGATAATTAATATAAAAATTTTATAAATATTAGTATTGGATTAAAATTAGTTTTAATTACTCTATTACCCAAATTTTATTAAAATTACTAAAACTACCCAAAATTTCAATTTCATACACAAAATCCTAATTTTGTCCTAAATCTAACCCTAACCTAACCGCCTCACTGAGTCACCGCCTCACCTCTCTCACCCTCCCCAAACATACACACGGCACACAAACACACACACAACACCACGCACCCACACATAGTAGAGGAGAAGATAGAAAGAGAGAAATGACACAGTGAGGGAGAATCAGAGTTGTTGGAGAAGAGAGAAGCAGAACAAGACAGTGTCGGCGCCGTGGGTCTCGCCACCGCTGTTGACGCTGTTGTGGACTGCAAAGCCGCCGCCGCTTCCATTGACAAAGAGGACAGATGGGGACACCATCAAACAAACCATGCAAGAGGGGGGCTGCCTTCCACGCGTCGCCATCATCGAGTCTGAGGTGGAGAGGAGGAGCGCGAGCAGGAGGAAGAAGCCGTCGCCGTCACCGTTCGTGCTTCGTCGTCACTGCCGTTCGTGAACCAGATGCCATCGCCATCAGAAGCTCCTGCCACTGCCTAGAATCCCATCACTGTCAGATCCATCACATCACCGTTGGGGGCTTCGAAGGGGGAGAAGAAGCTGATTTTGATACACCCGCTGCCGGAGGGGGAACCAGCTGCGCCACCGCGCCTCTGTCACCATGAAACGCTACTGCCGTTGCCGAGATCCACTACCGCTCTGTTTTTATATTTTTCCTTTGTTACAGTAAGCCTTTCTATTCCGATACCCTTACAGCTAGTGTATATGCGTTATGTTATGTTTTTGGTGAAAATTTCTAGGTTTTGGTAATGTAGGATTGATTTCTGGTTGTTGTATGTCATGTTTGGGGTTGCCGCCATTGCTGTGAGGGTGGAATAGGCTGTGGCTGTGACTGCTGAAGGTATAGGCCAAGAGGAAACTGAATTTGTCACATAGTTAAATTGCATACGAGGTAGGGGCGATTTCTTAAACTTAATTCACTACTAAGAATTGTTTTAAGTCGATATTAATAGTGAAAATATATTTTTATGATTTTTCAAGTTTTATAAATTGAATTGAGTTGCTTGGAATGAATATAAATGCTAGTTTGAATGGTTTATTGATTGATTGGAAATGTTTAGTTGACTTCTGTACTTGATTTAAGGTTATTATGATGATGATTGAATTGTGATTATTTCTAATTATTAAGTTGGAAAGTCGATTTGTTTAAATACTATGTAAAATAATTTTCTTGCTTTGAGGTTAATTTGATATTGAGAATGAATCTGCATTCGAAACGATCTGAGATATTGGGAATGAATTTTATTGATTTATCGAAAATGATTTCTGATATTGGAACTAGTTTGAGTTATTAGAAATGGTTGAAAAGTAGTTGAGAACGGTTCAGTTGGGACCCAAAAAGTGTGGCAAAGTCCGAGTTTTAGGGGAGATGTTGTCGAAATTTTATTATTAAGTACATGAATTCATCGTAATACCTCCTGCTATCAGAGTGGCACAACCAGAAGCGTGATGTAAAAACCCAGTTAATTAACGGCTAATTAACCCATAAATGAGAATTTATTCTAGAAAGCCCAAAATGTGATTTTTATGGCTAAATATGATAGAGGAGATTGAGACGAGAATTTCGGTACCAAATTTATAGAAATCGGAACAAGATTGGACCGAACGGGCCAAATCGGGCCAACTGGACCAAAAGTGGGCCCTTGGCCCAACATAACTAAACCAAAACCCTAGTTTTCACAATTCTCTCTCCTCACTAAACACACTCACATGCTGAAAATGGAGGCCATGGAGGGAAGAACACTCTCTCAAGTTCTTTCTCTCACTTGACCTTCAAACCACCATAACTTTTGATCTAGAGCTCCGATTGCCGCTCCGTTTGTGGCCATGCGTTCACTGCGGAGAGCTTTACAAAACCCATACAATTAATCTTGAGGTAAGCCACGTTTTGTTCTTCGAAATTCCAGCCTTGTTTTCGAGTTTTATGAGCAAAAATTTGAGATTTTGGCCTCTTTGATGTTATAGGACCAACTCTCTTGAAGGAGAAGGTTAATCTTGTCTCCTTGGACCTTGGGTGTGGTAAGATTCTCAACCCTAGTGTAATTTGTTGTTCTATGATGTTTGGGTATTGAGATGTTGTGTATGGGTATGATGATTGTGGCTTAGGTTGTGTATATGTGAATATTGGAGCTTGAGTGATGATTTTGAAAGGCTTGAAAAATGGATTTGGTGGTGAAAAATCTGTTCTTGGAGGTGTTAAGGCCTTGAGAGCTTGTGGATAAGTGATTTGGAAGTGCTCCGGTTGAGCTTGGGAAATTAGCTAAGGTATGGTTTCGGTTTCCCGTATCTAATATGTAATGTGGTAGGAAATACTTAGGCTAGAGGCCCTAAGATAGGCATTGAATTGTTGATGTTGTTGAATTGTTGATATATATGATGTGGTCATATATGTGATGATGATTAATGATGCCTTGATGGTATGATGTATGAGAAATATGCATGTTGTGATATATGCTTGATGATTGGTTATGGTTGAATTGTGGGTTGAACCATGTTGATGGTGAGTATGATATTGATTGTGTACAATGATGATTTATTGGAATTGGTGTTGTTGAGAATTGGCATGAGGAAGAGTATATGATATGTCAATATGTTTGAGTTTGAGCCACTTGGGTGAAATGGGTTAAAATAATGAGATAGTGATTTTGTAAATTGTGGTAATGTGTCAATGTGTTAGTTGAGGAGGCTTGATGTTGAATTTGATATATATTGATTGATTTCAAAGAAAAGGGATGAAATTGGCATGTTTTGATTGGTTTTAAAAAGAGTTGAAAATGGCCTGTTTGAAAATGGCACTTTGTGGTTTTTATGAAAAACATGGTTTTTGGGCATACTTTGATGGGACATAACTTGGACTACGGATCTCTGTTTTGTACCAAATCTATTTAGAAATGAAATTGGATCCGAGATATCCATGTCGTTCGAAGAACGGATGAAAAACAATTTAAAATGAGGAAGTTATGTCCGTCGGAAGATTGGGGATTGAAACTGTGAATTCTGCAGCTTTTAACTTAGAAAAAATTTTAGCAGAATGACCCCTCGCGCGTAGGCACACTTGGCACGTACGCGCCGTTCTTCAAAGCACCATCCACGCGTGCGCGTGGTGTGCACGAGCGCGCCGATGTGCTGCACCAACTGCCCAGCCATTTTCCAGAGAGTTGTGCCAGAGTTGTGCCAGTTTTGTGCCTGAGCGCGAGAGCAACCACGCGTGCGCGTGGTTGACGCGTGCGCGTCGTTTGGATATTTTTCAATCCACGCGTTAGCGTGCATGACGCTTACGCGTCGATGAGTTTTTGAGGCCATCCACGCGTGCGCGTGCAGTGCGCGTACGCGTGGCCCTGTAATTGTTAATGAAACGGCTGGTTATGGATTTAACCGTGAGCCGGATGGCTGGATTATTGCCGTGTTACGGCGGAGCCATGATTATGGCTATGTATAAATGCATATGTATGCTGTTGAATGAATTGTGAATGTTGCACTTCCATTATCGGAGATGAGAGTTTCCCTGGGAGAAAGCAGTGGCTAGCCACCATGTGCTCCAGGTCGAGACTTGAAACTCTTTTGACCCTATGTCGTCAGGGTGGCCGGGCACTGTGAAATTCCCGGACGAGCTCACCCCCAAAAATATTCACCAGTGATGGTGATGGATAAATATTCACCAGTGAGGGTGATGGATATGGATCATGATTATGATCAAGTTATAATGAGCATGACTCAAGTTGGGGAGACACGACAGAGGGACAGTCCAATGGTTAACTGCCAGGACTTGTCGGGTTGGCTCTATAACCGACAGATGATATCATCAGCCACTAGGGACAGGCATTCATCATATGCATACTATATGAATTGTTTGAGATTGCCTATTTGACTGCATATTACTTGCTAATTGTCTAACTGCCTTATTTGTCCCTATTTGTATATTTCTTGTCTGATATAACTGTGTTTGCTACATTATACTCCTGCTGGTGGTTGGGAGGTGAGAAGGAATTGGAAAGGGAAGTATTAGTTAGACTGAAGAATCTTTAGTCAGATGCCCTTTATGGTTTAGCCTGTTTATAAGCTTTGATATTATCTGGAGGAAGTTCTAGGATTGCCTTTGGGTTTCCTCCATTATTATGTATTATATATGTGGAAGCTGTTACCATGCTGGGGACCTCTGGTTCTCACCCATGCGAATTTTGTGGTTTTCAGATGCAGGACGTGAGGTTTCCCGCTGAGGCATGCTGGAGACTTCTAGATTTGCGAAGATCCTTTGTTCTCGGGGCTATGTTTTGGTTTATATGTTTTGCTTAGATACTTTTATCTCCATTAAATAATACAACTGAGATGACTCCTCTTATGGGAGATTTTGGAGAATAGGTTTTATGTATTTGTGTCCCTTTGGGTTTCCTTTGGGGTTTTCCTTATTTTTATCATATGTATATATATTGCTATGCTCGGATCGGTTATCTTCGCAGCCGGATTTTGAGTCTTGATATTCCTGTTTTTGACACTCCTTTGTATATATATAATCACGCGTTGGTTATCCTTGTTCGTTACGTTATCGATCGGAGTGTTGCGCTTTCGAGTTGCGATTTTTGTTTACCCCTTTTTTTCTACAAAATCTCCTAGTTATAATCAATTATTCATACTACTATACGTACTAAATTTTTATTTTAGAGGTCGTAATACCTTGCCATCTCTGAATTATGACTTAAGCATAAGACTCTGTATGGTAGTGTGTTGCATTATGGTATCAGAGCAGTTCGTTCCTGTAGAGCCTGAGGGATGGACTGACTATGCTTATGTGCATTCTCTGTATGTGTGTTATGTGCTATTAGTATATCTGCTTGATATAATTGGCATAAACGTTCATGAGCATGCATTTGGGACTTTGAAGCACTAGACTTTCGATATTGAGACTGATCAACTTAATATCGATTGTTGGGTGTGTATAGGAACCAGATGGCGCCTCGTGGACGCGGTAGAGGTAGTGTGAGAGGTCGTACGAATGCTCGTGCGTCGGAGAATAACCCTAACGACCCGGTGAACTTTATGACTGCGTTGGAGAACATGGCTGCTGCTATGCAAGCCACTGCTGAGGCTCTTGGTCAACAGATGAACAACCATGGTAATGATGGAAGTGGAGTTCAGGGCCTGATGATGCTGGCAAACTTTTTGAAGGTTAATCCGCCTAAGTTCAAGGGAACTACTAGCCTGACTGAAGCTGATACATGGTTTCAGGCTATAGAGCGAGCTCTGCAAGCACAAGTGGTACCTGAAGGGCAGCGTGTCGAGTTTGCTACCTATATGCTCACAGGTGAAGCGTCGCATTGGTGGCAAGGCATCCAACGTCTTCTGCAGCAGGGTGATGACTATATCACCTGGAATGTCTTCCAAGAGGAGTTCTATAAGAAGTACTTTCCGAATTCTGCTAGGACGGCTAAGGAACTTGAATTGTTACAGCTGAAGCAGGGTACTATGTCCATATCAGAGTATACTGATAAGTTTGAGGAGCTGTTCAGGTTCTCTCGTATGTGCCAAGGGACTCTGGTGGAATATGAAGAATGGAAGTGTGTTAAATATGAAGGAGGACTCCGGAGCGATATTTTCAGTTCAGTGGGACCAATGGAGATTAGGACTTTCTCCGAATTAGTGAACAAGTGTAGGGTTGCTGAAGAGTGTGTGAAAAGGGCAACTGCTGAGAAAGGGAGTCACAAAGGATCATTCCTACAGAACCGAGGGAAGAGCTTTGCACCTAGAGGTCCGTCTTTCAAGAGGGGGAAACTCTTTCAGGAGGCCCAACAACAACAACTCCCAAGGAAAAAGGTATGGGAAGCAGCCTCAGAATGATCAAGCTTGTACTAGGTGTGGAAGTCACCATCCGGGAGCACCATGCAAGGCCGAATGGGGTTTGTGCTACAATTATGGAAAGGCGGGGCATAAAGCCGCAAATTGTCCGGAGAAGCAGAAACAAGGTGCTGGAAAGGCACAACAGACTGGTCGGGTGTTCACCACCTCAGCTATAGGTGCCGAGGGATCCGAGACACTTATTCGAGGTAACTGTGAAATGGCGGGTCAAAATTTAAATGCTTTATTTGATTCGTGAGCATCACATTCATTCATTGCATTTGAGAAAGCCCATGAGTTAGGACTGAAGATTGTAGCTTTAGGTTATGATCTAAGAGTGTACAATACTACCCATGAAGCCACGGTAACTAGGCTAGGATGCCCGGAAGTTTCCTTTAGGTTCAAGCAGCGTGATTTTATTCATAATTTAGTCTGCTTGCCGATGATCGGTCTTGATCTTATCTTGGGATTGGACTGGTTATCTAAGAACCATGTTCTGCTAGATTGTTCTACAAAGTCGGTGTACTTTATGCCGGAAGATACAGAAGGGCCGGTCGTGGTAAATAATTATTACTTGAATTCGATGATGGTGAACTGTTCTGGAACCGAATGTTAGGGTATCATGTTGTTAACCGCGGGCGTTTCGGGTGATGTTCAAAGGTTGGAACAGATTCCGGTTGTGTGTGAGTTTCCGGAAGTGTTTCCCGATGATATTGATGAGTTTCCACCTAACCGAGAGGTTGAGTTTGCTATTGAATTGGTGCCCAGGGCGGGACCAATCTCAAGTGCTCCTTATAGGATGTCACCGTTAGAGATGAACGAGCTAAAGTCTTAGTTAGAGGATTTGTTGGGAAAGAATTTTATACGACCAAGTGTCTCTCTGTGGGGTACTCCAGTATTACTGGTAAAGAAGAAGGATGGGAGTATACGGCTCTGTATGGATTACAGGCAGCTGAACAAGGTTACAATAAAGAATAAGTACCCATTGCCGAGAATTGATGATCTCATGGATCAGTTACAAGGAGCTGGAGTTTTCTCCAAGATCGATTTGCGATCCGGTTATCACCAGATAAGGGTGAGGGGTGAGGATATCCCTAAGACCGCTTTTAAGACTCGTTATGGTCATTACGAGTACACTGTAATGTCTTTTGAGTTGACGAACGCTCCTGCGGTATTCATGGATTACATGAATAGAGTTTTTCGTCCGTTTTTGGATAAATTCGTTGTTGTCTTCATTGATGACATACTGATTTACTCCAAGACTGAAGAAGAGCATGCGGAACACTTGAGGACCGTGTTGCAGATTCTAAAGGAGAAGAAACTCTATGCAAAACTATCGAAGTGTGAGTTTTGGAAGAGTGAGGTGAAGTTTTTGGGCCATGTGGTGAGTAAGAAGGGAATAGCCATAGATCCAACTAAGGTGGAGGCTGTGATGGATTGGAAGCAACCAACCACCGTAACAGAGATGAGGAGTTTTCTGGGTTTAGCTGGCTATTACCGAAAGTTTATCAAGGGCTTTTCACAGATAGCTTTGCCAATGACAAAGTTAACCCACAAAGACACCCCGTTTGTTTGGACTCCTGAGTGCGAGGAGAGCTTTCAGACATTGAAGAAAAAGTTGACCACTGCACCTGTGTTAGTGTTACCCGAGCCGAATGAGCCATTTGAGGTGTATTGTGATGCCTCATTAAAGGGTCTAGGGTGCGTGCTGATGCAGCATCGTAATGTGGTGGCGTATGCCTCACGACAGTTGAGACCTCATGAAGTTAGTTACCCTACGCACGATTTGGAACTCGCTGCAGTTGTGTTTGCCTTGAAGGTGTGGAGGCATTATCTCTATGGGGTTAAATTCCAAGTCTTCTCCGACCACAAGAGTTTGAAATATCTCTTTGATCAGAAAGAGCTTAATATGAGGCAGAGAAGGTGGATGGAATTGTTGAAGGACTACGACTTTGAGTTGCATTACCATCCGGGAAAGGCGAACATAGTGGCAGATGCGTTGAGTTGGAAGTCATTATATGTGGCTTGGATGATGCTTCAAGAGGAGAAGTTGCTCAAGGGATTTGAGAGTCTAAAAATTGGTGCTCGAGAAGTATCCAGAACTTTGTGTTTGAGCCGATTAGAGATCTCAAGTGATTTTAAGTCTGAACTCCTAAAGGCTCATCAAAATGATGAAGCGTTATGGAAGGTGTTACCGGCTATTGAGCAAGGAAAACAATGGAGAGTGTCGGAAGAAAAAGATGGGTTATGGAGATTCAAGGGTAGGATCATTGTGCCGGATGTTGGCACTTTGAGGCAAGATATTTTAAAGGAGGCACACAAAAGCGGATTCTCCATTCACCCGGGAAGTACTAAGATGTACCATGATTTAAAGGCAATGTTCTGGTGGCCGGGTATGAAGAATGATGTGGCGGAATATGTATTAAAGTGCTTAACTTGTCAAAAGGTAAAGATTGAACATCAAAGACCTTCCAGGATGTTGCAACCTTTAGAGATTCCGCAATGGAAGTGGGAAAGTATTGCAATGGACTTTGTGTCAGGTTTGCCAAGGACTAGGGCTGGTTTTGATGCTATCTGGGTGATTATGGACCGACTGACAAAGTCAGCTCACTTTTTACCCATTCGGATGACTTACACCCTTGAGGAGCTAGCACGGTTATACATAAAGGAGATTGTGAGACTTCATGGTGTACCTGCTAATATAATCTCTGATAGAGATCCTCGTTTCACTTCAAGGTTTTGGGGTGCATTTCAGAAAGCTTTTGGAACCCGATTAAGCTTGAGCACGGCTTACCATCCTCAAACAGATGGTCAATCTGAGAGGACGATCCAAACACTAGAGGATATGTTGAGAGCTTGTGTTTTGGACCAACCGGTGAGTTGGGATCGGTATATGCCATTAGTGGAGTTTGCATACAATAATAGTTATCATGCGAGCATCGGGATGGCTCCGTATGAGGCCTTGTATGGGAGGAAATGTCAATCTTCGCTATGTTGGTATGAAGCTGGATAGAAAAGCTTGTTAGGGCCGGAAATGATAGCTGAGACTACTGAACAAGTCAAGAAAACCCGTGATAGAATGCTTACGGCGCAGAGTCGTCAAAAGAGTTACGCCGATCAGAGGCGAAAGCCCTTAGAATTTGAGGAAGGAGATCATGTTTTCCTTAAGGTTACTCCGACCACGGGAGTAGGTAGGGCGATTAAGGCAAAGAAGTTGAATCCTCGATACATTGGTCCATTTCAGATCCTGGAGAGGATTGGACCGGTGGCGTATCGGATGGCTCTACCACCTCATCTTTCGAATCTGCACGACGTGTTTCACGTGTCGCAGCTTCGGAAGTACACTCCTGATGCTAGCCATGTGTTAGAACCTGAGTCGGTTCAGTTAAGGGAAGATTTGACGCTTCCAGTGACTCCGGTCAGAATTGATGATACTAGTATCAAACGGTTGCGTGGAAAAGAGGTTTCATTAGTCAAAGTGGCATGGAGTCGAGGCGGTGTTGAGGAACACACTTGGAAACTTGAGTCGGAGATGCGAACGGATTATCCGCATTTATTCTCAGGTAATTGCATTTGAATTTTGTGGGCAAAATTTCCAATTAGGTGGGTAGAATGTAAAAACCCGGTTAATTAATGGCTAATTAACCCATAAATGAGAATTTATTCTAGAAAGCTCAAAATGTGATTTTTATGGCTAAATATGATAGAGGAGATTGAGACGAGAATTTCGGTACCAATTTTATAGAAATCGGACCAAGATTGGACCGAACGGGCCAAACTGGGCCAACCGGACCCAAAGTGTGCCCTTGGCCCAACATAACTAAACCAAAATCCTAGTTTTCAGCATTCTCTCTCCTCACTAAACACACTCACATGCTGAAAATGGAGGCCATGGAGGGAAGAACACTCTCTCAAGTTCTTTCTCTCACTTGATCTTCAAATCACCATAACTTTTGATCTAGAGCTCCGATTGCCGCTCCGTTTGCGGCCACGCGTTCACCGCGGAGAGCTTTACAAAATACATACAATTTATCTTGAGGTAAGCCACGTTTTACTCTTCGAAATTCCAGCCTTGTTTTCGAGTTTTATGAGCAAAAATGTTGAGATTTTGGACTCTTTGATGTTATAGGACCCAACTCTCTTGAAGGAGAAGGTTAATCTTGTCTCCTTGGACCTTGGGTGTGGTAAGATTCTCAACTCTAGTGTAATTTTTTGTTCTATGATGTTTGGGTATTGAGATGTTGTGTGTGGGTATGATGATTGTGGCTTAGGTTGTGTATATGTGAATATTGGAGCTTGAGTGGTGATTTTGAAAAGCTTAAAAAAGGGATTTGGGGGTGAAAAATCTATTCTTGGAGGTGTTGAGGCCTTGAGAGCTTGTGGATAAGTAATTTGGAAGTGCTCCAGTTGAGCTTGGGAAATCGGCTAAGGTATGGTTTCGGTTTCCCGTATCTAATATGTAATGTGGTAGGAAATACTTAGGCTAGAGGCCCTAAGATAGGCATTGAATTGTTGATGTTGTTGAATTGTTGATATATATGATGTGGTCATATATGTGATGATGATTAATGATGCCTTGATGGTATGATGTATGAGAAATATGCATGTTGTGATATATGCTTGATGATTGGTTATGGTTGAATTGTGGGTTGAACCATGTTGATGGTGAGTATGATATTGATTGTGTACAATGATTATTTATTGGAATTGGTGTTGTTGAGAATTGGCATGAAGAAGAGTATATGATATGTCAATATGTTTGAGTTTGAGCCACTTGGGTGAAGTGGGTTAAAATGATGAGATAGTGATTTTGTAAATTGTGGTAATGTGTCAATGTGTGAGTTGAGGAGGCTTGATGTTGAATTTGATATATATTGATTGATTTCAAAGAAAATGGATGAAATTGGCATGTTTTGATTGGTTTTGAAAAGAGTTGAAAATGGCCTGTTTGAAAATGGCACTTTGTGGTTTTTATGAAAAACATGGTTTTTGGGCATACTTTGATGGGATATAACATGGACTACGGATCTCTGTTTTGTGCCAAATCTATTTAGAAATGAAATTGGATCCGGGATGTCCATGCCGTTCGAAGAACGGTGAAAAACAATTTAAAATGAGGAAGTTATGTCCGTCGGACGATTGGGGGTTGAAACTGTGAATTCTGCAGCTTTTAACTTAGAAAAAATTTTAGCAGAATGACCCCTCGCGCTTAGGCGCACTTGGCGCGTACGCGCCGTTCTTCAAGAAAGCACCATCCACGCGTGCACGAGCGCGCTGATGCGCTGCACCAAATGCCAAGCCATTTTCCACAGAGTTGTGCCAGAGTTGTGCCAGTTTTGTGCCTGGGCGCGAGAGCACCCACGCGTGCGCGTGGTTGACGCGTGCGCGTCGTTTGGCTATTTTTCAATCCACGCGTTAGCGTGCATGACGCTTACACGTCGATGAGTTTTTGAGGCCATCCACGCGTGCGCGTGCAGTGCGCATACGCGTGGCCCTGTTTTCATCCCAAAGTGATTTTTGAGTTTTTAAAGCCAAATCTCATACTTCTAAGCCTCCGATCTCACCACTTATATCTTAAATCATTATGATATGTCTAGCTATGAGAAGAAAGGCTAGTGAATATGGTAACTTGCGAGTGAAGCAAGGAAAAAATGAATGATCAATGAGGATCAAGCATGATTATGTGAGATGAGGAGGATGGTGGTGGAAGTGCTTGTTATGCCATAGGCCGAAAGGCTGTAATTGTTAATGAAACGGCTGGTTATGGATTTAACCGTGAGCCGGATGGCTGGATTATTGCTGTGTTACGGCGGAGCCATTATTATGGCTATGTATAAATGCATATGTATGCTGTTGAATGAATTGTGAATGTTGCACTTCCATTATCGGAGATGAGAGTTTCCCTGGGAGAAAGCAGTGGCTAGCCACCATGTGCTCCAGGTCGAGACTTGAAGCTCTTTTGACCCTATGTCGTCAGGGTGGCCGGGCACTGTGAAATTCCCAGACGAGCTCACCCCCAAAAATATTCACCAGTGATGGTGATGGATAAATATTCACCAGTGAGGGTGATGAGCGGATAATTTATACGCTTTTTGGCATTGTTTTTAGGTAGTTTTTAGTAAGTTTAAGCTACTTTTAGGGATGTTTTCATTAGTTTTTATGTTAAATTCACATTTCTGGACTTTACTATGAGTTTGTGTGTTTTTCTGTGATTTCAGGTAATTTCTGGCTAAAATTGAGGGACTTGAGCAAAACTCTGAAAAAGGCTGACAAAAAAGACTGCTGATGCTGTTGGAATCTGACCTCCCTGCACTCGAAATGGATTTTCTGGAGCTACAGAACTCCAAATGGCGCGTTCTGAACGGCGTTGGAAAGTAGACATCCAGAGCTTTCCAGAAATATATAATAGTCCATACTTTATTCGGAAATTGATGACGTAACTTGGCGTTGAACTCCAAGTACATGCTGCTGTCTGGAGTTAAACGCCATAAACACGTCATGATCCGGAGTTGAACGCCCAAAACACGTTATAACTTGGAGTTCAACTCCAATAAACGCCTCAGCTCGTGGATAGATCAAGCTCAGCCCAAACATACACCAAGTGGGCCCCGGAAGTGGATTTATGCATCAATTACTTACTCATGTAAACCCTAGTAGCTAGTTTATTATAAATAGGACTTTTTACTAGTGTATTTGATCATCTCTGGACGCCTAGTCCTTAGACCATGGGGGCTGGCCATTCGGCCATGCCTGAACCTTTCACTTATGTATTTTCAACAGTGGAGTTTCTGCACACCATAGATTAAGGGTGTGGAGCTCTGCTGTACCTCAAGTTTCAATACAATTACTATTACTTTTTATTCAATTCTCTTTTATTCTTATTCCAAGATATACGTTATACTTAACTTTGATGAATGTGATGATCCGTGACACTTATCATCATTCTCACCTATGAACGCACGTGACTGACAACCACTTCCGTTCTACCTTAGGCCGGGCGCATATCTCTTAGATTCCCCAACAGAATCTTCGTGGTATAAGCTAGATAGATGGCGGCATTCATGAGGATCCGGAAAGTCTAAACCTTGTCTATGGTATTCCGAGTAGGATTCTGGGATTGAATGACTGTGACGAGCTTCAAACTCCTGAAGGCTGGGCGTGATGACAAGCGCAAAAGAATCAAGGGATTCTATTCCAACCTGATTGAGAACCGACAGATGATTAGTCGTGCTGTGACAGAGCATAGGAACGTTTTCACTGAGAGGATGGGATGTAGCCATTGACAACGGTGATGCCCTACATACAGCTTGCCATGGAAAGGAGTAAGAAGGATTGGATGAATGTAATAAGAAAGTAGAGATTCAAGAGGAGCACAGCACCTCCATACGCCTATCTGAAATTTCCACTATTGATTTACATAAGTAGTTCTATCCCTTTTTATTTTCTATATTAATTATTCGAAAATCTATAAACCAATTTTAATCTGCCTAACTGAGATTTACAAGGTGACCATAGCTTGCTTCATACCAACAATCTCTGTGGGATCGACCCTTACTCGCGTAAGGTTTATTACTTGGACGACCCAGTACACTTGCTGGTTAGATGTGCGAGGTTGTGAAGAATGTATGTAAGCCATGGTATTGTGCACCAAGTTTTTGGAGCCATTACCGGGGATTATTCGAGTTGTGTGAAAGTATAAGTCACAATTTCGTCCACCAGAGGGTGATGGATATGGATCATGATTATGATCAAGTTATAATGAGCATGACTCAAGTTGGGGAGACACGACAGAGGGACAGTCCAATGGTTAACTGCCAGGACTTGTCGGGTTGGCTTTATAACCGACAGATGATATCATCAGCCACTAGGGACAGGCATTCATCATATGCATACTATATGAATTGTTTGAGATTGCCTATTTGACTGCATATTACTTGCTAATTGTCTAACTGCCTTATTTGTCCCTATTTGTATATTTCTTGTCTGATATAACTGTGTTTGCTACATTACACTCCTGCTGGTGGTTGGGAGGTGAGAAGGAATTGGAAAGGAAAGTATTAGTTAGACTGAAGAATCTTTAGTCAGATGCCCTTTATGGTTTAGCCTGTTTATAAGCTTTGATATTATCTGGAGGAAGTTCTAGGATTGCCTTTGGCTTTCCTCCATTATTATGTATTATATATGTGGAAGCTGTTACCATGCTGGGGACCTCTGGTTCTCACCCATGCGAATTTTGTGGTTTTCAGATGCAGGACGTGAGGTTTCCCGCTGAGGCATGCTGGAGACTTCTAGATTTGCGAAGATCCTTTGTTCTCGGGGCTATGTTTTGGTTTATATGTTTTGCTTAGATACTTTTATCTCCATTAAATAATACAACTGAGATGACTCATCTTATGGGAGATTTTGGAGAATAGGTTTTATGTATTTGTGTCCCTTTGAGTTTCCTTTGGGGTTTTCCTTATTTTTATCATATGTATATATATTGCTATGCTCGGACCGGTTATCTTCGGAGCCGGATTTTGAGTCTTGATATTCCTGTTTTTGACACTCCTTTGTATATATATAATCACGCGTTGGTTATCCTTGTTCGTTACGTTATCGATTGGAGTGTTGCGCTTTCGAGTTGCGATTTTTGTTTACCCCTTTTTTTCTACAAAGGCTCCTAGTTATAATCAATCATTCATACTACTATACGTACTAAATTTTTATTTTAGAGGTCGTAATACCTTGCCATCTCTGAATTATGACTTAAGCATAAGACTCTGTATGGTAGGGTGTTACACATGACATTATGATAGTGAGGGTGTTACATTATGGTATCAGAGCGGTCTTTCTTGTGGAGTCTGAGGAATGGACTGACTATGCTTCAATTGCATACTCTGAGAACAAACTATGCGAGAGAGGGAGCTGCCTTCCGCGTGTCGCCATTATCGAGTCCGAGGTGGAGAGGAGGAGTGCGAGCGGGAGGAAAAAGCCATCGCCGTCACCGTTCATGCTCTGTGGTCGCTGTTGTTTGTGAACCAGACGTCGTCGCCAACAGAAGCTCCTGTCGCAGCCGAGAATCCTATCACTGTCAGATCCATCACATCGCCGTTAGGGGGCTTCCAAAGGAGAGAAGAAGCTGATTCCGTTACACACGCTGCCGGAGGGGGAACCAGCTGCGCCACCGCACCTCTGTCGTCAAGAAACGTTGCTACCACTGCCACTCCGTTTCTATGTTTTCCATTTGTTACAGTAAGCCTTTCTGTTCCGAAACCCTCACAGCTAGTGTATATGCGTTATGTTATGTTTTCGGTGAAAATTCTGAGGTTTTAGTAATGTAGGATTGATTCCTAATTGTTGCATGTCGCATTTGGGGTTGCCGCCGTTGTTGCGAGGGTGAAATAGGCTGTGGTTGTGACTGCTGAGGGTATAGGCCGAGAGAAAACTGAATTTGTCACATAGTTAAGTCGCGAACGAGGTTGGGGCGATTTCTTAAACTTAATTCACTACTAAGAATTGTTTTAAATCGATATTTATAGTGAAAATATATTTTTATGATTTTGCAAGTTTTATGAATTGAATTGAGTTGTCTGTAATGAATATAAATGCTAGTTTGAATGGTTTATTAATTGATTAGAAATGTTTAGTTGACTTTTGTACTTGATTTAAGGTTATTATGATGATGATTGAATTGTGATTGTTTCTAATTATTAAGTTGGAAAGTCGATTTGATTAAATACTATGTAAAATAATTTTCTTGGTTTGAGGTTAATTTGATATTGAGAATGAATCTGCATTTGAAACGATTTGAGATATTGAGAATGGGTTTTATTGATATATCAAAAATGATTTCTGTTATTGGAACTAGTCTGAGTTATTAGAAATGGTTGAAAAGAGGTTGAGAATGGTTTGGTTGGGACCCGAAAAGGGTGGCAAAGTCTGAGTTTTAGGGGAGATGCTGTTGAAATTTTATTATGAAACTTAAGACTTTGTTTATTTAGAAAAAGGTTGGACTTGAGAAATCGTATTATTTAGTTTTTGATTTATTAAGAAAAGATTTATGTTTGGGTTTGATTTATTAAGGAAAAATTTTATGTTTTGAATGTGATTTGTTAAGAAAAGATTATGTATTGAATTTTTACTCATTAAAGAAGACTTTATGTTTTGAGTTTGATTAAAGAACTACATTTTAAGGAATTATGATTTAAGGAGTTTATTAATTTTAAAGAACGAGTTTGATTGTCGTTCTCCCTAAAGTCTCGATATTCTGCCATGAGATTTACTTAATAAATGATTCTTTTTAGTCTTTTGAAAGAGGTTTAAATCTAAAATGGTTTTGAAGTTGGTGTTGGTTTTAAATAAAAATGATTTGAGTTTGGCTTGTTAAGAAGAAAAAAGAAAGGGAAAAGAGAACACGGTACGTGTGATTTAGGAAATGATTAAAAGGTCATGAGAGGGTGACGGAAAGTAAGTGGTTAAGGTGCTGATGTGAAAATGTTAAGCCGTGGGCTTTATGTGTGAATGATTGTACGGGGATGCCCGTGTGTATGGAATGGCTTTCAGGAGAAAAGGGCACATGCTTCAGTTGGAGAATCAGTCCCTGCAAGTACTTGCAGAGGTCATGTTCAGCATACTTCAGGTAGAGAATCAACGCCTGCAAGAAGTAGAAACTTGCAGAGATTATGCCGCTGGAATGCTATATCTGACTTGCGAGTCGGATTGCGTCGGGTGCGGATCGAAACCGACAAATGAGCTCATTACCTGAATTAGGGAGAGACATGCATCATGTTGCATTTGTGTTCTTTGTTTGGCTGTGCTTAAGTGTTTTAGTTTACTTGTTTGATGAATTCTATTTAACTGGTAACTGTTCTGTATATATGTTTGCCTTGAATTTGATTGTGTTTGTGATTGATTATGTTGAGATTGAGTTTCGATGGTGAATTGTTTTGATTTAGGCCAGAGGCCAAGATTTGGTTATGTTTGGCCGAAGGCCATGATTGACTGGATTAGAGATAAGTTTTGACTAAAATGTTATTTTACATGCAATTTTTGTAAGAGAATACGAATTTTAGAATTGAATAATAAGTTGATAATCACTATATTTTGAAAATAGTTTTAATTACAATATCTTCTTACGACAATTCTTAAAAATCCTCTACTGAGAACTCTTTCAAGGACAATATTCTCACTCTCCTACAGACTTTCTTTTCAGGAAACCGACGAAGACGCTTATGAAATTTTTTTTTGTTTAACTTATGCGATATGGATGTATTAGTTTAGTTATTATTATTTTTCCCTCGCCATTAATATTATAATTTTTGTACGAGGGATAGGAGTTGTATGATTTGTATGTATCTAATATGTATAAGTTACTTGAGTAAGAAGTTTTGTTTATGTATATGCTTGCTTATTTTATTGTAAAAGTATTTTTCCGGTTTTTCAAATAAAATAGCAACACGGCTTCAATTCAAAGGCTCATATTTTATTATTAAGTACATGAAGTCGTCGTAATACCTCTTGCTATCAGAGTGGCGCAACCGGAAGTATGACATTCTGATAGTAAGGACGTTACAATATATTTGAAGTGAAGTTCGACGGGGGTGCGGCGAACTTACTCAAATGCCAAAAAAATAGTCGTATTTGAAAAATTAAAGTTCAAAAATGATGTTTAAAAAAATAATAAATTTTTTTTATTTTATTTCAATGAAAAATCATTATTATTTAGTAAATATTATGTGAATATAAAATAAGAATTGTTTTACTAACTTAAAAAGTTATTCCTACTTTTAATAATAAAGTATTAATTTTTTTTAAATCAAATAAACTAAACCAGTCCAAATAGCAATAGTTTGGATTGGATTAAATCAGATTTAAAAATAAAATCAAATCGATTCAATCCAAATGCAACAAGTTATATATTTCGGATCATATTATTTTTCTTTTAAAACCTATCCAAACACCTCTTGGTGAACAACTTACTTATGATTTCTGGTACATGATTACTTCCAAATTATTCTATTCATTCGCCCACTTTTTTATTCTAATTAAAAAAAGTGTTGTAATTACTGATGTTGTTCAACTTGATTAAATTTTCATGTAGTGTCTCTCCCGGGCAATGGATTATTAGAAACAAAGGGCAGTGTATAAAACAAATGGTACAATACATTGGTGTTCATACAAAGAGGTAGTTGTTTGTTTTGTGGTGGTTGTTTTGGTTTGACAATGTCTTTTTACATGTTTGTTTTTTTTAAGAATCTGTTGTAAATATTTTTTGATAAGTTATTTATTTTTTAGTGGCAATACCAAAGGAAAACATTTAATTAATTGTAGGATATTTGTCTCATCTCCTGTAAGACCCATAACTTTTGAAAAATCTTATTATGATCAAGTCTCAAATCATATAGTTATTTATAGCCTTAATTTCAGAAATTATTTTATTAAAGGTAATTAAGGCAAGTTTTGATTTATTGGACTTAAGATGAGTTATGATTATCATCCAATTTTATAATTATTGAATTATTTTCTATATTTGAATTATAAAGTTGGTAGTTGTGAAATAATAAGGATTTTATATGTTTTGCACTAAGTAACTAATATTTTAAATATTAGTACTACTATTTTGAAAAATAAAGAAATTAAGTATATTATTTCTAATTTTGAATTTGGACATTTTATTGAAAATAATTTGTAAAATTAATGAGCAAATAGTATTTTCTATATACAATTAGTGTTGGGTTTAATTTGGGATTCAATTACTACATATTCCCAATTTTTTTGAAATTACTAAAGTACCCTTAACCCTAATTTTTGAAATAAAACCCTAACCCTAAAAACCCTAACCCGACCCGGTTTCCCCATAGCTGCTGCAGCCTTCCCTTCCAACAGCAGCGTCAATACACGCAGTTTCCTTTAATTTTCATGAAAGAGAAAAACCTGAGGCAGAGAGGGAGATGGAGACTGAGTTGCGACAGAGGAGAGGCGCAAAGAAGCTCATCGCGTTGCCATCGCATCGCCGCCGCGCCACCGCGCCATTGCCATCGCTGGAGAAGCTTCCCGCACCGCCGTCACTCCCTGGCGCCACCGCAGAAGCTGCCCTCGCCGATGCCATGAACCGCGGAAGAAGGAAGGAGGAGGGGAGTTCGTCCTCGCCGATCTGCCGCCATCGGGGTCACCGCGTAGTCGTCCTTGCCAGCTCCGAATGAGAAGCACGATGGAGCTCCGTTTCTGCTTCCCTGGTCTGCCGTGAGTGAGTGACATTGAGAGAGAGGGAGCTGCTGCCGAGCTCATTCCTTCACCACCCAGCCGCGTCCAGTCCACCGCCGGTTGTTGTTGCCATTGTCAACAATGGAAGAGAGGGAAAGAGTCAGATGCACAGAGGAGGGAAAGCAAGATCTGAGGCTGAGCTGGGGTTCAACCACCGTGCCCAGCCGTGCTCGCGCCGCCTCTGCCGGAGCTGCCGCCGTCAGAAAGGTGTTTCGACTGCCGCAGGTGTCGTTGCCGGAAAAGAGAGCTGCATCTCTGTGATTCTGACCGCCGGGAGTGGTTCTGTGACTTCCGGGAGCACCGCCGGAGCTTCTGGATGCTTTTGCCGTCATCGGAAAATTCTATCAGTAAGGGTTTTACGTTGGTTCTCCTTTCGTTGAGTTTCTGGGAACCTCATTGTCACTGTATATGGTTCAGGTCATCGCTGCCGCTTGAGGTGGCTGCCGGGCTACCGCTGAACCGATTCAGAGACCGCCGCTGCTCCGGTTCAGCCGTTCCTTCTTCGTTTGGTGAGCGTTTTCGATTTGAAAGCTCTCTAGTTATTATTCTGTCATCATACACTAAGGTTTTGCGGCATCAATTGCTATAAGATTGAGTTCGGTTGTTGTATGTTGCGAAAGTGGCTTGGAGCTGAGGTTTTGGTTGCCGTCAGTTCGATTTGAGGCGGAAAAGACTTGATGAGTTATTTGGGTTATGGAATTGCATTTTGAGGTAGGGGCGCTTTCCAAAAACTATGTTTTATGTATTGGAATTATTACATATGGATACTGATGTGAGATATTGTGTATTTGGTGATTGTATCTGCCTTATGTATTATTTGATTGACTCGAATGATTATGGATGTTGGTTTGGCTGAGTTGTTGTGCGGCTTTGTGAAATGTAATGTTTTGAAGTTGATTCTTTAAAGATTTGAAATCTGAGTTTAAACCGTTGAGGATTGGTTTGAATTGAGTCAATTATTTCAATGATGTGAAAAGTCGAATGCGCTTTTGAATTCAGCCTGGTTTACTTTAATTGATTTGGTTTTGATAAATGAATTGTTGCTGAACCGATTCTTTAAAGCTTTGGAAATGAGTTAAATCGGTTGATATTGAGTTGATTTTGAAATAGTTTCCTTGAGATATGCCACTGAGGCGACTGTTGGCTTTAACTTGTTTTTGAATTGATTTCTGGTTTTGAGTTGTTGAAAAGGAATGAGGAATGGTTTAGTTGGGACCCGAACCGGGTGGCAAAGGCCATGTTTTAAGGGAGGTGCTGCCGAAATTTCTATAAAACCTGAGTCTTTATTGAAATGTTGTCTGGCAAAATGATGAGTTAAAGACTTCAACTATTTTATTTGAATTATCAAGAAAAGGATGATTCGTGCTTTTGAAATGAGTTATTAAAGCGGAAATTGTGATTTAGTCTTGCTTCTTAAGAAAGGCCTTGTGTCTCTTTCAGGAGAAGGTTATTTAGATGAAACTTGTGTTTTAAAGCTGTTTGAAAGTGAAAAGGGTTTATGCCTTTGAATTTGACTTGGGGGTTTCAATTAAAGAAGTTTTAATGACTTTGAAAGAACCTGAATGCCTATTGACAAGTCTCTTCTTGAAATGTTTTGAGAAATGTTTTAAGTACTCTTTGAATTTTGAATTCTTGCAAGACTAAAACAATTTTGATCAGTTGAAACGTTCTAGAATTTATCATGGGGGTTGAAGTTGGTTTTGCCTAAGTAAAGGAAACGGCTTTGATAGAAGTAAATGATTACGTGACTCGGTTTGGCTTAGATCCTATTTTATTACTCAAAACGGAAAGCCAAGGTTTTAATGATTTTAAATGAATTTGGCGAACTGAGTTTTATTATTCTCCCCTAAAGACTTGGGACTCTGTCGAGAAGCTTTTGTTATAAAATCCCATTGTTGGATGGGTGGTTTTGAGTACTTTGAAATAAATCCTTAACTTGCCATGGTTTTGGAAGTTTTGGAAAGAGAATGCCGAGAGTGGCTTTGTTTTAAAAAGGGAACTCACTTTGAGTAAATTTGGCTTATGAGCCTGAGATGATTTGAGAAATGAGATCTTTAAAGCCAAGGCTGAAAAGAGTTAAAATTTGATTTCAAAGTGAAATGGCTTGAGAAAAGTGATTTATGGCTTAAATGCCGGTTTTATGAATTTGATGATGTTGAATGGTGGAAGTGCTGTTTTGTTATGGGCCAAAATGGCTATGTATGATTATGAATATTGGCTGGTTCTGGATTGAACCGTGAGCCGGAATGGCTATGTATGATATTGATTTATGGCTGATTGCCGAATGAGTTATGGGCCGTATGGCTGACTGATGAGCGGATAATTTATACGCTTTTTGGCATTGTTTTTAGTATGTTTTTAGTATGCTTTAGTTAGTTTTTATTATATTTTTATTAGTTTTTAGTTAAAATTCACTTTTTTGGACTTTACTATGAGTTTTTGTGTTTTTCTGTGATTTCAGGTATTTTCTAGCTGAAATTGAGGGACCTGAGCAAAAATCTGATCCAGAGGCTAAAAAGGACTGCAGATGCTGTTGGATTCTGACCTCCCTGCACTCGAAGTGGATTTTCTTGAGCTACAGAAGCGCAATTGGTGCGCTCTCAACTGCGTTGGAAAGTAGACATCTTGGTCTTTCCAGCAATGTATAATAGTCTATACTTTGCTCGAGATTTGATCACCCAAACAGGCGTTCCAAGTCAGCTCAAGAATTCTGGCGTAAAACGCCAGAACTGGCACAAGAATGGGAGTTAAACGCCCAAACTAGCATAAAAGCTGGCGTTTAACTCCAAGAAGAGTCTCTACACATGAAAGCTTCAATGCTTAGCCCAGGCACACACCAAGTGGGCCCGGAAGTGGATTTTTATGTCATTTACTCATCTTTGTAAACCCTAAGCTACTAGTTCTCTACAAATAGGACCTTTTGCTATTGTATTAGACATCTTTTGATCACTTTAGATCTGAGGATCATCTTTGGACGTCTAGTTCTTAGATCATCTTGGTTCTTCTGGTTCCCTCTCTAGGGCCGAAGCCAATGATCACTATTATCACTTATGTATTTTCAACGGTGGAGTTTCTACACACCATAGATTAAGGTGTGGAGCTCTGCTGTACCTCGAGTATTAATGCAATTACTATTGTTCTTCTATTCAATTCAGCTTATTCTTGTTCTAAGATATTCATTCGCACCCAAGAACATGATGAATGTGATGATTATGTGACGCTCATCGTCATTCTCACTTATGAACGCGTGCCTGACAACCACTTCCGGTCTACAAGCAAACAAGGCTTGAATGTTTATCTCTTGGATTTCTTAATCGGAATCTTCGTGGTATACGCTAGAATTGATGGTGGCATTCAAGAGAATCCGGAAGGTCTAAACCTTGTCTGTGGTATTCTGAGTAAGATTCAAGGATTGAATGACTGTGACGAGCTTCAAACTCCTGAAGGCTGGGCATTAGTGACAGACGCAAAAGAATCAATGGATTCTATTCAAACCTGATTGAGAACTGATGAGCGGATAATTTATACGCTTTTTGGCATTGTTTTTAGGTAGTTTTTAGTAAGTTTGAGCTACTTTTAGGGATGTTTTCATTAGTTTTTATGTTAAATTCACATTTCTGGACTTTACTATGAGTTTGTATGTTTTTCTGTGATTTCAGGTAAATTCTGACTGAAATTGAGGGACTTGAGCAAAACTCTAAAAAAGGCTGACAAAAGGACTGCTGATGCTGTTGGGATCTGACCTCCCTGCACTCGGAATAAATTTTCTGGAGCTACAGAACTCCAATTGGCACGCTCTCAACGGCGTTGGAAGGTAGACATCCAGAGCTTTCCAGCAATATATAATAGTCCATGCTTTATTTGGAAATTGATGACGTAACTTGGCGTTGAACGCCAAGTACATGCTGCTGTCTAGAGTTAAACGCCAGAAAAACGTCATGATCCGGAGTTGAATGCCCAAAACACGTCATAACTTGGAGTTCAACTCCAAGAAAAGCCTTAGCTCGTGGATAGATCAAGCTCAGCCCAGGCATACACCAAGTGGGCCCCGGAAGTGGATTTATGCATCAATTACTTACTCATGTAAACCCTAGTAGCTAGTCTAGTATAAATAGGATAAGTTACTATTGTATTAGACATCTTTTGACAGTTTAATCTCTTGACTGTTTAGCCTTTGATTATTCGGTCTCTTGATCACTCAAGGGGGCTGGCCATTCGGCCATGCCTGAACCTTTTACTTATGTATTTCCAACGGTGGAGTTTCTACACACCATAGATTAAGGGTGTGGAGCTCTGCTGTACCTCAAGTTTCAATACAATCACTATTACTTTCTATTCAATTCTCTTCTATTCTTATTCCAAGATATACGTTGCACTTAACCTTGATGAATGTGATGATCCGTGACACTCATCATCATTCTCACCTATGAACGCGCGTGACTGACAACCACTTCTGTTCTACTGTAGGCCGGGCGCATATCTCTTAGATTCCCCAACAGAATCTTCGTGGTATAAGCTAGATAGATGGCGGCATTCATGAGGATCCGGAAAGTCTAACCTTGTCTATGGTATTCCGAGTAGGATTCTGGGATTGAATGACTGTGACGAGCTTCAAACTCCTGAAGGTTGGGCGTGATGACAAGCGCAAAAGAATCAAGGGATTCTATTCCAACCTGATTGAGAACCGACAGATGATTAGCCGTGCTGTGACAGAGCATAGGAACGTTTTCACTGAGAGGATGGGATGTAGCCATTGACAACGGTGATGCCCTACATACAGCTTGCCATGGAAAGGAGTAGGAAGGATTGGATGAATGTAATAAGAAAATAGAGATACGAGAGGAGCACAGCATCTTTACACACTTATCTGAAATTCCCACCATTGATTTACATAAGTATTTCTATCCCTTTTTATTTTCCAATTATTATTAATTTTCGAAAACCCATAAACCAATTTAATCTGCCTAACTGAGATTTACAAGGTGACCATAGCTTGCTTCATACCAACAATCTCTGTGGGATCGACCCTTACTCGCATAAGGTTTATTACTTGGACGACCCAGTACACTTGCTGGTTAGTTGAACGGAGTTGTGAGCTTCTCTAACAGTGCCTGGAATTCTTTTATCACAATTTCGTCCACCAAGAACCGACAGATGATTAGCCGTGCTTTGACAGAGCGCGTTGAACATTTTCACTGAGAGGACGGGACTGTAGCCATTGACAACGGTGATGCCCAACATACAGCTTGCCATGGAAAGGAGTAAGAAGGATTGGATGAAGACAGTAGGAAAGTAGAGAGACGGAAGGGACAAAGCATCTCCATACGCTTATCTGAAATTCTCACCAATGAATTACATAAGTATCTCTATCTTTATTTTATGCTTTATTCATAAATCATCTATAACCATTTGAATCTGCCTGACTGAGATTTACAAGATGACCATAGCTTGCTTCATACCAACAATCTCCGTGGGATCGACCCTTACTCGCTAAGGTTTATTACTTGGACGACCCAGTGCACTTGCTGGTTAGTTGTGCGAAGTTGTGATAAAGAGTTGAGATTACAATTGTGCGTACCATGTTGATGGCACCATTGATGATCACAATTTCGTGCACCACTGACTATGAAATTTTGAATTTAAGCCGGATGGCTGAGATGGATGTTGATCCATAGCAGGGACTGAATGAATATATGCCTGAGATACCTGGGCAGTAGCAAGGATTGTGGTTCATCCCACTTGCTCCAGGTCAGAGACTGTGACGCCTAGGTAGTAGCGGTAGTAGTGGTGAATCCACTCGCTCCAGGTTGAGCTTTTAAACACCCGCCTGGGTAGTAGCCGCAGTAGTGGTTATTCCACTGGCTCTGGGTTGAGCGGGTAGTAGCAAAGGGGTTGTAGCTCAAACTTACTTGCTCCGCGATGTGTGTTTCTGTCCATGGTTAGCTACCAGGACTTGTCGGGTTGGCTCTATAATCGACAGATGATATCATCAGTCACTAGGACAGGCATGCATCATATGCATCTATGTGACATTTTGTTTGGCTGTGCATATTGTACTTGGTTTGCCTATGTGATTACTTGTGATTACCTGCTACTTGTTCTACTTGCTGTAACTGTTTGTTTGTGCTTGAACTTCTTATCTGTGTTTGCAACTAGGACTCTGTTGGTTTGTGGTGATTGGTTGTTGGATTGGATTGTTTGGGCCTAGGGCCGTGAATGAATTGAGATGGACCGATGGTTGATTCCAGTTTTATGTTTCTGGTTTGGAAAATTATGAAGGGCTATTTTGGTTCAGTATAGATAAACCTTTTTGAAAGGCTTTTGATGTTTTGAGAATTGAACGGTTCCTCTTTCAAAAAAGATTTCCGACTTTACTTTTATTGTAAACTGTTATTTTTGAAAAGAGGCATAGGACGGTTATTAATCACTGGTACGGTTTATCTTCATGTATCCTATTACAGTAATTCCCAAAAACCCTCTACTGAGAACCCTTTCAAGGATGATGTTCTCACCCCCCTACATTTTTCCCCTTTCAGGATATGGACGCAGAAGTCACGAAGAGTTTATTTAGTTATTGAAATGCTCTGTATTGTTTTAGTTATGGTTTATTGTACCCTCGCCTTTATCTTGATATATTCCATAAGAGGGATATGAATTGTATTGGATAATGCTTGTAATATTATTTATATATATATATATATATATATATATATATATATATATATATATATGGATGTACTCTTTATGAGTTTCTGGAAGTTGTATGATATCTATGGATGTACGTTATCGAATGAAGTATCTTGGGAGCGATATTGCGGTAAAAAGTTTTAAACATGCTTATATTTTAGTATTAAATAGTATAAGTGTCGTCGTAATGTCCGATCTATCAGAGTTGCGCAGCTGGAAGCGTGAGCTTTGGTAGTTAGGGTGTTACATCTCCTCTTTTTAGATAGAGTATGTTAACAACCATCTAAAAAAATGGATTAAAGAGATAGAAAATTGACTTGCAAAATTTGATTCCATTTTAAGGAACGGAAATACCAACAATAGTTTT
Organism: Arachis hypogaea; assembly: GCF_003086295.3. NCBI lineage: Eukaryota > Viridiplantae > Streptophyta > Magnoliopsida > Fabales > Fabaceae > Arachis > Arachis hypogaea. The sequence continues at coordinate 105,309,221 of NC_092039.1, forward strand.
TGGGAATGAAAACTTCGCCCGGCAAAACCCCATGCTTCAAGAATTCCTTTTTGCCAGTACTTTTTTTCTCCACCTAAGAGTCACTTTGTCAGTATCCGGACTACTATCCCAGAATATTCGCAATGTAAAAAAATATTTCACGTACATCCAAATATATATTACAACTTTAACATAAGATAATTATTTCTCACACTTATTACATGAATAGTAAATTAATATCCTAAAATTGGATATTATTAAATAATTATATATAATAATATTTTACTATATCAATGCATTAAAATTAAAATGTGTATTTTTTATAATATCTTCTAACTAGACGACAATTAGCAGGCTTGTTCAATTTTGTGCAGACCAAGAATATAGCTATGGTGCTATGTACGTATGACCTTAGTTCCTGCATTAAATTATAAGATATACCAATTTTTATGATTCTTTACTCTTAAAATGTTTATTTTGTGATTGATTTCATTTTGTTTGAAATTTATTTTATTTTATTTTATTTTTTTCGTGCAAAGGAAGTAATATATAATAGGCAGATCAATCAAGAATGTTGGATTTGAGTTCGAAGATTTTGAGACAGTGGTAATACTATTTTACTTCAAGATCCTAAAGAAGATTCATGCACGATGATTTGATGAAAATTAAAGATAAAAACAACATATATTTTCACTAACGACTGCAAATTTCAATTTTTAAAGATTGTATATAAAAATTGTGTTGCAAAATTATTTATAGAATTAAATAAAATATGTATTAGTCTTTCCTTTGTTAATATGTAATACCAATATCTCAACTCTAAAGCTATAAATAAAAGTCATGTCATATAGATACATTCTTGTAGTATATATTAAAGTTAACAAAAATAATACAAATATACAATAAAGAAGTGGAACTTAATGAAACGATTAGATTTGAAATTTATTCTAAATTTTTTGTAATGGTTTTTTCCTATAGATACATTCTTTGTATGAGAAATACATGTAGATATGAAAAAAATCTTTGCTTAATCATAAAAAATTTCTTTTTCTATTCTGGAACTATATGTTCGTCATCAGCTAATCAAAGATGCTTTCCAATTTTATCTGAATACTTAAAATAAATTTTAATTCTATCTTTATTATTTAAATTTATTTTTATACATTTACTTATTTTTATTCCTTCTTTATTTCCTCCAACAACTGCAACACTACCATCACAGCTAACAACACCGCCACCACCATTGCCTTCATTAGTGTTGCTACTACCTCCATCACCATATTTATCTTAATTAAAAGATAAATTTTATTGGAAGAAAGAGATGACTCTGCCAAAGATAATGCTTGAGAAAGTGAATCGCAAGAACTTCTTCAACCTAAGACATCTTGAATTCAAAAGAAAAGCATAAGTCATATACATTGCCCCAGCGACTTTAGTTTTTCATGAAAGTAACAAGATATTGTTTGTAATACAAACATGTTATGTATAGTAAACAAATTAAAAGAAAATGTAATTACCTCCTCAAGAATAATAATAAATATTTTTGGTACTTTATTGACTTGATTTGATATTGTGATGGTTGTTATCACCACCTCTGCATATGAAGTTGAAAAATCATCGAAATTAAGTAATGATTTTTGACATGGCATTAGCAAGAAAAAGGAGCCATTATTAGCCCTAAAACTATTTAGAGAATACATAAAATTAACAAATTATATGATGTTTTAGAGTTTTTCAATCATCCTATTTATAATGGTTTTACAAAATAAAAGTTGACATTATTCATGGCAAATATGGAAGGATAATAAACATAATTTTAAAATAAATTTTAAAGTCAAAATGCATTAAATGAGAAGATTCTTTTTATTATGGGGCACGACTTTATAAAATTTATTGTAAAAAATGAACAAGTTGAATAATAGTAATTAATGACCTGCTTTATATTAAATTCCACCCTTTATATTTATTAGTATTATTGCATTTGGGTGATTTTCTAAAAAATCATCTTTTTCGAGTTATTTTTTTTTAAAGGATCTTATAAAAAAGTAAAAGTAATTTTATATTTGGATATCTCATACAAAAAGATCTTTTTATCTATCAATTATGTTTGGGTATAACAATATAAAAATACTTTTTTGTTTATTTATTATGTAAAAAATATCTTTTTTTAAAAGAAAAAAGATCTTTTAAAAAAAGATGTAAATTGTAACTTCTCAAAAAAGATATTTTTTATTTTTCTAGTATTTTTACTTTTACTACTAGAAATTTGTCAAACACACTAAAAAATAAAAAAATATCTTTTTTCATTGAAAAAATATTTTTTATCAAGATAATGGCACCCAAGCAAATACTCTATCCCTCATAAAAAAATTTTCTTTTTTTTTTGTTTAAAAGTTTGGCTTGTTTAGGTGAGTTTTTAAGAAAATAATTTTTTTCGAGTTGTTTTTTTTTTAATCTTTAGAAAAATAAAAATAATTTAATGTTTGGATATCTCATACAAAAATAATTTTTATCTATCAATTATGTTTAGTTACAACAATATAAAAGTATTTATTTATTATGTAAAAAAATCTTTTTTTTAAAAAACATCTTTTAAAAATTGTAAATTGTGCTTGTTTAGGTGCCATGATAAAAAAAACTTCTTTCATCAAAAAAGTTTTTTTAATCGTGTTTGATAAATTTTTAATAGTAAAAGTAAAAGCACTAAAAAATATATATTTTTTAAAAAGTTACAATTTATATCTTTTTTAAAAATATTTTTTTACATAATAAATAATACAATTTATATCTTTTTTAAAAATATTTTTTTACATAATAAATAAACAAAAAAAATACTTTTATATTATTGTACCCAAACATAATTAATAGATAAAAAGATCCTTTTGTATGAGATATCCAAATATAAAATTACTTTTTTTTTGAGATGTCTTTTATTTTTCTACAGTTTTTATTTTTACTACTAAAAATTTATCAAACACACTAAAAAATAAATAAAGATATTTTTCTATCAAGTTAATGGCATCCAATCAAATACTAATCTCTACATTTTATCATCTTATTTATATAAATGTGTATGATAGTAACAAATGCAAAAATATCTATAAAATATTCTATTTTCTTAATAAATGATCTTACAGGTTTATTACTACTACTAGAAAAATTACTTTTACTAGCCTTCTATTTTGTTTTTAACGATACTAAAAATAGGTTCTAATATATTTACTGGTAATTGAATATTAGTTGTCTTATATTTTATCGTTAAAAAATTTTAGGAGCAATTATAAAATTGCTGATACAGACTTTTTAATGGCGGTAAAAAATTATATAATTTCTCTTAAGAAATACTTTTGCTGTAATATATAAATGGTAAAAAAGTTCACAAACATTTTAGGAGAAAAAAAGCTGTTCACCAAATTAACTTATAAATTAAATGTGTGTAATAATAACGAATATAAGATTATTAATAATCAAGATGTTATTAGGTATTTTATTTTCTTAGTAAACGTCTAAAAGTAATTAAATCGAAACTACTTCTCTTATCCCATTATATATACTAGTGAATTCATATGTAATAATAATAACAAATGTGAGATTACACTACAAAATTTTTTATCTGTTACCTTATTAAAATTGTGACTATAGATATAAAAAACCATGATCTTGATCCACGATCATCATTTTTGAACAAGTGTTACAATTTTTAATAGTGACTAATACCGTCATGATCATAACTCAGTGATCGTATATTCACAATTGTAATTTGTGATTATAGATGAAAAACCATGACATAAAAAACAACGATTTGAAGCCAACAAAATTGTAGTGTTAGTTAGAATGTTGAGTACTTCAAACTCGGTTAAAGTCATAGATATTTATGATTTACCACTTTGAATCAATTTCAAAAGATTTATCAAAATGTACTTTTAGTAACATTTTTACACTCTAAGGGTCCAAAAATAATTTTTGTAGCATTTGTGTTGGTGTAGCTACAAAAAAAAAACCTCGTTTTCTCACGTCCAAATAGTGAAAATGAAAAAATTTTTCTAAAGCATCTCACGTGATAGAGAAAATGAATTCAATTTTCATATTCATTTTTGCAATTAGAGACGACAGAAATAGACCAAAAATCTCATTACATTTTTGCCTTTAATTTGATGATAGCAAAAACATGAAAGAAATATAATTGTCCAAATTTCGCTTACAATGCATATGAAAATGATAACATTCACGTTAGAAAAGAATGTCTATAAATAGCAAATGAGCAATAATAAACCAATGTAACTAATTTCTCACCTCTCATTCTCAAATTTCTCACAAAATGACTATTGAACGTATAGTTGTTGCTTTTATCTGGATTCAACCATTAGACGCAACAACGATGGTGCATTTGTTAAATACGACAATAATCTAATTATATTGTATACTTGGTGGTTACAGTCTTTAGTTGAGATTGAAAGTTTTATTCTAATGAATATGGAGACATTTTTTTCCGTCGTTATCCCACAAAAATAGGGATCATGGTGGTAAGAAGTGATTATGGTGGTGCTGGTTGTGGTGATGGTGGGTGGTGGTAGTGGAGAGGAGGAGGGGAGGCAGTGATAATTAGGGAAGGTGTTGATGGTGATGAGGGTTGTAAAAATTTGGAATTTAGAAAAGAAGATAAAAGGTGGGGTAATTTAAAAATTTTATTAAAAAGTTAACAAAAAATTAAAATTTTTGTACTTTTATCACATGGAACCCATCTTTCATGGGTACGATGTTAGTTTCTTTATTTGATAGGTACTTTTATTAACGCTCGCAAAGTTCATGGTACCAATGGTAGTTTATTCAAAACAAAAAACACATACTTCATCATATTCATCACAATATAATGATCCTAATAATATAATATATAAAGTAAGTTTTGTAACACTCTACCACACTCAGCTTTACGCTTAAGTCCTAAAACAGAGGAGGTGTGGTATTACGACATCTAAAATAAAATGTGTACATGCAATAGCAGAAAGATTGTAATATACTAGGAGGTTTGAAGAATAGGGAAAATAAAAATCGCGAAATAAAAGCGCAACGCTTAAGACTTGCGTGCTAAGAAAGTTATAACCATCAAACATAAGATTATAAAAGAAGGAATAGAGCGCCAAAGATACAAAATAACAAGCTCATAACTCAGCCCGTGAAGTCAAGATTGGCCGGAGAATATTTACACACACACACACACACATCCAAAACCCAAATGTACATAAACAAAATCCTGCCTCTCCATAGACCTCTAAGACAATCAAAAGAACGAGTTATGCGGAGAGAGAGAGAGTTAAGTATATAAATATATACATCACTATACAACAAAATAACCCAGTAACCACTTTGCCTCAGGGGTCCAGACGCCTAACGAGATGCCTCTTGACCTGCATTTGAAAAACAACAACATAGTATGGAATGAGAACCGGAGGTTCTTATTATGGTAAAGGTGCCATACACATAATATATAAGGTCATAGGACTGATAGAGGCAATCCTAGAACGCCGACACTCAGATTATAGAGTTTAAAGTATTAAACAGAAGTCATAAAATGTGATTTTCTAAGAGTATCTAAGCCTAACCTAACTTAACCTTAAATCTAAGTCTCGTACTGCCATTCCTCCATACCTCCAACTCTGTCATGTATTTCACAGATAAATAAACAGATAAAGGCAAGCACAAGAAGGTTACAAATACTGCAGGTAACAAATATACATTTAGCATGGCAGGTACACTTAGGCACACCTAGTTAATGCACAACAAGTAATTCAAGTAGAATGCATATGATGCATGCCTGTCCTATGGCTGATGTGGCTCATCTGTTGGTTATCCAACAACTCGACAAGTTCGAAAACCTTAGACTGTCCCTCGACGTGCATCCCCAAGAGTCTATGCATAGCCTTTTTCTCAAATAATCAATATTGCTCAATGGGGGTCAACATTCCCGGGAATTTATAAGTGTCTGGTCACCCTTACGTCGTAGAGTCAACAGAGTATCGAGTTTTCAACCTGGTACACGTGGTGGCAAGCCACGGTACTTTACCCAGGGAATCTCGTATCGCAGATCATTTAATCATTCAAGCCAAGTATCATACATGATCATTCATTTAATTATCCAGCCAAGTATCATACATGATTATCCATAACATTTCTTAATCAAATCATCACTTTTCAGCTTTACTTCATCTCCAAATTATCCCCATTTCCTAACTTCATCTGATTATTAGGTTTAACACTATTATTTATGACTAAAGAAATAAAAATAAAGGTTTAGAGGTTTGAACTACAGTTTAAAATGTTGAAAACCATATTTGCTTAAATAGGGGCTCCACGTACGCGTGGGAGTGTGGAAGTGCAGCTCGCGCACGCGTCCCTTGTCATACGTACGCGTGGGTGAAAACTTCATGTCACGCGTGTGTGGACATGCTTACTACCTCTTATGCGTGCGCATGGCATCAGTCGCGTACGCATCGCCAAAATCCCATGCCATACGTACGCGTGGGTCACGCGTACGCGTGGGTCACGCGTACGCGTGGACGTACGTTCTTCAAAAAAAAGGAATTAACCAGAGAGCTGCATACCCTGGAGTGCCTAGCTGCAGAAATTCACAGATTTTGCAATAAAACTTCTAATGGGCATAACTCAATCGTTTTAAATCGTTTTTCTTTCGTTCTTTGAATGGCATAAACTTCACGAATCCAATTTTCATTTAAAAACAAATTGAAAACAAATTGAGGATCCAAAAGCCAAGTTATGTCTCGTCGAAGTTTGGCCAAAAACTAACTTTCCAGAGCCTCTTAAAACTCATTTACATTCCAAAATCTCCATTCCATTCCTTGTTAAACTTGCCAAACCAAACTCCATATGCCAATAACAAAACTCAACTCAACTTTACATCATTTATCAACTTCCATTCATCAATATCATACATTTCAACAAATCCATCAAACCTTCATTCAATATGCTTGTAACCTATAATTATCATCTTACTCATATCTCATTGCTCATATCTCATTGAAATGTCAATATAATAATGATCTCTACTAATTAATCAAATCACATCATACATATCAAGTATACTAATCATTGTACCATTCCGTACGTTTCACCTTATCCTATAATCATCTAGCCTAAGTTTTCACAGGACATTATATATTAAAGGCAAGAAACCTAAATCATACCTTGGCCGATTCTCACGTAGTGACCAAACCAATTCTCTCACAACAAACACAGCTCCAAAGCCCAACAAAATACTAATGCCCAACCTCTATAAAAAATTCTAACGTCCACAATTTCAAGCTCCAATTATTTATTCACAACCTAACGCACATTCATAACACATATATGTTCAATTTAATACTCAAAGCTCAAATTCAATGAAATTAAAATAGAATTATGGTATCCTCACCTTACCCAAACTTCACATAAGCAAGAGTGAACATTTTCTTCAAGCTAATTGGATTCTAAAATGTCAGAAATAAAAAAATTCAACATTCCTATTCAATTCTTGAAAATTTGAGGGAAGAGAATACTGAGAGTGATTAAACAAGTTACTAATGAAATTGTTCTAGTAGAAATGTAGAACTTGACGCGGTGGACGCATGGCCGCAAACGGTGCGGCGATCGGAGCTCGGACGGAGAAGTTATGGCGAGTTGAAGATTGCCGTAAGGGTTCGGGAATTTTCTTCTTTCTCTTCTCCCTGCTATTAGCTTCAGCGTGCTTCTGAAAATGAGGAAGAAGAGCCCGTAAGTCACTTAAATGTGCTGGGCCGGTTGGGCCCACGGCCCGATTTGGATCCAGTCCAACCGGTTCGGTCTATTTGATCTAATCTTAGATCGATTTCTTCGAAATTAGTGTTAAAATTCTCATTTCGGTGAGTTCTATCCTAATTTGATATAATATTCACATTTCTAATCTTTTTTATTAAAAACTAATTTATTGACTAATTATCTACTAATTTAACAGGGTTTACAAGCTTTTTGTCCTAAATATTTTTAAATATTTTAAAATTATCTCTATTTTTTAATAATTTTATCCTCAATATTTAAAATAAATTTTATTTTTATTATTTAAATCTTTTTTTATATTCCAATTTTATCGTTATTTTTTTCCTCACCTTTCATTTACTACAAAGATTTGGTTAAAATCATCGGATTTATGTTGAATTTACCGTCAAACAACATCTGTACAAAAAAAGCTCGGCAAAAAATTGTTACTGTCAGATTAATCTGACATTAGTGTGATCAAGATTGATGAAACTATTTAATAAGTACGGCAGATTAAATCCAACGGTAATTACCATTGAATATTTTTACAGTAATTCTGACGATAAATTATTGGATAGTTTTAATTTTAAAAATTAAAATAATTATTTACGTTCGAAATTTTTTCGTTGTAAAATCCAAAAGTTAATACTTAGATTATTGAAAAATTAATTTTTAATCAAATATACACAAATCTCTACAACCTGCTTTCCTAATGAATATTTTCACAATCAATATTTATTCTCCATTAAACATAATCAAAACTAAATATTATTTTTAACTAAAACAAAAAATAAAAATGTTAATTATTTTGCATGTCAAATTAAATGTTAGAAATAAAAAATGTTAAATAACAAAGTGCTAAACAAAATAAAAAAAATGCCGAACAACAGAGTATGGAAAGAAATCCTAACTATGGATCCTCATAATTATCGTCGTCGCCCTCTTTGTCGTCTCTCTCCTCCTACGTCAACGGCAATGCAATGCATAATGACCCAGCAACCCATTTGAGGATATCATTCGATTTGACACTTCAGGATTCCCAATTTTGTTCTTGATGGTAGAAATAATATCAATGTCTCCCACACTTATCCATCAAAATCGTCCACACATCGGTTGGAGAAAAAAGCAAAACATCTTATAAGAATATGGATACTTCTCCCTTGTGTACGTGTTTCGATGGATGAAAGTGAAAGATTTCTTCTATCACAGAATGGTAAAGCAGATAATATCTACAAACGGGTGGGCTAGACTATTCCATATTTTGAGAAAACCTTTAGGGTACAAATATAAAAAGGTTTTTAAATTCTTAATGAATATTTTTACAATACTAGATAGCACGACTTTTTACTTTTCACTAGGCTAGGGCGCTAGGCTGAATCCATATGAGTTAGTATTGGTGCCAATTTCATAATGTATCCTAACAAAATCATTTTCTTCAAAGCCAGTTTAAGAGTACACAAACTATATAATCAATGATTGCATCTGAGAACACATTCAGAAAGGGAAGCAAGTAAATGATCCAAAGTTAAGCATTACATTATAAAGGGCAACAACTTTCATATAAGTGATACATGATAACTTCAATGTGACCACCTTTGGAAACAATAATAAAACAAGAGATCACATGGATCTTTCTGAAGCCAAATCAAGAAGTTTACGGAAGAATTGGTGAGGATATAATGGTGGTTGTTCTGCTAGTGCCTGAGATTCACATGAAATGAGAAGAAAAGTTAAAATTATAAAATATGTTGAAATAAAAGGTAATTTATATATTTATAATTTTATATAGATGCTAACTTGTACATGTTTTCTTCTAAGTAATAACAATGAATTTTCAATTCCATTTCCTTCAAGTTCATATCACTAGCCTTTACAATAAGGTTAACTGATTTAGCATAATTATGCAACAAAAGGAGTAAACCCCCATTTTGACTATCAAAATATTAATTGACAAAATGGTTTCTCAAAGATCGACGTTTATTTTGTGGTACCCAATAGATTGATTTTGCTTGACAAATACTTTCAAATATGGGTTGTATTTGTTAGCTTTTGACTACAGTGGTGTAATTGTCAAGTTTTTAAGGGATATCAGCGACAAAATGACATACCTCATGAATGCCTAGTAGAATATACACATGGAAAGAATAAGAGAAAGAAATATCATATCGTGGAGGTACTTTACCTGATGAATCAGAACAGTAGAAGGAGTCATTCCAGGCACTGTATTCACCTCTATAATCAAAACCTAAAAACATTGAAAATTATAAAGGTGTTAGGTGAGAAGAAGTCATTGAAACACAATATACTATTATATGAGAAGACTATTGTCCTCATTTCAATGAGTTGAGAGTTGTGGCAACATTCGATTGATAGACTAACAACAAACAGCAATGCATTTGAACAGCTTATAACCAAAGCATGTTTGAATTCATTCTTGTGCATACACTTTACTTTCAACTTTCCCTCATATTTTTGTGCACCAAGCATGTTTGGATGATTATTATTGTTATTGTTATTGTCATTGTTATCATTATTCTTATTTCAAAATTTTCAAATCCCATTTTCCAGCTATTTATGAGAGGAATAGCTTAAACTTTTAGCTATTCATCAAGACAAGTCATCATAAACATATCAGGGGATAAAAAATGGAAAAAAATAACATGCCAAACAAGAAAATCAACGAACCTCTCCACTGTCAACGTTCACAAATGCATCAATTCTAGAAAATCCTTCCAGTTGTAGAGTGTTTGCAATAAGTTCAATGTGCTTTTTACATCTCTCCAATGCATTTGCACTGTAATAGGGAAGGAAAAACTCAAATGCACTTCAAGAAAAATTGACTCAGAAAAAGTAGGTCAATCCAGCATCATTGCAGCGTGAAGAAACAAAAATTTTCCACATATTCTGTAAATAGTTATGATGGAAATGACTAATATCAACTTAAGCATAAATCAGGAACTCTTCACTCCATAGTAAATTTTCTTTTATATTGAATATTGAACTAGAAAGATGGATTTGCATTACATTGCCAAGAAATCAAGTATTTCGACAAACCTACAGTGATCAAAATTGAAAAAAGCTGAGTGTGCATCTGCACATTTGATAAAGGTAAACAAAATGCCGCATGCAGAATATTTAGGTACAAACCATTAATCTAATTATTTTCTTTATCAAATTCAGATTTTTGTAACATGTCAATCCATTCCTCTTTTTCCCCTAAAGCTAAGTTATTTAATTAGTAGTTGTCTGGATTATTTTTTACCAATCTGTAAACGGCAGTTATGTTAATATAATTAGTATCAGGGTAGAAGTATCAACCTTGTCACAAGTTGTAAGGAACTTAGTCATCAGCAGACTTTGTACATGATCAACTCTTAAATATAATTATTTATCGTCACAACAAAAGGCTATGATCTTGTGATTGTTTGTTAAATTGAATTTCAATGCCATAAAGAATTTATTAATAAAAGACAGAATAAGAAAGCTAAGAAATTATGAGCCATAAAGAAGGTTTTGTGGCGGAAAGAGATGTAGAATCTCATCAATGTACCTCATGATTGATAAGGGAGGTGGAGTCAGATTGATGCCAGTCCCACCTGCCAAGAATATGCAAAGACATTAAAAGATGAAGCATAGTAAAAAACGAAATTGTAGCTATTTTAGAAAAAGGAAAAACATAAACAAAAGACAGAGATCCACAAGAGATCCACACAAACTCTCTCCAGTGGTGGCAGGAAGTCACATTCCCAAACACTCATAAGAACAACAATATAAAGTCTTATCCTACTATGAAAATTTGCATGAAGATCATGCTAATTGCAACTAAGTTTGTACAAAATAAAGACTACAATTAAGTGTTTGGAATAAACCTTGGAACTTCTCCTCTAGCGACAAAATATCACCGGTTTCCTTCACAGTTACACTTGGACTTAACGAGTGCATCGAACCGCGTTTTCCTACAACTCCAACTGTTATTTCTACCCATCTACTAAGCCCCTTCCACGTGAGACCATCAGAAGTCTCGTTCTTAAATTTAGATGTCATGATTATTTCATCTGTCTCTATGAATGGTTCGAAGATCAAGAGTTCTGGAGGAGGGTTTGGCATCTCAATCATACCATGTGCCTGCATATCAATCAATCAAGAGAAAAATAATGTCATGAAATCAAAAGATGAAGAGCACATGTAGTGTGTGTAATGATATAACAGTTACCACAATAAATGCAAATTTATCTGAGTTCTAGTGCTAATATTTCTAGGGAAATTTTTCTAGCTAAATAAGACAAGAAGGAAGAAGAATGAAGGATATTGAATTTTATACTTACTAGGGAAGTATATTCTATTTTTGCGGGACACAACAATATTGTAAATAGTAATACATACTAAGGTCACACCAAGTAAGACAGTATAAAACTGTACATTGTACCTCTAAGTAACATCACTCGTAATTCCCCAACATAAGAAATCTTGATAAATACATGATGCTATTCGTTATCCATACCTTTGATAAGCTATTTGGAGGAATCCTTAGTAGACATTCCTCTAGAGCTTTTACATATACTGCAAGGTCACTTGAGGAGCTGCATAACAATAAAATGATCAGAAAAGTATTGAAACAACCTTTTCAATCATGGTAAATAACGCAATATTTGTTAAGATACTAACAAACTGATAAATCTACCATAATCTTGCAACTCCTGTTGAACATCCATCTCTCGCTGGCTTGACGCATAATGTTTCACACCGTAGCTTCTGGGTGATGTCATGCCATATCTCATTTATAGGCTTACTTAAGAGATCATCTTTTTTCCTGACATCCTTGTTTATTGTAAGAACTCCCGAGTTTGCCAGCTAAAATAACATGATTTGAATGCTTAGTCAGAAAAACATGTCCAACTTAGGAAAATAATGTTATAGGAGTGCTCATCATTCAAGGACACCATGTTTGAATTACGAAAACATACATTCTTTAAAGCAGCAGATGTTGCAACTTTGTCCATACAAATCTTCGATGCCATTGCACCAGGACCTTCAACAGAAGATGAAAGAAAATTGAACCTATGCAGTTAATATCGCATACCTAATAATCCCATATATTCAGTATGAAATATAAACAAACCTGTGTAAGGAATTCCTTCAGCATCCAACAGTGATTGAAGCGTACCGTCTTCTCCAATGCCTCCATGAACTACAAGTAACAAATGATATATCTTGTAAAGACATTCCCAAAGTTCTTGTTAGCCAGAAATGTCTATAAGTCTAAACTACAGATTTATAATATATTACAAAAATGTTAAAAGCATGCTTCCTGTTCGGGTCATGTCACTACTTGAACAAATAGCTTTTCCACTTTTAAACAGATCATTCTTATGAATAATATTGGCTTTAACCAAATATGATTCTTATTAAGATATTAGTCACACTCCACTATTGACATTGATTACTAATAATGCATTCCAACTAATAATATATTAACAAAGAAATTGAGGCTAAGGTTTAGCCATCTAGACAACACATATAGCTTTAAATACCTGCAATAAATACTGTTGCCTCGGCCTTCTTGGCTAGCTTGATCCACTGTTTGAGTGAAAATCGTATAGGCAATTCATCAGCAATATCAAACCCAGAAAACCAGCTATGATCCTTAAAACCCTCCATGAGATCATTCATTACTTTCTCCCGCAGGTTGGATGTCATTGCAGCCCGATCAGGCTCAATTGCTTCTATGCATGCAGCAAGTACCTCCTCAGTTGTATGTCGTAGCACAAGAGAATAACTGTACAAAAGATAACAATGACTCAAACACCTCACTCTAGTTACAATATGCAGAGGTCACATGCATGAACCATAATTCACTAAAAAAATGGAATGCACAAATAAATGGATATCTTTCTGGGTGCTAATTCTAAGAATCAAACTGAACAAAAAATTTGCTTTCTTCAGGATGACATGGTTTAAGACACGTGCAAAAATCCAAAAGCAAAACACAGTGCCCACCATTACATCAGCAGGAAGAATTGCAAGCACAATCAAGGACCAAGCCTAAAAAATTTTAAGTGGTTAGATGCAGATCCAAGAGTGATTTCAATTCCTAACACTACCACCAATATAAGATTCATTTGGACTAAATGGCAAAAAGCCAATTTATTGGTGCTGAAATTTAACTGAGTTTTGAATAGTGACGGTCGTCTCAAGTGGTTTGAACATATAGAAAGAAGATTGCCAGAGCATCCAAAGGAGGATGGATCAAATAGAAGATAAACAGATGGCGAAAGGTAGAGGAAAACCAAAAAGACTATACATGAGGTTGTCAAAGGAAATTTATGTGTAAACAATCTCACTGTAGTCATAATCATGATAGGGCTCAATGGCGTCATTTATCCATGTAGCTGACTCTACCTAGTGGGATAAGGATTTGTTGTTGTTGTTGTTGTTTGAATAGTGATGGTGGCAAATATCAACCTTGACCAAATTGAGGCTTTACTACAATGTAAAGTACCAACATTCCTAAAGCTTAAGCTGCAAATTGTAGGCCTATAAATGATTTTTTCCAGGGTTAAAAACAATAATTTTTTCAGGGTTAAAATCCTCATATTTATCCTGATTAGTAAAAGGTTAAATGGACAATACTTACGGCAACGACCATACTGTTCTATTCATGACATTATCAGCCTTCTTTCCATCCACAGTGGATTCATATTCACTTGTTGTGGAAAGCAAACATGGAGTAACCTCAAGCTGTAATAACCATGATTACACTTCAGCAGATGATTACCCAACCATTATGTATACTGAACAGAAACTTTATGGTCTTCCTGATTGGGGGACACTTACATCATGGAAAGCTTGCAAATTAAGCCATACATTTGTACCACTCATAAGAGATACTTGCCGTTCTGATGTGTCACCTCCAAAAATTACAAAAACTTTTCGAGCTCCTTCGTGGTGAGGAACTGACCTGTTAAGTTTTGAGTATTTTGATTTGCTTGGGACCTGACCTGATTTGTTAATAATCGATGCAAGGTTTGGAAACCTCAAGCAAGCATGGTGAATAATGCTCCTAAGAATATTTGTATGAGAAAAGCCAACCTGGATAATATAGACAGGAAGTCTTAAAATACACTAAGATGAAAGGTGAACTTAAAGGAAAGAAACTACTTAAAATTCACACAGAAATAGAGAGAAACACAACCATGACATAGAAGTATATGAGGAAAATATAAGACTCTGAATATTCAATACAAGACATATGAATGCAGACAGATCCAGAAGATACCTTAGAAGCCTGCTGAAATAGAAAACTAGTCTGTTCCATACCACTGATCTGAAACATGCAACAAATTTCACTATCAGCAGTAATGAGAAAAAAAAAAAAAAAAAAAAAAAAAAAAAAAAAAAAAAAAAAAAACATTAGTAGTGAAACTGCATGAATCAATTTTCTGCATTCTTTCCAAGGATGAAAATCTTCTCACCAAGTTAATGTCAGTGAATATGATGGTACCAGATTCCGTCCTCCCAAACTCACTTTCTGAAGATGGTAAGTTACAAGCTGAATTGGGCAAAAACCATCCATCAATCCTTGCAAAATCTTGCAGGCAAAGCTGTTGGAATAACAGAGATGCTCCTTTGCGTATATTTTCAATTACATCCAAGGAAAATCGAGGTGGAGTGTGGTAAGCAACCTATGCAGCATACATACTTCATCCAATTAGAAAGATACACGCTGACTGTAATTGGCTTGAAATTAACTACTCAATAAACTGGAGGAAAAAGATCACTTCATACACCATTTTTAATATCAGCAAGCATGTGCAATACACCTTGCCACATACATAACACTGACCTGTTGGGTAGGAAGGTACTTCCTTCGGTAGTTAAATATTGCATCATTCTCTTGCACATCATTTGCGCCACGGGATTGAAGTTCAACCTGTTCATCTAATATGCACTATTACTATCGAGTATGAAATATTCATTAGGTAAAAGCAGATTGCAACTTCCATATCCAACTTGTATGATTAATTTCATATTAACATAAGCAGCCACAAAACTGAACTTCCTTTCTAACTAAAGATTAACATAACTAGTACAACATATTTATTGCTACATGAAATTCCATATCCACATTTATGGCATCATACTATGACCAAAAGTACAACATATTTGCTCAAGTGAAAAAATTCTTTTACTTTCTGCTACTTCAATTTAAATTTTAGAAGAAGAAATTCAATAAGGTCTAGTTCAAGACATTAGTGTGAAAGGGAATGGAAGGAATAGAATAATCATCAGCATTGACATTTTTTATTGATTCATAAATGGACTGACTATTCTATTCCAACTACAGTTCAGCAGATAAGGCAGCATGAAGCCGTGAATAGTGATAGTTTCTGTCTGCTGTCTCACTTCAAATCTTAGAACCAACAGAGGGTTAAAAATGGTTGCACAGTAGAATAGCAGTAAAAAAGTTTGTGGAAGGAAAAACAAATTGTACCTCAGTTGGAAGTAGTACAACAGGACGCCGATGTGTACCTGATCCAACATCAAGGACAATTGCAGTAAATTCACTCCCTCCTTCAAGAAACATTTCTATTAACACTTTATTGTCAATTCCCTGTCACAGACAAAATCAATGACAAAAACTTAACATATACAATGAGATAGGCATAAATTTTACAGTAAATAATTCTAGTCAAGTTGTATCCCTCCTTAATTTTCTCTATATTCATTCTACTTCAACAAAAGTTGTTACATTAATAAAAATTTTCTCTTCATCCAGTTCTGAATAGACTTAACATACCTTGGAGATAAGTTCATTAGCTTTAATGAGAGAATCAGCCACACCATATGCAACTCCAACACCGATGCTTGACCCTCCTCTTGTTGGTTTTACCTGAGACAAAATTGTAAATGTATATGAGCATAACTAGCTGCTGAAATGAGTCAACAAATCTCCAAGGAATGGACTAAATCAAGTGCCTTACCACAACTTTCCCAGAGTCAGGGTCTAGCCGATGCCGTTTAAACCATTCTGATAGTTCTGATTGGTTTGTTTCATGACCCTAATTGTCATCATAATGTTATCAAGTCTCACGGTATATGTAAATAAGAAAATCTTGGTCATTTGATCAGAAAACTATACATGCTAAACCATAAAGCTAGAAAAACACCTTAGTAAACACTGGATATTGGACACTGAAAATACATGTCAAGATATGATTATAATAACTAGAAGATACGCACTTGTGCAAGACATATTTGGTCAATTGAATTGCCTAATCAAGTAAGTGTTAAAACAAAACTTTCAATACCTGAACTAAGAAACTTGGTACTGTTATGAATCCATGCTTTCTGAGCTCCAATGATGCTTTATACTGGCAGAAACTTTGAGCAAATACTAAGTGCGAGAGGTAAAGATAGTGAGAGCAACAAAGAAGAGAGAGAGAGAGAGAGAGAGAGAGAGAGAGAGAGAGAGAGAGAGAGAGAGAGAGAGAGAGAGAGTACATAATTCTTGTACCTTGTCAAATGCTTCTCGGCATTCATTTGATCCTGTGCCAACAAATGGAACACTATACTTTTCCAGCAATTCCTGAAAATAATATTCATTTAGATACACAAAATCATTACAGCCTTTAAGAAATTCGTATATATATTGCACCTGGATCGTGCCATCTTCACCAAATTGACCATGTATAACAGGAAACACTATATCCACAGCTTTAGCTAGATGCTCCGCTAAGTCATCCAAAGTTTGGAAACTTTGGGCAAGGCTGCAAAATAAACAAGCCACCAACTTTGCACAAGTTATTACAAATGTAAATTGTTCCATGCTATAATTTCAGGGGTACCTAGCAGATAAAAATTACAAAACAAAAAGATAAAAATAAAAAAAAGGAAGGAGAAGTTATTAGCAAAATTCTTTCTAGTTCAGGAACAATCTTTCTATGTTAAAGAAGAATATCATAAACTTGGCGACAAAGTTGTTATTCATAGACCACTCTTCGAACAATATTAATTAGTTGCGTAACTAATTGTTCCTAAATAAGAAACAGATTTTACCAATAATTCTATTATTGTGATTTTAACTAATCTGAAAGGGTTTACTGACCTATCAAGTTTAAAATCAAAATCTGCAGGGGTGTTAGAATATACCTGTGGAAAAAAATGGAAACAAGAAAAATGACTTGGAAGGAATAAACATCACCTTCTTTCTTTACTTTTCTTTTTCGATTTTCCATTTCACTTTGCTACCAAGTAATTGAAGACATGATAGTAAAAGCCCTAGCTTTAGAGTTTTAAATCGAGAACAATAACCGTTCATGCACCCGAAAATCACTCAGTAGTAACAGGCAAATAAACTTGTTGCATCTATAAGAAAACTAAGACATGATTACTTGGCAAATGTAAGATACTGAAAAATCTTTAGCCAAAGGTGATCATCAAATGGATATTCATTTATTAAGTTCTACTGAGATTAGCCAGGACTAATATCACAATAAACATTGCTAATTTAGAAAAACATGTTTTAGTGATGTTTAAGAAGAAAAGGAAGCCGTAAGGAAAAACTATTCAGCTAATATTTTGCCATCGTAATGTTAGAACTGTAGATTATCCTTCCTTGTTTCATTCAAATGATAAATTTAGAAACATTCAGATCAGAATTCCTGTCAACCAGATATACCAATCAGCTTGGTCAAAAACTATAGTTAAATAGAAGATCATGCTACACAATTTTGGCACATACTATACTAACCTGAGCAGTAGATATTGCAAATGCATTGAGATTGCAATCAATATAATAGCAACTCACAAGTAAATCATCTCCCTGTCACATAACACAATATGGATGTTAAATAACTGTCAATTTAAGGACCAATTTGATCTCTAAACAAACATCAAAGTTGGTAACCGACTTCAAATTTCTCTGGAAAGCTTTGAAACCTCTCCCAAGGTTCCTGAATTCGGCACAACCCAGTCAACTTAGGCCTCAACATAGAATTTGCCAGTTTCAAGGACCTTAGAAGTCATATCATACTTACCTTGTTTCTCTCGTTTACCTACATACCATGTACCGAATTCCCTGTCCCATATCTCTTAAAAGAAATACTTAAACATTTAATAACAAAAAGTAGCGAATTACATATCAAAACTGTACCCTCTCCACTTTCCTAGTACCTATCCTCAGGAGAGGGTTCATAACTTCAAAGTAAGTTACAAACTTCAAACACCACAAATTTGATGCTTTACTTTCTCCAAAATAGGAGTGCAACCTGTTTACTATATGTAACACAAAATTTTGATACACAAATTCTTGTTAAAGTTGTGATTAAATTACCTTATATACATGTATATTATATTCAAATACTCCTTACATATTTTTATTTGAATATAGAGTATCATATTTGAATTAAACTTCAGACAACTAACTTGTCGTAGGAGTTTAAAGCTTGAGAAATACTTGTGTAATCTTGGAAGACATTTAATGCGTGCTCCATAAGCTTACTTTTATTATCCAAACTTTATCTATAAGTTGAATTGATTAGACGTGTGAGTTGATTATTTACACATGACAGGGGATAATTTAGCTCTAGTTTACAGAAAGTACCGAAGCAATTGTGAATATTCAATAGTGATATTGGTATTTGTGCAAGATAAGTGATACTACCTGTATGTGATCAAGAACTGATCTAGCTGAATTGAGGGAAATCCCACGCTCAGCAGAAGGACCGCCGCAAATAAGACCGACCTTCAACACTCTACCATCATCCTTCTGTTTGTCAACATCACCAATTAGCGACGGTTCCACCTGCTGCTGCAGCTGAATGGAAGAAGCGTAAGTCACACAGCTTCTTCTTCGCGGTTTGTGATTTAACACTCGAACGCTTCCAAACACGGCCGTGCTACTGCCACACTGCTTCAATATGGCGTCGTTGTTCCTCGGAAGGGTGAAGTTGGAAGCAATTGATGAAGAAGAAGAGGCCATGATCATGGAATTGGAAAGGAAGGTAGTAGTGGTATGTGAGTGAATGGTGTTATTGTGTATAATATAAACATCAAGAACGGGGAAGAAGAAGAGAGAGATGGAACTTGGAAGTTGGTAGTGAAGTGGAACCACATTTTGCTGACGTCAGCAAGTGCCGTCTTCTTGTTCAGATTAAAGTAAATCTGAAACAGCGTTTCAGGACGGCACCTTATTGTCGTCTATGTTTTACGGTTATAATATAATCAGTATAGTTGCTGACTCGCTGCGAATCTAACCAGCTTGGTAGAATGGTTAATTCACTCTTTTGTTTAGAAGTGTTTTTTGAATTCTAACTTGCACTTACAACCTAACTAATAACATATCTTTAATGGTACAGAATTTAATTATATCAAAAATTAAATTTTAGTTAGAATTAAATTAAATTTTAGTGTTTAAAATGAGAGCTAAATCTGAATTTGATCCCTGAAATTTGGCCTGATACTTAGAATGACCCCACAATTTCGTTGGTCCTAATTAAAACTCCCAAATTTACAATTGTGGCTTCAACTTGCCCCTGTGATCATCTCCTCTGATCTAGCACAATTGCATCACATGGTGGACACTAACTAAACGACGGCCCATTGGTTTCGCGCACAAAACCTTTGGAAACCATGTAGTGTAAGGGTTTTTTTAATGTTTGGCAACTTATGATGTCGTAGTGGAAAGAAAGAGAGTTTTAACCCACAAAAAAACTGAAACGGCGTGATTTTCAAAGGGTTTGGGCACAAAACCAATGCGCCGTCGTTTAAGTAGTGTCCATTGTGTCATGCAATTGCATCAAATTAGCATTCTGGTGACGGAGATGATGGCAGGGGTAAATTGGAGCCACAATTACAAATTTGGGGTTCTAATTGGGGCCAACGAAATTGTGAGGATTATTCTGAGTATTGGATTAAATTTCAGGGGTCAAATTGAGATTTAACTCTTAAAATGAATTATCAAAAGAATTAAGTATGATTTGGGTTCTTAAATATAGGTTAAAATTTTTTCCCGTTTTCAATTATTTTTTGCATACAAAATCATCTCTAAAGTTTAACTTAGTTTTAAAATTGTCCTTACCTAAGAGACTAAAATTCTACAGAGGTAACGGCGAAAGGTGGATCGTAGACAACTTTTTCTTTTTCTTCCATTCTCCTTTCTTTTTCTTCCATTTCTCCTTCGCACAAACAAAAACACTCTCTTTCTCTTTTTTCTTTTTTTATTTTATAATTTTTTTGTTATGGATAATTTGGTCCAAAATTTTAATATTTAAATAAAAAGAAAAATTTTAAAATATGGTTTTAAACTTTAGAAACGATTTTGTATGCAAAAAAAAAAGTTGAAGACGAATTTCAGCCTATACTTTAAAAACCAAAATCGTATTTTACCCTTAATAAAACTATAAAATTGAATTAAATTTCGGTATTTAGAATGTTTATCAAATGAATTAAAATTTTATAATAGACAATTTTATCCTTTATTAATATAATACTATATTTAAATAATAAATATATTTATTTATTAAATTATATGAAATAATTAAAATACATCTAAAAATATTAAATTTAAAAATATTATTATTAATTAAAATAATTAAATGATTTTTCATAGTTGATTTTAACGACAAATCAACAACAAAAAATAAATATGAACTATCAAGAACTAATTTATTGAGTGGTCTAATGACATACTAGATAAAAAAAGACTAGTTATTAATAGTAAATTATAACAACTAATTCATATTATTAAATAGAATAAAATTATGTCACTTTTTATTAGTGTCATGATTGTCACAACTTTTCGAACCAATAGCAAAATTTTTTTTCTGAATGAACCTGTTAGCTACTATCGTTGAAACTGACAAACGATCACCAGAAGAGGAAGATCTGGTGACGAGGAGCACAAAAAAAAGTCAAGATGGATGGAGAAGATCAAGCAGAGGAACATATGAAGATCACACAAGAAGAAGAAAAGTAAGAGATTGTTAAAGAGTCTAAAAACTCATTGGAGAATGTTATTACCCTTGTCAATGGTGCATCCGAAGGTTCCAAGCTTTCCTACAAGGATAGGCTGATGAACGACAGGCTTGGAAAGCTGAATCCATATGAAATCGTGGAGATGGTCACAGAAGACTACATCTCCGAAAAAGATCCGATGGAACATATGGAGGAATCACAGACTCCTTTCAATTCAAATCCTGTTATAGAGGTGTTTTTAGAAGAATATGATGAATGGTTCAGACCATAAAAGCAAGCACTCATTGTTAAGCCCTTAGGGAAGAATCTGAATTTACAGACTATAGAACGGTGGATAAATAGGAGATGGACAAAGAAGGAAGCAGTTCATGTGATGGACCTTGTCGAAGGGTACTTCCTAGTGAGATTCTCTAGCCAAGAGGATTATTCACATGCTTTGTTTGAGGGTCCCTGGATGATCGCTGATCATTACCTCTTGGTTCAAAGGTGGCGGCCTTTATCCATACTCCAAGAGAGTGAGGTTAAAAAGGTTGTTGGTTGGATCAAAATTTTCAATCTCTCAGCCGAATTATATAATAGATATTTTTTTATGGAAGGTTGGAAAATCTATTGAAACCATGCTCAAAGTGGATGAACACATGTCTATTCACTCAAGAGGTAAATTTGCACTCATTTGTGTGGAAGTTGACTTAAGAAAAAAACTAGTGCCATATTTTTCAACCTTGGGGAAAGAATTCAGGCTAGAATACGAAGATTTTCATCTAATATGTTTCAATTGTGGTAGATACAGACATAAATATGATGGATGTCCGGAGAAGATGAAGGAAGCAAAGGACATACAACAATCTCAAGCAGCTAGTGAAGAATAGAACCACCGGAAGGGTGAAAACGCCGCCGCGGTCCAAGGCCAGCCAGCATTGGTGAATATAGGAAATCATGTTAGGAAAGATCTGATTGCAACGAAAAATCTGGGGTGATGGAAATAGCCGTTGGTACAGTTAAGGAAAGTCACGAGCATCAATCTGGGGAGAAAAAATCAGACTTAACTATTGTAAATGAGAAATGTTTATATGGTCCCTAGATGATTGTCAAAAGGCCCCAGAGAAAAAATAGACAAGAATTAGGGAATAATTATGGGAATATCAAAAAGAAAGTTTTAATAATAGATTTGATGCTCTTCAGAATGAGAAAGAAGCTCAGGAGAGAGAAGATAAAAAAAAAAGAATAGTACCAGAAAAGTCAGCCCAAGCAAATGCAAAAAAGAGAGATAAATGTCAAAGCAAGTCAACAATTTGTCAAACAGGCTACACAGAATCAAAATCATAAAGGAGACAAAAATGTCAACTCTGCTAACCAAAACACAAAAGGAAAGAGTCCAGAGATAAACAAAAAACTTAATGAAGAACAGCTGAAATCGACAAGTACATCTCAAAACAAACAAAAGACAATTGTTATTGCTGAACCGAGTCAACCTTCTCAAGGAGAACAAAACAAAGAGAAGGCTCAAATGCACCAGGAATATTGGAGGCAATTTAGCAGACTTTCGAAAGCAGTTTATTCAAGCCACAAAGAAAGGTATTATATCCCTACTAATAGTACTAATGACCCTATCTTAGATGCTCACATAACAAGGGTTATGGAAGGGGAAAATATAAATCAAAACAATGAGTATTATAAAGAGAACCCTCCAGGAGCAAGTAAGTATGGTGGAGAAGCACATAATAAGGCAATTGACCTTGATAGTATGGTGGAGAATGCAGCATATATCGAAGAGGAACCTAAGGCTATGAAAGCCTAGAGGAGCCTCTTTTGCACCAGGGAGTTTTTTATCTTCGAGTAGACTTCTTCATTTACATTAGTATCTATGAATATCTTGTCTTGAAATTATAGAGGAACCTCTTTTAAAGGCTTCAAATCTATTTTAAATAATCTTATGTTTAGATATAAACTAATTTTTGTATCTTGTTAGAAACCAATGTCTCAGGTACTAAGGCTGAGGCTATTATCAGAAAATTAGGGTTTGACTCATGGTGTATTAGTGATACTGAAGGTTTTTCAGGTGGCATATGGTGTTTTTGGAGGTCAAATTCATGGAACATAAAGCCATTCATCATTCACAAACAGTTTGTTCATATAGAAGTGTAGTGGCAAAGTAATACTCCTTGATTTTTTACTGCTATTTACGCCAGCCCTAGGGTCGAAAATAGAAGAGAGCTTTAGATCAAGATAAAGGATTTAACTAAGAATATTAGTGGACCTTGGTGTTTAGGAGGATATTTCAACTCCATTCTTTCTCTGAATGACATAGGAAGTTATTCTAATCTTTCTCTTAACACTAATATTTTTAATGATGTTTTACATAATTGTGAGTTTAAGAATTTTGGATTCTTTGGACCCCTTTTACTTGGTAAAGGGGACTACAAAAGAGAAGATTAGATTGTTTTATTAGTAATTTTAACTTTTTTTTATATTTTCTCATATGTTGGTGTTAAATATTTACCCAAACTAAGTCCGATCATCTCCCCTATTTTGTTGGATTTTAAATTGACTCAAGGGGAAAAAGGAGTTAAGCCTATTAAATTCCTTGCTCTTTGGGTTTTGTATGAGGATTATAATAATATAGTTAAAAGTAGCTGGCTGGAACAAAATAGTTTGTTATAGAATATTAACAACTTTGTCAACACAGC
Organism: Arachis hypogaea; assembly: GCF_003086295.3. Classification (NCBI taxonomy): domain Eukaryota; kingdom Viridiplantae; phylum Streptophyta; class Magnoliopsida; order Fabales; family Fabaceae; genus Arachis; species Arachis hypogaea. The sequence goes on from NC_092039.1 coordinate 105,333,646, forward strand.
TAAGACTTGAAACAAAGAAGTTTTTGGGCATATCTTCAAGACAAAACAACGCATTCTCCTAAGACTTGAAAGAATCAATAAAAAGAACTCTTTCAACAAGAATCCCTTCTTGGATAAACTCCAAAAAGATTTGTGGAAAGAATATGAGACAATAGCAATTCAAGAGGAGATTTATTGGCAACAGATGTCTAGATGTGATACCATTAAATTTGATGATAAAAATTCAAAATATTTTTACTCAAAAGCAAATGGAAGACGTAAGAGAAACAAAATCACAGCCTTAAAGAGTGAGGAAGGCAAATGGGTGAACAATGTGGACACTCTTAAAGTTGGGGATGTTAATTTTTTTAGGAATCTCTATTGTTCAGGATCTGATTATAATGACTTTATTATTTCTAATCAGTTTCCTAAGTTATAGGATATAGAGTATTAGGATATGGCTAAGGAGGTATCAAACGAAGAGATTAAGGACGCGATTTTTTCCATAGGAATATGGAAGGCTCGGGGAAGCGATGGTCTCCCAGCCAAATTCTATCAACAAGCTTGGGATGTGGTGGCAAATTTCCTTACGACTTGGGTGAAAGAAGTTTTTAATGAGCCTGATAAACTACTATTTTATGGTTTATTTTGTGCTAATTTGGGTAGTTTTTATCAACTCTTTACTCACTTATTCGTATGATTTGCATGATTTTACAATTCCTTCCCAATTTTATTCCATGGTTGAAAGCTTCCATCCTAGACATTTAAATTATATATTTTAATTCTCCTTGTACCTTTCGATGTCGTGATCTGTGCGTTAAGTATTTTCAGGCTTTATAGGGCAGGAATAGCTTAGAGGGTAGAGAGGAAGCTTGCAAAAATGGAAGGAATACAAGAAACTAAGGAGTTGAACGGCGAGGAATGATGCGTACGCGTACCTGACGCATGCGCGCGGAAAGCGAGTTTGAATAGTGATGCGTACGCGTGGCTCGCGAGAATGACCAGCGACGCGTACGTGTGCTTGATGCGTACGCGTGACATGCGCGACCTGTAGAAATCGCAGAAAATGCTGGGGGCGATTTTAGGTTGAGTTTGGACCCAGTTTTCGGCCCAGAAACACATATTAGAGTCAGGAGACAAGCAGAGACTCAAGACATTCTCATTACGCATAGTTTTAGTTTAGTTTTAAATCTGAGAGAGAATTCTACCACTTCCTCTAGGTTTTCTTCACATTCATAGTATTTAAAGTCTTATTGCTTTTGCTTTGGATATTGAGAAGAGTCATTAACTCCGTTGAAGCTTCATTATTCTAGTTTGTTTTCCTATTCTTTTACTCTTTTATTCCCCATTAACCCTGTTTGGATAAGTATGTTTATGATTTTGGGATTTATTAATGCAAAGAACCATTTTTACTTTTAATTGATTTTCAGTTATTGTTTATCATGTCTTCCTTTTATTTCCTTTTTAATTCTGTGAAAGTTATATTCATGTTAATGGAGTAGTTTCCTAACTTGATTAGGAGTTGATTAAGAGGAGAACCTTGAGTTAGAATACTCAAGTGTTAATCTTAATTGGGAGTTGTTGGCTGACTCTCTCTGACTCTAATCCTTTCTTATGAAAGGATTAGGACGCGAGCGATAGGGTAGTTGGTTAGTTGCTTGACTTTTCCTTATTATATAAGGGATGACCAAGTAGAACAACAACCTTTTATTATTACACTTGGAAAAATTCAACAAGAATAGAACTTCCAATTAATCTCCTCCCGATCAAGGCTTTTATTTGAATTATATAAATTCTCTCGTTAATTTCCGTTGCTTAAATTCACTATTATTTATTTTTCTGTTTCTCAAACTCAAAAAATTTCTTGAAAAATCTCTGACCAATAAGCTGCACTCTTTTGTCAACTCGTTGGGAGACGACCTGGGATTTCTACTCCCAGTATTTTGCTCTTAATTTTGTGACAACTCTTTTCTAAATTGATAAGCGGATTTTATTTGGTTAAGAACTGTTCTTGCAACGCTGTTTTCTCTATAAATTCTTAATCGGCCAATTTCTGCCACGTCAGAGCCTCACAACATAACAGAAGTGAACAAGATTCGGATAGCTATTATTTCCAAAATTCTCTCACCGAAAAATTTTGGACATTTTAGACCTATTAGTCTCTGTAATGTTTATTATAAAATTGTGAATAAACTCATTACATCTAGATTGAAAAAATATATGCCTTCTCTTATCTCTAATACTCAGTCAAACTTTGTACCTGGCAGGGTTAGTGTAGATAATATCTTAGTAGTACAAGAGGTGGTACACACCATGAGGAATAAAAAATATGGAAAAGGTTTTCTATGATAGACTTAATTGGCTCTTTGTGATGGACTCCCTCAAAGATGCAGGGATCCCGGATCAAATTCGAAGTGTTATTAGCTTTTGTATATCGACGATATCCATGAACCTTGTATGGAATGGTTCTCCATCAGAAAGCTTCTCCCAAAATAAAGGAATCAGATAGGAAGATCCTCTTTTTCCGTACCTCTTTGTTTTGTACATTGAACGTTTATCCCATTTGATAAATAAGTTAGTCCATGATAAGAAATGAGAACCTATAACTCTATCAAGAAGAGGCCTAAAATTTTTCATTTATGTTTTGCAGATGACCTAGTTTTCTTTGCAAAAGTGGATAGAAAATAGGTTTAGATTATCAAGGAGGCTTTAAATCATTTTTGTGAGTATTTAGGAAAGAAAATCAATTTTGGCAAGTCTTGTATGTACTTCTCTAAAAATATTAATCATACCATGAGACAAATGTTGAGCAAAGACTTAGGAATCAACCTCACAGCTAACTTGAAAAAATACTCGGGAGTCCCTCTCATTCATGAAAGATGCAATCAACAATATTTTCAATTTGTTATTGACAAGATGCAAAGCAAGTTATCTAGCTAGAATAGAAAGACTCTCTCCTTAGCCGAAAGGTGAACACTTGTATAATCTGTGCTATCAACCATTCCTAGTTACTGCATGCAAACCATGATGATTCCAGTAGTAGTGTGCAACAGGATAGACAAAATTTGCAGAGATTTCTTATGAAAAAGCAGTGATAAGGAAAAGAAAATACATCTTCTTAGTTGGGACAGCATGTGTAAACCAAAAGAGAAGGGTGGGTTAAGCATCTGAAAGGCACAAGATTCTAATTCCCTATTTGTAATGAAGCTTGCTTGGTGCCTCATCCACAATAGAGAAGCGCTCTGGGTCAAGTTTATACGGGCAAAGTATGGTTGTGGTGAAGGTATCATGCCTAATATTCAACGCAGATCAGGTAATTCTAATGCATGGCTCGGGATTACTAAAGTCTGGAAAAAATTTAAAAGTAGCCTTACTTGGAGGCTAGGAAATGGAGTTCTGGCTTCTTTTGGAAAGAACAATGGGTTCCAGATTTTACAGAACTTTTGGAGGTATCCCTAATTGAGTTAGATGAAAACAAGCTAAATGAGAAAGTAGCAGATTATGTAACGGAAGATGGCGAGTGGGATTGGGAAGCACTAAACCTGGTTCTACTTGAGGAACTTATAGATATTATTCATGCTATTAAAGTACTCAACCCCTATATTGGAGATGATTTCATCAGCTAGCTAGCTGATTCGAATGGTAATTTTTCTATCAAATCAGCCTATGAAATGTTTTACAGTGACAGAGGAGAGGACAACATACTTTATAAACATATTTGAAAAGCAAAACTCCCACAAAGACTCAAGTCTTTTAGTTGGCTGATTACTCATGATGCTCTGATGACAAATTTCAAGAGAAAGAAGAGAAGCTTTACCGAGAATGGAAGCTACCCAAGATGCCGAAATGATGATGAGACTCTGATCCATATGTTGTGTGACTGTCCTTTCATCCGCACCGTATGGAATAGCATTGTCAATAGTAACTTAAAGCCTAACTTCTTCAACCAAGCCCACAAAGAATGGTTGGAGAACAATCTTTTAAAGTTTACTCCTTCCCATAATGGTACCCCATGGACCATCATTTTTATTACTACCTGCAACACAGCCTGGAGATGCAGGAATGAGCTTGTTTTCAATAATCAGAACAGTCAACAAGCCCAAATTCAACATATGATTACAGCTTTAGCAGCAAACTACAATTATATTCTCAGCATCACTGAATAGAGTAGCAAAATTCTCAAACTTACTAGGACCTTGGAGATCAGGTGGGAACCACCTGTAGAGGGATAGGCCAAGTTAAATGTTAATGGCTCTGTCTTTCAATCGGGTAGCAGAGGAGCTAGTGGCGGCATCATCTGTGACACCAGAGAAAAGTTTCTCGCCGAATTTAGCATGAACATTGGAAAGTGTACAATCACAGTAGCAGAACTTTGGAGGTTCTTTGTGGGTATGAAATTAGCAGTGAAAATGAGCATCCCTTACCTTGTAGTGGAGTCTGATTCTAGTTGCGTTGTTAATCTTCTCCAAAGTTTAATGGTGGAGAAGCATGTAAGAGCTTTGTTAGTGCATTCCATAAAAGAGCTTATGACTAGACCACACAGGGTGATGATTCGGCATGTTTTCAGAGAGGCAAACCAATGTGTTGATGTTTTGGCTAAGCATGGACAAGATATGGAGAAGGAGATTAGGTAATTTAAAGAAATTCTAGCCATGGTGGTACCGTTTGCTTGTGCGGATGAGAGGGATGAAGTTTTTCAAGAAAATTGTCGTTTAGTTTCTTTAGTTTTAGGCCATAGGCCTAGTTAGAATAAAAAAAGGATTGTCACAACTTCACTTGAAATGTTTGGACGTATTGGCAAACGATTGGTGTCATTAATCTAAGTTAAACACTTAAATCTATACATGTGTATATTTTTTTAGATTTACATAGAAGATATTTCAAAAAAAATATATACAGCATATTAAATAAGTTGAAAGAAAGGAAAAAAAAGAAATAAAAGTGGTGAGAGAAGAGAGAGTATATATTGAAAGGTAGGACACATTAAGAGAAAGTGAGTAAAAAAGTTAATGTCTGATAAGTCGTGTACCGGACGGTTCGAGATGATCCTTGTGTGAGTAGGTGGGGTGTGGCCTGGAATGGGTCGCGATGGCGAGACGAGGAACCGACGTTCCGAGCTTTCGACAAAGAGAGGGGAGGTGTCACCTGCAATGACACTCCGACGCTCAAGTCAGTTGAGTGTGCAGGCGAAAAAGGGGGGTAAGGTAGAGTGTGACGTACCTTGGGAGAAGGGCAGGTCCTTCCCCATTTATACCGTGTCAGAGGTGGGCCCTTTGAGGATAGGCCCACTTTCCTCGAAGCTTCTCCACCGCTGTAAGAGTGAGCTGTCGAGGACGCGTTTCCGGGTCGCATAGCGAGTGGTACGCGCCCGACCGTTCGGGTCGGGTCATCAAGGGGTCGGGTCAACCAGTGGGTGGCTTGGGCCAGGCCGTAACAGTGCCCCCAATGCGCCCGCAATTAACCACATGGGTTATTGGTGGCGTGTTATCTTTTCGGTCGTTGTCGTCAGGTCGGTCGCTCGTGGGGGGGACGCGCGCCTTGCGTGTGTGTCTGTTCATTGTTGGGACGATCATTTGTCGCCTCGTTCCTCGCGCAGAGCTTTAAATGCTCATAATGGGTTGGAAAACCATGTGTGCAAAGACCATTTTGCCCTCAGGCCTTTCGCGCTCCCACTACAGCAGTTTTAAACGGTTTTGCATGGATTTTCCCTTCTCATTCTTGTTCTTTCCACACATTCCTTCTGCATTTCCTATCATCAGAGACTTATCCTAGAATCCTTGTGCGTTCCTTTCTCTTCCAAGTTCTTGCAATCAATCCAGGTAATCTTCGATCCTTTTTCTTTTATTTCATGTCTTTTTGCATGTTTGTTGTGCATGCTTATTGTAAGGTTTCTGCAAAATGGATATCTTTTCGATGTCGAATAGGTCGCTAGGGGGGTTTCCATTCTAGAATGGGTTTTGTTTGATTTTGACTTCAGGCATGCTTAGTTTGAGTTGTAGGGTGGATGAAGTGTAGTTTCTGGGTTTTTTCGGGTTTCCGACCTCATAGACTAATCGAGTGGTGCCCCTACTGTAGGTATACCTCGTGTTGTCGCTCGGGCTTCCACCTCCGACGCGGGTTACGACCCGTATGCTTGGGTGGTCTCCGACCTCAGAGACTTCCCGAACCAAATGGGTGAGGAGGAACTCACCGAGTTCCGTCAGGCCGAGTACCTATGTGGGGGTACCGACGAGGAGGCCAATTATGATGTATACGTTCCTGCTCCTCATGAGCGGTTGTACGAGCTTAACTTCCATGCTCCCTGGGTGGCCGACTGGATTTGGTTCTATAAAGCCATGTTTACCTAGGTGGGATTTCGCATTCCTTTTTCCGCCTTTCAAATGGGGCTCTTAAGCCGGATTTCTGTGGCGCCGTCGCAGCTGCATCCGAACAGCTGGGTGTCGATTCATTGTTTTGAGATGGTGTGCGAGTATCTGGAGCTGCCGGTGTCTATTGATGTCTTCCTCTTTTTCTTTAACCTTACGAACTCTTCCAAAGAGGGGAAGTCGAAAAAAGGGTTTATGTCCTTCCGATCTGCCCAAGGGCGGAGAATATTTGGTTTGTTCGAGGATTCCTACCATGGGTTCAAAGATAAATACTTTAAGGTTCAGCCAGTTAAGGGTCGTCACCCCTTTTGGTTGTCTTTGGAGGGAGAGCGCCTCATCCTGACGTATTGGAGTTTCGGGACGGGGTCCAATACTTTTATCAAGGTCACCTACAAGGGGATGTCGGCTGTGGATCGGAAGATAGCCGACGTGTTATGGGCTATTTTCACCAAAAATCATGTGAATCCCCACCTCCTCATGGGTACTCGGGAGGTCGCCCGGGATTATATTCGTGAGTCGCTTATGTCGTGTCTGTTTTTTGCATGGTTACTTGTTTTGTCTTAGTATGCTAGTTACTAATTTGTTCATCTCTTGTTTACAGTGAGGATGTCTGCTGAAGTGACCGGCCTTGAAAACTTGTACAAGACTTTCCTGGAGGAAGAGGATGCTGAGGAGGCCGGAGGGCAATCAGTGGCGCCTTCCGAGAACGAGGGGACACAAGTGGCACCCATGCCTCCCGATGTGGTCATGCCGGAAAATATTGTCAATCCAATGCATGGTTCTCCCGTTCTCCAGGAAGTGACAGGTACCGGGCACTCGTCTTCCGCTCTTCGGGAGGAGGATGAGGAGTTGAGGGTTATTCCTACTCCCAAAAGACAAAGGTCGCAGTCCAGCCCCGAGGGTATCCTTACTGTTATGGAAAGGAACTTTGATGTCGGGTCGTTCATAGATACCCAATTGCTTCCTGGCATGGAGGAACATTTCCATGGTACCGACCTTTCGGGGCAAGCACGATGGATGTATCGTGGGCTGTGCGCATACGCGTTAGTGCCGGTTTATGATTTTTTAATGAAAACGCACCCAACGAACTCTCAAGGGTTGTGGGGCCCAATCTCAACCAACTTTGGTGCCAAAAATGCTATTTAAAGCCAAGGAATGAAGAGCAAAGAAGAGATCAATTCATTTTTACACATTAGGATTAGTTAGAAGTAGTTTCTAGAGAGAGAAGCTCTCACTTCTCTCTAGAATTAGGATTAGGATTAGGTTTAGTTCTTAGATCTAGGTTGTAATTCATGCATTCTTCTACTTCTACTCTTCAATTCCTTGTTGTTGTAATCATCATTCTTCCATTCTTTTGTTGTAATTTCCTTTATGTTGTTCTTATACTTTGTTGTAGATCTACTTTTGTTCCTTCTATTCTCTTTCAATTCAATTAGAGGTAATTCATAATAATTGTATTCATTTGATTTGTTGTTGTTAATTCTTTGCAATTCGTTGTTGTTAAATTTTGTTCTTGTTGTTGAATTACTATGTTTTCCTTTTGTGCCTTCCAAGTGTTTGATGAAATGCTTGGAAGGATTTTAGAGTAGAATTTTATACTCTTGGCTTGGAAAGGTAACTAGGGAACTCTTGAGTTGCTAATGTCCAAGTAATTGATGATTGGGATCCATTTACTCTAGTTTTCACTAATTGAATTAGTGAAGAGTTAGGACTTATGGACTAGGATTGATATATCTCATTTAACTTTCCTTTACTACTAGTTAGAGGATGACTTAATGAGATTAATCCTTGCCAATTCTCATATTGTGGTTAGTAATTAGGATAGAGATTCTTGACCACCAACCCTTGCCAAGACCCTTTTAGCCATTAGTTTACTTTTTAGCATTTAACTTCCATGTTTCTTATCAAAATCCCAAAAATAACTCACAACCAATAACAAGACACTTTATTGTAATTCCTATGGAGAACGACCCGAGGTTCAATACTTCGGTTTATAAATTTAAGGGTTTGTACTTGTGACAAACAAATGTTTGTATGAAAGGATTATTGCTGGTTTAGAAACTATACTTTACAACGAGATTTTCTTAGTGAAATTCTAAACCGTCAAAAATTCGTTCATCAAAATGGCGCCATTGCCGGGGAATCGCAATGGTGTTATGTTATTGGTTATTGTATATATGTGAATAGTGTGAATATATTTGCTTTTGTTAGCTCTTGCTAGTTTAAGATTTAATTTTCTTGCTTCTTATTTGATTTTATTTTCATTTTTCTCTTGCTATCATGAATTCTCACCTTGGCTATGAGTTTGGTTATCAACATGTTGTAGGAAATGAGGACTATAATGAAGATGTGTATCAAGGATGGGACAACCAAAGGTGGGAGGAGCCATATGCATATGATCAATCTTCTTGGCAACAACCTCCACCAATGCACTATGAAGAAGAGCCATTCTATGATGCACACCAATCAAATGGCTATGGTGAATCTCCTTGTGACTTTCAAGAACCACCACCATATGCCTATGAGTCATACCCTCAACATAGCCCTCAACCATACTCACAAGCCTCTTTTTACCAAATACCTCCATATGACCTTGATCCATATCCACCATACCAACCACCTTTTGAACCATATGAGCCACACATAGAACCGCCACCATTCCAACCTCAATACTTCCAAGAACCACCCTCAATAAATGAAATTTTTCAACCACAAGATGAATTCTACCTTTCACCACAACCTTACATGGAATAATACTCATTACCATCGATCCAAGAGCCATATGATCCCTATCATGATATCCAAGTGGAACAAGAGTCAAGGGATCGTCTCAAGGAAGCATTGGACCAATTTCAAGCAACCATGGAGCATGTTGTGCAACAAGTGGAAAAAAGTAGAGAATGTTGAAACACCACACCCTAATTATGATGAACCACCTTCCTATTATGAACTCTTCCCCCAATATGATGAATCCTCCCATCCACCCCAACCTCTAATGGATGAAACCCTTGGTGTTCTCTGATGAGCGGATAATTTGTATGCTTTTTGGCATTGTTTTTAGTATGTTTTTAGTATGATCTAGTTAGTTTTTAGTATATTTTTATTAGTTTTTAGTTAAAATTCACTTTTCTGGACATTACTATGAGTTTGTGTATTTTTCTGTGATTTCAGGTATTTTCTGGCTGAAATTGAGGGACCTGAGCAAAAATCTGATTCAGAGACTAAAAAGGACTGCAGATGCTGTTGGATTCTGACCTCCCTGCACTCGAAGTGGATTTTCTGGAGCTACAGAAGCCCAATTGGCGCGCTCTCAACGGCGTTGGAAAGTAGACATCCTGGGCTTTCCAGCAATATATGATAGTCCATACTTTGCCCAAGATTTGATGGCCCAAACCGGCGTTCAAAGTCACCCTCAGGAATTCCAGCGTTAAACGCCGGAACTGGCACCAAAATGGGAGTTAAACGCCCAAACTGGCATAAAAGCTGGCGTTTAACTCCAAGAAGAGTCTCTACACGAAATTGCTTCATTGCTCAGTCCAAGCACACACCAAGTGGGCCCGAAAGTGGATTTTTATGTCATTTACTCATCTCTGTAAACCTTAGGCTACTAGTTCTCTATAAGTAGGACCTTTTACTATTGTATTCAGAGACTTTGGTAGCTATCTTCATTTTATGCTATCTTAGATCATTGGGAGGCTGGCCATTCGGCCATGCCTAGACCTTATACTTATGTATTTTCAACGGTGGAGTTTCTACACACCATAGATTAAGGTGTGGAGCTCTGCTGTACCTCGAGTGTTAATGCAATTACTATTGTTCTTCCATTCAATTCTGCTTGTTCTTGTTCTAAGATATCACTTGTTCTTCAACTTGATGAATGTGATGATCCGTGACACTCATCATCATTCTCACTTATGAACGTGTGACTGACAACCACCTCCGTTCTACCTTCGATTGAGTGAATATCTCTTGGATTCCTGATTGCACGATGCATGGTTGATCGCCTAACAACCGAGTGCTCGTCTGACAAACGAGCCAACCATTCCGTGAGATCAGCGTCTTCGTGGTATAGGCTAGAACTGATGGTGGCATTCAAGAGAATCCGGAAGGTCTAACCTTGTCTGTGGTGTTCTGAGTAGGATTCAATGATTGAATGACTGTGACGTGCTTCAAACTCCTAGCAGGCGGGGCGTTAGTGACAGACGCAAAAGAATTGATGGATTCTATTCCGGCCTGACCGAGAACCGACAGCTGAATTCCGCGTGCTGTGACAGAGCATATGCAATCGTTTTCACTGAGAGGATGGGAGGTAGCCATTGACAACGGTGAAACCCTACACAAGCTTGCCATGGAAAGGAGTAAGAAGGATTGGATGAAGACAGTAGGAAAGCAGAGAGACGGAAGGGAAGGCATCTTCATGCGCTTATCTGAAGTTCCTACCAATGAATTACATAAGTACCTCTATCTTTATCTTATTGTTTATTTTCGTTCATCATCATATCCATTTGAGTTTGCCTGACTAAGATTTACAAGATGACCATAGCTTGCTTCATACTAACAATCTCCGTGGGATCGACCCTTACTCGCGTAAGGTTTATTACTTGGACGACCCAGTGCACTTGCTGGTTAGTTGTGCGAAGTTGTGTAATGTCATGGTATTGAACACCAAGTTCTTGGGGTTCATGACCGGGGATTATGAGAGTTGTGAAAAGTATTGTTCACAATTTCGTGCACCAAGTTTTTGGCGCCGTTGCCGGGGATTGTTCAAGTTTTGAGCAAGCTTTTGGTAACATCAGTGCCAAGGATTGTTCAGTTTGGACAACTGACGGTTCATCTTGTTGCTTAGATTAGGTATTTATTTTTTTCGAAATTCTTGAAGATGAATTCTAGAGTTTCATGATGATTTGTTGAAGTCTGGCTGGCTGAGAAGCCATGTCTAATCTCATTGGACCGAGGTTTCAACTTATCATCACAAGAGCTTGTTGATCTTTATCAATCTTGCTTTTGGAGTAGTGATCTGCTAAGGCTTGGCTGGCCATTGGCCATGTCTAGTGTTTTGGACCGAAGCTTTCTTTGAAAGCTTGGCTGGCTGTGAAGCCATGTCTAATTCCTGGACCGGAGTCTTAGACTAGCATTGCACTGATTCCTAGAATTCTCATTAAGAATTTTGATACCTTTTTCCACTTAATTTTCGAAAAACACAAAAAAATCAGAAAAATCATAAAATCCAAAAATTTCTTGTTTGAGTCTAGTGTCTCATCTTAAGTTTGGTGTCAATTGCATGCATTCATTCATATGTATTAAGGATTCTCAAGTAATTCTTGATAATTTTCTTGCTCTGATCTTTAAATTCAATTGACTTGAGTGTTTTTGTGTGTCTCATATGCATTTTCATGTTGTTAGTGTCAGTAGTATACAAACTGCTAAGTTTGGTGTCTTGCATGCATTGTTATTTGATTCTTGTTGCATTTTGATTTTTCCTTATTATTAAAAATCCAAAAATATTTTTAATTTGTGTCTTCTCAAGTCAATGATACAGAGAATTGAAGATTCAGAACATACTGCAGAGGAATCACACAGAAAAAGCTGGGCGTTCAAAACGCCCAGTGAAGAAGGACAGACTGGCGTTTAAACGCCAGCCAGGGTACCTGGTTGGGCGTTTAACGCCCAAAAAGGTAGCATTTTGGGCGTTAAACGCCAGAATATGCACCATTCTGGGCGTTTAACGCCAGGATGGCACAAGGGGGAGGATTCTGTTTTCAAATCAATTTTTTTTCAAGTTTTCAAAGTTTTTCAAAATCAAATCTTTTTCAAATCAAATCTTTTCAATCAAATGTTTTCAAAATCAATTTCTTTCCTTTTTCAAATATACTTGCTAACAATTAATGATTTGATTGAACATTTCAAGTATGTTGCCTTTTCTGTTGAGAAAGGTTTAATGTTTTGAATCATATCTTTTCTTGTTAGGCAAGTCATTAATTTTTAAAATCAAATCTTTTTAAAAAAAAATGTTTTCAAGTCATATCTTTTCAATCATATTTTTTTTAAAACCAATCATATCTTCTTAACCACATCTTTTTCAAAATAATTTTCAATCAAATCTCTTTAATTTCTAATTTCAAAATCTTTTTCAAAAATCACTTTATTTCTTTCCCACTTTCATTTTCGAAAATTAAGTAATGTTTTTCAAAAATGTTTTCAAAATTTCTACTTAATTTTCGAAAATCACTTCCCTTCTTCTCACATCCTTCTATTTATGGACTAACACTATTCCTTAATGCAAAATTCGAACTCCATCTCCTTTGATAAGTTCGAATTTTCTACTACTGTCTTCTACTTTTCTTTTCCTCTAACACTTCAAGGAATCTCTATATTGTGACATAGAGGATTCCACATTTTCTTGTTCTCTTCTCTCTCATATGAGCAAGAGCAAAGACAAAGGCATTCTTGTTGAGGCTGATCCTGAACCTGAAAGGACCTTGAAGAGAAAGCTAAGAGAAGCCAAAGCACAACTCTCTCTAGAGGACCTGACCGAATTCTTCAAAGAAGAAGAACACATGGCAGCTGAAAACAACAATACCAACAATGCAAGGAAGGTGCTGGGTGACTTTACTGCACCCACTCCTGATTTCTATGGGAGAAGCATCTCTATCCCTGCCATTGGAGTAAACAACTTTGAGCTTAAGCCTCAATTAGTTTCTCTAATGCAACAGAATTGCAAGTTCCATGGACTTCCACTGGAAGATCCTCATCAGTTTTTAGCTGAGTTCTTGCAAATCTGTGACACAGTCAAGACTAATGGGGTTGACCCTGAGGTCTACAGACTTATGCTATTCCCTTTTGCTGTAAGGGACAGAGCTAGAACATGGTTGGATTCTCAACCTAAAGAAAGCCTGGACTCTTGGGAAAAGCTAGTCAATGCCTTCTTGGCAAAGTTCTTTCCACCTCAAAAATTGAGTAAGCTTAGAGTGGAAGTCCAAACCTTCAGACAGAAGGAAGGAGAATCCCTCTATGAAGCTTGGGAAAGATACAAACAATTAATCAGAAAGTGTCCTTCTGATATGCTTTCTGAATGGAGCATCATAGGTATTTTCTATGATGGTCTCTCTGAACTATCCAAGATGTCTTTGGATAGCTCAGCAGGAGGATCTCTTCATCTGAAGAAGATGCCTACTGAAGCTCAAGAACTGATTGAAATGGTTGCAAATAACCAATTCATGTACACTTCTGAAAGAAATCCTGTGAACAATGGGACTAGTCAGAAGAAAGGAGTTCTTGAGATTGACACTCTGAATGCCATATTGGCACAGAACAAAATATTGACTCAACAAGTCAATATGATTTCTCAAAGTCTGTCTGGAATGCAAAATGCACCAAGCAGTACTAAGGAGGCTTCATCTGAGGAAGAAGCTTATGATCCTGAGAACCCTTCAATGGAAGAGGTGAATTACATGGGAGAATCCTATGGAAACACCTATAATCCTTCATGGAGAAATCATCCAAATTTTTCATGGAAGGATCAACAGAGACCTCAACAAGGTTTCAACAATAATAATGGTGGAAGAAACAGGTTTAGCAATAGCAAGCCTTTTCCATCATCTTCTCAGCAACAGACAGAGAGTTCTAAGCAGAATACCTCTGACTTAGCAACCATGGTCTCTGATCTAATCAAAACCACTCAAAGTTTCATGACTGAAACAAGGTCTTCCATTAGAAATTTGGAAGGACAAGTGGGTCCGCTGAGCAAGAAAATTACTGAGCTCCCTCCTAGTACTCTTCCAAGCAATACAGAAGAAAATCCAAAAGGAGAGTGCAAGGCCATCAACATGGCCGAATTTTGGGAGGAAGAAGAGGCAGTGAACGCCACTGAGGAAGGCCTCACTGGGCGTCCACTGGCCTCCAATGAGTTCCCTAATGAGGAACCATGGGAATCTGAGGCTCAAACTGAGACCATAGAGATTCCATTGGACTTACTTCTGCCATTCATGAGCTCTGATGAGTATTCTTCCTCTGAAGAGGATGAGTATGTCACTGAAGAGCAAGTTGCTAAATACCTTGGAGCAATCATGAAGCTAAATGACAAGTTATTTGGAAATGAGACTTGGGAGGATGAACCCCTTTTGCTCACCAAAGAACTGGATGACTTGTCTAGGCAGAAACTGCCTCAAAAGAGACAGGATCCTGGGAAGTTTTCAATACCTTGTACCATAGGCACCATGACCTTCAAGAAGGCCTTGTGTGACTTAGGGTCAAGTGTAAACCTCATGCCTCTCTCTGTAATGGAGAAATTAGGAATCTCTGAGGTGCAAGCTGCAAAAATCTCACTAGAGATGGCAGACAACTCAAGAAAACAAGCCCATGGACTTGTAGAGGATGTTCTGGTTAAAGTTGAAAACCATTACATCCCTACTGATTTCATAGTCCTAGAGACTGGGAAGTGCATGGATGAATCCATCATCCTTGGCAGACCCTTCCTAGCCACTGCAAAGGCTGTGATTGATGTTGATAGAGGAGAGTTGATCATTCAAGTGAATGAAGAATCCTTGGTGTTTAAGGCCCAAGGATATCCCTCTGTCATCATGGAGAGGAAGCATGAAGAGCTTCTCTCAAAACAGAGCCAAACAGAGCCCCCACAGTCAAACTCTAAGTTTGGTGTTAGGAGGCCACAACCAAACTCTAAGTTTGGTGTTGAACCCCCACATTCAAACTCTAAGTTTGGTGTTGGGAGGTTCCAACATAGCTCTGAGCATTTCTGAGGCTCCATGGGAGTCCTCTGTCAAGCTACTGACATTAAAGAAGCGCTTGTTGGGAGGCAACCCAATGTTATATTTTATCTATTTTATTTTGTTATTTTCTCTTTTTTTTGTAGGTTGATGATCATGAGAAGTCACAAAATCAATGAAAAAAGCAAAAACAGAATGAAAAACAGGAAGAAAAATAGCACACCCTGGAGGACGCACCCACTAGCGTTTAAACGCCAGTGAGGTTAGCTGTTGGGCGTTTAACGCCCAGTCTGGCACCATTCTGGGCGTTTAACGCCAGAAAGAGGCACCAGACTGGCGTTAAACGCCAGAAATGGGCAAGAAGCTGGCGTTAAACGCCAGAAATGGGCACCAGCTCGGCGTTTAACGCCAGAAATGGCTCAAAATGTGATTTTGCTTGCCATTTGGTGCAGGGATGACTTTTCCTTGACACCTCAGGATCTGTGGACCCCACAGGATCCCCACCTACCCCACCACTCTCTCTCTTCTTCTTCCCCATTCACCAATCACCTCAACACCTCTTCCCCAAAAACCCTTCACCTATCAAATCCCATCTTTCTCTTCACCACTCACATCCATCCTTCATAAAACCCCACCTACCTCACCATTCAAATTCAAACCACTTTCCCACTCATTTCTTCTTCTACTCTCTTCTTTCTTCTTTTGCTCGAGGACGAGCAAACCTTTTAAGTTTGGTGTGGTAAAAGCATTGCTTTTTGTTTTTCCATAACCATTTATGGCATCCAAGGCCGGAGAAACCTCTAGAAAGAGGAAAGGGAAGGCAAAAGCTTCCACCTCCGAGTCATGGGAGATGGAAATATTCATCTCAAGGGTGCATGAAGACCACTTCTATGAAGTTGTGGCCTTGAAGAAGGTGATCCCCGAGGTCCCTTTTTCACTCAAAGAGGGTGAATATCCGGAGATCCGACATGAGATCCGAAGAAGAGGTTGGGAAGTTCTTACCAACCCCATTCAACAAGTCGGAATCTTGATGGTTCAAGAGTTCTATGCCAATGCATGGATCACCAAGAACCATGACCAAAGTGTGAACCCGGATCCAAAGAATTATCTTACTATGATTTGGGGGAAATACTTGGATTTTAGTCCGGAAAGTGTGAGGGTGGCGTTCAACTTGCCTATGATGCAAGGAGATGAACATCCTTACACTAGAAGGGTCAACTTTGATCAAAGGTTGGACCAAGTCCTCACAGTCATATGTGAAGAGGGCGCCCAATGGAAGAGAGATTCAAGAGGAAAGCCGGTTCAATTGAGAAGGCATGACCTCAAACCCGTGGCTAGAGGATGGTTGGAGTTCATCCAACGCTCAATCATTCCCACTAGCAACCGGTCCGAAGTTACCATAGACCGGGCTATCATGATCCATAGCATCATGGTTGGAGAAGGAATAGAGGTTCATGAGGTTATAGCCCAAGAACTCTATAAGGTGGCGGACAAGTCCTCTACCTTGGCAAGGTTAGCCTTTCCTCATCTCATTTGTCACCTCTGTTATTCAGTTGGAGTAGACATAGAGGGAGACATCCCCATTGATGAGGACAAGCCCATCACTAAAAAGAGGATGGAGCACACAAGAGACCCCACTCATCATGAGATCCCTGAGATTCCTCAAGGGATGCACTTTCCTCCACAAAACTATTGGGAGCAACTGAACACCTCCCTAGGAGAATTGAGTTCCAACATGGGACAACTAAGGGTGGAGCACCAAGAACACTCCATCATCCTCCATGAAATTAGAGAAGATCAAAGAATCATGAGGGAGGAGCAACAAAGACAAGGAAGAGACATTGAGGAGCTCAAGCACTCCATAGGATCTTCAAGAGGAAGAAAGAGCCGCCATCACTAAGGTGGACCCGTTCCTTGAATTCCTTGTTCTTTATTCTTCTGTTTTTCGAAAATTATGTGCTTATGTTTATCCATGTTTGTGTCTTGTGATCATTAGTGTCTTAGTGTCTATGCCTTAAAGTTATGAATATCCTATGAATCCATCACCTTTCTTGAATACAAACGTGCTTAATTAAAAAGGAAAGAATTGCATGAATTTTGAATTTTATAACAGTTTAATTATTTTGATGTGGTGGCAATATTTTTGTTTTCTGAATGTATGCTTAAACAGTGCATATGTATCTTGAATTTGTGGTTCATGAATGTTGGCTCTTGAAAGAATGATGAAAAAGGAGACATATTACTGAGGATCTGAAAAATCATAAAAATGATTCTTGAAGCAAGAAAAAGCAATGAAAAAAAAATCGAAAAAAAAGAAGAGAAAAAGAAAAGAAAACGAAAAAAAAGGGAGAAAAAGAGAAATAAAGTTGTGATCCAAGGCAAAAAGAGTGTGCTTAAGAACCCTGGATACCTCTAGTTGGGGACTCTAGCAAAGCTGAGTCACAATCTGAAAAGGTTCACCCAATTATGTGTCTGTGGCATGTATGTATCCGGTGGTAATACTGGAAGACAGAGTGCTTTGGGCCACAGCCAAGACTCAATAAGTAGCTATGTTCAAGAATCATCATACTCTACTAGGAGAATCAATAACACTATCTGGATTCTAAGTTCCTAAAGAAGCCAATCATTCTGAATTTCAAAGGATAGAGTGAGATGCCAAAACTATTCAGAGGCAAAAAGCTAAAAGCCCCGCTCATCTAATTAATACTGATCTTCACAGATGTTTTTGGAATTCATTGCATATTCTCTTCTTTTTATCTTATTTGATTTCAGTTGCTTGAGGACAAGCAACAATTTAAGTTTGGTGTTGTGATGAGCGGATAATTTGTATGCTTTTTGGCATTGTTTTTAGTATGTTTTTAGTATGATCTAGTTAGTTTTTAGTATATTTTTATTAGTTTTTAGTTAAAATTCACTTTTCTGGACTTTACTATGAGTTTGTGTGTTTTTCTGTGATTTCAGGTATTTTCTGGCTGAAATTGAGGGACCTGAGCAAAAATCTGATTCAGAGACTAAAAAGGACTGCAGATGCTGTTGGATTCTGACCTCCCTGCACTCGAAGTGGATTTTCTGGAGCTACAGAAGCCCAATTGGCGCGCTCTCAACGGCGTTGGAAAGTAGACATCCTGAGCTTTCCAGCAATATATGATAGTCCATACTTTGCCCAAGATTTGATGGCCCAAACCGGCGTTCAAAGTCACCCTCAGGAATTCCAGCGTTAAACGCCGGAACTGGCACCAAAATGGGAGTTAAACGCCCAAACTGGCATAAAAGCTGGCGTTTAACTCCAAGAAGAGTCTCTACACGAAATTGCTTCATTGCTCAGTCCAAGCACACACCAAGTGGGCCCGGAAGTGGATTTTTATGTCATTTACTCATCTCTGTAAACCTTAGGCTACTAGTTCTCTATAAGTAGGACCTTTTACTATTGTATTCAGAGACTTTGGTAGCTATCTTCATTTTATGCTATCTTAGATCATTGGGAGGCTGGCCATTCGGCCATGCCTAGACCTTATACTTATGTATTTTCAACGGTGGAGTTTCTACACACCATAGATTAAGGTGTGGAGCTCTGCTGTACCTCGAGTGTTAATGCAATTACTATTGTTCTTCCATTCAATTCCGCTTGTTCTTGTTCTAAGATATCACTTGTTCTTCAACTTGATGAATGTGATGATCCGTGACACTCATCATCATTCTCACTTATGAACGTGTGACTGACAACCACCTCCGTTCTACCTTCGATTGAGTGAATATCTCTTGGATTCCTGATTGCACGATGCATGGTTGATCGCCTGACAACCGAGTGCTCGTCTGACAAACGAGCCAACCATTCCGTGAGATCAGAGTCTTCGTGGTATAGGCTAGAACTGATGGTGGCATTCAAGAGAATCCGGAAGGTCTAACCTTGTCTGTGGTGTTCTGAGTAGGATTCAATGATTGAATGACTGTGACGTGCTTCAAACTCCTAGCAGGCGGGGCGTTAGTGACAGACGCAAAAGAATCGATGGATTCTATTCCGGCCTGACCGAGAACCGACAGCTGAATTCCGCGTGCTGTGACAGAGCATATGCAATCGTTTTCACTGAGAGGATGGGAGGTAGCCATTGACAACGGTGAAACCCTACACAAGCTTGCCATGGAAAGGAGTAAGAAGGATTGGATGAAGACAGTAGGAAAGCAGAGAGACGGAAGGGAAGGCATCTTCATGCGCTTATCTGAAGTTCCTACCAATTAATTACATAAGTACCTCTATCTTTATCTTATTGTTTATTTTCGTTCATCATCATATCCATTTGAGTTTGCCTGACTAAGATTTACAAGATGACCATAGCTTGCTTCATACTAACAATCTCCGTGGGATCGACCCTTACTCGCGTAAGGTTTATTACTTGGACGACCCAGTGCACTTGCTGGTTAGTTGTGCGAAGTTGTGTAATGCCATGGTATTGAACACCAAGTTCTTGGGGTTCATGACCGGGGATTATGAGAGTTGTGAAAAGTATTGTTCACAATTTCGCGCACCATTCTCCTTCAAGGACAAGAGGAGATGACAAGGGATGTGCAACAATTCATGACCGCCTTGGATGATGTGGTAAACCGGCTAGCATCCCAACTTTTGGACACTCAAGGAACTCCCATGGCTACATGTGGAGAATCAAAAGAAGAGCATAGAATGAAAGAGAGATTGGAAACTCCGGTGGAAAAGGAGGAATGCCACTTTGTGTTAGAACAATTGGAGGAGCCTATGATTATTGAAGAAGGGGAAGAAGTGGTTGAAGACTTAGGAGATGCGGAACCTCCATGGGAACCTAGAGTTATAGAAAACCCCTCCAAGAAGATTGAAGTTGATGTTGAGGAGGGATGTGCACAACCTCCAAGGCATATCCCATATGAATACTTGGAAGGAATGGAGCAAGAGTTGAGTTCCCTTGGAGATGAAGATCAAGCATCAAATCCTAATGGTGGTGAATCCTTTGAACTTGAAGAACCTTCTCCCGATGAAGAAGAGAGCGATGTGGAGGTAGATTTCTCTCAACCTCCCATTTATGATTTAAGTGATGGAGAAGAGTTAAATGAAATTGATGAACAAAGGATTGAATTTGAAAAATCTTGTGAAGAGGTGGAAGTACTTAGAAAAAGAAGAACGGAAGTTGAGTGCGCTTTGTCAATATCTTTGGAAGCTTCTTTGCCTAGGTTGTCATCTATTCCTTTACTTGAGTGGGTAAAACTCATTTCTATTAGCTTTATTACCCCACTTGAGTATGGTTTTCTTGAAACGGATGGTCAACTTAGGATAATTTGTGGGATAAAGCGTAAGAGAAGAATGTTTAGTGGATGGCGTTGTAAATCAAAGCTCATTTTGGTTGATACTTCAAAGCTTAGATGCAAGGGTTGGGCTAGTGCTCACTTGAATAGGTCTAAAAGGAGAGTTTGGTATCATCTTGAAAATTCATCTTGCTTACCACCTGGATGGATTAATAATGATAATCAACTTCAAGACGGGTGTGAAAATAAAGTGTGGGATCCCGGATTAGAAAAAGAGGACCAACTTTGGGAGCCCCAAGCTTGTGAAGAACTCCATCAACACTTGGCTCAACCCATAGGAAATCTTGGGGCACAATGGAGAACCAAGTATTGGTGGGAGTTCCAAGATGAATACAAGCACAAGCCACCTTGATGAGGAGCTCCCCATAAGTCCAACTTAAGGACAATAAACAAAAGTGCTAGGTGGGAGACACCCCACCATGGTAACATCTTTTCATTTTCTCTTTTGTAAATAGTGTAAAATTTAGTTAATATCATGTTTTGTTGAGTTTGTTGAGTCTAATTGGTAGTTTAGTATGTTAAATAAGGTTTTATGGTGTTTTGGTAGCTGTTTGGAGGTTTGGAATGCTTGGATTGGTGCAAAAACATAGCAAAAAAATTTTTGAAAAACAGAGCACCATCCACGCGTACGCGCACTACGCGCGTACGCGTGCATCAAGCGTTTTTGACCATCCACGCGCGGGCACCCTGCGTGCGTATGCGTGGATTGAGAAGTTTCACCTTCCATACATTGACCCGAGAGTTGTGCCTATGCCGCGCTAACATTGTGCCTTTGGCACAACCCCACTCGCGTGCACGCGCACATGATGCGTATGCGCCACTCTCGAAATAAGCCATCGACGCGCGCGCGCCATGTGCGCGTACGCGTGGATGTCCTTTCTTCCATCCACTTCTTTTCTTCTCCTCTTTCCATTTCTTTCCTTCTCCTTTCTTCTTCCCTCCTCCTAACCCTCATCCAACACTTCCAAACACCATTGATAACCATTTATTTTTGTTAGTTATTAGTTAGTTAGTTAGTTAATTAGTTAGTTAGTTAACTAATTAGTTAGTTAGTTAGTTGCTTAGTTAGTTTTAGTTAATTTTCATTTCATTTCTCTTTTTCATTGTAAGTGTTGGATTGTAATTTTTGTTTACCATTAATTGCTGCTGAGTATTAAAAAGGGATGTTATCTTAACATCATTATGTTTATAAACTTTGTTGGACTATTTAATTGAGGTTATATTTTGCTACTTGGTTTTGAGCTTTTCATGCTTACCTTTTAAGAATACCAAGTGATGAGAATTGCCTTCGAGCTTGTAACTCTTCTTGAATTACATGATTTGGCCACCATGTGGTTTGAGCCTTATTCTGTGATTAGGCAATTTCTTGATGGATGATGATGTGCATTTACCTTAATGCATTGCATTTCATGATCATATGCATCCATATGTGTTTGACTTGAATGCTTTCATGCTTCTCTAATGCTTGTCTTACCTTACAAGTTCACTTAAAGCATCTCAAGCATACTAGGATAAGTGAAGTGCATGCTTCTTTTGTGACATAACTTTTATGCTAATGTGTGTCTAAACCGTGCAATTTAGAATTCACACACGTCTTTGTCATTAATGTCACACTAATTCACTCACTCAAGTCTAGTGATTTACCTCATTCCAACAATGTATGCTTCCTTGTTTTTATATCTTCTCATTTTATGGTGTTAAATGCTAAAAAGTAAACTAATGGCTAAAAAGGTCTTGGCAAGGGTTGGTGGTCAAGGATCTCTATCCTAATTACTAACCTCAATATGAGAATTAGCAAGGATTAATCTCATTAAGTCATCCTCTAACTAGTAGTAAAGGAAAGTTAAATGAGATATATCAATCCTAGTCCATAAGTCCTAACTCTTCACTAATTCAATTAGTGAGAACTAGAGTCAATGGATCCCAATCATCAATTACATGGACATTAGCAACTCAAGAGTTCCCTAGTTACCTTTCCAAGCCAAGAGTATAAAATTCTACTCTAAAATCCTTCCAAGCATTTCATCAAACACTTGGAAGGCACAAAAGGAAAACATAGTAATTCAACAACAAGAACAAAATTTAACAACAATGAATTGCAAAGAATTAACAACAACAAATCAAATGAACACAATTATTATGAATTACCTTTAATTGAATTGAAAGAGAATAGAAGGAACAAAAGTAGATCTACAACAAAGTATAAGAACAACATAAAGGAAATTACAACAAAAGATTGGAAGAATGATGATTGCAACAACAAGGAATTGAAGAGTATAAGTAGAACAATGCATGAATTAAAACCTAGATCTAAGAACTAAACCTAATCCTAATCCTAATTCTAGAGAGAAGTGAGAGCTTCTCTCTCTAGAAACTACTTCTAACTAATCCTAATGTGTAAAAATGAATTGATCTCCTCTTTGATCTTCATTCATTGGCTTTAAATAGCATTTCTGGCGCCAAAGTTGGTTGAGATTGGGCTCCACAACCCTTGAGAGTTTGTTGGGTGCGTTTTCATTAAAAAATTATAAATCGGCACTGACGCGTACGCGCACAGCCCGCGTACGCGTCCATGGGGTGATTCGCAAGGTGCGCGCAAGCGCCAAGTGTGCGCGCGCGTCCATGGGCGAGTTCAACTTCTTTGACTTTCCATGATTTCTCCACTTTGCATGCTTTCTTCTTCACTCCTTTGATCCACTCCTAGCCTTTTCAATATGAAATCACTAACAAACACATCAAGGCATCTAGTGGAATCAAAGGGAGATAAAAAATCATCAAATTAAAGGTCTAAAAGCATATTTTCACATCTAAGCACAAATAAGGAGACAATCACAAAATCATGCTAATTCATTGAATAAATGTGGGTAAGAGGTAATAAAATCTCCTAAAATTAATACAAGATAAACCTTAAAAATGGGGTTTCTCAATGTATCGCACCCTCCTTCGCGGCGCGGCCAGAGCTCGGAAGGCTGAGTTCGAGCTGTCAGGTATGGCATCGCTTCGTCGGAAACTCAAGACCGCCGCCACAGCCAATAACAAGCTCAAGGCTCAAGTTGAAACACTTTAGGAACAGCTGGCCGAGGCGGGTAATAAGCTTAAGGCTGCCGAGAAGAAGACCGCGTCGGTCGAAGAGAAGTTGAAAACTGCTAACACTTCCGTGTCTCGTCTGACGGAGCAGGAGATGACTTTGAAGAGTCAGCTAAGTGCTGCGCAAGGCGGAGTGGTCGTTTTGGAGAAGGAACGGGACATGGCCGTTGCAGCCGTTAAGACTGCTCGGGACGATGCTGAGGACTTCAAGAGGAAGCATAAGGAAGTTAGAGAGTAAGGAAAGAATTCAATCTTTATGACCGAGGAGGCCCTCAAGGCTCAAGTGAAGATCATTGCTCCTGATTTCGATACATCAGCAATTGGTGCTTTTAAGACTATCAAGGACGGCAAGGTTGTCGACATGCCGAAGAAGTGATTTCTTGTACCTTGTGCTTTTATGGGTCTGTTGTAGAACTTCTTGGAACTAAGGCTTTTTGTCGTGACTTTGTTAATAGTTTGGTTGGTTTGTGGATACATTTCTTTGCTTATTATGTTGCTTTCATTTGTCCGTTTGCCAACTTATTCGTTTTACCGTTATGTGGTATTGAGTTCTTCCTTTGTTGTGGCCGTTTGTTATGGCTTTAGTCTAGGGGGCTCCCGGGGTGATCAGTCCTGGGGCCGTATATCGTTGTGTCGTTCGGTACGTGCTGCATGAGACTCGTTTGCGCGATGAGTTGGCCAAGAAAAGTAGACAAAACAAAGAAAATATGGACAAGTACAATTTAACCGGTAATCAAACAAGTCTATAGCCATAGCAAAGGTATTGTTACAAAGTAAACCACTTAACTTGTCAGGTCACCATGCATGAGTTGGGAATAAAACCTCCTCAGGTTGTCCACATTTCATGTTCTCGGGACCTCCTTGCCATTGAGCTTTTCCAACTTGTAGGCGCCCTTGCCGATCACCTCTTTAACTCTGTAGGGACCTTCCCATTTTACCGCCAGTTTGCCTTCTCCAGGGGTCGGTAAACTGATGTCGTTGCGTCTTAGGACGAGATCGTTTTGTTCGAATTCTCTTTTCAGTATTTTGGCATTGTATCGCACGGCCATTCTTTGCTTGAGTGCTGTTTCTGACAAGTGGGTCATCTCCCTTGTTTCGTCCACTAAATCCTTTTCTATAGCTTCCTCTACTCCCTTCAGGAGTAGCCGTGGGCTCGGCTCACCGATTTCCACAGGTATTACCGCGTCTAGCCCATACGTTAGTTGGAAAGGGGTTTCTCCCGTGGATGACTGCTCGGTTGTCCGGTAGGACCAGAGGACCGAGGCGAGTTCATCGGCTCAAGCACCTTTTTTTATTATCAAGCCGCTTCTTGAGTCCTAGTAGGATGACCTTGTTTGCAGACTCGATCTGGCCGTTTGTCTGAGGGTGCTCTACCGAGGAGAATTTTTGTTTTACGCCTAGGCCGGCGAGGAATTCTGTGAACTTCTTGTCGGTGAACTACGTCCCGTTGTCCGAGATGACGGTTTCCAGAATGCCAAACCGGGTTATTACTTGTCTCCACATGAACTTCCTGCAGTTGGATGAGGATATGCTGGCCAGTGGCTCGACCTCTATCCATTTGGTGTAGTAGTCGATGGCGACTATGAGGTACTTGACCTACCCTGGACCGACCGGGAAAGGTCCCAAAAGGTCGATTCCCCATTATGAGAAAGGTCGGGAGGACGTTAACAGGCTTAGTTCCGAAGCTGGTGCTTTGTGGAAGTTAGCGATCTCTTGACACTTAACGCATTTCCTCACGAATTCTTTAGAATATGCCATCATCGACGGCCAGTAGTATCCTGCTTGGATTAGCTTCCTAGGTAGGGCTTTGCCCTCTATATGGTGGCCGCAACATCCTTCGTGGACTTCTCTGAGCAGGTAGTCCGTCTGGTCGGGATGTAGGAACTTCAGCAGGGGTTGGCTGAGTCCTTTTTTGAACAACTGTCCCTGAATGATAGCGTACTTGGCCGCCTCCCTTCTCAATGTTTTAGCACCTTTTTCGTCGTTGGGGAGCTTGCCGCTTTCCAGGAAGCTAGTGATAGGGTCTAATCAGGAGGGGCTTAGTCTTGACAGGTGTAGGGTAACTGCTGGCTCCTTCATCATGCCCTGAATGAGAGACCGGTTGCCTTCTCCTGGTTTCGTGCTGGCCAACTTGGATAGGAGGTCTTCCCGTGTGTTCCTTTCTCTTGGAACATGTTGGATCGTGACCTCCTCGAATGCTTTGCTCAATTCCTTGACTTTTTCCAAATATTTTTGTAATACCAAGTCTCTGGCTTGGTAGCTCCCATTTACTTACGAGGTAACAACCTGTGAATCGCTGCATATCTCCAGCCTTGTCGCTCCGACTTCCTTTGCCAGGGCAAGGCCTCCTAGGAGAGCTTCGTATTCTACTTGATTGTTTGAAACAGGAAACTCGAACTTGATCGACTGCTCATACACGACCCCAGTCGGGCTTTCGAGGATGATCCCGGCACCCCCGGACGTTTGGTTGGAGGCCCCGTCAACATGGAGCTTCCACCGTATGTCCGTCTCTTCGGTTGGATCCTCTGTCACTTCTACCAGGAAGTCTGCCATTGCTTGCGCCTTGATCGCATGCCGAGGTTCGTACCGTATGTCATATTGGGAGAGCTCAATGGACCAAGTCATCATCCTTCCCGCTAAATCGGGTTTTTGGAGCCCTTGTCGGATTCCTTGGTCCATTCTAACGACAATCTGGTGGCCTTGGAAGTATTGTTTTAATCTTCGAGAAGAGGCCAGGAGTGCCAGAGCTAGCTTCTCCAGTTTTCTGTACCTCAGTTCCGCCCCTTGTAGGGCCCTGCTCACGAAATAAACCGGTTGCTGAGCCTTCTCCTCCTCTCGTACCAAAACCGTTGCCAGGGCTTCCCCCGTTATGGCTAGGTATAGGTATAGTGGCTCTCCGGATTTGGGCTTTCCGAGCACCGGGGGTGTTGCTAGGATTTCTTTAAAGTGTCTGAACGCTTCCTCGCATGCAGGAGTCCATTCAAATGCTATTCCTTTTCTCATCAGATTGAAGAAGGGTAGGGTCTTTGCTGCCGATGCTCCGAGGAAGCGGGATAATAAGGTGAGGCGACCTGCTAGTCTCTGAACATCCTTGACACAGCCCGGGCTCTTCATTTGGAGTATTGCTTGGCATTTCTCGGGATTGGCTTCCACTCCCCTTTGGGTTATTATGAATCCTAGGAACTTTCTAGCTTCCATGGCAAAAGCGCATTTGAGGGGGTTGAGCCTCATGTCGTGTTGTCGGAGATATGCGAATACACTTCCCAGGTCGCTCAGGAGGTCGTCAGGCTGCGTAGTCTTTGTGAGGATGTCGTCCACGTAGACTTCTACTGTCTTGCCTATGAGGCTGCCAAATATTTTTTTCATCAGCCTTTGATATGTTGCCCCTACGTTTTTCAGGCCGAATGGCATCACCTTGTAGCAATAGGTTCCCCAGGTGTTATGAATGTTGTCTTGTCCTCGTCGGGTCGGTGCATCGGTATTTGATTGTAGCCGGAATAGGCGTCCATAAAGCTCAGATACCGATACCCCGCCGCCGCGTTGATGAGTGCATCTATGTCGGGAAGGGGGAAACAGTCCTTGGGGCATGCTTTGTTGAGGTCGGAATAGTCCACGCACATTCTCCATTTGCCACTGTGCTTCTTTACCAGAACTACATTTGACAGCCAGGTCGAGTAGTCTAGTTCTCGTATGAAACCTGCCTCTAGGAGGTTGACCGTCTGCCTGGCCACCTCCTCTGCTCTCTCCTGGGACATCTTCCTCCTTCTTTGGGCTACTGGACGGGTGTTCGGCTTGACGGCCAGGTGATGTGACATGACTCTGGGGTCTATGCCCGGCATATCCGCTGGTGTCCAAGCGAATAGATCTCCATTGGCCCTGATTATTTCTACTAGAGGCTCTTTCAACTCATGTGGGAGGTTTCTATTAACAAACGTGAACTTTTCCTCTATGTCACCGACCCTGAACTTTTCCAAGTCCCCCTCTGGTTCTGGTCTTGGCTTATCGTCAACTCTGGCGTCTAGGTCAGCAAGAAACACTCCAGACGCTTCTTTAGACTTCTTCTCAAGGAGAGGCTGGCGTTGTCACAAGCGACTACCATTTCCAGATCTCCTCTTATGGATCCTACGGATCCGTCATCAGCAACGAACTTCATGACCAGCAGCTTCGTGTTGATTACTGCCTCAACATCATTAATCGTTTTCCTCTCCAGGATGATGTTGTAGGCAGTGGAGTCCCGTAGAACCACGAACTCGGCCATTATTGACCTCCGTCCTTGTCCTTGTCCCACGGAGGTCGGCAAAGATATTATCCCATCTGGCTTGATGAAGTGGTCACCTAACCCTATGACACAGTGTTGGTGGGTCATGAGGTCGGCGTCCCGTAATTCTAGTACATCGAACACGTTGTGGAACATAATGTTCGAGTCTGCCCCCGTGTCCACAAGGATTCATTTGACGAGGCCGGTTCCCACCCTAGCCGTAATGACCATGGGTGGGTTCTCGGGGGCCTCGTCGAACCAATGATCTTCTGGCCCGAAAGAAATGGTCGGGGACCTCTTGGAGCTTCGTGCCGACGAGGAGGAGATTGCCAGGACTTTGGCATCTTTCTTGTGTGTAGATCTCGACTTCGGCGCTGTGTTTTTGGCGGTCACCACGTTTATTACGGTGAGGCTTTGATCATTTTCCTCTGGCTCTTGTCGCCGTTTCGTCGATCGGGTCCTGCCCTCGTCACCGTGGTCCCTATGTTGTCTCCTCGGCTCCCTTATGAGGTGGGAGAATTCAGTCAGTTTTCCGTCCCTGATCGCTTGCTCCAATGCGTCCTTCAGGTCGAAGCAGTCTTGTGTTTGGTGTCCATAGCCTTTATGGTAATCACAGTAGAGATTCTTGTTTTCCCCTGTACGATCTTTCAGAGGTCGGGGTTTCAACAATATCACCTTTTCGGCTATTTGTTGGTAAACTTCCATGATGGGGAGGGTGAGTGGGGTGTAGTTGGTGAATTTTCCGACCCGGGGAGGCGGTCTGGGTGCTCTGCTTAGACCCCCGTCTCTGACCTGCTCTTCTGCCTTTCTCCGTTACCGTGTTGCTTGGGTTGATTGTAGGAGGGCTGCCATTTGTTGGCAGCGACATCTCGGCTGACTTCCTCATCATTTATGTATTCCTTGGCTACGATCTGGATCTCATGCATCGTCCAGACCGGTTTGGTGGTGAGATATTTTCGGAAATCCTCATTAAGGAGGCCATTCGTCAGACAAAGGCTGGCCACAGAGTCGGTTAGTCCCTCGATTTCCAGGCATTCGTCGTTGAACCGATCTAGATACTTCCTGGTCGTCTTCCCAGTGTGCTGGGTCACGCCGAGGAGATTGATTGGGTGCTTTGCCTTTGCTATCCTAATGGTGAATTGCGCCAAGAAGGCGCGGCTGATGTCCGAGAAACCGGCCACAAAACCCTGCGGGAGGCTATTGAACCACCGTATCGCCGGGCCTGCCAAGGTGACCAGGAAAGCACGACACCTTACCTCGTCTCCCACTCCTTCGAGGTTCATTCGGGCCTTGAAGGCCGTTAGGTGCTCCTGCAGGTCTTGTGTCCCGTCATACCTCATGTCTGTTGGTTTGTCGAAGTACTTTGGTAACCGGACCTCGAGGATGGAACGGTGGAACGGGGTGGTGCCCATGATGACGGGTCGCCGTGTTCTCTCAGACTTCTCTTCTCCGTTTTCACGGTCTCGTCGCATGACAGACGCCTGTTTGCCCCGAGCGTAGATGATTGTATCGTTTCGCCTCCTGGGGCATTCCCGATCCTCCCGGCTACTTTTCGATTCTGATCTCGGTATGGAGGTGCGCCGGGAGCGACTGCTTCGGTGGGAGGTTCTTCCCCGACTCTCGGGAGACTGAGAGTAGTCAGGGTTGGAGGTCTGCTGATGATGCTCCTGATCTGCTAGTTGGCGCTCCAGATTTTGCACCCTGTGGCGCAGCTCCTGCATTATCCTGGCGTTGTCACTGCTAGTTTCCCCAAAGGGGCGTCTCTCTTGGGCTCTCGACTGCAACCCAATTCGTCGTGGAGGGGATCTTAATCGCTCGCAGGGCGAGGCAACGGAGGCCGCCCCCTTGGTGGCTGCTGCGCGGCTGTGGTCCCCCGGACCTAGCACGATCTCCATTCAGCTTCGGTGGTTGTCCCCACAGACGGCGCCAATGTCCGATAAGTCGTGTACCGGACGATTCGAGATGATCCTTGTGTGAGTAGGTGGGGTGTGGCCTGGAATGGGTCGCGATGGCGAGACGAAGAACCGACATTCCGAGCTTTTGACAAAGAGAGGAGAGATGTCACCTGCAATGACACTCCGACGCTCAAGTCAGTTGACTGTGCAGGCAAAAAAGGGGGTAAGGTAGAGTGTGACGTACCTTGGGGGAAGGGCAGGTCATTTCCCATTTATACCGTGTCAGAGGTGGGCCCTTCGAGGATAGGCCCACTTTCCTCGAAACTTCTCCACCGCTATAAGAGTGAGCTGTCGAGGACGCGTATTCAGGTCGTATAGCGAGTGGTACGCGCCCGACCGTTCGAGTCGGGTCATCAAGGGATCGGGTCGACCCGTAGGTGGCTTGGGCCAAACCGTAACAGTTAATAAGAATTAAATTATAAAGATATTTTATATATTTAAGTATTAAATAGAATGGAATTTTAAATCGAATCTATTTGAATTGAAATTGATTTTTTAAAAAAAATAAAGGAACTGAATTAAATTCTACCTAAAGTATTTTAATTATTTTTGTTTCAAATACTAACATTTAATTCAATTTTCATAAAAATTGAGTTCTAAAAAATTTTCAATCACTTTATTAAATAAAAGTTAATTTACGATAAATTAATCTTTCATGTACTGTATTGAAAAACACACTTATAAATAGAAAAAAAAAAGTCACCAAGAATCTTTAGTAATTGTTTGTTTCTATACTTTTAAATTGTGGGATAAACTTTTTAAAATTTTAGTAATTTAGGGACCGATCTGTTTAGTAATTTAAAAAATTAACTTAAAAGGATAATTGTCTTTTTCAGACGTCATTTTGCAAATTATGAAATTATTAACATTTAGAGTATGAACCGGCCAATTCGTTGCTTGAGTTGTCTCATCACTCTCACGCATGGAATTGACTATAATCATTTTTTCTTAATCTTTCCTCTGTTTTTTTCCTTTTAATTAAAAAAAATAAAATATATTTTTCGTCCTTAAATATTTTTAAAATTTTTAAAATTATTCTCAAAATTTAATTTGATTTATTTATATTCTTAACATTTAAAATAATTTTAATTTTATTCTCACTATTAAATTTTTAACAGTAAAAAATTAATCAAAATTTATTTTTCTTTATCCTTCCAGTTCAATTCAATCCCACTCTCTTCCTTCTGAACAAAAACAAAAACAAAATCCCACTCCCCCACCCAAGCTTTCCACGCTTCCAAAACAGTCTTCTTCCTCGCACAAGGGGATCACGGGATCATTGCATCGCAAACTCGCAGTTGATGCCACTAGCTTGTGTTCCGCCTCTTCTCTCCTTTGTCATCTTTTCGTCCTTGCTACTTTCGGAGTAGGGCTGGCAATACATACCCTATCCGTAAATATC
Source organism: Arachis hypogaea (assembly GCF_003086295.3). Lineage (NCBI taxonomy): Eukaryota > Viridiplantae > Streptophyta > Magnoliopsida > Fabales > Fabaceae > Arachis > Arachis hypogaea. The sequence goes on from NC_092039.1 coordinate 105,364,743, forward strand.
CAACTCGACCCAACCCATTCGGATAGAGTAGACTACCCGACCTGCTGCGGATAGGATAGAAATCGGTCTGGATATGCATGCGGGTAGGGTAGAGTACGGATTTAGGGTGTACCATACCCTACCCTACCCTACCCGCACTCCATATATAACACATATTTTATAAAAATTAAGTATATAGTGAAATAGGTAAAAGTTGAACCCACAACCTTTCTCATATAATGACTTGCAATAAATGAGCAAACATTAAACTAGTTAGTTAATTCATAAATTTAAAGCATTTATTATGTATAAAATTTAGAATGTTTGAATTTTATATTTATTTTGAAAAAACTTGATATTTCTATGGATAAAGTATGGTAGAGTTTAAAACTTTAGGGTGCGGATAGGGTTAAAGTTGATAGATTCTCAACTCATAGGTAGGGTAGGATAGAGTTTTAATGAAATTTTAACCCACGGGTAGGATTAACCCTACCCTACCCTACCATTGCCAGCCCTACTCCGGAGGTCTCGTTAGTCGAGATTCGCCGGCTTCACCTCCTTCCTATCGGCCCACACGCCTAGCCCGTCTCTTCCGACCTCCTCACGATCTCGCCGGCTTCACCTCCTTTCCCAGAGAAGCCTCGTCATCTTCCCCAACCTTCATCGACGGCGGTCCATTGATGACGGTCCATCACCGTCGAACCCGCATCTCCCCATCTTCTCTCTCTCTCCCAACATTCATTAGTCACATACATCTTCTATTCTATTGAATTTATTTTTTTTTCTTTCATTTTGTATTAAGTTGTAACCCCCCAAAATAGATTGAAGTTCTTCAAGGTTTTTGTGCTTTAATTTTTGCTATACTATTCCTTCATCTTTCAAAAGATTTGAGTTTGAGTTGCATGTGCATGTGTTCTTTCATTTTTTTGTTAGAATTTTTCTTAGTTGTTGTTAAAGGATTCTAATAATGAAACACACAATTTAGAATAAATATAAATTTAGAAAGTATTTTTATAAAGAAACTCACTTTCTTTGAAGGTAAGAGAAAGCGTTCATTTTTTGGTGTTCAATTTTAGTTTCAGTAGCTTTTTTTATTGTTACTGTTTGGAGGGAAGAAGATGGATAAAGAAGAGGTGATGGTGGTTGTGGTGGTGATGAAAGTGGTAGAATGACAGTAGCTATAAATCCGTGGCAGTATAGTAGACACATCTCAAACACCATACACTTGTGGACACACTTAATATCATTATGTGTCAGGATATCTAATTTTATTCTTAATATATATTTTTAAAATAAATTTAAAAATTATATATATTATTTATTAAAATAAAAATTATTTTAAATATTTATATAATTAAAATAAGATATAAAAAATAATTAAAAATTAATTTATATTTTAATATCAATAAAATATTAAAATATTATAATTATTTATTTAAAATTTGCGTGTGAACATGTCCCTTATTGTATTATATCATGTATGTGTCAATATTGTATATCATAAGACAGTGAGAACTTGGATTGGCCCAAATTGAAATTGGAAAGTGGGAAGGATAAAATTAAAAAAAATAAATAACTTTTAAATATTAAAAATTTATCAGTAGGGATAGAATTGAAATTATTTCAAATAGTAAAAATATAATTAAATCAAATTAAATATTAGGAGTAATTTTAAAAAATTTAAAAAACGTTAGGAATAAAAAAGGGTTAAGTATGATTTTGTTCCTTAATGTAGAGGCCGAAAATTTATTTCGTCTCCGACCTTTTTTTCGCTACAAAATGGTTCCGAAAGTTTAACTTAGTTTTAAAACCTTCATTCGGACCAAAATACCCCTTCTCTTTCTTTCCCAAAATCAAGCACAAGCACAAGCACAAACACGAGCAGAAACAGAACTAAAAGCAACAACAACAATAAATCAACAATGTAATCAAGTAGAAGCAGAAGCAAAACAACAACAACAACAACAACAATGAATCAACAATATAATCAAGCAGAAGCAGGAGCAGGAGCAGAAACAGAAGCAGGAGCAGAACAACAACAATAACAATTGAAAAATGTAATAAATTAGAAGCAGAAGCAACAATAATCAGAAATCAACAACATAATAGAAGCAGAAACAGAAGTCGGCGAGCCACCTGAAACCACCATCACAGCCATCACAACGCCGATCCGCCATCATAGCGCCACCCTTTTCTTCTTCGCTCTTCGTGCTACCCTAGCGCCACCCTCACACCACGACCTCTTCTCCTCCCTCGGCTCACCACCGAAGCCTTCTCCTGTTCTTGCTTCGAACCAGAACTCACCGCCATCGAGCACCTCCACCGAGCTCAGAGGAGCAGCAGTGAGATCCAGCCACCAAACGATGACAAGCAGCGACGGTGGATTGGAGCAGCAGCAGTGGCCCTTCCCTCTTTCTCGTTTCCCTCTTAACATTTTTTTTATGTTAAGGATATTTTTGGAATAAAAATAAAAAATTTGATAAAAAAAGACAATTTTAAAATAAACTGAAATCTTTGGAACTGTTTTGTAGCAAAAAAAAAAAAAAAAGTCGGGGATGAAATAAATTTTTTACCTCTACGTTAGGAACCAAAATTGTACTTAACCCAATAAAAAACATATTTTATCCTTTAAAACTTGTAATTTTCTCTTTGTTTCTGTGCAGAAATTGGGAGGTTCTTTTTTCTTTTTTAACAAGATAATGTGTATCGTTTTTCTTTCATAACAAATTAAGATCCTTTCTTAATATGCAATTTGACGATATTATATATAGTTAATAAAAAATACTTTAATTAAAAGAGTTAGTACACTAAACATCATCTCTTGTTATTTATATGAGAAATTATATACTACTATAATTTTTTGTTTTGGTCTAGTGATATGGGGAATCTGGAGTTGGTGGTGGAGAGGATTGCCAATCAAACCCCAAGAAATAGTAAAAGGATTTGTTGGGTTTAGCATATTGTCCATAACAGTTTTGATTCCATAAGTTTTGCTTATGTGCTATTAATTTTTCAGTATTATCAAAAGCTAGCCTCTAACAGTGCTGTGACGAATTTCCCATTGACTAAAAAATGTCCCAATGACATTTGTTTCTCTCTTTTATTTTTTTATTGAATTATTTTTCATTTTTTTCTTTCAATAAAATCTTAATGTGACTTTCTTTTAACGATAATAAAGTTAATTTACAATATTTTAGGGGCGAACACGGGTAGCAGAAACCTGATTACCCGTCTGAACCTGAACTGAACCAATTAAATTGCTTCCGGAATTAATGGATAATTGGTTCGACCCAAAACAAACCAATGACTTTTTCTAGTAATTGGTTCAGATAAAGGTTCTAGGGGTGCAAAATCCAAACCAACCCATGAACCCGACCATATATTAATTAAATAAAAAAATAAAATTTAAAATATATATATGCCTTTTAATGATTTTGAGTTTCTCTCTATTGCACTTTTATATTTAATTTTTAATGTGTTTGGTGTTTAACATGTTTGGATTTTGATGTGTTTAGTGTTTAATTTGTTTGGATTTTAATGTGTTTAATTTTTAACATGTTTGGATTTTAATGTGTTTAGTTTTTAATATATTTGGTATTTAACATATTTGGATTATTTCTATTGATTTTACATGTTTATTGTACTTACATAAATTTTAAAATAAAAATTTTGTTTTTTTTTTTTTATGAATGTCTGTTTCATTGGGTACCTAATTACCCAAACCAAACCAATCCAAACCAATCCGTTATTAGTTGTTTGTTAATTGTTAGTGACCCCCTCCCAAATATAAGAATCATTCCTCTCTCATTGGATAGGTACCTTATGTAATCATTCAATTCTGTTTTCATTCAATAAAGCAATGATTCAGACAAGACAACTATAACGAAGATATCTCCAAATTTTCTTAGCAACAAATTTTCAGTCAACTTCTGTACATACAACCCTCAACAATAGATATGAAAGCTTTAAAATTTCCGGCGAGATATCCCCCTCATAGATATGTCTACAAGCCAGCGAAGAATTAATTATCTTACTCGACTATGAATACAGCGGTCGTGGACCAAAAAGATGACAAAGATCTCGTCGAAGTTGAAAGTTAACTCCATTAGTAGAAAAATATTAAATTGTGGTTGATTTCATGTCAAATCACCATCTTCCATCTCTCTTGCTTTCAAGGCATCCTTTACTCTCAACAGAAGGTTTGACTTCCAAGCATCCTACATTGAATTGAAACAATCAAAATCATGATACATGCCACATGTAACATGAGAATCATGTACTACTTTGATAGGAGGATAAATGTGTCTCTAGATGAAACTGAAAGAAAATTTTGGCTTTTGACACCTTAAATATTAAAAGAAAATGTCCATTCAATTAACTAGAACAACGTATAGAAACATGATTTTTAAAGAAATGGGATATAATTGACACCGTAAAGGTCACAAAGGTATTGACAACAACAACAAAGCATTATCTCACTAGTTGGGGTCAGTTACATGGACCAGACAACGCCATTGCACCCTATCACAAAGGTATTGAGGTTTGTAAATGGCTGAAGCAGTCAAGGAGGAGAAGATGCATTTATATAACAAAACAATATAGCAACAAAAATAACAAAGTTCTGTCCAACTAGGTGGGGTCGGATATATAAATCAAACACATCATTGAATGTCGTCTTGAATCATGTGTGAACTCGGTCCATTTACGCATCTATATAAAAATAATCGTATCAGCAAATCCTCAAATACCAAGAACACAACAAACTATAACTATTGTAAGGATTTGATTTAATACATGCACTTGTAATTGGAAAAAAGTTTAGATTGTGAGGAATTGAATTGGTCAGATCTTTTGAACGAAGCAAAATTGGATTATTGACATTGCTTTTACAAATTTAATCCATCAGCATATCATAACAGACACTAGAAAGAACCAAACCTTACTTCCCAACAGTTATACAAAAATGCAACTACTGATATAATCATATGATGTTTCTCTTATAATTTACCAGAAACATCTAACGCTGTTGTGCGGCATTACTTTTCCTAATACACAAGTTGCGGGACAAAAATAAGAGGAGAAAAAGTCAGTTTCTCTTTACTTAGAAACATACCAATGGGGTCGCACTCTCAAACTCCTTGACTGCTCTAGTAAACTTTTCAACATCTTCAGTATCAATTGAAGCAGCCAAATCCTGAAATTTGATAATATATTTCAATCAATATCAAGTAAACAACGAGCAAGAAAAGAGCGAGTTAAAAAGCAACGCAAGCTAATAGTACTAAGACCATTAAGGGGGGAAAAAAGAGTTATTTAAAATAAACAAAAGAAAAAATGAAGAGCCAAGAATACTAGAGAATTCCACCACTTACAGCCAAAAATTGGTATTCACGAGTTCTGGAGAATGTTGGATCCAAGTCCTACATGATCAATGAGAAAAATATAAACAATGTGCATCAATATAATATTTCAACATCAAGAAGAAAAACTGAATAAACCTGATAGCGCTCCAAGGTGTTGTTAATTGCAACAACATCCCCTAGACAAAGCTGGCAAATGCCAGAGTTAAGAAGATATCCTCTAACTCCATATTTCAGCAAATTACTGTTGAGCGATTGTCGGGCAATATCTTCGTAAATCTTCATTGCCTTCTGAAATCTGATAAATGCTAAGTATATTAATACATTTCAAGTTCTTATGTTTTATAAATTCAAACTATTAGATTCAAATGGAGATGCTTATCCCAATGCAGTCCGTTAATGGCTATCGCCATTGTCAAGGTTATAAATTAGATGGAATTCCAATATATATGCAGGCAGAGGGAGGTTCAAGAAGCATAACTCCCAGCATGCCGGTACCAAAAAATTGCATTTGTAAAAGGAAGAACAATACTCACTCTTTAAGTTGGGCAGAAAATTGTGCAACCTTTGCTTTGCACTGGATCACAGTTGTTGTCGCATCCTCGAGTTCATAAAGTTCAGCAGCCCTCTCAAAATATGTTTTAGCGTTCTCCGCATCTTGGCCAAGCTCATATAGTTCGCCGATTTCCTAGATCCAGAAAGACAAATTTAACTCTTCTCTAAAGGATTTAATCTCCTTATCAGATCCTCAAAATAATGGAGGCAGAATTCTAACATAACAGTAAGGCGTACACGAAATGGTTGTCAAGAGATTTCGGCAATGGAACAATGAATGCATATATATAACTAGCATGTAGCTATAATGGCACCAGAAAAATGGCACATGCCAGGGATGTTTCAGTCAGAGGTTCAATTTATATTATGTGCAGCAAATAGACCGAATTTATATTATTAAGGACTGGAAATCAACATAAAAGAAGAAGGTACCTTGCAATGCTTTGCAGCCATGACGTGTCTACCAACCTCTGTGAAGAGAGTTACTGCTTGTTTTAAGCATGGAATTGCTCCTTAAAACATCAAAAGCAAAGCAACAAGTATTGTTAACAGAGAGAGAGAAGTATGTGTAATTTGAGGGTTACGCCTCCCAATCAAGAATTCTTAAGAGCAAGCAAACTCAATATTCTGATATATATGACAAGTATCAGCCAACACTCAGCAAGTCATATATGCAATGTTCACTCTCAAGTTAACAGTTTACAAGTTTAGGTTCCCAAACGGAGTTTTAAGGAATTTACGAGATTATAGGATGTGTCTTGACGGTTCAAATTTACCTAAGATCCACAAGTTTAGGTGAGATCTCGAGTTTGATTACCTTACATATTACATGTATGCAAACAGATCCAAAACACACACAGATGACACTGAAGCTGAAGAGCACCTTTTGTGGATATCTTCTTATAGCAATGAGCAGCATCTACATAAGCATTTGCAGCTTCATACTTGCTATCTAACTGCAGTGATCATTGCAAATGGTTATCGACTTATCATATTTAAACCCGAATACACAAATTCCGCTTCAAATGTTTGAAAATGTTCATAGTCACACTTGGACTATACCTTCATATGGCATTTAGACAATTTGATGTACACTGAACCTGCTTTGTCCCCTGAACAAATGTGTACGCAGACATCAAAGATGACAGGAAGTTAACAAAATTACAAAAACAACCCAAGATAAACAAGACTCAAATATATAAGGGAAGCTCGGTGCACAAGCATCTTGCATTAACGCAGGGTCGGAACTCGGAAAGGATCGCACAGGCAGCCTACCTGATAATTAAATCAGCAACTGATGCCACACAGAGACAACTCAACGGTTGCTCCAAGGCAATCTATTTTAGGAAAATGAAAATGTACCAATAAATTTACATGCTTAAATTGATCATTTAGGATTTCAAAAAAGCAGGGTGTTTCTAAATCACACGCTAGCAAAACAAAAGGAAAAACATTTCTGGCCTTTACTCCACAAAGCGAAGTGCCTAGAAGTCCAAAATTCATAATGGATCTTAAAAAAAAATACAATAAAAACCTTGAGCAGGTACCTAACACCATAAGCATAACCATCATGATGAAGCATGAATGAATAACAAAAATGACAACAAGAATAAGGTAGATTGAAAGAATGTGAGATGCGAAAGAGTAGGAACAAACATGATTTGGCGAGTTTGAAGGAAGTTGCGGATTTCTTGAAGAGTTCAGCGGCTTCTACATAATTGGAACCAAGAACAGCACAGCAACCACAGAAGATTTTCCTCTCTGCTTTCCTAGCAAATTCTTCTCCCTTCGCTCTCTGTTCTTCAGCCATTTTGGTCTGCGGAAATGGAATGAACAATGATTATGCTACTTCAACCACTTTACTTCAGCGCTTATTCTCTTCTTTTCTTTTCTTCTCTTTTCTCATTTTCTAAGCCACGAATTGTTTGATTGAATGCTTCATTCAATGACATGAGTCATCGCCCCATAGGTGTTTCTCGCTCCTAATCAAAATTAGTTATTGTTGGAAACTCAAAAACGAATACAAAATTAAAGACTAAATTACTATTACTCTTATCATATCCAATTATGAGTAATTGAGTACGCGAAAAGAATAATGATTACGAGACTACGAGTAACACATTTCTTTATTTATTTTCTTAATATTTAAATGAGTAATAATTTAAATATATGTTATTTCAAAAAAATATTAAAAATAAAATATACAAAAATATATTTAAAAATTAAAAATATATGTTAAGATTACTAATTATTTTTCATGTAAAAATATTGTTTTTTCCATCTAATAATTAGTTAAACTTTAGATGGTATCTAATAGCCAATAATATTGAGTTATTAAATATAAAATAGGATAAAATATATTTTTAGTATTTAATATTTGTAATTTTTTAAATAAAAATATTATTTGTACAATAAAATTAGGTACTAAAATAAGTTTTAATTTATTTTCAATGTATTTATATTCTAATATTTATTTTATATTGATGGCTGATTTTAGTGTACACGTAGCATGGTCGTTTTTTAATTTATCCCTAACGTTTAATTGTATTTAATTTTATATCTAACGTTTTTTATTTATACCAAAATTATTCCTGGAAATTAACTCCATGTAAAATGTTAGGGGCAAAATTAATTTCTTTTAAAAATAATTTTGACACAAATAAAAAATGCTAGAGACAAAATTAAATGAATTAAAAATTTTAGAACCAAATTAAATAAAATTAAATATTAGAGATATTTTTTAAAAATATCACAAATATTAGAAATAAAAGTATACTTTATCCTATAAAATATTTTATAATATTTTTTAATTTAATTTTAATATATAAATAGTGTAAAGAGTTTTATATAACCATGAACTAGATTTATGCATTTAAAGAGTATTTTAAATAATAAATTTATAACTTAATTATTTTTACTGATATGATGATATAATTTGTTATTTATATAAAATTCTTTTATACTCACAATATGTGAAAATTAAATTTATATTTGTTACATGTCAAGTGTGTCAAATTTTGTTTTGTCTATTTTGTTTATTTTTTTATAGTATCTTCTATTTCGATAATCAGAATTAAAGATTAATTTATTATTAATCTAAATTATATTTAAAAATTTATCATTAATCAATGAATTATTGCATGATATATACATAAGATAAAAGTTAAATTTTTCACATTTATTTAAGCAAACAAGCTGAATGATTCTGTATTTATATTTTGTTGATATATACTTTTATTACAATATTACTTTAAATATTAAATGCTCTCTCTTTCAGTTTAAAATATTATTTATTAATATAATAAAAAAATAAAAATAACAATAACAATAATCATTTATATAATTAAAATAGATCATATTACTATATATATATATATATATATATATATATATATATATTAATTTTTTACTTCTACTAACAAAAATGCCATGGATTGTTTTAGTGAAGAATATTTTGATCTTCCTCCACCCTTTGCACAGAGTTATTGTGATCACTTCAAAATTCTTGATATATATGGTTGGACTCACTAGTCACGATCTGATCATGCCAGACACTATACTACTGACTTACTTATATATGATAGGAGAATTATAGTGCACAGATGAATGAGCATACAGAAATCCGTATATTCCTTCTATTTTAGTTCGTGAGTGACACGTGGTTATGGTGTCGAGGCTGGGGAGGGCGGCTTGACAAATTTGTTGCATAGGGGCCCTTGATGGCTGATGGCTGGCTGGAGGCAGCTCTTACGAGGACACATATAACGTCCGTGCAACGTAACAGTGGGTTGCTGTGGACCTTGTATTCTCTAAGAATGGGCTCAATGATACGCTTTGTTGAGAGCATTTGGTCCGTGTTAGTAGTGGACTGAAAAATGTTTTATTCAAGTCAAAAATAAGGAAGTGGTGGAAAAAAAACGAGTTAAAAAAATGTAGGAGGAAAATAGATCAAAAGGAAACTGTCCTTATAGTGAAACTACTAACCCGATGGGGTTAATATAAGGTTATTCCAAGAAGGAAAAAAAAAGATAAGGTTATTAAATACAGCTGGGTTTGTTGGTTTTGAGCATAGTATTGAGGTGAGTTTTGGGTGTTATTAATGAGAAATAGTCAATGCAAAATAAAAAATTAAAGAGGGTTCAGGGTTTGGGTCATTGCAGTTAATTGTTGAGGCCGAACCAAAAATTAAAGAGGGAATAGGTTAAATGAAAAAGAAAGGAGGAAGAGGAATGAACATATACCATATTATCATGCTTTCTTTTTCTACCTTTTAAGTAAAAACCGTTGAAAAATATTAGAGGTTGTAAAAAATATTAGAGGTTTAAAGATAGATATTTGTAGTCATCAAAAAAATTTAATGTATAAATGAATGTCCAATAAAATTTTTTATTAGACATATTAGACATAGTCACATAGCAGTCCTTCATCCGAAAATAAAATAAAATAAAAATATTATATTATTATTATTATTATTATTATTCTTATTATTATTATTATTATTGTGTCATGTGATAACGTTGATGTTTTAGTAGCTGCTCATTGTTTCTTCAGAACCAGGCCCTAAAGCAATAAGTGTAGTCATGTGTCAGTACATGGTGGTGAATTTATTTTTTTCTCGTAGCCAACAAGCGCTAACTGGACTCTCTAAAATGAGAACCTCGTTCTAAATCAAGCTATCAGCCGGCTCACCCAACCCTTCGATCAGTCTCCTTAGTTTTCTGAGAGCTATCTGATCTTAGCCATACATAAACAACACGTATCCACAACAGATTTAATAAAGATAAAAATTTATAAATTTGTACCAATATACATTTTTACACTAGATGAATCCTATATGATATATTATGTCTAAATTATGGGAAATTTCGCAACCTTTTATACTTATTGTATTACTGAATTCGCATGACAACGAATTTTTTGGTTCTATCAAACAGTCAGAATAATTTTCTCTTGTAGATTACTACTTTGTTGCATCTTGAGTTATATTTTCGTATGCCGTCTCACATTTAAATTAATTATAAATTATGTTGAATTATAATTGAATTGATTATTTTATGATAATTATGTCAGATCTTTTTTAATTTTTTTGCACTAAAATTAAAATAATATCTATAAATATTTTTGGGTATCTACTTTGTGTAAGAGGATATCTAAAAAAAATTCGAGATAAAGATGAAAAGAAGAGGAAGGACATAAAAGAAATACTTACTCTCACGAATACCCATTATTTTGTCTATATCTGTTGTACTTTCACAAGTACCTATTAATCTTCCTTGCTTGGATCTTCCTAAGTAAAAGTATATTTTAAATTAGTATTTTAAATTATTATTATAATAAATACTATATTATTAAATATTATAATTAATTAATATATATAAAAATTTGGTTATACTTATAAGAAATTTTTTAATTTAAGTTAAAAAAATTAATTTTTTTCTTTTTTTTAGTTTAAAATATTATTTATTAATGTAATAAAAAAATAAAAATAACAATAACAATAATTATTCATATAATTAAAATAGATTATATTACTGTATATATGACACTACATAATATATATATATATATATATATATATATATATATATATATATATATATATTACTTCTACTAATAAAAATGTCTTGAATGTATTATTTTAGCGAAGAACATTTTAATCTTTTTCGATAAAGAGCAGATAATTTTATTGTGTATGTTAATCATGGTTGATACTATACTTATTATTATATATAGATCAAATTTATGAATTACAAATTTTTGTAAATTTACAGGTGGTGAAATCATCGAGTCGTTACAAATTGGAGGAATTATTTAAAATTATCTTATTTTAGAATGATTATAAAAATAATCTTTTACATTTTGATAAGAACTTCACAATTACAAAGTTATTGAGAGATACATATAAAGAATTGGGAGTGAGTTAAAAATTTTGGATAATTTTTTAAAATTTTGATAATTCTATCAACTAAAATCTATCTTTCATGTATACAATTTTTTTAATAACTAAATTTATTAGTGTTCTAAACTTTTTGTAAATAGAAATAATCATTTATTATTTTTTTAAAAATATCTAAGTCATTTAATCTTTTCACATTTAGCTAACAATATATATATTTGAATAAGAGAAAATATTTCTTTCATGAGATAGTCATATGACACTTATATATAAATAAAAAAATATTAGATCTAAGTCTAAAGAAAACAAGTCAAATATTCTCTATGTTAAACTAAAACTAAAAAATGAGTCCAACATTTAATTTCATAGAATCCTACCTATGAAAATAGAGATAAATGCTAATATGGTATATCAAAGAGTAGTGATGACAGTGAAGAAGGTCACCGCTGTCTAAGTATGATGACAGTGACAACTCTCCTAGCAAAGTAATAAGAACCAAGTTCAGAGCTATGGAGAGAAGTGAGGTCTAGAGAGCGTTTTGACGGCTAGTTTTATTTTGTTGTGATATGATCACTTTTTATTCATTAGCTAAGAATATTTAAATGATGAAGTTTACAAGATTTAATTTTTTTGGATCTTGCTATGTTGATGAAGAATATATTCTTCATTCTTTATCAGGTGTTGAAATTATGTGTATACTATCATTACTAGACGCGTGTCCGTGATACCCGTTGAAGAAGTGACAACACTTTTGGCAATGCAGGCACTTGTATAATGCCCTGTCTTTTTTTTGTGTGATTAAATGAAGTTAATGAGTCACCAAAAAAATGAAGTTAATGACATTGTTATCATTCTAATTAAGGGAAAAAACTGTAGCTGAACAGAAAAATAGAAAGAATTAACCAAAAATTAGGGGAGGAAACTATAGGTAAACAGAAAAATAGAGAGTTGCAAAATTTGAAGACTGTAGAACAGGTTGGAAATATCCCCAAAACTCGGGATAACTAACAAAAATCAGGGATACCGAAGATTTAGATCTGATTGCATTTTTGGAAGGAATTTTAAAATCATTTAAAGAGGAAAAAATTATAAAAATGGGGCACGATATAGAAGGTCCAAGTGAAAGGGAGGGAGAAAAACTACATTTGGGGCTGAAAAAAGAACCAATCCTTCTAACATGAATATGGGCCACATTGATGCTAAAGTAAGCAGGACAAGTGAGAACATAGAGTCCAATCAGTATATCAGAGAGAAACTAATAGATCAGAGAAAAACTAATAAATCAGAAATGAGCAATAGACACAAAGATGTTGAGGCCCAAGTTAAGCAATCAGTAATGAACCCAACCAATAATAGATCAATCAAGAACATTTTAAGAGAGAAATAGGGTAGCAAAAAAAATAAAAAAAAACGATAATTGAAGAGTATTCAAAAGAAGGAGGGGTTGCAGTAGACAGGACGTGAAAAAGAAATTGGCCACCGGCGGAGAGGTTATTTGGAGAAGTAGGGAAAAACATAAGGAATAGGATTATGTGAAAAAATCCAATAGGATTTTTAAACAAAATACTAAAGATGGAGACTTTTATTTGTGGAATTGGCGGTGGAAGAAGGAGATGAAGAAGAATATGAAGAAAGTAATCCAGACAAAGAGAAAACGAAACAGTGAGAGATAGAGTTGATTCAAAATATTAACAGCAGCTTGTGCATTAAAAAGAAAAAAAGGGAGAAAATGATCTGTTCATGCTAGAAGAGACAATTGGCAACACAGAGGAAGATAAGAAAATGATAAACTCAAACAAGAGACAGATGATTTAGGTAAATGATCTCATGGTTGAGGAGGTGGGCTGAATCATGTTCCATCCTCAGCCATGACTATGATTAGTTGGAACTGTCACGGGTTGGCGGCACCCGCGATAGTTACAGAAATATAACATCTATGTAAAACAATAAAGCCGTCCATTTTGTTTTTTCTTGAGATTAAGGCTAAAGAAAGTAGTATAGATAGGATTAGAAGAACGTTACACTTTTATAATATGTTTTGTATGAAATTCAGGAACTTGTCCGGGGCCTTGGTTTATTTTAAAGGAAAAGTATGAGGAGCCAACGGAATATTTGTACAATATGTACAATGGAGGTTTATGGAGTATTAGAGATATAACCATTAGTGTTATCTTTTTTCATCAGCTGAAGTTTTTGGGATGAGTGGTATCATAACATGGTATTAGAGCTCTAGATCCGAAAGGTCAAGAATTTGATCTTTGGTGAACCCGAAAATTAGTTTAAGCTTTTGGAAAGATGTTTATTATCCCTAGTACTCGGATGGTTCTTCTAGATAGTATAGAGGATGTTCATTTTGTAACTCATATAGCCCATTGTACACATTGTACAAATAAGTCATTATCTCCCTAGCGGAACTCTATTTTAAAATGCTAATGTTAATGTTCAAATTTGTGCTTGGTGTTCTAATTTTATTAAAGCAAATATTAAATATAAAAATAGTAAGGAAGGGAAAACTATATTTATGTATGGACATCCGGATCCTAGGAAAAGGAGGAAGCAGTGAAGAGAAATAACAGCGAAAATAACAAATGAAAGTGAACCGAGATTAATCATAAGAGACTTTAATGAAATTCTAGACCAAGAAAAAAAGATAGGCTTGCAAATGAGATCTAGAAGGCAAATTCAGGATTTTAAAAATTTTGTGGACAATTGTGCAGTTAATGATATAGATTTAAAAGCGGCTAAATTCACATGGTTTAAGATCCAAGAAATGGTTGTGTGAATAGAGAGAATAGATAGGAAGATGGCTAATTGAGAATGAAGAAGAAGAATTCAACATGCATTATTAATTGCTTTACCTACTGTAAGTTTTGACCATTCTCCGATTGTCCTTTGTTTAAAATCAGAGGAGATAAGGAATTAATACTTTAATTTTGAGGTATTTTGGGCTAATAATCAAGAATATAAAAAATATTATTAAGAAAAGATGGAATATAGAGAACAGGAATGATGGCAAAAGTTGGGCTCATATTACAAGAATGAAAAATTGTAAAAGAGAGTTAAAAAATGGAGCAAAAATAATTTCAAAAGGGCTGACAAAGATTGATCAACTAAAGCTAAAATTACAAAATTTACAGTCCTCTAAAATTTCAAATGGACAAGACGAGAAAATTAAAGAAGTGTAAAGTAAAATAAAACAGTTATGGAGACATGAAGAGAAATATTAAGGTTAGAGGGCCAAAGTCAAGTGGTTGAAGATGGGATAAAAATAGTCTTTTTTCGTGTTTCAACCATTTTGAGAAGAGATAGAAATAGGATAGAGAGTATAAAAATTGGTATTTAAAATTCTTATTTCACACCTTTAATGCTAGTCAAGAAGTTGAGTTTTGAGATGAATTTAGTGAAATTTCATTCTCTTACTGACTTCTTTATTACAGAAAATAGAAAGAATAGAATTTGAAATACAAAATAGGAAATTGTAGAGTTCTATCACGCTCCTAGGTTCTGGGCATAAGGAGCCCTTTGGCCTCAAATTTTTAATTCAGCAAATGCTGGTTCCTCTTCTCCCTTCCTCTCTTTCTTTATGTAGTTGATGAGCGAAAATTAGAGCTCACAGATACTAATAAGTGTACTAGATCATTCAAGTAATACCACAGTGAATGGATATCATTCCTTTGAGGATTAACGGATTGAGACAAGCAGTGTTTAATCAAATCTCTAATTAGATCGATCAAACCTTAGATTATGAATTGTGGATCTTGAAGAAGAGAAGAAACAAAAAAGAAGAGAATGAGAGAATGCTTTGAAGTTGGAAGAAAATCAGTAGATGAGAATGTTGAAGGCCTCAGAGATGTTTGATTCTTGGAAGAACAATGTTTACGCTTTTTTATTTAATTTATGCAAAAATCTTTTCACAGCAAATCATGTGTAACCAAATCCCAATTCCTTGGTGATTTAATTTCTCTAAACCCAATTAATCATCAATTCCTTGGTCAACTAATCAAGAGAAGAGGTGAAGAATGGTTTCGATTTTAAGCCACACAATCTTCAAGAACTATCACTAGTCAAATTATATGTCACTTATTTCAAACTAGATCTAGATAATTGAAGATTGTGATATGAGTTTCAAGCTAATTCTAATATTAATTTTTCCAAATATAAAATTAGAATCTAAAACAGATTTAGAATATTTTTCAATAGTTTTAACCGTTATTGATGAAGAACAAAACTCAATCTTAAAAAAGTAAAGAAGCACGAATTAAAATAAAAAAGTACTTGTATTATTAAGGGATAAGTATGATTTTGATCCCAACGTAGAGGCTGAAAATTTATTTCGTCCCTGGCCTTTTTTTCGCTATAAAATGGTCCCAAAGGTTTCACTTTGTTTTAAAATCGTCCTTTTTACCAATTTTATTTTTTTTATTACCAAATTACCCTTTATTAAAAAATTATAAAATAAAATAAATATAAAATAAATTAAAAAATAAAAAGAAGAAAGAAAGGGATACGAAGGGGGTGGGGAGAAAAAGAAGGGGTGGCGGGAGAACAAGGGGGAAGGAGGGGGAGAGGAGGGAGACCACCGCACCACCGCCCCGCCACTCTGCCGCTCTGCCGCACCCCACCGTACCACCGCACCGTGCCACCACCACCTTCTTCTTCTTTTTCTTCCACCGCACCATTGCCCCTGCAGCACAACCGCACCGCACCCCCCCGCACCACCGCACCGCATCACCACCGCACCGCACCACCACCATCTTCTTCTTCTTCTTCTTCTTCTTCTTCTTCTTTTGCCGCACCACCGCATCACCACTTCTTCTTCTTCTTCTTCTGTGAACTTGATTTGTTTGTGAAATTTCTGGATTTTTTTTTAAATTTGTCGTGGAATATTGTTGTTGCTGAAATTTGTTGTGGAATATTGTTGTGAATTTCTGATGATGATGATGATGACCATAATGATAATGTGGTGGTGGTGGTTCTGTTCTGGTGGTTTAGGTGCTGTTCTGATGATAATGATGATGATGATGATGATGATGATGATGATGATAATATGGTGGTGGTGGTGGGTTCTAGTGGTGGTGGTGGGAGAAAATACAGCGCCACCGAGATGGGGGGAGGGAGAGAAAGAGA
This sequence comes from Arachis hypogaea, assembly GCF_003086295.3. Lineage (NCBI taxonomy): Eukaryota > Viridiplantae > Streptophyta > Magnoliopsida > Fabales > Fabaceae > Arachis > Arachis hypogaea. Next base: position 105,381,660 of record NC_092039.1, read on the forward strand.
AGCGGGAGGGGGTGTTGTTTCGGGAAAAGGGGGAGGGGGAAGGGGGAAGGGGGAAGGTCGCCACCGCAGTAGCTCCACACCGCCGCAGCCGCTCCACGCTGCTGCTCCTCCACGCCGCTCTTTTCTTTCTCAGCAAATACACAGCGCCGCCGACAAGAGAGGAACGAAGCCCTCCGCAGCGCCGCGACCACCACAGCGCCCTCCTCGTGGCGATTTGTACTCCGCCAACACCGCATCGCCGTTCACTGCCGCAACCCCTCTTTTCCCACCACCATCGCAACCCTTTCCCTCTGTTTCAATTTTTTATTCCTTTTTTTTAATTTTTCATATTTAAAGGATTCCATTGTTGTTGTTGATGATACTTCTGGTTGTTTCTGTTTATTCCTTTTATTTCATTGTTGTTGTTGATGCTTTGGTTGCTTCTGCTTCTGCCTATTTTTGCTTCTGCCTGCATTTGCGCTTCTGCTTCTGTTTCTGGTTGAGGAAGAAGAGGAGAGAGAGGGAGGGATATTTTTGTTCGAAGGACCATTTTACAATAAATTGAAACATTGGGGACCATTTTGTAGCAAAAAAAGGTCGGAGACGAAATAAATTATAGACCTCTACGTTAGGGACCAAAATCGTACTTATCCCTATCATTAATTCTAAAACCAAACAAAGCTCCTAACCTTCAACAGGGGAGGTTTAGTGACTCATGATAGAAAAAAAATAATCCTAATGATGAGAGAGGTGTGTGATCCCCTGATAGATGCTGATCTCTCTTACGAACCATGTTCAATTATTTATATCCTAAGTTCTGTTTAGAATTCAAATTCCAAAACTCAATCTAATCTTATCTTTCGAAGGATAAGATAACTAACTACCTATTTCAAATTCAAATCAAAACAATAATTTAAATCTAATCTAAAAATAAATCCTAACAACCAAATCTTTATATTTCTAGAAGGCATTAATGATGACTAATCTCTTGAATCTTGAATCTTTGGATGAGATTAAAGCTTCTCATGATTTGTATAATTGAGATTGGGCCTTAATAATATTGCCTTTGGGAGTTGAGGTTTATGTATGCCGGGCTTCTATCTTCAAATTTGGGCGTAAGCTCAAATAAGCCTCCAGGAATTCATGGCCACTAGACGTGCATCAAATTGGAGGAAGGCCGCTGATGCGTGAGCATCTTTTCTATCTTTTCCTAGTAAATTTTCATTCAAATTGTTGAGTTTAATCAAGATTTAAATATCTTTTAGCCACTATGGATGCTACTTTGAGTTGTGTGTATTTTTGTTTATTTTAGGTAGCATTCGGATGGATTTGACAGAGTTTTGTAGCAGAAAAGGAAGAAAGCGAATGATGCTGTCAACCCCGACCTCCTTTCACTCAAATAGGAATAACTTGAGTTGCAAAGATTCAATTGACATGATTTCAACGATATTGAAAAGCTAACTTCTAGAGCTTTCTAATGATATATAATAGTATACCCTTTTTCTCCATTTAACTCTGCCTCCTTCACGCACTAAGGGAGAACCATGTACTATCCCACGCTGAACTTGGGTTAATCCAAGTTCAGCATGGATTCAAAGGGAAAGCGTGGAATTGACACTGCCTCCTCCACGCTGAACTTGGAAATTTTCAAGTTCAGTGTGGATTCAATGGAACTCAATAAGGAAGTCTCTGCCATCCCACGCTGAACTTGAAGTTTTCCAAGTTCAGCGTGGACCCTCAAAACGCAAGTGGTCCCAAGGCATTCATGCAAAGCTGCGAATGAAGCTAAATTTATTTTGATTGAATTTGAATTTTATTTTAAAATAGAAAAAGATATTATTTTAGTTTTAGAAAATATAATTACATTAATTAGGATTAGATATAAAAGGGAAAAGAATCAGTCCTTCGGGCTAATCTCTTCTCTTCTATCTCATTCTGCAATTTACCTGAATCCTAGTTTTTTTCTCTGAACCATGAGCAACTAAACCTCCACTGTTAAGGTTAGGAGCTTTGTCTATTGTATAGATTGATACTATTATTTTTCTATTTTAATTCATGTACTGATTTATAATTCAAGAATTGTTTTCGTTCTTTAATTTATGAATCTGGGTTGAACAGAAGTATGACCTTGGTTCTAATTGAGTTCTTGTATAACTTGGAAAAGCTCTTTACTTGAACAACATATTCTCCTAAATTTCTAATTATCTGGATTTAACGGGATACGTGACATATAATCCTCTTATATTTGGGTAATTAGGATTTTTGTGGCATATAAACTAGAATTGAACTTCACCCTCTAATTGGAATTAAGCGACCAAGGAATTGGCGGTTGATGAATTTTAGAGGAGACTAAAAAGGTCTAAGGAATTAGGGTTTAGTCACATATAGTTTGCCATAAATTAAATCTTACATGATTAAAATAGTTAGTAAGAAAAGTCAATCCAGAAAATAGATATCTCTGAAGTCTTAACTGTTTTCTCCATATGTAATTCACATCAATTTTATTGCTCGCTTTCTGATATTCTAAAATCGTTGTTTATGATTTTGATCCTTCAATACCATTTTCTGTTTGTCTAATTAAACCAATCACTCAATCATTGTTGCTTGATCCATCAATCCTCGTGGGATCGACCCTCACTCACCTGAGGTATTACTAGATACGACCCAGTGCACTTGTCGGTTAGTTTGTGGTTATAAATTCCGCATCAAATTTTTGCCGGGTGTGTGTGCCAAAATGAGGAGGGACGTCAGGCTTGTGTTGCAACCGTCAGGCTTGCATGCTTGGCCGTCGGCCGTCCATGCTTGAAGGCTAGGCATTCGGTTTGATGCCCCGATTGGACCGTCTTTAAATTGACTTTGTATTTTCTTACTAAAAAAGCCTTAATTCTTGATTATTTTGAGACAAAAACTGCTGAAAACACAATAACACTAACACAACTCCAAATACTTGATTAATTATAAAATTCTACTAGAAAACCAAAGAAATAGAATCTTAAAAATTACTAACGATGAGCAGTCATCAATAGTGTTGTCTTCGAATTAAAATAGTTCACTCCCATGCTAAATAATTCACTCCCATACTGTAATTATTCTTCTTCAATAATCATATAGCTTGTTTATGCCCTACCCACAACTCCTTATCTCATCTTTTTTCTGGAATGATTAAAAGGCAAATGGAGAATCTTTCCATCCCTAATGATGAGCTCATTTGCTCTCTTTTCTTTATCTTTTATTTCTTTTTGCACTCTTTTTTCTAGGATATTCAAAAATATCCTCCCCTTGAAGAGCCACCTTGTCCTCAAGGTGGAAAGAAGAAAATACCTTCTGAATTTCAGTGCCCAACTCTCACGAATTTTCAAATTCTGGTAAATCTTGTCATTTGATCAATACTTTGAGCTGTCCTGCTACATCGGTAAAAACTTGGAGGATTTCTTCTGGTTGAGCTTAAAGCTCCCATTCTTCCGAAATAGCTTCTTGAAGTGGTTGTGGCTGGATATTCGAGCTAATACACTTTTTCAATAGAGAAACATGAAAAATAGGATGAATTCTAGTTGTTTCTGATAGTTTTAACCGATATGCAACTTGTCCCACTCTTTCTAATATCTCAAATGGCCCATAATATCTTGTACTAAGCTTTTGATTGATCCTTTTGGCAAGTGCTTGCATCTTATATGGCTGTAACTTAAGATACACCTTCTCCCCTTTTTCATAGGTCACATATTGCCTTTTCTGGTCAGCATATGTTTTCATTTTATTTTGGGCTCTTTCAAGTTGAAATTTGAGCTCATCAATCTTCCGATTTCTTTCTTCTAGGAGGACTATAACTTCTTCTACCACTATTTTTGCTCTACCTTTCAACAGCATATGAGGTTCTTTACTATAGAAGGCTTTAAAAGGGGACATTTGAATGGAGCTATGATAGTTGGTGTTATACCAATATTCTACCCAAGCTAGCCATTTAGGCTATTGTCTTGGCTTGGAACTTATAAGACACCTTAAGTAGGTTTCCAAACATTTATTGACAACTTCACTTTGGTCATCCGTTTGTGGATGATAAGCTGAACTCTTCTTGAGAGTGGTTCTGGCTTCCTTGAACAACTCACCCCAAAAATTGCTCATGAATAATTTATCTCGATCTGAAACAATTGAGTTTGGAAAATTATGAAGTCGTACCACTTCTTTGACAAACAAATCAGCTACTTCCTTGGGTGTGTAAGATCGTGCTAGAGCAAAAAAATGAGCATATTTAGTCATTTTATCCACAACCACCAAGATAGTGTCCATTTCCAAAGTCTTGGCCAATCCCCTAATGAAGTCCATAGATACATCAAACCAAATATTTGTAGGAATTGGCAGTAATTGTAAAAGGCCAGCAGACAACAACATCTTATGCTTATTTCGTTGGCACACCACACATTCTTTGATGTATTGCTGAATTTGTCTTTCCATTCCTTCCTAATACATCACTTCGAAAATTCTCATGTAGGTCCAAAAGTATTCAAAATGACACCCACCTTTGTATTATGAAATTCTTTCAAAATTTGCAGAATCCTCTTGGAGTTTCTTGGAATCACCAATCTGCCATTGTAATACAGCTTTCCATGTTTAAGTTTGAACCCTGACTGAGTGTCTTTTCATTACAAAAGTTCTTAAATAATGCCTTGGAGTTTGTCAACAGCTTGCACTTCATCTTCTAATTCATCCTATTCTACTGCTGTTACTGTGATGGTGAGGGATGAGAAATTGAGTTTTCTCAACAATGCATTGGCTACCCTATTTTCAGTGCCAGCTTTATACTTGATCTCAACGTCATATCCCAACAATTTTGTTATCCATTTCTGTTGGTCTTCCCCTACCATTCGTTGATCCAGCAGATATTTAAGATTTTTTTTGTCAGTATGCATTGTAAAATATTGCCCCAAAGATAGTATCTCCACCGTTAAACTGCCAACACTATTGCCATGAGTTCTCTTTTGCAAACAGACTTGGCTTGTACTATTCTAAAATTTTTTGCCTCACACAAGTCACCGGTCTACCTTCTTGCATTAAGACAACTCCTACTCCTTTGTCAGAAGCATAAATTTCTATGGTAAAAAGTTTTTGGAAAGAAGGTGGTGCTAGCACTGGCAGAGTAGTCATTGCCTTTTTTAATTCTTCAAAGGCAATTTGAGCGTTCTCCACCTACTTGAAGCTATCTTTCTTGAGGAGTTGAGTTAGTGGCCAAGCAATCTTACCATAATTTTTAACAAATCGCCTATAGTATCCGGTTAATCCCAATAATCCTCTTAGGCTTTTCAAATCAGACGGCTTGGGCCAATCTTGCATTAAGTAAAAAAATTCCATGAAAAAGATTCAACCAATTATTCAGGACATATGGGAACTACTAGGGGGCATAAATAAATGTGGCATTATCTAGATTTCTAGATAAGGAAATATCCTAGCACATGAAGCAGCAAAACTGGCAACAGTGGGTAATCTCCAGCAGAAATCCACCATAATCCTTATTCAACATCCTCTGAAAAGAAGCTGTTTGGTGGCACACAATATCGAAAGTGCAACCTAACAACACCAGAGCAGAAAGGCATCATCTGAACTAGAACGAACTACAATAGCACCGCCGAAAGGGTTAGAAGTAGTAGCACCAAATCTGTGAGAGAATCAACAGCACCGGATCGGAAGGAAAAGTGAAGCAACAACTCCGTTTTCATTAGTGAAGTCAAACTTTTCAGAAAGTTTGGTGGCTTTAGATACCTCTTCATTGCCGCTATTTTCTTTTTCCATGAGAGGCTGATTTGGGGTGAAGAAGCGTGCTGCATGTGTAGTAAACAAGGAGGAATGAATGAGTTTGGGGTGGAAAGTGTAAGAGGAGATTTGGGTTTTGGATTTTACCCATCTCCACAAAAACAATAATAAAAAAAGCAAAGATTTTGGTGTGAGAATAATAACAATCATCAAAAATTAAGAAAAAAATATATACTTGTGCTTTGTGAAATGTGAAGAGTTCTAGCACATTCATCTATTAGTGTAATTGAAAATTTTTGAAAACAATAAAATATAAAATTTATAATATTAAAAAATTTATATTAAAATATTAATTTTAATTATAAAATATTATTATGCACTCCTCTATTATTTAATAAAAATATAAAATAATATGATAATTTTTAGATACCAATCAAATTCTTATTATATCAAAAATTTAACTAATTAAATTTTTTAGAATATTTATTTTAATAAAAACATCATAAATGATAGATAAATATTGAAGAATAATAACAATAATGGAGCAACACAAGTTGAAAAATAAAATAAAATAAATAATTAATAATATATAAATGATAGAATTACAAAACTTTAAAATTAGTTTTTATTATTTAATTTATATTTTTTGTTTTTACTAATTTATTTATTTCAATTTTTTTAATTCAAAACCATCATAGTAATCATGCTCCTTTATTTTATTATCATTGTTATTATTTTCATGATTTCAGTTGGTCCGAGAACATGGGTTTCAATCTTTTTCTTTTTGGTCATAATGAGTTTCAATCTTAAATTTGTGACACCAAAATCCTTTTTTTGTATGATTTACAAATATTAGCCATAATGCCCAATGTCTCAATCACAACAAAAAAACACTGGCCAATAATCAACCAAAAAGACTCAACGGATTAACTAAAATAATAACAATATCATTAACTTAAGAAAAAATAATGTCATTAACTTCATCTAATCCCACAGAAGAGAGACATGACATGATACAAGCTCCTGCAGCACCTCAAAAACTGTCTCTTCTTTCAAGAAATAAAGGACGCATGACTTAATTGTGCCTTACACATAATTTCATCAACTGATGAAGAATATGTTCTTCATCACCAGAGTAACGGCCTAATTTTTTTTAGCGACTCAATTAACGATTACACATTGTTTTGTTTATATATATTGTGAGGATTGTCGTTTCAGTTTTTCTTTTGGAGCTTGATTGTCGTCTTAATTCTAAATATGGCTTAGTATGTTTATGGTCTATCATGCAGAAGTTATGGTGTCTACTCCATAATGCAAACAAGAGTAATATAGAAAAGCCCAATAATAAGCCCAGTAATAAAGCTGAATCGGGTTTTTTTACAATAAAAAATTCAGCTGAATCTGTAAGATATAGAGTAATTAATAAATAGCTCCGTTTTAATAAAAAAAAGTAATTAATAAGAGAAAGTATAAAGAAACAACTCCCTACAAGTCAACATAAGCCAACTATATTATAATTTAAATTTTATAAATAAATAAAAATTTAAAAATTAAAATTTTAAATTCAAAAAAGTTCTTTCTACATTTATCCTAATCATATTTATAATACACAATAAAAACAATTCATAAAAAACCTAATCCCTTTCCATTCATTTAGAAACAGTCAAATTTTTCTCTCTACAAACCCACTGTCTCCACGCAGTTTTCGACGTTGCCACCCACCGACTACCGTCGCGTCTTCATCACATGAGGTTAATTGGGTTAACACTTACCAGAACATAAAATTACAGAAACATTCTTTCATCATCAACATCCAATAGTTTGGCTCGTAATTAACATCATGAACTAAACAAACATTTTCAAAATCAACTAACTAGGGTACCGGTCAATTACGATGTGAATCGTAACAAAAAAAATTCAATAATACGAAAAAATTTTCCTAAACTTAACCCTAAAATTGAAAAAACAATTGCACACCGTTTTCTTCCTCTCCCACTCTTACTCACGTCATTCACACTGTTGTCTTTCTCTCCCACCACAATATCCTCTATTGTGATTCACAACACCACCCATTACTACAGCATCCTCTCTCGCGATTCATCGTGCCTAGGACCACAGCAGCCCCCTTTCTCATTCTTTTCAATATCGCTTGTAACAGTCTAAACCACCCGCTAGCACGACGCATTTTGACGAGTGAGTGTGGGGAACTTCGGCTATCATCCCTATCATCAAAGGAAAAATCGTGAGGCCTTGTGTGTCAAAGCGGACAATATCGTGCTAGCGGGTAGTCTAGACTATTACAGATGGTATCAGAGTCGGAGACCGGATCGATGTGCCAGCGAGAGCGCTGGACTCCCTTAGGGGGTGGATTGTAAGGTCCCACATCGGTTGGGAAGGGAAACGAAGCATGCCTTATAAGGGTGTGGATACCTCTCCCTAACATGACGCGTTTTGATGAGTGAGTGTGGGGGGTTTCGGCTAGCATCCCTATCGTCAAAGGTAAAACCGTGAGACCTTGTGTGCCAAAGCGGACACTATCGTGCTAGCGGGTGGTCTGGGCTGTTACAGATGGTATCAGAACCAGAGCCTGGATCGATGTGCCAGCGAGGGCGTTTGGTTCCCTTAGGGGGTGGATTGTAAGGTCCCACATCGGTTGGGGAGGGGAACGAAGCATGCTTTATAAGGGTGTGGATACCTCTCCATAGCATGACGCCTTTTGACGAGTGAGTGTGGGGAGCTTCGGCTATCATCCCTATCGTCAAAGGCAAAACCGTGAGGCCTTGTGTGCCAAAGCGGACAATATTGTGCTAGCGGATGGTCTGGGCTGTTACACCGCCGATTGCCGCAATGGCCTCCCCCTCGCGATTCGTCATGCCCAGGACCACCGCAACGCCTTCCATTGCGATTCGTAGTGCTCTCCCCCTCACGATTCACCGCGCTCAGGATCATGATTTTTTATGTGGATTACAAGATGTTTCTTTCCTAGATTTAGGATGTTTCTTTTTGGGGGGATGCGTGCCTTTTTTTTCTTTAACTATTTTTTGGATATTTCTTTTCGATTAAATGGATATTTTTTTTTGTAGGATTTTAGATGTTTCTTTCTAAGTAAATAGATGGTTTTATGTGGGTTACTGGATGTTTCTTTTCTAAGTTTCGAGATGTTTCTTTTCAGGGAGAAGACGCAGCGGCAATGCGTATTTTTTAAAATTTAAAAGTTGGCTTAAGTTGTCTTGTATCCTAATTGGTTATCTAGTAAAATTATGGACTATATATAGGAGTTAAAATTATCATTACTGGAAAAATAACAACTTTATCAAATTTCACGGTTGGTGGTGGTAGGTAAATTAAATCAACAAATACGCACTAAAAATAATATTATTAGAGTTAAATCTCAAAGTGGTCCATGAACTTGTGATCGAGTCGCGAACTCATCCTTAAACTTAAAATTGCCCCAAATTTGTCTCTAAACTTAACAACAGTCGTCCCTAAGGTATTTTCTGGTGACGAATCAATGACGTGGCTAGACAGAAACCGCGCCGGACTTGTAAATGTCGTCGTTTCCTTTTTGAAGCTGAAGGTGAAGGTGAACGTGGAGCGAACTGTTGAATTTTTTATCTTCCCTGATAAACTATTTCAGATAATCGATAATCACACGGTTCTCGGTATTTTCAAGGTCATCAAAAGAGAAAGAAGGTAGTTTAATAGCAAGGAGAAAGCCAGCAACATGGCATTAGTGGCCGGTGGAAGAGGACTTGGGACGACAGGATGGGAGTATATTTGGCGGCGAGATCCAATGCTCTTGTTGAAGAAAGAGGGGTCGATTTTGGGAGTGACGAGGTGACAACGGATGGAGTGAAAAACGACATTGTTTCAGTTGTATTTGGGGGTCGGAAAAAAAAAGACAACATTTACAAATCCAACGTGATTTTTGTTCAACTACGTCATCAATCTGTTGACAAAAAATATCTTAGGAACGACTGTTGTTAAGTTTAAAGATAATTTTGAGATAATTTTAAGTTTAGAATCTCAATTGTAGGTTCAAGAACTACTTTAAAATTTAGGCAAATTCTTTGGTATAGATGAGGGGAACAAATCTACATGTGTAGATTTGTGTTGGAAGAGCGTTTAATGGACAAGTGTCTTTTGAGGGAGTCAAACTATATGACTATTAGATGATAGCTGTATTAGTAGGAGTAGGTGTCAGGTGAAAGCTTTTGCAACTTTTGTGCTTACTAAACACAGTACCTGCATGCTAGCAGCCCCAACTTTCTTGTGTCATTATAAAATTGTTGTTTCTAAATATTGGACTTCTTTTTTATTTTTCTATAATAAAATGACTTCTTATTTTTTATTTTTATTTTAGTGAAGTCCATTGATTCATTGAACTCTATTGTCACAAATTTAATTAATATTATTAATTCCTGAAAGTCTAAAAGCAGATTTTAGGTCACTAAATTGGTTAAATATTGGATAATTTGACTAAAAAAATTTTTAAGATAATTTATTTATTCAAATTGTATGAGAAAAAATTATTTTAAATGGTATAATTACAAAATAGATATGGATGATTATTTATATTATTATTTAATATTTTATAATTAAAATTAAATTAGTAAATTTTTATAATAAAAAGTATATTTTTTGTCTTTGAAATCTACTAAAAATTTTTAAAATACCTCACTATTTTAATTTATTTTAATTTTATTTAAAAAAATTTTGATCTGTATCAAATATATTTTTTACAGTTAAATTTTTAAAAAGTTCAGGACTAATCTAATAATAATGCATAATATATAATTATGACTAATTTGTTTGTATTAAAGGTTGTTTTTGTAAAATTGTTATTGAACTGGTCTTAATTTTTTTTAAAAATTAGCATTAGAAATATATTTGATACAAATTAAAAATTTTTAGGATAAAATTAAAATAAAATAAAATTTATGAATATTTTTAAAATTTTTAACAAATTTTATAAAAAAATATACATAAAAAAACATTTACTTAAAATCATAATACTTAAAATATTATTTTAGCTTATAAGCTTATTTTTAGTTTAAAATTATTAATTTTGATTATAAATTTTGTTTAACAAAAAAAGTCTCAATTTTGTACGAAGTTAAAATACATAGAATTTTCAACATAAAAAATAAAGCATGACCTGAAAAAAGATAAAAAATATGAGAAACATTTTTTGTTTGTTTTCATTTGATCCAATAATTTACTAGTTTTAAAAGAAACAAATAAGAAATATTTTTTCTACTTTTAATCTTTTTTTCCGGTTGTGCCCTACTTTTGATGTTGAAAATCCTATGTATGTTTAAGTTTGTATAAAATTGGAATTTTTTTTGTTAAATAAAATTTTGTAATCAAAATTGATACTTTTAAACTACAAATTAGCTTATAAGCTAAAATAATATTTTAAGTATTATGATTGTAAGTAAATATTTTTTTATGTATATTTTTTTGTCTATGAAATTTGTTAAAAGTTTTAAAAATACTCATAAATTTTATTTTGTTTTAATTTTATTCTAAAAATTTTTAATTTGTATCAAATATATTTTTAACAGCTAATTTTTCAAAAAATTAAGACAAATTCAGTAACAATTTTTATAAGAACAACTTTCAATACAAACAAATTAGTTATAATTATATATTATACATTATTGTTACATTAGTCCTAAACTTTTTAAAAAATTAGCTATAAAAAATATATTTGATACAAATAAAAAATATTTGAAACAAAATTGAAATAAATTAAAATGGGGTATTTTAAAAAATTTTAGTAGATTTTAAGGGTAAAAAATATACTTTATTTTTTTATTATAATAATTTTACCAATTTAATTTTAATTACAAAATATTAAATAATAATATAAATGATCATCCATATCTATTTTGCTATTATACTATTTAAAATAGTTTTTTTTCATACATTTTAAATACAATAAATTATCTTAAAATTATTTTTCAGTTAAACTATTCAATATTTAACTAATTTAGTGACCTAAAACCTGCTTTTAGAGTTTCAGAAATTAACAATATTAATTAAATTTGTAACAATAGAGTTCAATAAATCGATAGACTTCACTAAAAATAAATAAATAAATAAAAAGAAGTCATTTTATTATAAAAAAATAAAAAAGAAGGTCCAATATATTTGAAAATAACAATTTTATATAACGACACAAGAAAATAGGCTGATGGTGTGCGGGTACTACACCATCTAATAGCCACATAGGTTAATTCCTTCAAAAAACACTTGTCTATTAAACACTCTTCCAACACAAATATACACATATAGATTTGTCTCCCTCATCTATACCAAAGAATTTACTTAAAATTTAACTCATAATTGTTTATCAATATAACTAATATCTAATCTATACTTTTAATAATACTCTCATTGATGACGATTCTAGCAAAAATCGGAATTTTATTAGTGAACTTTAGTAACAATTATGAATATTTTGACCCAAAAGGTTAGAAATCTCTTTCATCAATAGTGATTATTTTACCTTGTTCAAGAATGCACTTAAAAATAGTAATCTTGTTTTCTTTAACTTCTTTTCATAGCAATAAATCTTATGGTTTGATCCCAAAAGATCCACTTTCGATTAAAAAGAGTGGAGAAGCTAACTTTCATAATTTAGAGGAAACTTAATTTGCATTGCCAACAGATAAAATTAAATGAAGTGATTGAGATGCTTCCCCTTTTAATTTGGTCCCTTTACTTTGAAGCCAGAATGGTACCGTACTATATATATGTATTGCCATTCAGAATATGCAAGTGACATGATGAAATTTTAAAACTTTATTTCCATTATTATTTATTTATTTATTTCAGCCAACATGAAATCATGATATGCAGTCTTGAATTTGAAAAAAATTCTCTAAAGCGAAGAGAATTTGTAAGCGATAAAATAATGAGTTAATCGCCGTTAACTTTGTATTTTTTATTTTACCAATTTATTTACTTCAAAAAAATTAATAAAAATAACTTAAATCAAACACCACGTACACAAACAATCTCTCTCCTCCCCCTCCCCCAAATACAGTACAACTTACAAGCAATGATCAAGATCACATTTATTCATAGACATACATTGTTATGGGGCAAAACTCGGTTAATTTTTTTAGAAATAAAAAAATTATCATTTACTTTGATAAATGATATTAATATTAAATAAAATATTATAAAAAAATCCGAATAATAATAATAATGTAACAAATAAAAGAAAAAATAGGGAGGAAAGAGAAGAAACAAACTAAAAGAAAAAAAAATAAAAAATGATCGGAAAAAATTTCAAAGACAATCGAAGAAAAAAAAAAGAAAAAAAATGGCGTATATGTCATGGATTAGGAAGGAAAGCATACGGCTTTTTTCGTAAAATTCACTATAAAAATACATAAATTAATATTACAGGCGGATATACTTCATATAATAAATACGTACATGATATGCATATAGTAAAGCAAAGCAAAGCATGTCAGGCATAATAAAAAAAATTGATGCAATGTTATAGATATAAAATAGTTTATGTGTGGTATATACTACAAAAGAAACGTGAAAGTATAAAAAAAATTAACAATGAAGTTTGAGATTAAGGAAGAGGAACTTAATATGTTGTGAGGTCATTGTGGTGTAAAAAAATGAGAAGAATAAAGTGGATGAAAAGAAAAAGATAATTGCTTACTCTTACAGTAGAATTTCGTGCCGTATTATAAAAATAAAAATTAGAATTTGAGAAGAGAGGGAAGATGAAAGAAAATAGAGAAAATAAGATATGATTTTATTAATGATTAATGTTGTATACAGAACATCACAAGAGATTATTTATAGTCAAGTACCCAACTCCATATTAATTCAGCTAGGTTATATTTATAACAGATTTTATCTACTTAAAATTTAAATTATGGTTACAGATTAGCACATTCATAATAAATATACTCATAACAATTTACTTTTTTATTTATAACGAGGATGAATAATATTATGAATTTAATTTTGATATATTAGTAGTATAAAATATTTTATACAGTCATATAATTATATTTTTTTGGAATAATTATTTACGTTATTAATATAAAAAATAATTATTTTTGCTAATATAACGTTACATAATTATACGTATGTATGAAATTACTTGATATTGACAATGTATCAAAATTAAATTTTAATATTATATATAATATTTTTTTATATTTTATATCTTTTACTTTCGATATTAAAAAATAATATTAACTATAAAAATAAAAAATTATCTTCTACATATACTATAAAAAATATAAAAAATGCATAAATTAAAAAGTTATGCAAACATTATTTGTGTTTTTGTATACTCAATTAGTCAATTTCACACTGTGATGAGGTCATGGGATACACAATTGATAATTCTGATTTACTATGTATCATTAGATACAAAAGAAGAAAAATGAGATCTTTGAATAATCTTTTCTGACTTTCTTTTTCCCCATTGATTGGACAAAATTAGCAATCATTCATCTCACTAAGAAAATGCCTCTTGTCTCTACCCGAAAAGCTACGAGGCATTCCTTAATTTCAAATTCTCTAATGTCAAGAAGTCAAGAAATTTTGAGAAATTAAAATACTTCTAGATAGATAGATTAAAATTTTATTTCATTACTTGATTGCGCTCTCATGAGTCATGACGTTATGATAAGGTGGCAGCTGCCAATAAGCCATGCATAAATTTGTTTCTTTATTCCGTGATTTGAAAGAAGATAAAGTAATGTTCGTATAAAAACTTTTAAGTGTATATATATATATATATATATATATATATATATATATATATATATTGATATTTTAATAATTTTTAATCATTAATTTTAATTATAAAAAATATATATAATATATATAATTATAAAAAATATATACAATATATATAATTAAGATTGATAGTTAAAATTTATTAAAATATTAATACACTTTAATTTTGATTTTAAAAATAGATAATTTTATGTCTAATTGTATAAAAACAAGTCTGAATCGATGAATAATTTTAAACTTTTTAATTTAATACTATTATTCCAAATCTTATTTGAAGATAAGAAATATATATAAATTCTTAAATTGATCTATGTAGCCTATTTATTTGGTTTTACAAAATTTGAATTTAGTACAGGCGCGGATCGATGAATAGTACGTGAAGGTTGCTTTCTAATACTTTGTGTTTATGGACTTTTTATTTAACTCAAAAAATTTTCTGTTCAGTCCAGAGAGTATTATGTTTGGTGCTTTCTATCCTCTTTTGTTCTCTATTTTTTGTTATTTTTCTTCCAAAATTTCTTGTAAACAATAAATTTAACTAAATCAAAGTAATGTTTATTTCAATCATGAAACTATCGATCATTCAAAAAGCATTCTTAGTAAATTAAATAAAATTATGAAAAAAAAATACAAAAGATGCGAATGCATCACAACACTAAATTTAATATTTTGCTTGTCCTGAAGCAAATGAAAATGAAAAAGAAAAGAATTGCATTACATGGAGTAAGGTTAACCCCTTCTTGAAGTTCATGCCTTTCTAGGTAGTGGAGTTTAACAACTCATGTGATCATCTTGAATTTTCTTTATCTTTGATGAGACTTGTATTCTTAAGAATGGAGGGTTCATGAGAGTTAAGGCTCAGATAGTATTATGAGATCCTTCTTTTATGTTGATCATTGAATCCTTGTTTTATACCAAAGCGCTTTCGAGTTGACAACTCTAAATGCTTAGTTCTCAAAGCAACTCTTGATAGTGGGAGTTCAATCGGTAATCTCGAGCCAGTTGGCTCAAGTTACCAGGTGATAAGGCACTCCTCGGATCTAATTACCCAAGCCACTCCTTGATACGTTCGCACCGCAAGCACATAGTTAAAGATTTTGAGTTCTCCGCCATTGATGGCCAGAGCCTCTTTGGGCTTCTATTTGTCTCAAGAGAACTCTTGATGGTGGATTTTCGATCGATAATCTTAAACCAGTAGACTCAAGTTACCGAGTAATGAGGCATCCCTCGGATCTAATTATCTGAGACCTATCTTTGGATAATCACACTATAGACACATAGTTGGGCTCTTTAACCATTGATTCTCAGATCTTTGTAACTTTTGATTTTTATTTTGAATTGCTTTCTCTATTTTGTTTCTTTGTTATTTATTTTCTCTCTTTCTTTTTCAAATCTTTTTCAGTTCAATTCCAAGGATTCTTTCTTTTGATCAGATCTCATAGAACTTATCAAAGCCTCATGCCTTAAGGACTCACGCTTCCTATTCATGCAAGACCATCTTTTTGTGGCTCAATTCATGAAAATCACAAGTATACATACCACTGCTCATGAAAGCACTTTTATTGATAGGATTTAACTTTTCTCCATCTAAGTAACTATTTTTCATGTAATTAGAATGCTTAGGAAGACGATACAAGTAGTGAGTTAAGTAGATGAAGCATAGGATATAGAAAACACAATTAAAATAAATACAAAACACAAAGGTAAAGCAAATAGATTACAAATAAGCAAAAGATAAAGGAGGTAAAGGCAACATAAAAAAACTTGACAACCTTATTCATTATTATTGCCTCTACTATCATTCTCCTCCTCCTCATCATCTTCTTGTGGCTCTCTTGGTTCCCAAATTCCTGGTACAAAGTGCTCAACTTTGTCTTTTGGGTTCCAAAGGCCATGGTAACATAATTCTCCATCCCTCTAATACTTGTGTTCTTTGTTTATTTTCTTAAGCTCCTTCTTATACACATTGAACACTTTTTCAAAACCAAGTAGAGTTGGGTGTGCTTGACTTTGAGTCCAAGTAACATAGTTCATCTTGGCATACATATTTAGTCGCTAAGAATCTTGAGCTTCATACTGAATTTCAAAGAGTGCTCGGTAGTCTTGGAACTCTTTGTGATGTGTCTCATGCAAGGCTTTGAAATTTTGGAATTCTTTGTGATAAGCTTCTTGCATGGCTTTATACTGAGAATTTTTGTATTGCAGAATACACTTGTTGCCACTCTACCTCTTGTTGTGGAGGAGCTGAAGAGTGTTGATATGGTTCACCTTGCTCTTGAGGAATTTGGTATGAAGGTGGAGGAAGTTGTAACATCTCCTCTTCTTGAGCCTCTTGCTCTTCCTCTTGGACTCCCTGGACTTCTTCTTCTTGAGCCTCTTGAGCGGGTTGTACGTTTACATTTTCCATTGACTTCTTGGAGATTGGATGCCCTAGTGATATAGGAATATCATTCTCTATGAAAGCACCAGCCATTTTACATAGGCGATGAATAATGCTAGAGAACCCGGGTGGAGATCTTGAGCTTGGGTTGGAAGCAAAATGGTATATCTCATTTGGAATTATTTTGTCAATCCTCACCTCTTGACCGGTCATAATACAACGAATCATAATAGCTCTAGCAACAGTAAATTCGGATCGGTTACTTGTGGGTGAGATTGAGCGATGGACAAACTCCATCTAATCCCTTGCAACTGGCTTGAGCTCACTCATTCTTAAGTGGAGTGCCTTGTCCGAAGCTCCCATGACCCATTGTGCATCCGGTAAGGCGAGATATCAGATTACTTCCTCAAGCCTTGGATCATGATTTTTTCTCTCTATGTATGTTACCTTTGAAGATGATGAGGTTGATATTCTCAACCTAAGGACCCTCCAGATGCTTTTCAGACTAAAATCAATTTTCTTGCCTCGCACAAGGCTCTTGTAGTTCAAGGGTCTTTTGATACAAGAATTTATACCGGTTTGGAATTTAACCAAATAATTTCATTGTGAGCATATCCTAAACCAATAGCCGATCCTCAAATCAAATTTAAAATTGTTTGGTTGTCACAAGTACAAACTCCAATGAAAATTAACCGAAGTATTCAAACCTCGGGTCGTCTCATAAGGAATTACAATGAAGTGATCAATTATTGGCTATGAAAGGGGCAAGGGGGTTTGATTGATAAAGAGTCAAGAAAGTAAATGACAAGAAAAATAAATCAAGTAATTAAAGAAAGTAATTAATAAAGAGAACATTCATGACAAGGATTGAGAATATAGACTTTCTATCCTAGTCACTAATCATAACAATAATTAAAAAGAACTTATCTTATTTCGTCAACTCCAACAATGGAAGAAGGTGTAATGTTATCTTCCATGAGAAAAAGTCAAATAAGACTAGTTAACCTCAATACAAAAGTCCTAATCAACTTACTAATTGAATTAGCAAGAGATTAGAGTCAATGGAAATAATATTAACAAATAATTCTAGATCACCAAACTAAATTGGGTATTAATGACTCAATATTGCCTAATTTCTCTTTCCAAGCCAAGAATGCTCAAAAAGCTACTCTAACATCCAACCAAGCATTTTGTCAAACACTTGGAAGGTATAAAAAGAAAGCATGATAAATGGCAAGAAATAGTAAAATCTACATCTACCCAATGCAAGGAATCAACAATAAACAGAGCAATTAACCATAAGAACATAAAAGAAACATTAATTGCATTAAAGGGAATCAAACCCAACAAGAGCATCCATAAACATAAAAGTGACATCAAAGGGAAATTAACACTACAAACTAAGAGAATGAAGATGGAGGAGCAAGAAATTGTAAAGGAAACAAGATGAAAACAAGAATTTAAACCTAGATGTAAGAGAGTTTAACCTAATCCTAACCTAATTCTTGAGAGAAAAGGGAGCTTCTCTCTCTAGAAAACTAACTAAAGGCTCATCATGACTAATCGAAGTGCTCCCCCTTGACCCATCTTGAATTCTGCATGAAATAGTCTCTGGAATCAGTTGGATTTGGGTTTGGGAAGCTCAGAAATTGCCCCCAGCATTTTCACTTTAATGAGGTCACGTGCGAGCTACGACGCATACGCATGGGTCACGCGTACGAGTCGCTTGGCAATTTCTTCTCACGCGTATGCGTTTGCCACGCGTACACATTGCCATGCGACTTCATCTCCACGCGTGCGCATCTATTTACGCGTCGATGTGTGCACTCCAAATCCTTAATTTTCCATGAGTTCTCCACTTTGCATGCTTTTCTCCTCATTCCTTTGATCCATTCCTAGTCTTTTCAACCTGAATTCACTAACAAACACATCAAGGAATCTAGTGGAAACAAAGGGGAATTAAAATTACCAATTTAAGGGCCTAAAAATCATGTTTTACACTTAAAGCACAAATTAAGGGAAAATTACAATACCATGCTATTTCATTGAATAAATGTGGAAAAAGGTGATAAAATTCCCTTAAAATCAACACAAGATAAACCACTAAATTGGGGTTTATCATCTTTCATCATGTATTTGTACATTGGTGAGGCATGCATTTGCATAGAACTCTTGAATCAAAAGTTGTCCCACTTTTGGAATAGGATCATAGAGAACTTGTAATCTTCTCATCCTAATTCGGTCCATGATCTCAGGGTACTCTGCCCTTTTTAGTTGGAATGATCCTTCAGAAATGATCTTCTTGCCATACATAGAAATGCTCTTGTTAATAGTTTTTTATCAATTAATTTTTCACGGATGCTATTTTAGAGGTTCCTCACTCTCATATTTTGGGTTTAATTAAGTGAGTGGTTATAATTATAAAAAAATAAAAAATATAAAATTTCATAAAAGAAATATAAATATAATACCCACACTATATTGACCCCAAAATCACCCACTCACATAAATAGTACTACCATATTTTTCATCCCTCAAACTTACTAACAATCATAAGAATATAATAGAGAATTTTTGAAACAAACACCTAGCATTTTTATTCATGGAGAGATGATTAATAACATACATATGAAGCCTTTATATAGACAAACTTTCATAATAAAATAGTAATTTTTATAACAACTAAGTACTAGTTGTAATGATTCAAGAAACAAGTAGAAACTTTGACTAGTCAAATTCCTTGTTTAATTTTGCTTCAAATTCTTAGTCATCAATCTTGAAGCTTCCAATTCATGATTCATCATTCTTCTAGTATGGAGGTGATGAGTGTAACTTGTTCATGATTCTTCCAACTTGATTTGTAGCCTCCAATTTTGACTAAGAGATAAAGTTTGACTTGTGATTCTTCTAGCTTCTAATTTCATCATTTATAATTCTTGTAACTTCTAATTTCATGATAGTTCTAGTATGGTGTAGTTGTGCTACTCTCTTGAATATTCTTGATTTAATTATCTAACATTGCCTCCCTTAAATCAAGCTTATAGAATTTATCATTCCAAGCATCTTCTTCAACTTATAAAATAACTCGGCCTTTAACGGTTTTGTAAAGATATCTACAACTTGGTCTTCAATGGAACAGTACTCAATAAAAACTTCTTTTCATTTACCAACTCTCTAATTTTGTAAAATCAAATATCAATATGCTTCGATCTTCCATGGAACACTGAATTTTTGCAAAGTGCAATAGCCGACTTGTTATCGCAAAATATTGTTGTTGGAGTATTTTGTTTCTCATTCAATTCCTCAAGAATTCTTCTTAGCCAAACTGCTTGTGTTGCACAACTTGCTGCTGCTATATATTTTGCTTCCTAAAGTACTTTTTCTTATTTCTATATCTCCAGCCTAATCACTATTAGTGTAACCGATAAGATTTACTTCATTAGTATTTTCATAATAAATACTATCATTTAAAGTACCTTTGATATATCGAAGAATCCATTTTGCCACTTGCAAATGGTTGGAACAAGGATCCTCCATAAATCTGCTAAGCAAACCAACTCCAAACACAATATCTGGTTTAGTCACAGTTAAGTACCTTAGAGTTCCAATCAAGCTTTTGTAGTATGTGGGACTTACTGCTTTTTCTTTAACTTCTCTCAGTAACTTGAACTTATCTTCGACTGGAGTAGGAACTGGCTTTGAATGTTCCATCTAAAATTTCTATGAAATATCATTTGCATATTTTCTCTAAGAAATAAAAATTCCATCATCTTTTCGAAGAACTTCGATGCTAAGGAAATAAGATATCAAACCTATATCCGTCATTTCAAAGTGCTTTATCATAGCCTCCCTGAATTCTGCAATTATCTTCAAATTGTTGCCAGTAAAGATCAAATCGTCAACATAAAGACACACGATCAAGGTATCTCCAGGTTCAATGAACTTGATATAAAGAGTATGCTCAAACAGACATCTCCTGAAACCATTCTCAATGAAATAAGAATCAATCTTCTTGTACCATGCTCTTGGTGCTTGTTTTAACCCATACAAGGCTTTCTTCAACCTGTAAACATTATATTCTTCTCCATGAACTTCCTATCCTGCAGGTTGCTCAACATACACTTCTTCTAAAATGCTATTTAGAAATGCTAATTTAACATCCATTTGATGTATCTTTCACTTATTTTGAGTTGAGAGTGAAATAATCATAGAATAGTGTCTAATCTTGCAACAGGAGCAAATACTTCAAAATAATCAACCTGGCTTTTGTTTGTATCCCTTAGCAACTAATCTTGCTTTGAAATGATCAACTTCACTATTAGATTTGTACTTAGTCTTGTAAACCCATTTTACTCCAATCGGCTTCTTATCTGTTGGTAAATCTGTCAGCTCCCGTGTCATTTTTCTCAATGGGATAAATCTCCTCGTCCATTGCTTTCTTCCAATTATTGTCTCTAAAGGCTTCTTCAAAGTTCAATGACTTACAATATGAAAATAAAGCAAATTTTACGATTTCTTCATCGGACAGATTGTTGTCATTGCCAACTTCATAATCTGCTAATCTAGCAGGTAGTCTCTGCTCTCTTGGAGATCTTCTAGATGATTATGGTTGTTCGGTTGTGTCCGGTTGTCTTTCTTCTTCATCATCACATGTATTTAAAATTACAATTGGCTGCTTTTCTGTCTTGTGTATCCATGTCTTTCGTCCATCTCGATGATCCTGTCATGTACATATACTTCTTGACCTTTGTCTATGCTATACTAAGATATACTTCTTACCTTTGTCATCTAACTTCTTCCTTAATTGATCTGGTACGTGGGCATAAGTGATACACCTAAAGACTCTAAAATGATGAATGGATGGCCGCTTTCCACTCCAAGCTTCCTCTGGAGTTTTATGACGAACACTTTTTGCTGGACACAGGTTTAAAATATGAATTGCTGTTGCGACTGCTTCTGTCCAAAATTCTTTAGGCATTTGTTTTGACTTGAGCATGCATCTAACCATATCCACGATGGTTCTATTCATTCTTTCAGCAACTCTATTTTGTTGAGGAGTATATCTAGTTGTTAGTTGATGCTGAATTCCGTGTTGCTTAAAGTATTCTAAACATGCAAGATATTCTGTCCGTCTATTTGTTTTGAGAATTTTGATTTTACAGCCACTTTATTTTTTGACAAACGCTTTGAATGTCTTAAAGACATCACATGCTTCTGATTTCTGCTTTAGAAAGTATACTCATGTATATCTATTAAAATCATCAATAAAAGCGATAAAGTACCTACTACCGCTATTACTTGAAACTAAGGCTGGTAATCAATACCCTACCCGCGGGTACCCAAACTGGACCAACCCGTTCGGACGGTAGGGTACGGGTTCAGGGTATAGCCTACCTTACCCTACCTGCACCCAAGGTTCTGAAAACCGGACTGGACCAGCCGATTCGACCGATTTAATCGCGAACCGGTGCTGCAAACGGTCCGGTCCTCATCTGAAAACCATACAAAGAAGAATCGCTTAAGAACCGGTGAACCGGCCAAAAACCGGCCGGTTGGACTGAACCGGTGACCGGCCGGTTACGCAAAACGACGCCGTTTTATGATTTTTTTTAAAAAAAATAAAAAATGAACCTGACCCAACCCGCTCGTGGAGCACCCCACCCCCTTTCTTCCCCCGACCCCATTCATTCATGATTCATCTGAATAATCTCCAATGGAGAATCCTAGCCGCCCTAAACCATAGCCCCCCTGTCGCCATCCTTCGTCCCCGCGGTCACAAGTCATCAGTGCCACCGCCGTCGCCTGGACCTCATCCCCAATAACCCTCCATCGTCGCCTAGTTCCCTGCCCAGTAGCCCTCCATCTCCATCGTCTTCATCTTCTCAACACCAGCAAGCAGTAGCACTTTCATCGTCTTCATCGTCGCGCGGTCCTCAACAGTCAACACCGGTAGCCTTCCATCGACCCCAGGTGAGTGACTCGTCCTCTGCTCATCTTCTTTGTTCTTCGCCTCTGCTCATCTTCTTTAGTATAAGAAACATGTATGAAATTGATACTCTTTGAACTTCCTCTGTGAACTGAACTTAGATTTCTGTTTAATTTTCTGTGAACTTCATCTGTGAACTGTTTAATTTCTGTGAACTTCCTCTGCTCAGTGCCCATCTTCTTCCTTCTTCGTTTCTCTGCTCAATTTCTGTTTGTTGGTTAGCATAAAAAATAAATAATCTGAAAATTAACTGGCTGGTCTTCTATTTTGTAGCTCAATTTTTGTTTGTTGCACAATTTCTATTTGTTGGTCAATTTGTGTTTGGTCCTCGGCTCAATTTCTGTTTGCTGCTCAGCATAAGAAATTAAAAATCTGAAAATTAAGCTGGCTGGTTTTCTATTTTGCAGCTCAACTTCCTCTGTGAACTGAATTTAGATTTCTGTTTAATTTGCTGGAACTTCATCTGTTAACTGTTCAATTTCTGTGTATGTTCATTGTGTTGTGTTGTGTTGTGGGCTTGTGGCTGTTTTTACTTTTTAATTTCATATATGTTTTATTAATTTCAGTTATAGAAGATAGTATTAATCAAGAAGCAACTGCTGATAACAATGCTTCTGTGAATATTTATTTGAGAACAAAATGCTTAAGGTGCTTGTTCTCACACATATTGCAAGTGTGCAGAGATATAAAAAGAAAAATGAACTGATCCCTCTTCTTTATTCTATGTACTATTTAAATATGTATGTGATTGTTTCTCAAATAAACTAGTTATTCTTAACAAGCATATGATGGTTGATTGTGCAGGCTTTTCAGCAGTTTACAGGCATTAACACAGTAATGTACTACAGCCCAACGATTGTGCAAATGGCTGGCTTCCGCTCTAATGAGTTAGCTCTTCTTCTATCCCTCATAGTTGCTGGCTTGAATGCTTGCAGCACCATTCTTGGCATTTACCTTATCGACCATGCAGGGCGAAGAAAACTGTCCCTCTATAGCTTAGCAGGAGTAATAGTATCACTGATCATCCTGTCCATTTCATTTTTCAAGCAATCATCTGAAAATGCTTTGTATGGATGGCTTGCGGTTCTAGGATTGGCCCTGTATATTGCATTCTTCTCACCGGGGATGGGGACTGTGCCTTGGACAGTAAACTCAGAGATATATCCCGAACAATAACAAAAAATTTGTGGCGACATGTCTGCAACTGTCAATTGGGTTTCCAATTTGATTGTAGCAGAGTCATTTCTATCAGTTGCTCAAGGTGCAGGAACTGGTCCTACTTTCTTGATCATTGCAGGCATAGTTGTGCTTGCATTTCTGTTTGTGTTTGTTTTTGTTCCTGAAACCAAAGGGTTGACGTTTGATGAAGTGGAGATTTTGTGGAAGGATAGAGCTTGGGGTAAGAATCCTCACACTCAGAGCCTTCTTCAATCTTGAGCATGCAAATGGATCCTAGTTCTACTCTGATTAGAATGCATGCAACCTTTTTTGCACAATGCATTAGCAGTCAATTTGTTATATGTTGTATTGTATTCATGTTACTTATTCCATTCGTTTTTAATATTGTTCGAGTCAACATTCAATATCAGTAGTAGTATTGAAGCATTCAATTCAGTTCATGAGTTGTTATATATGAAGAGAAATGCTCAATCTCAACTTCTGAGAATCTGTGACTGATGAAATATTTTATGTAGTGTTTTAAATTTTGAAGATATTTTAAAATTTATATTAGACTATAATTATATTTTAGGATGTGTATTTATAATTTATTTATTATTCTATTCTAAAACGGTTTTTCCGATTGAACCACCGGTTGAACCGGTTAGACCAATGAACCAGTGAACCAGTGACTAGAGCGATTTGATGACCGGTCCGGTTTTCTGAACCTTGCCTGCACCCCTAATATATTGTATAATATATATGTAAAAGTTATGTATGTAGTGAAGAAAGTGAGTGTTGAACCCACAATCTTTCTTTTATAAAAACTTAAAATAACCATTAAACTAGTTGATGATCATATTATTTGTAATTTTATGTTAGATTTCTTTAAGATTTTATTATTTTTAATTTTAATTTGAACTTAGTTTTTTATTTTCTATTTTATTAATATGTATGATATTTGGAATGGTTGAATTTTATATTTGCTTGAAATTTTTTTATTTTTCTGCGGGTAGGGTCGAGTAGTGTAGGGTTTAAAACTTTAGAGTGTGGGTAGGGTTAGGGTTGAGAAATTCTCAACTTGCGGGTAGAGTAGGGTAGAATTTTTAAAAATTTTTCAACCCATGGGTAGGGATAGGATAGAGTCCAAACCCTACCCTGCTCTACCCATTGTCAGCCCTACTTGAAACTTCTACAGAACAGATATCTGAATGCACAATTTCAAGTAATCTTCTGGCTCTCTATGACTTTTCTGTGGGGAATGGATCTCTGTGCTTCTTTTCCAGTTGACAAATCTCACAAACACAATTGGGAATATGAATCCGTGGTAGGCCAGAAATAAGTCCTTTTCTTGACAGGTAGTTTAGGCCAAAAAAATGAAAATGCCCAAATCGCATGTGCCATAACCAATTATCATCAAGTATCACAGAACTCATGCAAGAGGGATTAACATGTTGAATTTTTAATGGAAACATTCTATTTGAAGTAATCTTTGCTTTATCTATGAACCTTCCGTTGTTGTCAAACAGTGTAGTATCCACGATAAGTTATCATCTTATATCCCTTCTCAGATAATTGCCCCATACTCAGTGAATTGTAATCAAGTTCAAAAGTATAAAAAATATCAGAAATATAACTCAAAGAACTATCTTTCAATCTAATTGGTATGTGCCATTTTTCTTCAATATGAATCTTTGTACTATTACCAAACTTCAATAATAATTTAACTGAATCATCTAGTGAAGAAAATAACTCCTTTCTATCAGACATATGATTACTACAGGCATTATCCAAGCACCATATATTTTCATCTTCAGCACATGAATTACTTGTAACAAATAAAGTTTAAGTACCCGGATTAACATTAATAGTTTGATGCTGATTTTCTGTAATATGTGCTTGATTGTTATTCACCATTTTAAATCTGCAACCTGCTACTTTGTGTCCATATTTTTCACAATAAAAGTAGTTGAAATTGGTTCTTTCTTGATAAAAATTGCTTCAACCTCTTCCTCAGTTGACAGACCTAAAATTTGTTTCACCTTTTCCTTGATTAGGTGGTGTAAAGTTATTATAACTTCCTTGGTTGTAATTTCCACGACCTCTACCTCTGAAACTTCCTCTGCCTCTACTTTAAAAATTAAAACCATGACCTCATCTTTCTTGTGTACGGCTTGATTCTGCAACATTGTTTAAATTCACTTGACTTTTCAGGGCTTCCTTGGTTGATTTTTTTACTTCTCTAATATTCTACTGATGTGGCTTTCCATGGTTCCTTGCAACTCTGCAATCGTCATAGTATCCATATCGTGAGACTCTAGTATCGTAATCACCACATGGTCATACTTCATTGGTATGGTGCGAAGAATTTTCTCCACCACTTTGCTATCGGACATATCTTCTCCATAAACTCTCATCTTATTGACAAGATCTGTAACACGAGTAAAATGTTGCTCAACAGTTTCTGAACTATACATCTCATACCTTTCATATTCTCTTCTGAAAGACTGTAGCTTTACTTTTTGAGTTTTATCTACACCTTTATATGATAGCTTCAACGTATTCCATGCCTCTTTTGCACTTTTGGCATTTGCTATTTTGCCAAACACCGAATTTGAGATAGCACCAATTGATCTCTCCTCTGTTGGGAAGCATCTGCTCCTTCTTGCAAACCTGGTTCAATGAAATTTCACAGGTTCTGGGCTTTCAAATGGGTAGACATCAAAGTCTCCCAATAATTAAAATCAAGTTTCCTATCTAACTTGGGACCGGACCACACAATATTAAAAGTGTTTGCCATACCAACTCTATGAATAAATAACTATGTGAGAATTCTCTCACACTTCACAAACTCTCAAACACCAGGAGCTGATACCAAATGTAAATATAATACTTACATTATATTAGCCCCAAGATCACTTATTCACATAAATAGCACTACCATATTTTTCATCACTCAAACTTACTAACAATCAAGAGATAATTTTTGAAACAAACATCTAGCATTTTTTATTCATGGAGAGATAATTAATAACATACATATGAAGTCTTTATATAGGCAAACCTTCATAATAAAATTTTAATTTTTATAACAACTAAGCACTAGTTGTAATGATTCAAGAAATAATAAGTAGAAACTTTGACTAGTCAAATTTCTTGTTCAATTTTATTTCAAATTCTTAGTCATCAATCTTGAAGCTTCCAATTCATGATTATTCATCATTCTTCTAGTATAGAAGTGATAAGTGCAACTTGTTCATAATTTTTCTAACTTAATTTGTAGCCTCCAATTTTGACTAGGAGATAAAATTTGACTTGTGATTCTTTTAATTTCTAGTTTCATCCCTTATAATTCTTATAACTTTTAATTTCATGATAGTTCTAATATGGTATAATTGTACTACTCTCTTAAATATTCTTGATTTAATTTTCTAACAAAAAATATTTAAATAATATCATCCAAAATGTAATACGCAAGGCTGCTGTGGTTGTTGCCGCGAAGTTCACAATCGGAAGGAGGGACAACAGCAGAGCAGAGAGGTGCGCAATGCTACAAAATTAACGACAACAGGGGCGACACACAAAATGCTGTAGAATTGATGACAGCAAAGAGGCACACGACGTTAATAATTTAGTATTATAATAACTAGGTGGATTTAATTGGCCCTCAAAAGTAACGAAAGAGAAGCATGATTACTCAGATCTCAAAATTTGAAAAGGCTATTGGACTTTATTTCGAAATAATGTGGACTCAAATCTCTTGACTTTGATGGGAGTAATAAAACATCTCAAATGATGCTTTAACTTTTTATTTAGTAATTAATTAAAGGTGTTTCCACAAAAATGTAAATTATTTCCCACTTCTTAATTAAGCTAATTTTAAATTTTTAATCATATTCTTTTAATCCATTATTAGGCATTGTGCTTGCAAGTGATATCCCCATTCCCCACCATTAATAAACCCAATTATAGTCTAATGGAAGCACCTACCTTACCTGCTTCATTATCCAATCCCTTTGTCTTGATAAACACCGCATGCACCACTAATTTCATCGATTGATAAATTAATAACTATTACTTTTAGAATGTGATGTCAAGTGTAGTTTACAAAATTGACGTGTCTGAGATATGATATTTATACTAAATCACAAATAGGCTTTCCAAAATGTGTCTTTCTTTTCATATATTCCTATTTTATAATCTTATATCTATGTAAGTTTATATTGTCTTCTACTACTCACATCCTTATCAGTGTCTTAGTGAAGTGGAATGCCAGGTCAATGAGGCATTCAACATAACTATATCATTATGCAAATTGCAACAAGGACCGTATCAAGCTGAAGAACTATTAACCAAATAAGTAATTTAGTTAAGAAGTTCTATTTAACGACAAACAGGTGTCAAAGTATTAAATATATTTTTTTAACCTATTTAGATGGATATTAAATGATTAATTCACATATCTGCTTAAATGAGACTCAGATCTATGACAAGTTAATAGTTGGTCAACCAAATTAAGAGATATCGTAAAAAATAATTTTTTTTATTAAATGATTAAAATTTTTAATGTTTTAAAATCTTTATTGTATAACATACATATCCTACCAAAATACTTAACATAGTGGCTATGTTAGCTATGATTAGTAATTTAATATACTATAGCTAGGTTAGGCCATGATTAACAATTGATGACACTCAACTTTCCTAGTGTGTTTTGATTATTGTCTAATGTACCGAATGTCATGCCTTGCATTGGTTGGTTCCAAAATATAAAACAAAGAAAAATCCACAATGGGTATGACGTGCCCCAATAGAAATGTTATGTCTACAATAAATTTAAAAGTAATTTATTGGGTTAACCACCAAAAACGCTACGCTGACAGAAATACACCCGAATTTTATTATCGACAAAAATATTTTTAAATAATTTAAAAACATAACAACAATACCCAATAGTAAATATATATTTTCAAAAAATGTCTTAAAGAATGAATTTTGATGTGATTTTTTACAAGAATAATCAAAAAGATAAGATATTATTATTCTTAAAATTTTATAATTTTTTTTAAGTATATATTTTTTTGTGATTTTTTAAAAGTATTATTAGTTGTTAACAAAAAATTACAAGAAAAATATATACTCAATGAAAAATCACCAAATTTTAAGGATACTAATATCTCATTTTTTTAATCATGCTTGCAAAAAATTGTATTAAAATTCAATCTCTAATATATTTTTTGAGAAATACATATTTAATGTTAGATAATCTTGCAAAAAAAAACTAGCATTAAATATGTATTTCTCAAAAAATACATTAGAGATTGAATTTTGATGCAATTTTTTGCAAGCATAATCAAAAAAATGAGATATTATTATTCTTAAAATTTAGTGATTTTTTGTTAAGTATATATTATTTTATAATTTTTTAAAAGTATTATTGGTTGTTAACAAAAATAATTATAAAAAATTATATACTTAACAAAAAATTACTAATTTTTATGTATAATAATATATTATTTTGTAATTGAGTATATACCCATTTTGGTCCTCAAAGAATTTCAGACGGGACATTTTAGTTCCCAACTAAAATTAATTACTCGATTGGTCCCTAACAATTAATTCCGTCAGTCACTTAGGTTCTTTATTCCGTTAATTCTAACGGAGGACAAAATAGTCCCTGATAACTCTAATAGGAGAACAAAATGGTCCCTAATCTCTTCTGTTCAGAAACGATACTGTTCTCTCCCAATTTCCATCATATCTCGCATAACACTAACAGTCTAACACTATAACTTCAAACTACACAATGCACACTCTATAAATTTAATGTTCACAAGAAAACAAAATCATCAACTTGTTCTCAATCAATTCATATTCAGGAAACTAATGCTTATGTCTCTTAACTAGTTGTCGTCTTCGATAGATCCCATGAATCTAGACAGCAAGTCCAATTTGTTAAGACTCGTTGTCGTCGTTGCCATCTCCCTCCTCCTCTGCCCTAACATCTCTATGACCACATTGTCCACCACTCCGATCGCTTCTTTCAGCTTCTTCTCCGTTGAGCGGCAACAGTGAAATTGCTCGTTGTAATAGCTTGAATGCGAGGTTGAAGCTGTTTGTCAACTTGGACTTCGGAAAAGAAGGAATGAAGCACTCAGTGTCTATTTCAAATGAGAATTTGCATATGATATCGAAGGAGAATCTTCTCATGATGTTCTAGTGTCCAACAATCTATATTGCTTGTCGGAGAGTGGAGAAAGGCGGGCCCTTGGAGTAGTTGTGGGACTTGGTCTTGAGGATGTCGTGGACGTTGTCGGGGTTGGAGGTGATGTTATCAAAGACGTGGAAGTGGATGCTTTTGGTGGGTAAAGTGCAGAGGAGGTGGATGTACCAATCACAAAGATTTAGAAAGTGTGTGGTCCATGACATATTGAGGTAGGTGCGACACTTGTGACAGTTACACCATGGTTTAATCTTGGAGCTAAAGAGGAGGAAGAAAAAGATGAAAAAGAAGACTGTGAAGGTGAAGAAGGAGAGTATGAATGTTAGGGTTATGCGAGATATGATAAAAATTGGGGAAGAACAGTGTCGTTTTCGAATAAAAGGGTTAGAGATCACTTTGTCTCTCGTTAGAGTTGTCAGGGATCATTTTGTCCCATGTTAGAGTTTTTAGGGACCATTTTGTCTTTTGTTAGAGTTGACGGAGTCAAGGACCTAAGTGACTGACGGAATTAATTGTTTGGGACCAATCGAGTAATTAATTTTAGTTGGAGGCTAAAATGTCTGGTTTGAAATTCTTTGAGGACCAAAATGAGTATATACTCTATTATTTTTATAATCATTCTTACAAAAAACTGCATTAAAATTCAATCTCTAAGGTATTTTTTGAAAATATATATTTACTGTTGGGTATTGTTGTTGTGTTTTTAAATTATTTGAAAGCATTTTTGTCGATAGTAAAATTCGAGTGTATTTTTGTCAGCGTTTGAATAATTCGAGAAAATTTTTTGTGGTTAACCCTAATTTATTTATATTGGACAATTTTAATTAGTGATTTGTACAAATAGTATGTAAACTTAAAAAGGGGGGGGGGGAGGGGAGATTCACTTTTATTATTCTTAGTTTGACTTATGGACAACTTCAAGTCATCTAATTTAACTAACCCAATTCATGATAGAGCAAAAGAAATAAATTTTCAGAAACGCACTACTGTGCATATTCACATATAAAAGGCATGGTGTGCAATTGATGGAGGGAAAAATCATACCCCACTAGTTACTTTTACAGATACAGTGGCCAAAATTAATGGCACCATCTTATAACTATGTATGTAGTTGTGGAAATAGCACATACTTTTCTATATCAAACCATTAGCAATACAACAAATACAAAGGGACCAAGAAATCAGAAAGCACGTATATGTATATTATTGATGATCTCTCTTGGACTTTTGCTTTCCACATAGATCGAACAATATACGTTGCTCCATGTTAGACATTGCTGGTTTCTATTTATGTCTCTATCTCATAGGCAAAAGGAGAAAAAGCTATTCATTTTTAAACTATAAAGAAAAGTTTCATTAAATATTTTTAAATTATCTTTTTAACACAAAAGAATTCTCATTTATATTATATATATTGCACTATCTTGCTTGTTGTTTCATTTATTTATTTTTGAATTTAAGTTATTATATTAACATATTAAAATTATGATT
The DNA here is from genome assembly GCF_003086295.3 of Arachis hypogaea. Taxonomy (NCBI): domain Eukaryota; kingdom Viridiplantae; phylum Streptophyta; class Magnoliopsida; order Fabales; family Fabaceae; genus Arachis; species Arachis hypogaea. Next base: position 105,413,409 of record NC_092039.1, read on the forward strand.
TAATTACTCTGTTGGTCTTTATAGTTTCGCGAAATTTTTAATTAGGTCACTATACTTTTTTTCCTTTAAATTGTTGGGAATAAGTAGTATGACCACAATCTAATCAATTACGTGTCAAATAATTTGTTATTGTTTAAAATGTTAATATAATAAGGTCTTTGATTAAATTTAGAGATTTATCATTGTGATAGTGATCATAATATTGAGAGATAAATCTTTTATAATTTAATATAAATTATTCTTGGTGATATGTTTATTAAAAAGGACATTAATAATAATCTGGAAAGATCAATATATATATAATGGTCTTCATTGGATGAAGATTAATAGAACTCATTTATTAAATTATATATGTAGATGGTGCATATAGAGATATGACCATTGAACTGACTCACTTTGAGAATTCCTAATGGTTATAATTACCGTATATTTGTCAATAGGATACTCTCAAGATGAACATGGTGATAGAGTTTCCTTTGACCTGCGACTATCATAGTAATTAACAATGTATTTATTATACTTTGATTCCGGACACCTAATACCCTAGGGTGCTAGTTGAATGGATATTGGGTATAATTTAAATACTTGTAGAATTAATGATTAGTCAATAAGAAATCCGTCAACTCTCGATAAAGAGTTTGAGCTCTATGATTATAATGACTGAGATGAATGAAACATTGGCCAAGGAGATTGAATGAATGAAGAAATGAGTTTCTTAGGTCATTTACAGTTCATTATAATAATGGTAACAAGTTAGAGTTTGACAATTAAACCATACTCTAAGGGTTAACCAAGAGCTGGAAAGATGGAAGGAATTATACTTTGTTCTTTCGAGGTTCTTAGTAAAAATAGATTACTTCAAACTATCGGGTCGTTGAGGAGTGTTGCTAGACGCCAATCTTGATTAGTAAATTTAGTATGACTAATTTACTACCCGCTTAGTATTGAACCTATGGGGTCACACACTAACGAGTGTTCTAATCTTTGCTGTAGAATTATTTAATTATTATTTTGATTTGATCAAATAAATAATTATATTAATTCAAACGGAATATTATTATATTCTTTGCTAGCACCAAGAATATAATAATAGTATGATAATTGAGAATATTATATGAGATTTGAGAATAATTGGTTATTCTATTTCTAAACTTGAATTCTAAATTTGGATGAGATCCTAATTGATTTTGTTTCAAATTAAGTTATGATATGATTTATAAATTTTAAGGATTTAGATTTAGAATTTGAAGATATGGTTTAAATTTGAATTGAGAATAAAATTTAAAATTAGTAACAAATCTCATACTATATATATGTGTGTCAAGAGTAGAGAAAATGTGTGAGAATAAAACACAAGAGTTTTAATCCTTTACCTCTACACACATAAACGTATGTGAGCCTGATTCTTGGAGAAGAATTTTATGGCGTGCAAAGGGTTGCAAGAGGTTTCTCAATTTAGATCAAATGTCCATTGGTCAAGGAGTTGACAGCAAAAGTTGGTCTCGGTGTAGATACGCATAGCGCCTTCGTACCATCAAAGGAGAATAAAATTTTTTACTAAAGCGTCTAAAGGTATTTAGATCTGATCTATATTATATATTGTTTATTAGAATAAAGTTTAAGCATAAAATAAATCTTTAGGATTACCTTATTTTTCTTCCGTTGCGTGTTATGAACACATGGTAATCCTTCAATGGTATAAGAGCTTTGCCTTTTTGAGTTTAAATTTTTATTCCTATTTTCTTAAAGTTTGTGAATTAATAGGATTAATTCAAATTGTTTTTAAGCATGTGATGTATTTATTTTCATTGAGATGGTTTTCTAATAAATTAATAATTAATTTATTTTAATTATTTAATTGTGATTAAATTATCATTCTTTTAATATAAAAGTTATATTTATAATCAAATTTTTTATTTGATTTTATTTATATATTAAGTTTTATTGTGATTTTGATCACAATAAAAGGAATAAGATGCAAAATATCTTTTGTTTGTTTCTTATACATATAGGTGTATATATAAAAGTCAAATTTGATTTGATAATTTTTTAAGGCTAAACGTTAGTACATGAAAAATCAAATTTTGATTTGATTGATGTGTTTCGAACACTATAATTTTAGAAATTAATTTTTCTAATGTTCTTGATTATAAAGAGCGGCCTGACAACCAGGAATTTTATTTTCAAAATAATAACCAGTGTATACATTTGATGTATTAAGGATTTAATTTTATATTTTTACCTAGACAACCTAGGAGTATAAAATTTAATTCAAGAATACTGATAGAAATTCTCTAACAATAGAGATAAGTTCTAAAAGTTAGGATATTGTCAAAAATAAATTTATCTCTTGTTTATAAGGAACGACCTGACAACCAGAAGACTTGTAATCACGGATAGAATTTATTCATGTATATGATGATGCATAAGGAGAATTAATTTAATACTTGAACCTAGACAACCTAGGGGTATAAAATATAATTGTCTGACAACCAGATAATTATTTTGGATTATAATTATATGGGATATAATTTAATCATATTTATTTGGAATAGGTATGAGTAACAACTTGACAACCAAAGTACTCATTTACGATTCTAAATAATTTTGCCAGAAATATAGATTTCTTGATTTACTTTTATATTTTAAATTTTAAATATGTCCATCTTTCGTATGGCATACTTGAAAATAATAAATTGGCTATACATTGAAAATTGTTCTTATGTATAAAAGGATTTCATGGACATAATAATCCTATTGAAATAATATTGTCCAATAAATTTGGTAATAAAATAGTACTTGTGAAGTATCTAAAATATTATTTTACTATAATATAGGTTGTTTTGACAATCATGAGTTCTAATTTCAAAAGCATATACCCGCTATTTATTACTAAATATCTTGAGAAGATGTATGGTGCCCAAAGTAAGATAGTATGATCATCAAAGATTTTATTTAAACTAGTGGGAGTATTAGACTATATATTTTGAATTAAACAACTTTAGAAATTGAAATGCCATTAGGCAAATGACTTTTGTGAGAATTGTTCTTGCAAGCATTTTTGAAGATTTATTTTGTTACAAACAATTTATAATTGGCCTTAATATTTGTGACCTTTTTAGAAAAACTCAATACGAGTATTGAGGATGCCAATCAAAATTGCTCTTAAGGGTTGGTTTGACTAATAATAAAGATATTGAGTATTTTTATTATAAGAGCTTAAAGTAAAATCTCTAATTATCTAATTGATATTCTATTGAATAGAAAATGAGATTCTCTCAATGCACAAATATTAGTACTCTATGTACCCAATCATGTTTAAAAAATATGAAATTTGATTTAGTTGAGTATCATTGTTTGTTAAATATTTGGACTACATTTTAAAAATGTTGCTAAATTAACAAATTTCTCACTAAATCATTTTTTATCCATATGAGATATAGAAAAGGCATAAGTTGAAACTCAAGAACATTAGAGTTTGGAGATGTCTTATATGTGTTAAGAGATTGCACAATAATAGAATTGATATTAGGTCCAATAAACGAGATTTATTGGTTACCCTAAAGAAATAATGAGATTATTTTTACACTATTCTTATGATAAAGTATCTGTAATAAGAGGTTAAACTCTTTTTTTAGAAAAGAGATTCCATCTTAAAGAAAGAGTGGGAGTAACAATTACTTTTATTAGAATTGTATATCACTCAATAGAGGATATACTTTCTTCTGAAAATATAAAAGGTTTGATGGTCAAACTAACTTTTCGAAAAGATAGCCAATTTGTATAATGATATAATTCTATAAAGATAGATCTAATGGTTACTTAAATTTTTTATAATCATGTTCAATAAGGATTGTCCTTAAAATAAAATTATGCACTATTGTAGTGGGAGATTTCAAGTTTTAAGAAAATGAGATATTTATTATGCACTAGGTATATTTTGCAAAAGGTCAAGCAAACATGCTTAAGAACAAAGGTGTTTAAGGTCAAAAGAGTTTTGATAAACACAAATGTGCTTTGAAAATTATACACATGACTGATTGGCTCTAGTGCAAGTGGGAGATTATTGTGATAATAGTATGCCCAAGATCCAATCTATCATGATTGGCTCTCGTGCAAGTGGGAGCTTGTTGGGAATAAGTAGTATGACCACAATCCAATCAATCACGTGTCAAATAATTTGTTATTGTTATTATATTAAAATATTAATATAATTAGGTTCTTGATTAAATTTAGAGATTTATCAGTGTGATAGTGATCATAATATTGAGAGATAAATCTTTTATAATTTAATCTAAATTGTTCTTGGTTATAGGTTTATTAAAAAGGACATTAATAATAATCCGGAAAGATCAATATATATATATATATATATATATATATATATATATATATATATATATATATATATATATATATATATATATATATATATAATGGTCTTCATTGGATGAAGATTAATAGATCTCATTTATTAAATTATATATATAGATGATGCATATAGAGATATGACCATTGAACTGACTCACTTTAAGAATTCCTAATGGTTATAATTACTGTATATTTGTCAATAGGATATTCTCAAGATGAACATGGTGATAGAGTTTCCTTTGACCTGCGACTATCATAGTAATTAACAATGTATTTATTATACTTTGATTCCGGACACCTAATACCCTAGGGTGCTAGTTGAATGGATATTGGATATAATTTAAATACTTGTAGAATTAATGATTAGTCAATAAGGAATCCGTCAACTCTCGGTAAAGAGTTTGAGTTCTATGATTATAATGACTGAGATGAATAAAACCTTGGCCAAGGGGATTGAATGAATGAAGAAATGAGTTTTTTAGGTCATTCACACTTCATTATAATAATGGTAACAAGTTAGAGTTTGACAATTAAACCATACTCTAAGGGTTAACCAAGAGCTGAAAAAATGGAAGGAATTATACTTTGTTCTTCTGAGATTCTTAGTAAAAATCGATTACTTCAAACTATCGGGTCGTTGAGGAGTGTTGCTAGACGCCAACCTTGATTAGTAAATTTAGTATGACTAATTTTCTACCCGCTTAGTATTGAACCTATGGGGTCACACACTAACGAGTGTTCTAATCTTTGCTGTAAAATTATTTAATTATTATTTTGATTTGATCAAATAAATAATTATATTAATTCAAATAGAATATTATTATATTCTTTGCTAGCACCAAAAATATAATAATAGTATGATAATTGAGAATATTATATGAGATTTGAGAATAATTGGTTATTCTATTTCTAAACTTGAATTTTAAATTTGGATGAGATTCTAACTGATTTTGTTTCAAATTAAGTTATGATATGATTCATAAATTTGAAGGATTCAGATTTAGAATTTGAAGATATGGTTTAAATTTGAATTGAGAATCAAATTTAAAATTAGTAACAAATCTCATACTATATATATGTGTGTCAAGAGTAGAGGAAATGTGTTAGAATAAAACACAAGGGTTTTATTGCTTTACCTCTACACACATAAACGAATGTGAGCCTGATTCTTGGAGAAAAATTTTATGGCGTGCAAAGGGTTGCAAGAGGTTTCTCAATTTAGATCAGATGTCGATTGATCAAGGAGTTGACAGTAAAGGTTGGTCTCGGTGTGGATACGCATAGCGCCTTCGTACCATCGAAGGAGAATAAAGTTTTTTACTAAAGCGTCTAAAGGTATTTAGATCTGATCTATATTATATATTGTTTATTGAAATAAAGTTTAAGTACAAAACAGATCTTTAGGATTACTTTATTTTTTTTCCGTTGCGTGTTATGAACACATGGTAATCCTTCATAAATTGGGTTCCTGTACCAAATTTCTTTTCAATTAGGTCCTCTTGACAGTAATTAGCTTAATTTTATAAGGATCTAACTAAAAATAAAAAAATTGATGCAGAAATCCAAATAAAAAAAAGGTGTAGGGACCTAATTAAAAAAATTAGTGTAAAGACTTAATTAAATGAAAAAAAAATACAAAGACCTAATTAAAAATTTTGTGAAACTATAAGAGAATAATTAAACCTAAAATTATTACCTAGCTAGTATATAACAATACAGAATACAAAAATAATCATATGAGTGGTTATAGAAGATAACCTATATATAGCACATGTATCATGTATGTAACATATGGCCATGATGAGGACTTTGAAGTACAAAGAGATAATGCACAAAGTATATAATTTACTGTACTCATCATATATATCCAGCATATGTATATTATCATCATCAATCATTAAAGCTTTGAAACCTTGGCACGTTCACATCAACCCTAACAATAATAGGAAGCATCTGATCATGTCATATAAATCTTAAAAGGAAAGGTTAATAGTATCTCAGCTGTTTGTTATGCATGTCACATAGACCCACCATTTTGTTGTATGAATTGAAATCTTCTCAAGATTGGAAGCCGCATTTTGGAAGAATGGAAAGGAAAATGTACACACATCCAAAAAATAAAAGACTACTATCAAGTAGCTTTTGAAAACAAATAAAGTAAATTTCCACCATACAATTAAATTAAACATAAAATCAGATATATTTGAAGATATCCTGAATTTGGAAAGCATCATAAAGTCATTTAATTTCATTGTTCATAAATCATGCCCCGCATTTCCTTGTATAGTGCTAAAATTGTCTTCAATTCCACAATGAGCGGAGTGGAACAATAATTCTGATATGCAAAATTATGTTGTATAGTACGACTATAAATTTTGCCTTATATTAACTCATAGAAGTGCAATAAATTTTTAAATAGAATTTCAATTCATGTCGAATTAATTATTGACCTATCATAAAAAAAAAACCAAAATAATAAATATTGTATACAATAGCATACAATATCAAATTTGATAAAAATAAAAAAATAAATAAAATAGTATTAGAGCACAAATGTTAACAGAAAATAATATAATTATGTAATTAAAAATATGATTATGTAATTAAATATCAGTTAAATATCATTTACACTTTTAGCATGAAGATAATAAAATTATGTAATTAAATAAATATTAACAGAAACAATTATAAAAACTATAGAATTAATTAATAAGAACGAACTTAAATTTTTTATTTTAATTTTTAAATAAAGAAAATTTAAAAGTACAAAATATTCAACAAAAAATAAGAATTATAATAAAGATATGAATTCAGAAGCATATATCATATTAATTTTTATTCCAAAAAAAGAAAAACACTAAAAAGAAATATCAATATATTATCATATCAATATTACCATCATCTTATATGCAATTATATATAACTGCACCATCAATTTTGAAAGAGGAAAAATATATCTTTTGTCTTTTGAAATTTGTTAAAAATTTTAAAAGTATCTTTAAATTTTATTTTATTTTAATTTTATCTTAAAAATTTTCTATTTGCATCAAATATATCATTGGTGGCTAATTTTTTAAAAAATTTAGAATCAATTTAACAACATTTTCACAAAATTAAAACAATTTTTAACACAAGCAAATCAAACATAATTGTCATGCATTATTATTGGATTGATTTTAAATTTTTTAAAAATTTAGCCATCAAAAATATATTTAATACAAATCTTAAATTTTAAAGATAAAATTAAAATAAATAAAATTTAAACTTTTTGATAAATTTTAGAGGAAAACAAATATACCTTACCCATTTTAAAAGTATTTGGGATTCACAGATTTTAATTGATCTAGTTCTATTGCTCAGCTGTTTATTACTACTTTTTATTCTGATGAACGCCTATTCTTCAAGCGTATAGTAGTTTCTTGAGGAACCAATGCAAAGTGTCGCCAAACTTGAGACAGCAACATTTCAGATTATGACACAGAATTGGGCATGTTATGTGGCAAGCAACCGTTTTAATGTGTGGCCATCATGAAAATAATATGCTAACAACCTCGTGCTAATTAAAGAAAGAAAAGGTCAATCATTATACATATACTACATACTGTCCACTTCATTCTCATCAATAATATGGGCAAAGAATTGAATATGGTTAAGAAGGACTTGTCCATTCAAAATCCTCCCTCTCCCCCACATTTACAGATTTACTTGTTACATAATCTTTCTTTTTTGTCCACCTAATTATCACCATGTATTATTATGGTTTTTAATTGTGATTGTGATAGTAATCAACTTTCAACTATGTTATGATGAAAAAACGATAATATTAGAGAGACAATAATTTAAATTTATTTGGTTTGACTTAACAATCATAATTTAATGTTAATGAGTTATAGTTTATATGGTATAGTATTTTCATACTCATTTAAGAGGTCGCGGATTTGAATCTCCCTATTTTTAGTAAAAAAAAAATCATAATTTGATGTATATAATATATGTAATTACACAATTATTTTAGTAATAATTACGAAATGTATAAGACAACGTTTACAAAATAAAATCATTTTGGTCTATTTTAGATTATTTTTTATTGCGTCTCAAGTACTTTTTATGTGAAAATTTGTGGAGAAAAGTATAATTATTTAATGTGGCCAAAATTATTGTGATTATTTAATATTTAGAATTTAATTTGCTTTCAGATTTTTTTTATCAGAGTCATCTAATAAATATGATTAAAAATTTTATAGTGATTTGATGATCTGTAATCAAATCATCACAATATATATTTATTTTGTTAACTAAAGTAATTCCTTACAATAAACGCCGGAGCAAATAAACCATTCAATTTGAAGCAAAATTAACTTACAGTTTAATGGTTACGTTTTCCTTCCGTAAAAGCATTTTCTCCCTTATTATAGCATAAGAGCATTATTATAAGAGTAAAATTACAGTCGCAATGATAATATCCAAAAACAAATTAAAAGTTATATTTTTAAAAGTCGATGTCTGATAATATTGTGTGTTTTATAAGGGCAAGATTCATGTGATGCTAATTTAATGTGTAGACTGTATATAAGATATGTAATTGTTTACTATATATTTTTCTTATTTTTCTTATACTACATTTTTTTCTTTTGAAATTAATAAAATTTATTATCTATTATATATTTTATTATTCATTATAAAATTTAAATTAAAATATGTAATATGCCATTTTTTTATTGCAATTAAAATCAAATATTTGTATCTAAAATTAAAGAAATTTCTCCTCTTCCTCATCGTTTTCTCTCTCTTTTTCTCTTGCTTTCTTAATCTTTATTATTTCTTCGTCCATTCTATCTCTCTTATATATTATTATTAATGACTAATTATAAATTTAAAAATTAAAATATACAACATAATATTTTTTAATTATAATTAAAATTAAATTAAAATTAAAATTAAAATATAATTATATTATATTACTAATTTAACAACCAACATATAATACTCTCTCATTAAAATTAAAATAAAATATTTTCTCTAAAATTATTAAACTCTCTTCCTTCATCCTCTTATCTACGTTTCTTCTCTTTTCTATTTCACTCTATATATAACTTATAGTTTATATTTTATATTATTGATTTGACAAACCAAAATGTATCATAAGATATTTTTCATTACAATTAAAATAAAATTTTTTCCTACAAAATTAACAAACTTCCTTTCTTCTTTTTCTTCTCCTTCTCTCTCATTCTCTATCTCTCTCTACCTTTCTATATATTCTACAAAAAATAAAATTAATAAAATAATATAATTTAAATAAATTCATAAAATTATAAAAAATATATTAAGTTTATAATTAAATATAAAAATAATCTCATAATATTATTCACATAGAAAATATTATTATTATATACATATTTTTTTAGTATTTTTATTTAGGTTTAGATTGTTGTTTCTTATTTTTATTGTGATTAATAATTAGAATCAAGATTCAATTATGAGTTAATCTTATAATTATCAATATAAATTTTTATACAAATATCTAATTATTATTTTTACATAATAGAGAAAAAATATTATTTTAGAAAACAAAAATAAAAATTAATTATTTTTATTTGTACAACAGACTTAACACCTAATCAAATATAAAAATATACACATTAAAATCTTTTAAATTCTAGATAATAAATATTAAAATTAATTATTAGTAAAAAATTAAACTCTTTCATATCAAAATAGTGACTAAAAATGTTATTATTTGATTTTTTTATCTACGAAAATTCTAATTTTTTAACCGACAGAAACTTTTATCTCCTATTACTTTTTTATAAAAGTAGTTTGATTCTATAATCTTTTTGTACTATAATTTATAATATCATAATAAAATCGATATAGTTTTAAAAAATTTATATTTCCGTAATAACATTACACAAAACTACTAGTTTGTATTCTAAATTTTAATTTTTAGTAAAAAAATTTTGATACTATAATATAAAATTATTTATTTTGCAAATTAATATTATCAAATAAAAATTAATAAATTTTTATCATGCAGATTACATTACATCAATATATTTAAGAGTTTAATTAATATGTATCCTTAAAGTTATCGATTAACAAAATTTTTATAAGAAAAAAATAAAAAAATTAAAATTTTAATATATTTATTGTACATTTATTAAAATAAAAATTAAAAAATTTTACTAATAATAATAACTTTAATATTTGTCATTTTATTATGATGCCTAATATTATTACTACTGCCTACTCATCATCACTTCTGTGTTATGAAAATGACAATGTTATTCATTTTGGCCACATCTTCATTTAATTAATGATAAACTAGCTGCTAGTCTTGGATCCGAGGAATATATATTACGGTATGGGAAGAAGCTTTGCGCTTTCTACTTTCTTCTTTGATAGTTTTACCATAACATTCATCACAGAATATGCTTTCCATTTCAAAGAATAAGTGTTAAATTAAATAAATATATACATGTGTTTCTCTTTTCGATATTTGTTTATTTCCCTTGGTCCAATGAACTATTCAAACAGAGAAATCTCTACCGTTCGGTTTATTTATCTGATTTTGCATGCTATTGATGAGAGTGCGTGCTACCATGCATGCATTAACAGTAGCTTAATAAAGCTTGATTTGAAGTCTTCCCCGGGTAGCTTTGACCTACAAGAAGAATAAAAAACATGCCTATTGATTATGAATTTCAAAGGGAATCCAAAGTACTTAAGAATTTAATTGATGAAATTAAGGAAATTAAAGAAAAAAAAAATAGATTGTTGTTGACTTGCTATTATTATATGTTGTGATGTTTTTTTTTTTATCTGATCTTTCTATTGCATCTAGATTTTAAATTACAGTATACAACCGTAAATGTGACCAAAACTTGTAGAGGTGTTTATGATTTATTATTCATTATATTAATAATGAGAATATATAACAATTCAATAAAGTCAAGTGGCTAAGCGATTTACAAAATTTGTATATATGTTCAGAAATTAAAATACAAAAATTTTGATATACAGCATAAAAAATTTGATATACATCACAAACATTTTAATTTACAATACAAATTTTTAAAAAATTTTCTTCAACTTTTATATATGTTTAAAAAATTAAAATACAAAAATTATGATACACAACATAACAATTTTGATGCACATTACAAAAATTTTAGTGTATAGTACAAATTTTTAGAAATTTTGATGTGCAGCATCAAAATTTTAAAAAAATATATATATTAAAAATATTGACATCCAACCAACAATATAATATAAATAGTACAGAAATTGTTTTAAAGTACAACAATTTTGTACGTACAATTTGAAGAACCATAATTAATTTACCAACCAATAATATATATTCGTAGTAAAAATTTGTATTATGTATAAATATTTCTGTGATATAAGTACAAATTTATGTGTTATAAATAAAATTTTTTATATTATATTAATAAATTTATACTATGTGCACAAATTTTTGTGTTTTATTATGTCATTATTAAGTTTTTGTGTTCTTCAACATCAAATTATATGTTGAAAAGTGTGGAAAAGGAAAAGCAATAATACATGCACGATTTTTTTTTACTTGTATCAACTTAAATAAATTTAATTACAAAAATATTTATATGTATAGCACCAATAATAACAATTAATGTTGCTAACTACTTAACTTGGATTAGTTGAATGGTCAACTCATTTATATGTTTGTGGAAAATTTGAATTTCATCTTATATATGTAGTAATTTATTAGTTAACAATAACAAACTCTTAAATAAAACTTAAATCTATGAAAAATGGAAAAGTATGAGGAGCCAATGGAATACTTGTACAATATGTACAATAGAGGTTTATGGAGTATTAGAGATATAACCATTAGAGGGGTAAGTACTGTTTTACTCCCTAAAGTTGAGCGTGAAATCAAAACCGTCCTTCATCTAATTTTTTATTTAGAATCGTCCTTAACGTTTTTTTTTTCGTATTAAAATCGTCCTTAATAAAAGTTATAAAATTAAAAAAAAAATGCGTGTTGGGGGGGAAGGGGAAGAAAATGCGTTGGGGAGGTGGGGGAAGAAAAGGGTATACGAAGGGGGAGGAGAGGGGAGGGAAGGGAAGAGGGGGAGGGGGACGGCGCCGGTGAGCCTCCGTTGTCGCTGCCGTGACCTCCTCGTCGTCACCGCCTCCTCCAGAACTCTGATGATGATGACGATGAAGGGGGAAGGGAAGCCGCCGTCCCACCGCCACAGTCTTGCAGTTTCGCCGCTGCAGCCGCTGCCTCTCTCCTGTCCAGATCAACCGCGACCCTTTCCCCTCCTTCTCTTCTTCCCTGTCTCGGATCTCCTCGAACCAGAGCTCACCGCCGGTGAACCTCTCCTGCTTCACCACCACGCAGTAACGTGGAGTCTCCTCTGTTTCACCACCGCCGGCGAGCCTCCTTGCTTTCCTTCCCTCAGTTCCTGTCACAGAAGGAATCAGAGCCATCACTATTTGTTAGTCTGTTACCCTCCCTCCAACCCCTTGATTTGATTCTGGGTTAGTTTAGCTGGATTTTAATTTTCTGTTAGTTGATTTTAGGTTATTGAATTACTGAAAGTTATTGCTGAATTGTTGTTGTTGTTGTTGAATTAGCTTAGGTTATTGAATTTCTGTTAATGATTAATTGTATACAAGATCCATGGTTGTTGTTGTTCTTCTGCATCTGGTTATTATTGTTTTATTTTTTTTGCTTCTGATGTTCTTCCGCTGCTGGTTGAGCTTGTTGTTATCTATTGTTGTTCTTCTGCGTTTGTGCTCTGCTTCTGGTTAATGTTGAGGAAGAAGATGGGTGTTGAGGAAGAGTTCTGGGTTTGTTTTTCTGAGTTTGAGTTCTGGATCTGAAATCTGGGTTCTGATGAGGATAACGATGATGATGTTGATTTTCTGAGTTTTGGTTGATGTGATGCAGATGGTGATGGAGTGGCAGTGGGTGGGGGGTGGTGTTGGTGTTGGTGTTGGTGTTAGTGTTGGTGGTGGTGGTGGTGGTGGTTGTTGTGGCGGTGGTGTTGGTGTTGGTAGTGGTGGTGGTGGAGGAGGTAACTGTGTTGATAGTGGTGAGGGTATTTTTGTCCAAAAAAATTAAAAGGACAATTTTAATACGAAAAAAAACGTTAAGGACGATTCTAAATCGAAAATTAGATGAGGGACGGTTTTGATTCTGGCCCTCAACGTTAGGGACCAAAACCATACTTACCCCTAATGTTACTTTTTTTCATCAGCTGAAAACTTTTGAGATGAGTGGTATCATAGCATGGTATTAGAGCGCTAGATCCGAAAGGTTAAGAGTTTGATTGTTGGTGAACCCTAAAATCAGTTTAATCTTTTGGGAATATATTTATTATCCCTAATACTTAGATAGTTATTCTAGATAGTATAGAGGATGTTCATTTTATAACTCAATAACACATATTAAATTAAAAAATATCGTAGACAACAACAACAAAAAATTGACGTTGCTAACTTGCTATCCATAAGATTTATTTTCCCCTTTTTCTCGCACCATCTTTACTCAACCATAACAATAACTGCATCTTTAATTGCAATTCAAAACCACAACTGCGACTTTCATTGCAATTTAAAACCATAAATGAGATATACATGAATAAATCTACTTGGAAGAAAGTGGGGCACATGACCCCACTAAATTTAAATTTATTTAGAATCATATGCATATATATTTATATACTTTGCCCCATTTTAATATTATTTGACCTATATTAATATAAGTATAAATTATATAGAAACGATGGATGGCTAACCAATTTTATAATTAAGATTAATTAAGTTTACACGTTATTTTCTTTCATATATTTTTTATCTATATTTTCATCTATTTTTTTAGCTTTTTCTTTCTTCTCCTCAAACTTTTATATTTTATTTTTTTCTGTCCTCTTTTTTTTGCATCATCATTGTAAATTCTATTAAATTAGTAAATAATTAGTCAATAAAATAAATTTTAATAAAAAATTTAAAAATATAAATATTATATTAAATTAGGATATAGTTCATTAAAACGAAAATTTTGACACTAATTTTAAAAAATTCAATCTAAAATTAGACTGAATAGATCGAACCGAACAAACCAAACCCAAAATAGACCCAAAGCCCAATTCAACCTATTAGTCTTTAAGAAACACAACTCCCTTTCTCCCTTCAACCTCACTCACGCTGAAACATTTCAGCAAAGGGAAAAGAGCACTTTTGCTTCACCAAAAACCCTTGGCTTTGATTAAATCCATATAACTTCTCACTCCGAGTTCCGATCACCACATTGTTTGCGGCCACGCGACCACCACGTTGAGCTCTACGATTCTACCGAAATAATTTCATAGGTAAGTCTCATCTCTCATCTCAGCCTCTCATTCTCTTGAATTTTCAAAAATTTGGTGCTTTGGTTATTGAAATTCAATGTCTTGATGTTTAGGCTCAAATTAACTTGAGAAAAATATTCACTCTTGCTTGTGTGATGCTTGGATAAGGTGAGGATTATCAACCCTAGTTAATTCTTTGAGTTTGTGTATTGGGTATTGAATTTGGGTGTGATATATGTGAATTAGGCTAGTATATGTGTATATTGAAGTTGATTGAGTACATTGGAGGCTTGGTGGAGATTGGGAGGTCTTGCCTTGGAGATTTTGAACCTTGAGGGTTGCTTTTGGTGCCTTGCTGGTGTTTCGGAATATACAAAGAAATCGGCCAAGGTATGATTTAGGTTTCACGTATTTAATAATAATGTTCTGTAAAAACTTAGGCTGGACGACCATAGGATAGCTTAGAACGTAAAGGAGTGTTTAATGCTTAGTATCCTTGTGATGATTTGTGATATGAGTTGTGTATTTGATTGGAAGACTACTATTAATGAAAATACTAGGATGTGAATTGATGAATTGATGATTAATGACTTGATGACATGAATGTATATATTTAGGATTGGTGAATTATGATTTTGTTAATGTATTTAAGAGATTGATGCATGATATTGTTGATTTGAGATATGGAAAAATATGGTGGTTGTTGTGGTGTTGAGGAAGATGTGTTGTGTTGAGGATTTATGAGTATGGTTATTTGAACTTTGGTTGGCTTTTAAGAAAGTTGAGGTTTGAATTGAGGTTGATTTTTAAGAAAGTTGAGGTTTTGAAGTTTTGTGAAAAATTGGTTTGGACTGAACTTCGACGAGCCACAATTTGCTTTCTGGACCCCAAATGATTTCACACATATTTTGTGCAAAAATTGAGTCCGTGAAGTTTACACCGTTCGAAAAATGGATGAAAATGATTTAAAACGAAAAAGTTATGCGCATCGGAAGTTTGGGATTTAAATTGCAATTCTGTAACTTTTTAGACTTAAGTAAAAATTTTGACAAAACATACGCCCACGCGTACGCGTGACGCGGGATTCTTGCGTACGCATACCATCCATTCGCATATGGTAGCTACTGCCTGGTTTGCATGCGTACGCGAGATGGAGCATGCATACGCGTCTTGGCCCAAACGTGTACCCACGCGTACACGTGGCCTCGGTTTCAGCAAAAATAGATATTGTGATTTAAAGCTTAAATTCAAACCTCTAATCTTCTATTTTCATTCCTTTAGCTCTAGATATTGTTAGTAAGCCTAGTAATGGGATAAAGTTAGGAAATTAAAGAAACTTGGAGATGAAGTAAAGGTTGAAAATGATAAGATTTGGGATGATTGTGTGCGACAGGAATGGTCGAGATATGTATGTGGTCAAACTGGTCGAGATGGCAAGGTCTGGGTGCGATCCCGCTTGCGTGTTAACTTGAAAATATGTTCGGATGGCAAGTTAAGGACAAAAGTTTCCTCTCTTGTCATGATGTGGATGTGGAGAAGGTGGAAAGGCACTCTCCTTCGTATTGTTTCTCCCATATTCTTCTCTGGTTGCAAGGTTGAAAGGCACACTCCTTCGATGTGGAAAGGCACTCTCCTTCGTGAAACCTCGAAGAGAAGTGGAAAGGCACTCTTCTTTGTTTATGATCCTCTTGGAGATGCGTAACCTAGAGACAAATGTCTGGGTTAGCTACCATATGTGTCGAGTTCTGGCAAAGTAATGGACGCGTGAGCTCACGGCCAGTAGGATAGACATTCATCATATGCACTTGTATGATTTTGTTTATTGTGCCTTAAATGGGATTGCCTAAATGATTATAACATGCTAATTGTTACACTTGCTATTTGTATTATTTGTATTCTACCTGTGGTTGCCTTTGTTTCCTGTTTGTCCTTGTTATTTTATCGGAGACGGAGGAACGGAGGAAAGACAAAGAGATTTGGGGTTCTAATTAGGTTTTAGTTAGATTTAAGGAAATGGTTAAGTTTAGAAAGCCTTAGAGAATCACCCTGATTCATGGTTTCAATTTTAGTTATTTAAGTTTTATAATATGAGTGTCGGCGTTCTAGGATTGTCTCTGGCATTCTCAGGACTTTATATCTTATATGCGTGACACCTTTACCATGCTGAGAACCTCTGGTTCTCACCTCATACTGTGTTGTTGTTTTTCAGATGCAGGTCGAGAGGCTCCTTGGTAGGCATCTAGACTTCTGCAGCGGAGCAGTTTTCTGGGTTTTATTTTGATGTATAGTTCATGTTTATATATGTATTTAATTCTCCGAACAACTACTTTATTTTGGTACCTCTTAGAGGTTTTATGGAGAATTAGGGTTTATCTTCGTATTTTTTATTTTTGGGGTATGTATATATGTATGTAATATTCTCCGGCCAGCCTTAGCTTCGTAGGCTGAGTTAGGAGCTTGTTATTCTGTGTCCTTGATCTTCTCCTCTTATCTTTTGTGTAATTATATTAGTGAGTTTTAGATTTCTTTGCACGCAAGTAACCCGATTTTCTGAGTGTTGCGCTTTTTATTTTGGGATTTTTGTTTTACCATTTTTCAAGACTCCTTGTATGCTATATTCTTTCTAATATTATTATGTATATATTTTATTTTAGAGATCGTAATACCACAATACCTCTATTTTATGGCTTAAGTGTAAAACTTTGTGTGGTAGGGTGTTATAATCATCATTATTGTTATTATTATTGTCATAGTCATCACCACCTCCTCTTTCTCCTTCTTATTCTTTTTCCCTTTTTCTTTTTCTTTTCTCATCTAATTTCTTTTATTCTTTCTTTTTCCTCCTCTTCCTTCTTTATCATAATCATCATCGTCATCTTCCTACATATATTGAGAACATAAATTTTAATACACAATACAAAAATTTTATAGCGACCAGCATAAAAAATTTTAAAAGGCCACATACTAAAACATTGATTAATCCAATTAACAAAATACATTTAAGACATCAAGTATCATTAAATCTTAACATAAAATTAGTAAATAAAAATAGAAAATTAGTATAAAAGAGGATAAAAATGGTAGCAATACGAGTAATTTTAGAGTTGTGTAGCAAAATATTCTAAGCTATATGCAAAAAATTTCTATACTATATCTATAAGTAATTTTTTTGCTATGTGCAAAACTTTTGTGTCATATCCGAAAATTTCTATATTATATCGGTAAGTTTATGTATTATATACAAAAAGTTTTATGCTATGTCCAAACATTTATGTGCTACATCAATAAAATTTTGTGTTATATACAAAAATTTTTGTGCTATATGCCAATTCTATGTTATATCGATAAATTTATGTGATATATGCACAATTTTTATGTTCTGTCAATAAATTTTTGTGCTCTCTAACAAAAATTTATGTGCTATATCAATAAAAAGAACTGCAAAAAAGAAGAAACGCATGATGCACGCATACATTAATTTTTGTTGAGCTTGTGGCAACTTTGTTAATTACTAAAAATGTTTGTACGTATAACAATACTGTAAATTATATGTATATACAAAAAAGGTTACTGTATTTATTTTTTTTGCCTCCACATATTTTTAGAATTTAGAACATATATTAAAGTTAGAGTAAAGTATCGTTCTTGTCCCCCAACGTTTGGGATAAGTTCTAAAGTTATTTCTAACATTTAAATCGTCCTATTTAAATCCATAACGTTCAAAATTGGCTCAATGTTGTCCTACCGTTAGGGATCTGTTAACAAAATTGACGGCGGGACAAAATTGAGATGATTTTGAATCGTTAGGAACTTAAATAGGATGAAAACGTTGGGGATACAAACGATACATAGAAATAAGTTTTAATTTTATCTTTCAATAATATCAATTTTTTTACGGTGCATAGTTATTCAATTAATTTTTAATCACATCTAAGTAAATTACACTTAATCACATTACTTTCCTTCTAGATAAATTTATTTTTTTATAATTTTATTCTTAAAGATTTTTACTCATCATGAAATATTTGTAGAATGACTAGTGCATAAACTTGCGGAAAAGAAAAAAAATGATACATATACAATAAAGTATAAATTGTACCATTTTGTCTCTAATGTATCAAAATTCTTTAATATAAAGTTTATTTTTAATTTTATTCTTTAATAATATCAAATTTTTATGGTAAATTATTATTCAATTATTTTTTTTACTTTTATTCTTAATTACATTATTTTTTTAAGTGAATTTATTTTTTATGAAGAGAAAATTAAAAAATAAATTAAGTAATTATTTGTCGCAAAAAAAATTAGAATTATTGAAGAAAAGATTAAAATTTATTAAAAAGTTAAAAAAAACTTTTGTTCAATAATTTTAATTTTTTTAGAATGCAAGTAATGTGATTAAGTGTAATTTGTTTAGATGTGATTAAAAAATAATTGAATAATTAAGTACCGTAAAAAATTGATATTACTGAAGGATAAAATTAAAATTTATTTCTATGTATCGTTTTTGTCCCCAATGTTTTTGTTCTATTTAAGTTCTTAACGTTTTAAAATCGTCTCAATTTTGTCCTGCCGTCAATTCAACTAAAAAATAATTGAATAATTAAGTACCGTAAAAAATTGATATTACTGAAGGATAAAATTAAAATTTATTTCTATGTATCGTTTTTGTCCCCAATGTTTTTGTTCTATTTAAGTTCTTAGCGTTTTAAAATCGTCTCAATTTTGTCCTGCCATCAATTCTGTTAATATATCCCTAGCAAGGACAACATTGAGCCAATTTTAAAACGTTAGGGACTTAAATAAGATAATTTAAACGTTAGGGACAACTTTAAAACTTACCCAAAATATTGGGGACAAAAACGATACTTTATTCTTAAAGTTATTAATTAAAAAAGTTTTCATAAAAAAATTACAAAATTTAGTTTTTAATTATTAGTTGTATATTTAATAAGATAAAAAATTTAAAATTTTCTACAAACAACAATAACTTTAACATATTATTAAGACATATATTAGCTAATGTTTTTAACAAAATTAATTTCATTGCAAAATATTAAATTATGAAAATGATCATCAAGATATAAAGCAATAGAGAGGGAGAACGGGAAAGTGTTCATTTCCCATATCAACTACTACTTGAAACCCATTTGTTTGGTTCCATATAGCGTATAGAAAGGTTCTTGTCCCATATTATTCACTATAAGGAAAATTTGATTTAGCGGCGATTTTTTTTCCGAGATTTTAAGTTGCTAAATGAATTTGCGGTCATTGGTGGAATGTCGACTAATATATTTGCGGCGATTTTCAGCAATTATTTAGAATAATTGTCGAAAAATGGATAAATCTATTTGCGATGATTGTATTTATTAAATAGGTTTCAAAAAATTCGTGGCGATTTTTCACGACAATTATTTTGTTTTTTGTTTTTAAAAATGTAAATATTAAATTGGTATTCAAAAGAGTCTGATGTTAATAAAATGGTAATTAACTTTTGTTATTGAAAAAAATAAATCCGGAAAGATTTTAAAATTTGACAAAAATATCCAAATGTGAAAGAATGACGTCACATTGAACGGAAAACGCTGATTTGACAATCGAAAGAGATTCAATAACGAGCTCTCTGGCATTTTCGGCAAGGAAGGGATCTTGCAGCTGCAACAATGGCATATCCGCATCTCATTCTCTCTCATTCTTGCATCCCACTCTCTCTCTTCACGTTCTGTTCGTTGCGTCGAAGTCGACAGCTCCAATCGACTCCAGGGATGGTGGCAGTGCACGACAGCAACGATAAGACAGGTCATTCCGTCCTCTTCTCCCTTGTGTTCGTGCCCTCTCAGCATCTCTCTCTCTCTCTCAAGTTATGTCTCTCTATACTCTTTGGGCTTCCTCCTCCTGCAACAACGACAACGACGTTGATGGCGAGCATCAACAGTCCTTCCTCCACCAGCGTCCTCTTTTTTCGCTTCTCTCCTTTTTCTTCTTCTCTCTTCTATTTCTCTCTCGGTCTTCTCTTCTTCTTCAAGTTAGAGAGGAAGAGAGGAAGACGAACGAAAGGTAGGATGCAAGATTGAGAGAATGAGATGCGAAAACGGCATTGTCGTAGTTGGAAGCTCCCTTTCTTGCCGGAAACGTCATCGAAACTCTCTGCCACCATCACTAAAGCTCTTCTCATTGCCAGATTAGTGTTTTGTTCAATATGACGTCATGCTTTCACGTTTGGGTATTTTTGTCAAATTTTAAAATCTTTCAAAGGTTATTTTGTCAATAACAAAAGTTAGATACCATTACTACAAGAAAATATAACATTTGTAAAAAAAACTTTGTAACAAATTTAAAATTGTTACAAAAAATTAATTATTTTTAACAAAAATTAGTGACTGTTACATAATAATATTTTGTAACAACAATACAATTTGTGACAATATGTTTTGATATTTTGTAACGACTTGATTTTTTGTTACAAATTATATTGACTCTTGTAACGAGCCCGTATTTTGTTGCAAAACTTTATAATATTTTGTAACAAAAAATAAAGTTGTTGTAAAAGTTCAAAATATTTTGTAACAAAAAATTAATTTGTCACAAAATTCAATATTATTTGTAACAAATTATTTGTTTGTCACAAAATACAAGAATTTTTGTAACTAAAAGAAATTATTTTAAAAATCTTTAAGATAATTCTATTTTTGTTTCAAAAATTTAATTCTTTAAAATATTATTTGTATTAATTAATTATTTTTTATAAAAAATTCAAGATTAAACGATTAATTTTTGAAAATAGTATATATTATTTTATATTTTTTATAAAATTAATATATAATTTTTACTAATAAGTAAGTCTTAAATATTGACTAAAAATTAATTTTTTAAACGAAAAAAAATTCTTTGTTAAACATAGATAAAATAGTTAAAATTTAAAAATAAAAACAAATGTAAAAAGTAAAAACTCTAATTCTAACCCTCACTTTCACACTTCATTCTGTTGTTTGCTACCCTCGTCCACTTTCACTATCTCCACGGCTCCATCTCTCACACTCAAGGTCATTGTCTCATTGTAGAAGGTAGAACCGTCATCACTGCCTCGTTGGGTCACCTTCCTTCTCTTATTTAAAATAAATTTATAACAAATATTATTTTTTGTTTCGTCACCTCTCTAAAATTTAACATATTTTTACACTTAAAATTAAAAAAAAAACTCTCTTAAGAACAAAATATAGAGCTTTGGTTTTTTTCCTCTCTCTATTAATTCTAAACCCACCATAATCTGACACTCATCATTAAGCCTGTAAGATCCCCGATTGTTAAAAGTTAAATAATTAATTATTTGTAATTTATTATAGTTATTCATAGTTGTATTTTCAAAAAATTATTTACCAAAAAATAATTAAATCAAAGTTATGAGATTTTGAGTTTAAAATTAATTAGAACTCATAAGTTTCATAAATATTTGGATATTTTCTTATTTAGAATTTAAAAATTTAGTAATTTGATTATTCCTAGTTTTATTAAAAATACCTACTCTATATCCTAATTTTATTAAAATTCCTAAATAGAAACCTAATTTACACACATTTCCAAACCCTAACCCTAACCTTCACCTTTTTCCCCAGCCTCCCCCCCCCCCACACACACTCAGCCCTTCACCATACACACACGGAAAAAAAAGGAAAGAAAAGAGAGAGGGGGGAGCTTGAGGGGGGAAGAAGGAGAAGGAAGGAGAGGGGAAAAAGGGGAGACAGCGCCGGTGGATGTCACTGCCACCGTCGCCGCTGTCGTTTCACCGTCGGGAGAGTCATAACGCGAGGAGAGAGAGAGACGAACTCGCGAGGGAGAGAGGAAGTAGGGCTACCACCACTATTGAAGTTGCGCAAAGCCGTTGTCGCCATCGTCACCATCGATACTTTTCCTCGTTGTTTGTGGGTGTCACTCTTCTGCTTCTACTGTCACGCTGTCGTTTGCCCCTCTTGACGTCGCTCCTTTTAAATTGCGCCCTATCACTAATTCTCTGCCTCCTCGTTGTGGCCCAACCTCTAATTAGGTAACTCAAGTGTCTTTTGTTTTGTGATTTTAATTGATTTGGTTTCTATTTTGATTTGAATATTGATTTGGTATAATTGATTTGGTTTTTCTTTTGATTTGAATATTGATTTGGCCCAACTTCTGATATTTGATGGTTAATAAGGTTGGTTTCCCATAATTTTTATTCATATGATAAAATGATTGTTCATAAAATTGTCATTTTTCACTGTTTAAGTCATGACAAATCAGATTGAGCAGATGGCGCTGACTATAGAAAATCATAAGAAGGTTGGTTTTCTTAAAAATCTAATAGCTATATCTACAGATGATATTGTTCACCTGTGTGTTCTTATATATTTTGCTTGATATTTTTTTCATGTTTGGACCAATAACATGATGATTTGAATAGTAGATACATTGAGCAAGTTTGACAATACTCTGATTTGAGCAAGTTTTGTTTTTTGATATTCTTGTTGTCTATGAACATATTGTTCTATAATTTGTTTGCTAATCTATTTTTTAGTTCTTCCAATCTTTGCATGCCTAAATTTATGAATTACTTTATTCTGCACAAATAAGCACAACTAACATTAACATAATGAATTCCCTATACTTGGATGCAAGTTCAGAAAAATGGATAACCAATTCTTAGCTGGTTAAAAATTAGATGGACTAGTTTTGAACCAATTTAGAGCTTATTCAAAATTGGAGAACTAGTGCATAATATTAAAACTGGTTTCTGTAAAATTAATAGTCATCTTAACTAAAATACCATAACAAAATTATAGTAGTGTTAGAAACTATACATGATTTCATGACCCACTTGCTATAGCTTGAGTTCAGAATTCAAAACTCTGTGTATTGTCTCAAACTTACAAAGCAAATACCTACAAATTTCAAAGTAAATAAAAAAAAGAAACTAAAATTAATTCTAAACCTTAGTTGTTTTCTATTCCTAGATACATGTTATCATGATGCTAATAACTATCCCAATTGCATAACAATGAAAAATTACCTATACAAACACGATTTCATAGCAGCATTTCATGTTGTTGTGAATTATGATAAAACTCATTGCTATTATCTTTCTGATATTCAATTGACTGATATTTCACCAGTGTCTTAGTGTACGTATTCCTCATGCATGTTATGTTGGTGCATGTGTGTAATATTAATGTGTACGTGGATGCATGCAAAAAAAAATTTGAAGTGGAGAGTTATTGTACCAAAATCCAATAATAATATGGAGTAGATGTTTATATAGAATACAGCTTTAAAGATATTGAAAACATATATGGTGCTTTTATCAATGTTGATATATACATGTATATATAGTATTGAAAAGTTTAATTGAAAGCACTATGGAACTAAAAGGAAAATAAAAATGTTTTATCGGTGTTGATATATACATGTATATATAGTATTAAAGCACTATGATCAGAATAAAATTGAGTATTCTAGGCACTGCTACTCTGCAACTACCTTTATCCATCATGCACCCTTAATGATATACTAATATTTTCTTTATATATAGTAGTATGTTCCTTCTAGAATACTCATCTGTGCTTGTTTAAATATATATACATTTGATAATTGAGAAGTATGGGAACATACTATTATGCATTAGTTGATTAAGAATTTTATTGCATGAATTGCTACATGGTGAGGTACATGTTTGCAGAACTTATATTAGTATTGTACTGTTATATTGACAAATGAGGCTCGAGTGAAGGAATATGACCTGAAGCAAATATGGAAGAGTCCAAATGGGACAATTGAGAACATTTTGAATGGTAACTCAACTTATTTTTCGTTGATTATTGTTTATGAAATATGAACTACTGATCACTTCATAGGTTTTTGGTCAGGAAATTGGTAGCTACTAAATGATAGCTGAGTCTAACAATATATTTTGTTCTTACTGGTTGTTTGATGAACGGATAATTTATACGCTTTTTGGCATTGTTTTTATATAATTTTTAGTATGATTTAGTTAGTTTTTAATATATTTTTAATAGTTTTTAAGAAAAATTCACATTTTTGGACTTTAATATGAGTTTGTGTGTTTTTTTGTGATTTCAGGTATTTTCTGGCTGAAATTGAGGGACCTGAGCATAAATATTATTCAGAGGCTGACAAAGGACTGCTGATGCTGATGGATTCTGATCTCCCTACACTCGAAATAGATTTTTTGGAGCTACAGAAATCCAAATGGTGCTCTCTCAATTGCGTTGGAAAGTAGACATCCAGGGCTTTCCATCAATATATAATAGTCCATACTTTGCCTGAGTTTAGATGACACAAACTGGAGTTTAACGCCAGCTTTCTGCCCTATTCTGGTGTTAAACGCCAGCAACAAGTTATAAACTGGCGTTTAACTCCAAAGAAGACCTCTACACATGAAAGCTTCAATGCTCAGCCCAAGCACACATCAAGTGGGCCCAGAAGTAGATTTTTGCATCATTTACTTATTTCTGTAACCCTAGTAACTAGTTTAGTATAAATAGAACTTTTTACTATTGTATTAGGAATCTTTGGACGAGCTTTTGGAACATCTTTGATCATTGTTAGTCCTTAGACATTGGGGGCTGGCCTCACGGCCATGCCTACCTTATTATCACTTATGTATTTTCAACGGTGGAGTTTCTACACACTATAGATTAAAGTGTGGAGCTCTGCTGTTCCTCGAGTATTAATGCAAAGTACTATTGTTCTTCTATTCAATTCATGCTTATTCTTATTTTAAGATATCCATTCGCACACAAGAACATGATGAATGTGATGATTATGTGACACTCATCACCATTCTCACTTATGAACGTGTGATTGACAACCACTTCCGTTCTACATGAAGAAAAGCTTGAATGCGTATCTCTTGGGTTTCTGATCAACGATTCACATCGACTCCCCTCTAACAATGGGACATCTAAATCCGAGATTAGAGTCTTCGTGATATAGGCTAGAATCCATTGGCAGCATTTTGGAGATCCGGAAAGTCTAAACCTTGTCTGTGGTATTCTGAGTAGGATCTGGGATGGGATGACTGTGACGAGCTTCAAACTCACGACTGTAGGGCGTGGTGACAGATGCAAAAGGATAGTAAATCCTATTCCTACACGATCGAGAACCAACAGCTGATTAGCCATACGATATCTGTGCATGGTATTTTTCATCCGAGACGAGAAAGCCGACAATTGATTAGCCGTACAGAAACCGTAGAGGACCATTTTCACTGAGAGGACGGAAAGTAGCCATTGACAACGGTGACAGCTAGCATACAACTTGCCATAGAAAGAAGTATGAAGGATTGGATGAAGGCAATAGAAAAGCAGAGATTCAGAAGGAATGACGCATCTCCAAACGCTTATCTGAAATTTCCACCAATGAATTACATAAGTATCTCTATCTTTATTCTATGTTTACTTATCTTTTAAATTATTAAAACTCCATAACCATTTGAATCCGCCTGACTGAGACTTACAAGATGACCATAGCTTGCTTCAAGCCGACAATTTTCGTGGGGTCGACCCTTACTCACGTAAGGTTTATTACTTGGACGACCCAGTGTACTTGCTGGTTAGTTGTGCAAAATTGTGAAAAAGAGTTGAGATTACAATTTTGCGTACCGAGTTGTTGGCGCTATTGAAATCACAATTTTGTACACCATTGCTCTTGAAAAAACTTTCAGGAATTGTCTTTAGAAAACCCATTGGAAGACACGCATTTTGTAAATTGTAATGATCTAAGTATTTTCAGGCTGGGAAAAGCCAATATGCATTGGAAGACACGCATTTCGTGATTAATATAGGGCCACTGATAGTTATTAAAGAAACTGGGAAATTAAAGCTGGTGTTCGATATTACTTTTTACTTTGTTTTAGACAACTTTGCCGTTGATTTGACCGTCAATTTTAACAGTATTTCTTGTAGTGATGTAAAATTACTTATAATTTTAATATATATATATATATATATATATATATATATATATATATATATTATTAGTCTAGTTTAATTGTATATGGATCTATTTATTACATTTTTGTTGTGTTGTGGTTGAGAAATGACAAATGTCCTATTACTTGATTTGATAAATTTGGTTGTGTATTAGATGAGGAATAAGTGATGGATTGGTTGTTTTTTTTATGGAACCAGAGACGGTGAATATATCCAAGTTTTAGAAGAGGTTTTGTCAAAATTTTTCTAAATATTTTGAATAAAAGAATGAAAAAAATTATAACTAGTGTTATATCTTGTTTCTAATTTTTGTTTTGGTTTTTCCTATTTATAAGAGTGTTAAAATGGTGACAACATGCTACCTAAAGCACTCAAGAATATTTTGATTCATAGAGACATTAATCTGTGTTAGACTTTTAATTTTTGGTTGAATTTGTAGAAGAAATATAACTTGTGGAACTAATCAATGGAGATACTAATATTATTTTGTTTCAAAATAATCTTAGTTAAATGAAGCATGTTTGAATTATCTGTTATTACATACTATTTAAATGTTGACTTGCTCAGTAATTTAGTTAATATATTAGTTTATTAAAAAAATAATTTGGTAAATTATGTATGTATTAAAAAAATGTTACAAAATAAATGTTGTGCTTTTGAAACTAAAGAAAAAAATGTTACAAAATTAAGTTATATTTTGTAAGAAAATTTTATGATAGAAAAAAATATATTGTTAAAAAATATTTAAAAAATTGTTATCACTTTTGTAACAAATTTTGGTTTTTGTATTAAAAAAATTTGTTACAAAATATTACTTTATATTATAACAGTTTTATTTTTTATTACAAAAACTTTTTGTAACGGAACATACTGCAACAACCTTTTTTTTTATAAATTCTTTTTGTTTCGAAATTCATATTTTTTATAACATTTTTTCTTGTTACAAATATTACTTTTTTTGTAGTGCATTTTGTTAGCGCTAGAATCTTTTAGGTACTAATTTAGTATTTACGTCTAAAAAAAAATAATAACAGTTTAAAACTGCTATAATCTACTACATAAGATTAAAAAAATTTGAAAGTTAAAAACACTTTGAAAATAATTCGTTGTTCAACACAAAATATGCAATTTACAACTTCGTCGTATTATGTTGCAATTGCTTTATAAATCTAAAATTACCAACAATGATTTACACATGATATAAGTCTACAATATAAATAACAAGTTCATATACCTGCATTCACACACTTAAAAAAACTCTAGTGTATACATAACATCAAAATCCAACACACATGAAAGGCAACTCCCTAAATACATGTTAGTTTGGTAGTGCGTTTGCCATATTTACCAATGCCATTATATCAGCTTGATGTCCTTTTCAGTTGGACTAATAATTTGATAATTGCCTTCAAAATTTTCTTGCTATCACTGTTATAATCAGGTCAATCTATGTTTGGTTCAGGTAAATTAACTCCAACAATCAAATATTCAAATTCAACATATAATCCGATGACAAACACGTGTGCTAGTATGATAGTAGATCGAAAACATCACTTGCATACTTATTTCATCAATCACATACCTTGTTTGAAATTGAATGAAATCACCAAGTACTAACACATGCTATTTATACTGAATATCTGTCACTCTCTTCAATATTTTGTGTTCTATGCTTTGAGAAAGTATACTCTTTAAGTTCCTCAAACGATATTGCGAAAGGAACAATAATACATAGATCCTTACAAACAAAACTCGCACCCTTAAATGTTTAAAATAAAATCTGACCATTGTAATATATTCTCAAACTAATACCGTCCTCCATTTTATATTCTTATTCAACTCACTCAAACAAATTTCACCTACAAGATTTCTACTTGTTTATGGGAATTTTTTTGTGGAAGTTTTAAAAAAACTTCCATAACATATTTTATTTATGGCAAAATATGACCTCAATTAATTAATGCTAGTTTAAATTCCTAAGCCCAATTGCCCAAACAAATAGCCTGTCCCTAATCTACTCTGATTAAACCCAAACAAATTTAACTCCAAACAAAAATTTGTCCAAAAAATTAGAAAAGGAAAAAGAGTGAGAATAAAACCCTATATCTACTCGCCGCCACCGTATTCATCTCTTCGTCATTGTCACCATCAAGCTCGCCGTAGCGTCTGAGATTAGAGGGAGAGTAACATCGTCGCTGCTGCCATTCATGTCCTCATTGTTGTCGCCATCAAGCTTCTATATCAATCCATTGTCTCCTTCTATTTCAGAAATTAATAAAAAGCTTATGCTGATAAACCAGTAAGGGGTATACATGAATTTGAATACATCACCGAGGAATTTAGTTACTATTTCTTCTCTGTGTATTTAAGTAATGGAATATCTAACCGAGGAAGGTGATTTGTGCAGGAAAAGGTAGCAATACATCACAAACCATCGCCATCATAGTTGTTGTTGCTGTTGCTGCTGCCATTTTGGTGCTCAGTTTTGTGTACGTCTATTCAAGAAAGAATTTTCAAAGTAAGTGTTGAATGTTGACTACTTTGCTTAATTTTGTGATGCATATGCTCCTAAAATTTGAAGTGGAAACACTGTGCCAACCGAATTGTTTCCATCAAATCTTAGAATGATTCTACGCATTAATTACTCAATCATTATTTGGTGTAAGGGAAGAAAAGAAAAAATAGGAGAATTCAATAGCCTTTCTATTCTAGTTCTACCTTAAGAGATGTAAGTGTACTAAACTACTAACTCACTAGTTATCCTTGTTTCAATTGTGAAGATAATGATTCAGATGAAGAAATCATAGTTGATGATTCATTACAGTTCACCTTTGATACCATACGAGTTTCTACAGAGGATTTCTCATATTCTAATAAACTAGGAGAAGGTGGATTTGGATCTGTTTATAAGGTAAAATACTGCTATTTCACTCCAATAGATATCATTATTTTATTTTATTTTTTATTTGGTCAAAACATTGTATGATATATTCTCAGGGTAAGCTCTTCAATGGACAAATGATTTCTGTGAAGAGGTTATCAAAGGACTCAGGCCAAGGAGATATAGAATTCAGGAATGAAGTGTAGTTATTAGCTGAGCTTCAACATCAAAATTTAGTTAAGCTTCTTGGTTTTTGCTTGAAAGTAAGTGAAAGGTTACTTATCTATGAATTTTTTCCCAATAAAAGCCTTTATTACTTTCTATTTGGTATATCTTTATTGGTAATATGTTACTTTCTTCCCTATGATTTTTATCTTGTACTTATTTCTGTATTTTAATATTTGAATTTTATTGTATGCAGGCGGGTGCGAAAGTGAATATTAGTGCCGATGGAGCAACTCCTTTACATATTACAGCTAATAATGGTAGTCTAAAAATTATAAATTGCTTATTGAAAGTTGGAGCTAATCCTAATGTGTCCGATGAGGTGAGAGACAGTTATTGTGTTATCTTTTTCACTTATCACCATCTTCTTTTAGGAGCTTAGCAATCATATAGTTTGTGTCTCCATGATCTATCCAAACTTTCAGTATCATTCATTTTTATCTCATTGTCAAATGGAGTGCTTCTAGTTGTTGTAAACACTGTGGTTTTGTTAATATTTGGAGTAAAATGTGAATCTATTTGTATTTCAAGATGGTGTTAAGCCAATACAAGTTGCAGCTGCAAGGGGCAATCGTGGAACTGTTGAGATATTGTTCCCTTTGACATCCAAGATTGATGCTGTTCCTAATTGGACTATTGATGGGATAATTTAGTATACGCATTCCAAAATTAAGAAGCAACAGGTACTGAAAGTTTTGAGTTTAATTTGCTTAAACTGTTTTCAGGAGGCTTAATAAAAACAATCTTCATGGTGAACTGCCAAAATCATTGGCTAATATGACACAGCTTGCTTTTCTGTAATATTTATTGAACTATTTCTTTTGTTTCTTTTTGTGTATTAATAATTCTATTTTTGAAGTTTTCTCTTATTCTAATTATGATTATCTTGTTTTTGTGATGATCAATTTTAGTGACTTGTCCTACAACAATATCAGTGGTCCTTTATCAAGAATTTCAGCTAAATCTTTCAAGTAATAAATCTCTTTTCCTTGATTATATTGTGTATTTGTTTCTAATAGGCTTCAAGAAACCAAAAATTCAGTACTAACACAAGAGAATGTTCTTATTTTTTCTGTTAATACTTTTTTAGCATTGTTGGAAATACCGTTGTTTGTGCAACTGGAAAAGATCCAAACTGTCGTGGCATGGCACTGATGCCAATGTCTGTGAACTTAAATGGCACTGAAGGGAAGAATAAAATCTCTCAAGAGTTTTAACTTTTTTCGAATTAATTGTGAAATTGTGTCATCGTTTTCATGCTGACATCAATAATTTGCTTCTTCCTTAGATGTGTTACCATCAAGCAAACCAAAATCTCATAAAATGGCAGTTGCTTTTGGCTTGAGTCTTGGATGTCTCTGCCTTATAGTTCTCGGTTTTGGCCTTGTTTTTTGGTAGAGGCACAAGCATAATCAACAAGCATTCATTATTGATGTTAAAAGGTACTTTCCAATTAGCATCATAGCTAGCATTTTTTTCTTCTTCTTTAATTGAATACTATAATAGATCCTTCAATTCATATACAATTTAATGTTGAATGTTTTTTATGTTTCAGACCGATATCACAAAGAAGTATACCTTGGAAACTTGAAGGCTTACTGCATGATGTTACAAAAAATTCTTGGAGTCAATGATACTCTATTTTTAGGACCATATTAACTTTATTACATTTCTGCTACTTTGTAATCTAATATGTTTTGGCTCTATGAACTATTTTACTTGTTGAGGTTCTTTTGTATCTCTTTCTGTACATATAACACATCTATAGTTAGAAAATTCTAGTTTATAGACAAGGAGCTCTGATGCGATCTTCACTACAAGAAACACCATTAAAATCGACGACCAAATCGATGGCTTTGCTGTCGATAATATTAAAAATCGACGGCATAAGTTGTCGCTTTTTAGCTTGTCAATTTTTTAAAATTCTAATAAAATCAACGGCTTGCTAGTCCGTCGATAAGTTTTCAATAAAATTTACACCATTTTCATCGATAATATGAGTCTACGATTTTTACATATTTAGTAAAATCGACAAAGTTGCCATCGATAGTATTATATAAAATTGACAACGCCTCTGTCGATATTTGATACATTAAATTCGACAAAGTAGCCGTCTATTTAATTATTAAGATATCGACAAACATGTCGTCGATTTTTTATTTTCTTTTGTCTATTTTAAATTTAAAAAGCGACAAGAGTGCCGATTTTAATAGTCATATTTTTTTTATTTTTTTCATTTGAAAAATAGTAGACATTTAATGCAAATAAACTTTTAAATATAAAAATAAAATTTATACTAAATATTAGATAACGAGGCAACTAAACTTTTAGATATAAAAATAAAATTTATACTAAATATTAGACAATAAATTTACAAACTTATCAAAAAAATAAATAATCTTCTACCATAAATATTCAAGACAATATAAATAACTAAACTCAGACTTATATTCTTCTAAATTGCAATCCACTAATAATACAAAATATTCAAAACAAATTAAATAACCATACTCGTACTCGTCTAAATAGTCTTCATCTGAGTTATTGAGATCGTCAGAATTATCCTCCATCTGAGAATCTTGCAGTTGTTCTGGTGGCTGCAGGATAAGTGGGAGATATGTGTGATGATTGATCATTTGCTATACATAGCAACAATGTAACAATGTTGTACAAAGATATGTTACTTTAAATCTTCACCATTTTCCAATTGCCACCTCTAGGATCCAGTATTTCCCTCTCTTCAGCTAAATTTAAACCTCAAATTTGATGAACTTCCTTCTACTTTACCTTGCCCTCAGCCAAGTTAGGGGTTTCTTATGTAGTTTCATATTTTTCACTAGTTTTTCATTTGATTTCCCACAGTTTAGTAGTCTTCCCAATTGCTATAGGCACAACCCTTCACTTTAATTTTGTCGCCATTGAAATCTTACATCCTTGCACATGTCACACATCAAATAAAATTTGACTTGGAATAAGAATCAATATAATACATCAACTAACCCTTCATTATCATCACTATTTCTTTATAACAAATTTTCACCAAATTACTAGGACTCTTTCTAATATTTTTAAATTTGTTTACTCTTTTGTTATAATTTTTAAGAATTACATGTAGTATAAGAGTGACATTTATTATTAATTCAAACTAGCTAATAGGATCATGTTGTACAATAGAACAAAAGTTTACAAAAGGGGTGTCTGCTTTTACTAATTTGAAATGTCATTAAGTTTGTGTACAGTATATTATTATTATAGTTTAACTAATATGTATCATTAATATACAGAATTAGTTTACCATCAGTAAAAGAAGATTATCAAACTAAAAACCTGATAGAATGCTAATATAAGAGAATTTTGCCCTGAAATTAAGTCATTAAACAAATAAAAATTTTAGCTATACCCAGCTCTAACATTTAATCTATATTGTAATTAAGAGAAGCATTTAATCCACTGCCATTAAACTGAGTACACAAAAATGATATCATTATAGTAACTAGGACTTTTTACATTTGTGCTAAAGTATGTTAACAATGATTCAACTAAGACACTAATATGACTCCTATATTCAAGGAAAAAATAATCTACACTACAACCATGACATTGAAACTTATTTGATGGTTCTAAAATATATCTGCCAGGTATGTACCATCATCATTCACTTAAACACAAAATATATATACTCACCACATTAATTAGAACATGCTAGTGTAGTGTAGGCACTAGCTACTTCCAATGGAAATCAACACTTAGGCTTATCCCTTCCAATTAAATAGGATCTACCTACTATATATTATACCATAAAAGCTATGTTAGCTTCCGTAAATAAATTTCAATTACATGTATCATAATAAATAGGGTTGCCTACTTCAATTAAAATGTTTTAGTTACAGTGAAAAACTACTTGGATAGCTCCTGCATATTGACGCACGATAGTAATTGATAAAATGTCCTGCATTGCAATAGCACCTACATAATAATGTTAATCAGAGGTACTAAACTATTTTATAATGGAATCAACAAAAATAAATATTTATCGAGTAATACAGGAGCAAGGAAGAACTGTCCACTCTAGAGACAAAACATGTTTAACTTCTAATAGTATTTGGTAACTTCCTCAAGCATAACAGAACCAAGTTGACCAAATTTGATGGTTACAAGTATTTACAAGCAATTCATAGCCTATTTTCAACAAGAGACTCTAATTGATATCATCTAATGGCTTTATATTAAGTAAAATTGCAACAAAACTAAGGAAATAACGCAGTTTCAACTGATAATAACTAATAACGATGTAATGTTCAATTTTATATTATCAATATAAGTCAAATGATACATTTAATATTGCTAATATAAGTCAATAACTAATGTAGTACAGCTAGTTGCAGTCTAGTACTGGTCCAGCCAAAAGAGATCATTAACAGAATAGGACACTTAGAGCAAAATGGCTCTTACAAGCTTTCATATCTACACTTATGCAATTTTGTTGATTAACAAAATCTAACAAAAATAACTATAAGAAATAAAGCATAATGAATACTTAGTACCTTGCTTATTGGAATATTTTGAGGTAGACTATAAATCACAAAATAGAAGAGCTTTCTTGTAGCAAAATGGCATCAACATGGCTTGGTTTAACCTGATCTTGCATCACTAAAAAGAAAACAAATTATAGAGTTAAGATTTAACCTAAAACAAAAGAAAACAAATTAAAGTCGCTCAATACAAATAGAATCATTGAAAAAAGTAGTGAATAAAAAAAACTTGAGTTTATGTTACAGAATAATTGAAGTGAATCTGAGAAATTAGGGATTGAAAAAATTAGATACTAGGTTCTTCTGTGCTTTTTAAGTTGCTTCAGGATCCAAATTTGATTAATGATTAGTACTAAATTAATCTTTGAAGACCTATTCTATAACAATGCTGGGCAAATTTTTTATCCAAATAATTGATGAAAAATCAATGAAAAAAGAGAGAGAGAGAGAGAGAGAGAGAGAGAGAGAGAGAGAGAGAGAGAGAGAGAGAGAGAGTAACTATTTTTGATTGAACAGCAATAACAACGGTGCAAAGAGACAAAGCGACAGAACCGTGGAGCGACAGCCGCACGGAAGCAGCGAAGTGACGGTGGCGCGGCGACAGTTGAGAAGGAGGGTTGAAGTATGCGAGGTGAATTTAGGGTAAAATAAGGGTTGGTAAAATGAAATGGTGAACTTGGGGAAATGAAGGAAACGCGGGGAGTGAGTGGGGAAAAATTTATTTTATTGATAAAAGTCGCCAACATATTTGTCGATTTTAATTTGAAAAAAAAACACATTAAGCATCTATTTTATACATTAAATCCACACCATTTATTTGATTTTAGAAAGCAATTTAGAACATTCAAATTTATTGATGAAAACATTGTTGATCTTTTAAATATAAAAATAGACGTCATGTCCGTCGATTTTAAAATAAAAGTATTTTCAAACCCTGATTCGTCGATAATATGATGATAGTTAAGACAAGTTTAATGCATCATAAAAAAATCGACGGCCAGGCTATCAATTTTATTATTTTATTTTTAATTATCTTCTTTTAAAAATATCGACAGCAAGTCGTCGAAAAATATTGACGGGAGAGATAGTCGTCGATTTTTTGCATAAAAAAATACGCTTTCTCTTGTAGTGTTTAAATTGTAGCAGGAATTGATCACTTCAAGCTGTGGCAGTCCTACACAAAATGTAGGTCTACCTAATTCTAATTGTCTCTCTTGTGGATATTATTTATTTGCTTTCTACCATCTTATTACTCCTAAAATTTCCTTTTTGAGTTTCTTAGGTAAAGGGAAACTAGTTCTTGTATGATATTGTGGCAAATGGTCGCAATGGAATTAATGTTGATAAGTACATACTGTTCTGCCTTTCGTCCTCGTCTTGTATGACTGCTATTGATATGTGTGCTTTTTATAATAGTACTATAAAATTCATGATTTTCAGGTTTGACTACATTGTTCGTGATTGTCGTGCCTGTGGCCTAGGTTGCAACTTTTAGCCTATAAGGTATTTATTAGGACGAATGTTTTGAGTTTGACATCCAGAAATGTTACTCTACTCTTGATTCCTGAACTATGCAGAAGCATCCATACTTTATCCATGTTTCTCTTTTCAAAAGGGATGATAACTGAAAATAATTTTATTGTATTTTGCATATTGACGGAGACAATGCAAGTCATTGATGATGAAATATGCTATCGTGCCAAAGATTGTTAGTACATTCTGAAATATTTGAAACTTTTATGTAATTAGATGGTATTAAATATTGAAGTTATTATTTTATTTTATTTTTTAAAGAAAAACAGTAATAATTATGTAGAACAATACCATATGTAATTATGTTTAGAATTATTGACATTGAGAATTTTTTTTATATATAGAATTATGTCTTATATTGAGTAATTGTGTTATAAAAGATTTAGTTTTTAAATTTTGATATTAAAAAATAAATTTTTAATTTGAGAGTATATAAATGAGATGATATTAGTTAATGATTTGAAATTAAAAATAAATAAATAATTATAAAATTTGTGGAGGTTTAAAAATCTCACAAAATAATTAATTTTTGTTAAATTAAAAAATTAATTTGTGAAAATTTTGAACTGTCACAAAAGTAATTTAAAAGTGTCACAAAAGTTCAATATAAAACCTCCACTAAATACACACAAAATTCTCAAAAGAAATCTTTAAATTTTCACAAATCATTTAGTGAAAGTTATAAACCTCTACAAATAAAAAAAAACTATTATAAATAAATAAAAATTTTGTAGTATTTACATCATCTCTCCTAGAAAGAAGAAAAAACTCATCGAAAAACTTGCAAACGAGGAAGGAAAAACTCAACAAAGAATATTGAGGAAGAAGACCCTCTTTGGCCCCTTTTTGACTTTGCTTTATATTTTTTAATCAAAGAATTACAAAACACCTCCACTGAAAATGGCAAAACGGTCCTCCCGTACTGGAAATTCGTTCCGGACTTTTTTTTTCTTTTTTAATTATAAGAAAATTCTTCTCACTACAATAATACGCCAAGTCTATTTTGTGTTTACAAAAAATAAAGAGAAAATTAATTACAAATTAGAAATGACCACAATTTGTTGAAATGGTTTTGTGTTTTCGAAAAATAAAAAATAATTGCAATTCGTATGTAATATATTGCATATTTTTAATTCGTCTCATATCTATATAAAATATCAAATTAGTCCATATATTTGAATTTCAAACCTCGTCCTCCCTCCTCCCCCTCCTATATAACAAATTTAGCCCAATTATATAGAAGCCATGTAACTGAATTAATTCAGTTCAAGGTTATGAAGACAAATTAGATTTTCTTCATTTGGTATATAGGAGTGTACATGCAAATCTTAATTGCTCACCTAATTCACACAAGTAGAGGGTATACATGTAATTTCAAGTATATATAAATGCTCTAGTTTCTAGAGAAGAGTAAGTGGTCCTAAATAGTAATGTGAAATATGACATGCTGTTGTTTGGTTTAAAAACTCCATAGGCCCCCACACCCAACAACTAAGTCTCTTTTTGTAATTTCCTTAATTGTTGCCATATCACTATGCTACCCACACCACCACCTTTAAAAACACACTCCATTTTGCCCCTTTTGTCATTAAACGCACCTAAAAATCCACCACTACTTCTTCTATCTTGAAATTCAAACCTTTCTATCTACCTAGCTCCTATACTTTTGTTTGTTTGAACAAGTTCCTATAACTTCTATAGCTAGTGACATGTAGTATATTACTATATTCACATGAGAAGGTGCATGTTGAGCATGATGGAGAAGCAGGGCACGTGCAATACTAACTTACCATAGAATTCACATTATTATTGCTATGCTTGATTTCATATGGAAGAGTTTCAAGTATATCAGCATATATTAGAAATCAAATATTGGTGTTCTAGTAGTTTTTGCAGTTGATTCTGATCATAAAATATATACATTATGACTGGAACACTAGTGTTCTTAATATATCAGGGCATGTGGCTTCTTTTGCTTCATAAAATTGCTTACATTTGCCTGGTACACTGTAATGTTCTCTATACTATTTTCTCGCTAATGGAGGAGTTAGTTCTTCATGTGCCCCTCTTCCCCATCATGATGACAGCACCTGAAATATTATAGCATTTGGAAATGGGAAATCTGCTGAAAGCTAAGGATCTCATGGAGAAAATTTTGATTGGCTTCTATGTTTCCACACATTGAAGGTGAGTAGTATAATATTATTTTTTTCCATCTAACTTTTTTAATTATCATTATCATTATTATGTATTATGTATTATTATTATTATTATTATTCAAGATATATATAACATTATCATATCTTGTACATGATGAGATTTTGGGGGAACAATAATATTTCAAATCATATCATGAAGTCAAAAACAAATCTTGAAAATCTTTAAGGATATTTAGCGATATGAGTGGCTTTGGAAGAATGTCGGTGTGTGTTTGGAAAATATTATGGTGATAAACATAATTGGACTGAACAACTTGATTGTGTCATAATCAGAAAACACTGACATGCATGTTAAAGAGAGCAATAATAATTAATCATCCATTATAAACAATTTTTTATTTTTTATTTTTGATGAAGAATTGTCTAATAATAACTAAGTAGTACTCAGTCTTATTCCAACTCGTAGGTTTCCATTCTCTCTTTTGCCCCCATTCACTCACTCAAAGCAAAAAAATTGGTCTCAATTATTATTATTAATTTAGTGGATATATGTTGCTTTAATTTGATGTTGAAACGAAATTTGAGCCAATTGTTGCATAAATGTGATTATCACTATATGAATGAAAGAACCATATTAGTTGAGACATATCATATCAAGTTCATGCTATCATCACTTGATAGAAAAAAACGAAAAAAAGTTATTTTTTTAGGATCAGTTTTTATTATTTATTTATTTATTTTAATACTAATTCTCAATAAAAAGGAATAATATGTCATTCTCAGTGAGGCACTATCTAATCAATGACCTTCCTTGCCTCACATTCAATTGCATATGGGTTTTTTATTATTGAAAATGACCAAAGTGGTATTATGAGTCATTTGTAGCTGGTTTATTTATCCTTCTATAAAAATAAAAAAAAAAACCTTGTAATTAACTTATTTATGTTGTTAGTTGGCTGACATAGTAAAATATTTACTTAATTTGTAAGTTAAATTTATGTGTTCACTGAATAATTACCTCTGATTATTGTTTATTGATGCGAAATGGATCATATGGTGTCATGGTGATATCAATTAAACCATTCAAAAAGACCAAGATTGAGAGGGATTTTTGTCGTTTTATTTTATATATATATATGGAGAAAGATGAAAATGAAAAAAATGGAGGTGTTCCATTCCCCACTAGGAGTCATTGATGATTTCTATTTCCATTATACTATCACATAAATGCAAGCCACGTTGGTTCTAGATTTGTCAAGCTTCTGTTTGTTATTATATTGTTCATTTACCCCTTTTCTTTTCCCTCTAGTTACGATGAGAAATAAAGAAGCAACTTCCTACTTCTTTTCTTTGTTGGTATTATTAAAAACAAAAATATGTTATAGAAAATAAAAAATAAATTAAAAATATTTAAAATCCTCATATTTTATATTTTTTAATTAAAGTTTATTTTATTTTATATTTATTAATTATTGTTAGCATAATTGAATAATTTCATGTGTAATAAGTGTAATCACTACTACATACACTATTGGTCGTGATTACCAATAGAACCTCCAAAAAGCATTTCAATGACAAAAGTTACCAACAGCCCTACTGTTGGTAAATTTCAAAAACATCAATAAATATGGTAGATTTTATTTTTTTATCGAGGATTTATTTTACTGACAGTTTAACTGTCGGTAAATATACATGTAATTTTGTCGAAATATTATATTTACTGATGACATAAGTTTAATTTAATAAAATATTTATTAAATTTAATTTATTTATTAGTTATCGACGATTTGGCCATCGGTAATTTGAATAAAATAAATATGTTGTCAGTAAAATAAATGAGTGAAACTTTTCAACTTTTGTGTCTATCTATATATTACCCACAGCTAAGCCATCAATAAAATTGATTTCATGAAATGCACATTTTGCTACCGTCGCAAGTGTATTTTACTGACTGTTTAACCTTCGGTAAAAGGAGAATCATTATTTTAAATTCATACCCGGCCCTTCCATTACAAAAAATTACTAGAGTAGTGACCGATTTTAGTGATCGAAAAAATTGCTTGCTAATAGAGCCCAATTTAGTGATGGAAATAGAATTTCTAGGACCAAAAAAATATTGGTCGCTAAATCGGTCGCTATAGCAACCGAATTAGCAATCAATAAGTTTTAATACAACCAAAATAAAGTTTGTCGCTAAAATCGGTCGCTATTTTTTATTTTAGCGACCGATTTTGCAACTGATAGTGAAATAGGGTAAACAATTGTTTGGTCGCTAATTCCCTGGTCACTAAATCAGTTGCTAATTGTTAAGATAGTGACCGATTTTAGCAACCAATAAAATCGGTCACTAATAACAACCGAATTAGCAATCAATAAGTTTTAATACAACCAGAATAAAGTTGGTCACTAAAATCGGTCGCTATGTTTAATTTAGCGATCAAATTAGCAACCAAAATAAAAAAGTAATGTCTTTGGAACTTTTAGTCACAAAATCGGTTGCTATTTTTTAATTTAGCGACCGATTTTGCAACCGATAGAAAAAGAGGGTAAAAACCACTAAATTAGTCACTAAATTGATTACTAATTTAAATAAACTGATCGGTCGCTAATTTAAATAAAGTAAGATAGCTACCGAGTTACTCTCACTAACCCTAACTCACCCACACCATTCTCCTCTTCCCCAGTTACGGAGTTACCATCGTCGTCTTCTCAAATAGCGCCATTATTTTTTCACCATCACCTCCTCTGGTCGCACCGCCTCCTCTGATCGTTGCATTGCCGTCCAGATCCGCTTCCAAATCCGCTGTTGCTCATCGTCGCGTCGTTCTTTTCTCATTATTGCCTCCTCTGGTCTGGCCGGCTCCTCTGCTCACTCCTTTGTCACAGATCATCGCATCACCGTCCAGATCCGCCATTGCTTGTCATCGCGCCGTTCTTTTCTCACTGTCGCCTCCACTAGTAACTTCTCTAGCAACAACAACAATAATAGTCTTCCGGTGAATGTAACACCCTACCACATGGAGCCTTATGCTTAAGTCGTAAAGCAGAGGTGGCGAGGTATTACGACCTCTAAAAGAAAAGACTTATATAAATATAGTTGAAAAGAATTTTATAATGAGGAGCCTTGAAGAATAAGCTAAACAAAAGCGAAAACAGAAAATCATGTCACACTCATACGAATAAGCGTAAAACAGAATGGACAAGATCAAAAGAAGGCTGAAAACATAATATATATATATATATATATATATATATATATATATATATATATATATATATATATATCAAAGTTCCAAAAAAAATATATCAAGCTCCAAACTTGACCTGCGAAACTAAGGTCGGCCAGAGTACACACACACACACACACACACACACACACACACACACACACACACACAACCCAAAATAAAACTCAAACTACAAAATAAACACTTGTTTCTCCAAGTCAACCTCTAGGAGGGACAAAATACAAAATATACATGTGGAGATTCTATAAACATATATACATAGCCTAAAACAAAATATAACAGCCCAAAAGATAGTTCTTCGCTTGCAATGAAGGTCTCCAGACGCTCAACGAGGTGCCTTTTAACCTGCATCTGAAAACAACATATGTATGGAATGAGAATCAGAGGTTCTCAGCAGGGTAATAGTGCTCACATATATAATATATAAGGTCTCGGAAAAGCCAAAGGCGATCCTAGAACTCTGACACTCTGATTTAAATCTTAAAGTTTATAATTTGAAAGCCATAAACAGGGTAGGTTATCTAAGATTCTTATTTCTAATTCCTTTCTAACTTAAGCACTAATTTTCGCCTTCCTTCAATCCTCTAAAACTCCGGTGTACAGACAAGCAATACAGACAAAACAAACACAAGTAGAATACAGATACATCAGGTAGCAAGTATAGTAGGTAAGCATAGTAATCACATAGGCAAGCCCAATTAATGTACAATCAAATAAAACACACATATGCATATGATATATTCCTGCCCTATAGCTGATGATATCATCTGTCGGTTATATAGTCAATCCCGACATGTCCTGTTAGCTAAGCGTGGACAGAAACACCCTTCGCAGAGCAAGAGGGTCTGAGCTACAACCCCCTTGTTACTACCTGCTTAACCCAGAGCGAGTGGAAGAACCACTACTATCGCTACTACCCATGCGGGTGTTTAAAAGCTCAACCTGGAACAAGCGGAATAAACTACAATCCTTGCTACTGCCTAGGTATCACAAACATACATTCATTCAATCTTAATCAAATAAACTATTCTTCCCAAATTAACCAATACAAAACTTCCCAAAATTCTCATAAAATTTCGGCAATACATCCCTTAAAACTCGGACTTTGCCACCCTTCTCAGATCCCATCCAAACCACTCAATAATCCACACACACACACACACACACACACACACACACACACACACACACACACACACACACACACACACACACACATATATATATATTCAACAAATCTCCACAACCTATCCTCATCATCATTTACTATCAATATTATTTATCACATTCATTATTCATTTCAAAGCTCATCGTTATAATTCAATATCATTCATCAGTCATCAATCATTCTCATCATCATTATTCACAATCATTAATAATCAATCATCATGCATTTCAACCACCCACTCAATAATTTTCTATAGCGAGTCACTAAACATCAACCTTCCATATCATACAACTTATCATATGGTCATCTAGCCTATGTTTTCACGAAACATTATATATTATCTACGAGAAACAAAAACCATACCGTGGCCGATTCCTCCATAAGCTCAGAACTCCTCAAAAACCTCTCCTTTCACAAGCTCTAAACTTCCAAATGTCTATTCCTCAAGCTTAATCACCCGAATTTTGTTTCACACAGCCTAATTGAACTCCAAATCAACAAGAACACAATCTAATTCATACAATATCACTATAATCAACAGAGAGTTCACTAAATTGGAAATTCACCAAGAAATAGGAGTTTCTTACCTTACCCATGGCTCAAATGAACAAAACCTAATAGTTTTCTCAAGCTAACTCAAGCCTAGAACATCAAAATCACATAATCTATCAAACCCAAAATCTTAAATTGCGAAATTAGGGAGGATTGTCTAAGTAAGAAACTGCTAGATTCTTACCAGATTGATTTGTAGGTTTTGTAGAGAATTCCAAGACAAACGCGTGGTCGCTGATGGCTCGTCAATCGGAGCTCTAAATTGAAAGTTACGGATGATTGAATTTTTGGAAGGGGTTTAGGTTTTCAAGACGTGAATCTCTCTTCGAAGCATTCCTAGGAGTGAAAAATGAGGAAAGCTTGCTCGTGGCTTAGTTTATAGGTGGGCCTTGGGCCGGTTTGGGCCCGGTCTAACCGGTTTGGCCTGTTGGCCAGATTTTGAGCCAAAATTTTTAAAATTAGTGTCAAAATTTGTATTTTAATTATTTCTTCCATTCTAAACTATAAAATTTAATTTTCTAATTTTTTTGAATAATAATTAATTTATTGGCTAATTATTTATTAATTTCTCGGGGTTTTACAGTAAAACTGACATGTATATTATTATTGACTTTATACTATTTTCGTTGTTCTTTGCTTTTGGCTCTGTTCATTTCTGTCTAGTAGCAAAACTTGAGAAATTGAATCTCTGTATTTGTGTCGAGGTTTTTTATTAGAGCACCATGTTGTGATGAAGTTTTTGATTGTAGGCATTGCCTAAGGTGTGTTATTTATTTATTTATTTTATTTTTTAATTCATGATCCTTTTGTTGTTGCAGAAAATGTGGCGTATTGTTTTGTTTCTATTTTTGTTTTGTTTTCATAAAACTCTAAGGAAATTAATGTTAAGGATCTTCATGATATCCCACGCCATGAAATTAACAAGGTTTGCTATTCAATTTCATTAGAAAACTCTTTTGTTAATTAGAGATGGTTGTTATAACATGTTAATGATTATTTGGTTACATTTCAGGTCATTTGCCAATAAATCTATATAGAAAAACATTTGTTTTATGTAGAACAATGACCTGAGGTATGTGATGAGCGGATAATTTATACGCTTTTTGGCATTGTTTTTAGGTAGTTTTTAGTAAGTTCAAGCTACTTTTAGGGATGTTTTC
This sequence comes from Arachis hypogaea, assembly GCF_003086295.3. NCBI lineage: Eukaryota > Viridiplantae > Streptophyta > Magnoliopsida > Fabales > Fabaceae > Arachis > Arachis hypogaea. The sequence goes on from NC_092039.1 coordinate 105,457,559, forward strand.
ATTAGTTTTTATGTTAAATTCACATTTTTGGACTTTACTATGAGTTTGTGTGTTTTTCTGTGATTTCAGGTAATTTCTGGCTGAAATTGAGGGACTAGAGCAAAACTCTGAAAAAGGCTGACAAAAGGACTGCTGATGCTGTTGGAATCTGACCTCCCTGCACTCGAAATGGATTTTCTGGAGCTACAGAACTCCAAATGGCGCGCTCTCAATGACGTTGGAAAGTAGACATCTAGAGCTTTCCAGCAATATATAATAGTCCATACTTTATTCGGAAATTGACGACGTAACTTGGCGTTGAACGCCAAGTACATGTTGCTGTCTGGAGTTAAACGCCAGAAAAACGTCATGATCCGGAGTTGAACGCCCAAAACACGTTATAACTTGGAGTTCAACTCCAAGAGAAGCCTCAGCTCGTGGATAGATCAAGCTCAGCCCAAACATACACCAAGTGTGCCCCGGAAATGGATTTATGCATCAATTACTTACTCATGTAAACCCTAGGAGCTAGTTTATTATAAATAGAACTTTTTACTATCATATTATCATCCTGGATTGTACTTTGAATCCTGTGATCACGTTTTGGGGGCTGGCCATTCGGCCATGCCTGAACCTTTCACTTATGTATTTTCAACGGTGGAGTTTCTGCACACCATAGATTAAGGGTGTGGAGCTCTGCTGTACCTCAAGTTTCAATACAATTACTATTACTTTCTATTCAATTCTCTTTTATTCTTATTCCAAGATATACGTTGCACTTCAACTTGATGAATGTGATGATCCGTGACACTCATCATCATTCTCACCCATGAATGCGCGTGACTGACAACCACTTCCGTTCTACTTTAGGCCGGGCGCATATCTCTTAGATTCCCCAACAGGATTCTGGGATTGAATGACTGTGACGAGCTTCAAACTCCTGAAGGCTGGGCGTGATGACAAGCGCAAAAGAATCAAGGGATTCTATTCCAACCTGATTGAGAACCGACAGATGATTAGCCGTGCTGTGACAGAGCATAGGAACGTTTTCACTGAGAGGATGGGATGTAGCCATTGACAACGGTGATGCCCTACATACAGCTTGCCATGGAAAGGAGTAAGAAGGGTTGGATGAATGTAATAAAAAAGTAGAGATTCAAGAGGAGCACAGCACCTCTATACGCCTATCTGAAATTTCCACTATTGATTTACATAAGTATTTCTATCCCCTTTTATTTTCTTTTTATTATTAATTTTCGAAACCCAAAACTATTTAATCTGCCTAACTGAGATTTACAAGGTGACCATAGCTTACTTCATACCAACAATCTCTGTGGGATCGACCCTTACTCGCGTAAGGTTTATTACTTGGACGACCCAGTACACTTGCTGGTTAGATGTGCGAGGTTGTGAAGAATGTATGTAAGCCATGGTATTGTGCACCAAGTTTTTGGAGCCATTACCGGGGATTATTCGAGTTGTGTGAAAGTATAAGTCACAATTTCGTCCACCAAGTTTTTGGCGCCGTTGCCGGGGATTGTTCGAGTATGGACAACTGACAGTTCATCTTGTTGCTCAGATTAGGTAATTTTCTTTTCAAAAATCTTTTTCAAAAATTTTTCTTTTATTTTTCGTTTTTCCAAAAATATTTTCGAAAAAAAATAATAAAAATACAAAAAAAATCATAAAATCATAAAAACCAAAAATATTTTGTGTTTCTTGTTTGAGTCTTGAGTCAATTTTTAAGTTTGGTGTCAATTGCATGCTTTAAAAATTTTTTCTTGCATTTTTTTTGAAAATTCATGCATTCATGGTGTTCTTCATGATCTTCAAGATGTTCTTGACAAGTCTTCTTGTTTGATCTTGAGGTTTTCTTGTTTTGTGTTGTTTGTTGTTTTTCATATGCATTTTTCGTTTGTTAGAGTCCATGCATTAAAGATTTCTAAGTTTGGTGTCTTGCATGTTTTCTTTGCATCAAAAATTTTTCAAAATTATGTTCTTGATGTTCATCATGATCTTCAAAGTGTTCTTGGTGTTCATCTTGACATTCATAGTGTTCTTGCATGCATCTTGTGTTTTGATCCAAAATCTTTATGTTTTGGGTCATTTTTGTGTTTTTCTCTCTCATCATAAAAAAAATTCAAAAAAATAAAAAAATTATCTTTTCCTTTTTTATCTCCTAATTTTCGAAAATTTGAGTTGACTTAGTCAAAAATTTTAAAAATTAGTTGTTTCTTACAAGTCAAGTCAAAGTTTCAATTTTAAAAATCTTATCTTTTCAAAACTTTTTCAAAAATTAAATCTTTTCCTTTTTTTTATTAATTTTCGAAATTTTTTTAAAATATTTTTCAAAATCTTTTTCTTATCTTTTACATCATATTTTCGAAAATTAGCTAACAAGTAAATGTGATTGATTCAAAAATTTGATGTTTGTTACTTTCTTGTTAAAAAAGGTTCAATCTTTAAATTCTAGAATCTTATCTTTTAGTTTCTTGTTAGTTAAGTAATTAATTTTAATTTTAAAAATTAAATCTTTTTCAAAACTAATTTCAATCATATCTTTTTAAAACCACATCTTTTAAAATCATATCTTTTCAAAAAAATATCTTTTTAATCTTATCTTTTCATATCTTTTTATCTTATCTAATTATCTTATCTTTTTATCTTATCTTTTTCAAAATTTTATCTTTTTCAAAATTTGATTTCAAAATATCTTATCTAACTTATTTTCTTATCTTTTTCAAATTTGACTTTTTGGTTGTTTCTTATCTTTTTCAAAACCACCTAACTACCTTTCCCTCTCTAATTTTCGAAAATACCTCCCTCTTTTTCAAAAAATTCTTTTTAATTAACTAATTGTTTCAAGTTTTAATTTTAATTTTAATTCATCTTTAATTTTCGAAATTACTAACTCCTTTTCAAAAATATTTTCGAAAATCCCTCTCTCATCTTCTTCTATTTATTTATTTATTTACTAACACTTCTCTTCATCTCCTATCACCTCCCCTATCCTTACTCTTTATACAGACTATTCATCCCTCTCCTTCCATTATCCCCTTTCTTCTTCTACTAATAATAAGGATCCTCTTTACTATGACATAGAAGATTCCTCTTCCTTTTCTTTTCCTCTTCTCTTTCATATGAGCAGGAACAAGGAAAAAGGCATTCTTGTTGAAGCTGATCCAGAACCTGAAAGGACTCTGAAGAGGAAACTAAGAGAAACTAAATTACAACAATTCAGAGACATAGTAGAGCTCAAGGACATCAATGGTCCTTCAAGAAGGCGCCACCCTCACTAAGGTGGACTCATTCCTTGTTCTTAAATTTTTCTTCTGCTTTTCATTTTTTTTATGTTATATGTTTATCTATACTTGTGTCTTTATTACATGATCATTAGTAGTTAGTAACTATGTCTTAAAGTTATGAATAAATCCATTAATCCTTCACCTCTCTTAAATGAAAAATGTTTTAATTCAAAAGAACAAGAAGTACATGAATTTCGAATTTATCCTTGAATTTAATTTAATTATATTGATGTGGTGACAATACTTTTTGTTTTCTGAATGAATGCTTGAATAGTGCATATTTTTGATCTTGTTGTTTATGAATGTTAAAATTGTTTGCTCTGGAAAGAATGATGAACAAAGAGAAATGTTATTGATGATCTGAAAAATCATGAAATTGATTCTTGAAGCAAGAAAAAGCAGTGAAAAAGAAAGCTTGCGAAAAAAAAGTGGCGAAAAAAAATAGAAAGAAAAAGAAAAAGCAAGCAGAAAAAGCCAATAGCCCTTAAAACCAAAAGGCAAGGGTAAAAAGGATCCAAGGCTTTGAGCATCAATGGATAGGAGGGCCCAAGAAAATCAAATCCAAGCCTAAGCGGCTAAATCAAGCTGTCCCTAACCATGTGCTTGTGTCATGAAGGTCCAAGTGAAAAGCTTGAGACTGAGTGGTTAAAGTCGTGATCCAAAGCAAAAGAGTGTGCTTAAGAGCTCTGGACACCACTAACTGGGGACTCTAGCAAAGCTGAGTCACAATCTGAAAAGGTTCACCCAGTTATGTGTCTGTGGCATTTATGTATCCGGTGGTAATACTGGAAAACAAAGTGCTTAGGGCCACAGCCAAGACTCATAAGTAGCTGTGTTCAAGAATCAACATGCTTAACTAGGAAAGTCAATAACACTATCCGAAATTCTAAGTTCCTAGAGAAGCCAATCATTCTGAACTTCAAAGGAAAAAGTGAGATGCCAAAACTGTTCAGAAGCAAAAAGCTACAAGTCCCGCTCATCTAATTATAATTAATATTCATTGATATTCTGGAATTTATAGTATATTCTCTCCTTTTTATCCTAATTGATTTTCAGTTGCTTGGGGACAAGCAACAATTTAAGTTTGGTGTTGTGATGAGCAGATAATTTATACGCTTTTTGGCATTGTTTTTAGGTAGTTTTTAGTAAGTTCAAGCTACTTTTAGGGATGTTTTCATTAGTTTTTATGTTAAATTCACATTTCTGGACTTTACTATGAGTTTGTGTGTTTTTCTGTGATTTCAGGTAATTTCTGGCTGAAATTGAGGGACTTGAGCAAAACTCTGAAAAAGGCTGACAAAAGGACTGCTGATGCTGTTGGAATCTGACCTCCCTGCACTCGAAATGGATTTTCTGGAGCTACAGAATTCCAAATGGCGCGCTCTCAACGACGTTGGAAAGTAGACATTCAGAGCTTTCCAGAAATATATAATAGTCCATACTTTATTCGGAAATTGACGATCTAACTTGGCGTTGAACGCCAAGTACATGCTGCTGTCTGGAGTTAAACGCCAGAAAAACGTCATGATCCGGAGTTGAACGCCCAAAACACGTTATAACTTGGAGTTCAACTCCAAGAGAAGCCTCAGCTCGTGGATAGATCAAGCTCAGCCCAAACATACACCAAGTGGGCCCCGGAAGTGAATTTATGCATCAATTACTTACTCATGTAAACCCTAGGAGCTAGTTTATTATAAATAGAACTTTTTACTATCATATTATCATCCTGGATTGTATTTTGAATCCTGTGATCACGTTTTGGGGGCTGGCCATTCGGCCATGCCTGAACCTTTCACTTATGTATTTTCAACGGTGGAGTTTCTGCACACCATAGATTAAGGGTGTGGAGCTCTGCTGTACCTCAAGTTTCAATACAATTACTATTACTTTCTATTCAATTCTCTTTTATTCTTATTCCAAGATATACGTTGCACTTCAACTTGATGAATGTGATGATCCGTGACACTCATCATCATTCTCACCCATGAATGCGCGTGACTGACAACCACTTCCGTTCTACCTTAGGCCGGGCGCATATCTCTTAGATTCCCCAACAGAATCTTTGTGGTATAAGCTAGATAGATGGCGGCATTCATGAGGATCCGGAAAGTCTAAACCTTGTCTGTGGTATTCCGAGTAGGATTCTGGGATTGAATGACTGTGACGAGCTTCAAACTTCTGAAGGCTGGGCGTGATGACAAGCGCAAAAGAATCAAGGGATTCTATTCCAACCTGATTGAGAACCGACAGATGATTAGCCGTGCTGTGACAGAGCATAGGAACGTTTTCACTGAGAGGATGGGATGTAGCCATTGACAACGGTGATGCCCTACATACAGCTTGCCATGGAAAGGAGTAAGAAGGGTTGGATGAATGTAATAAAAAAGTAGAGATTCAAGAGGAGCACAGCACCTCCATACGCCTATCTGAAATTTCCACTATTGATTTACATAAGTATTTCTATCCCCTTTTATTTTCTTTTTATTATTAATTTTTGAAACCCAAAACTATTTAATCTGCCTAACTGAGATTTACAAGGTGACCATAGCTTGCTTCATACCAACAATCTCTGTGGGATCGACCCTTACTCGCGTAAGGTTTATTACTTGGACGACCCAGTACACTTGCTGGTTAGATGTGCGAGGTTGTGAAGAATGTATGTAAGCCATGGTATTGTGCATCAAGTTTTTGGAGCCATTACCGGGGATTATTCGAGTTGTGTGAAAGTATAAGTCACAATTTCGTCCACCAGTAAGCATCTTTATTCTTCAATGTTCAGATGAGTTCAGCTTGATTAATTTTAGCTTGATTCTGAGTTAGTTTTATAGTTGGATCCACTCCAAAACGGGAATTGTTCATGACCTAGATTAGTTTTATGTCTCAAATTAACTAATTAATGCATTTTATAGTGTTTTCTTAATTGATGCTCTGCTTCTGATTATTGCACATGTTGAGTTTGTCATAGGAAGCTAATGAAAACTTGGATGAAGTGGTGGCTCTCACTAGAGACCTTCAAACTGAGTTCAAGTATAGTGTTGGGTGTTTTTTTTTATTGAGGACAACTTAGCTTTAGCTTCGAAGATTTCTGGGGTTGAGTCTCTATATTAGTTTTAGTTTATTTCTTATCTACCATTAACTGTACCAGAGACAATTTTTACATGTTACTTTTCTATTTCTCAAGAATGCTTTGATTCATATAGCGTTTACTCCAACTTCAATTATCTATTACTTCATCAACTACCATAAAATGTGAATTCTGATGTTAAAATAGCTGACTTCTGGGGAAAATTATTGCCCTCAATCAAATCATAAGCTTCAATTTCATTGTGATTTGTGAATAAAATTTTTGAAACTTTCCCGGTTAGAAGGACTTACTTTTTGTGTTGCAGATAACTGATGGATCCTTGGAGGAATCGAGGGAAGCACTTGCAATATTTGAAAGTGATGGTTTGTTACATTACCATCATTTTCTATTTATGAATCTCGGATTCCAAATATGGATAATTTTGTTGTATTTTGTGTGTCATAGGATGACTGTTCTGCACAGTCGGTGTGCATTCGACACGTTGCAAGGTTGCTTTTCTCTATGAAAGCTCTTCTTTGGAGAAGTAGTTTAGATTGAAGTATATATAACCATCATTAGTGTATTGGTTCAGGAATTCGAGGAGAGTGGAGATCCAAAAAATCATTTCTAGGCTCTTGTGTCGTTAGCTAAAGAGGGAATTCAAAAAGGAAAGGTATTCTTAAGTTTAATTGATTATTTCTAAATGCTAACTTGCGTGGCTTTGAATCTTAAGTGACTTATTCAATAGGTAGCTGGTATTTAGTATTTAAGGTAAAATAGTAGTTGCCTCATTTCTAATAAATGCTAGTCCCAAAATGTTTTCATCTTGTATGTTGTTATTTTATATGGTGGCTGAAATTTTTCTCTAGTTCAAAAAGTAAAAAAAAAATCCTGCACAAGTAACCATTTAGAAATAATAGTTATATTCTGCTTTCTCTTCTTTATATGGTAGGTCATGGCAGTTGGAGAATGTGGGTTAGACTATGACAAACTTCATTTTTGCCCTGCAGAGATTCAAAAGAAGTATGCATTTGCAAGATATCCATTCTTAAAACATGTCACATTAGATCTCTTTTTCCCCTCTTCTTGTAATTGTTTCCCTGATATTTTTGATTATGTGAATTTTTTGTTTTATTTTTTTGACTGAAAGCAAGGTATTTTGAAAAGCAGTTTGAATTAGCACATATCACAAAATTACCTATGTTTTTACACATGCGAGCAGCTGCTGCAGACTTTTGTGAAATGGTTGAGAAAAATAAGTACAGGTGCGGTTGTTAGACCTCATATTTTGAAATTATTAATATTTATATAGGGCTGCTTTAATATCTGCTTTGTTTGGTTTATGAGTTTATCTGGTTTGAGAAATTAGTTCTAAGGATTAGAAAATGTTGTTACCATCCTTGCTATGTTGTTTCTGCTTTGGAAATTACATAGGGTGTGGTTGCTTGGAGATACTTATGGTTCATTCTTTTACTTATATGTCAGGTTCACTGCCGGAGTTGCACATTCTTTTACTGGTAGAACGGATGATTGCAATAAGCTTCTTTCCTTTGATAACATGTACCTAGGTGATCCATAGTTGAGCTTTATTACACTTTTAACCATTTGAAGTCACCTAGACCTAGGTATGTCTAATTTAAATGTTACCTACCTGTAAATATAACCACAACTAATTTTTCGGTGCTGATTACAAGCTCTTCGGGGTAAAAATGATATATGTACTTTGGGAAAGTTGTGCTTTCTCATAACTTTTTATCTAAAAAGTAGAAAATATGAACGTCGTGTTTCCTTCTTGCTCTTGGTTTGATTCAATATCTATTTCTTTTGTTTGGCACTCTAACAAGCATAAATGGGTGCTCTCTCAAGACAACTGAGAACCTTGATGTTGTGAGGGATATTTCTATTGAGAAAATGATGATTGAGCCAGCCAAGGAGGCATGGAAGAGGGTCAACCTTAATTTTCTCAAGGGTTTTTTTCACTTTATGTAAATGAAAATTTTTTTCTTTGCTTGTTTTTTGTATACATCGGGGTCATTGGCTATAAAGCCATCTATGTACATTTGGATTGTGAATCATAAATTTGATGTACTTATGAATTTTGTCTCTTTTAATTTCTATATTTCGATATAGATGTTGTGAATATTTTTGGTATTTATTTGAAAAATTGATCTATGTTTGATTCTTTTTATATTTTGTTGAAATATAATTATTTATAAAAAGCAAGTTTTTTTTAATAGTGGTAAATGTGAAATTAGTAAAAAATCTATAATTAGGAAATCAGTAACAATGATCGATTTAGCTACCGATTTTAAATTTTTAGATCAGACATCAGCGACCGATTTAGCAACCGATTTTATCGGCGATCAAAAAGTTGGTCGCTATTTAGCGACCAATTTTCTCAACAACCAATTTAGTGACCAAAAAAGTGGTCGCCATTTAGTGACCGATTTTATTAGCGACCGATATCGTTTGGTACTAGTTTAGTAGCATTGGTTGAAAATTGGTCGCTAACGGTTAGCGACCGAAGTTGGTTGCTAAATCGGCCGCTACTCCAGTAATTTCTTGTAGTGTTCTCTCTTTCTCCTCTCATTTCAGAATCTCATATATATATATATATACCCACATCTTCTCTCTTCAATTTTCTCTCCTTGGAGTTTTGATCAACATTCCATCACCGCCATTGTGACTGTGGTGAGTTCTTCTTAAATTTAACCGGTTTAGTTTTTTTTATTAGTTGAGTTTTTCTATTTGTTTTTTAATGTCCCTATTTATTGATACTTTGAGTTTTGAACTCTGATCTAAATGTGATTTTTTTCAGATTCTTGGTGTCTTTAAGGATGTTGTCGCTGCCACTACTACAACTGTGGGGATTGTTCAATTATTTTTGCAATTTTTGCAGAGCCAATAGCTTAATTTTCCCAATTAATTCGGTAAATATTATTTTTTCCTATTATTTTATTAATGCTAATTATAATATTACCTGCAGTTTCTTCGTCGATATTATTAATTTAATTTTACTGACGGTCGAATCATCGGTCAAATTAGATCGGATTTTTTCCACGAGCCATTTATACATACTTTTACCAACGGTTAGGCTATTGGTAAAATTAATAATGATGGTTTTGCCATTGGCACCATCAGTAATATCAAAATGTGTTGTAGTGAATAATTATGGATATTATATATACATAAAATTATTGATGTAAATTAAATAAGATAATTTTGAGTTAAAAAACACCTAAGAGAGGAGACAACCTCCTACTTCCCACCCCACGAGGTCACAACTTGAAATTTCTCTCCATCTCCATTTTTCGCTAGAAAATATCGTCCCACGGGTCTCTACAAGGATTAATTATGTTAATAAAACATGTATTAATTCTACCATAATAAGATACGATGAATTTAATATTCTTCAATTGTATCATATTATAAAAACAACAAATGTCAAATTTTTACATCACTACAAGAAATAGTGTAATTATCGACGCCAAAAATCTACGGTCAAGTTTTTCATCGATATTTTTCGACGGCTTGCCGTCGATAAAATAAAAAAGAGATGATTTGAAATAAAATATTAAAATCGATGGCGATGTCATCTATTTTTTGGCAACCTTCTAACCCCTTACTACTATCGTCACATTAACAACGAAACAGTAGTTGAATTTTTTTTCTTTTAAAATCGACAGACTGGTCGTCGATAAATTTAGACGATAGAGATTTCTTCTGTAGATTAAATGGACAGTGTAGATTTATTATATAAAATAGACGGCTAAAGTGTTGATTTTTATTTTAACTAAAATTGATGAAATAGCCATTGATTTTTATCCAAAAGAACATCACTCTCGCGTTTACTTCCCGCGTCCCTTGTTTCACTCATTTTCCCAAAATTTAACCCCAATCCTTTAGACAATCAGGGTTCAGGTGAGGCTTCTTCTCCTCCAACGCCTGAGAGTAGACACCAGAGATGGAGTCACGGTCACGGAGAGAGGCAAAGAGCAGAGCTTCCTCCTCCTCCGCCGAGCCCGCCACCGCGCCATCCTTCTTCTTCTCCTTCTCCTCCTCCTCTGAGCCCGCCGTCGCGCCATCCTCTTCATGTAAGTTCCTCTCTCTCTCTCTCTCTCTCTCTCTCTCTCTCTCTCTCTCTCTCTCTCTCTCTCTCTCTCTCTCTCTCTCTCATTGTTATTTGTGAATCTGCATGTAAGTTCTTCTTCTTCCACAGATTCGTCGTTGCAACATCTTTGCCGATCACTATCACTATGAGCCTGTAGCTAGAGCACGTCGCCGTGGCAGCTTCTTGTAAATTCCTCTCTGTCTCTCTCTGATTATTATATTTATTTTTACAATTTTTCTATCTACTATTTTCATCATGAAATTCTGAATTTGCGTTTGTTAAACCTAATTAGCATAATCAATCGATCGCATTACTTCAGCTCAACTAGTTTGTTAAACCTAATTGCGTTTGTTTATTTTGCTTTTGTTAATGTAGAATCTAGCTTGGAAAAACTAAATTATATTTTGAAATTTAAATCCTTTTCAATACTGACTTACCAGACTGAGTTGCACTGCAATATTGATGAAATAGTTAATTAAAACAATTATTAGACAGAGGAGAAAACAGTGAAGTAAAAGGTTCTTTTAGTTGATCAATTTGCATGATAATAATTATATAAAAGTAGGGTAAGAATCCGCAGAGAAGGTTGTAGGTAATTAATTGCATATTAGTATATATATAATGTAATGATGATAATAATATTTTGTTTTACAGCGCAGCCACGGTGGCTAAAAGTCATAGATTACACTAGAATTAAATATGCATATTATATATATAATAGTATGAAGTATGAAGTTCATAGAAAGGCAGAAGAAAGTCTTGAAAATAATTAGTATAAAAATATTTGTGCATGTCAGGTAATACTCACCCTAATTATCATAATTTGATTTTAGAACACTGAACAAACTGGTCCGACTTTGGTGCCCCTGCCCTATATTTGCAAAAACATAGGTGATTTCTGAATCCTTTTAAGTTGGTTGCACACTTACCATTCACTTATTAATTATTATCCTTTTAATATTTCAGGAGTTAAAAACATGTTTAATGTACATTCTCTAATAGAGAGTTTGCACTTAATGATTTTTCAGATTTAAGAGGGATTGCAATAGGCAACTTTTCATAGCAGTTCACAAGTAGGCATAATCTGCCATCCAATGGATGCAGTGGAATCACCACCTACATATTTTATGACCCACAATTTCACAAGTCCATATCAGGAGATTGTTGATGCATATGGGTGAGCCTTATATTTTGTGTTTCTGTGAATAGTTTAATCTCTTAATTATTGTTTGGAGTGCTTTCTATTGCATTATTTGTCCATATACTTCAGTCAATAGATGGTAAATATATGATTAGTATATTAGAGTATCATAATTAGGGAATAAAATCAGAAAAATATCAAAAAAGATTAGAAAAAAATTAATGTAATTTATTAGGATATTATTCCATAACAAGTGTACTCTTAGCGTACTCTTGGTCTATATATTGATAAGCACCTTATAATCACAAATGAGAAATATGAATAATAAAAATAATACATTTTTTAAATAATTCTTCGTTTCTTTCCTAAACTCTTTATATCATGATAACTTTTTTTTATAGGAAGTAAGTGAGTCATTTGCATATGAAAGAGTGAGTTATTTTAGAGTACTATTTCCACCCTCCAATGTAGAAAGGGAATCATTTGAACTCAAATCCTATACAGTTTAATACTATCTAACACTCCCTACATCTAGTCTTTTTTCCAAGATAGTTCCCACGCAAATCATGATCAAATTTGATCTTGTGGCTTCTAGTTCCACTTTGGAATTAGCTATTGCCTTTTCTAATTCAACCTTCAATGCCTTGTTGGCCAGCTTCATATTAGCTCGAAGTATATCCATCTGACGTTTCAGATCTTTCTGAAACTCCCTTGGGCACTTTTATCTGTCACCCGGTTTAACGACAGGGAAACTCCTCTCTCTTCAAGCCGGCTATTTATAGCTACACAATCTATGTAGATTAAGCGTCCGGTTGACCTTACCACTCTAGATAATCGTCCTGCCATTATCGATAATCTTATTATTGAGGGAGAGTATTAGAATATCATAATTATTAGGGAACAAAATCAGAAAAATATCAAAGAGGATTAGAAAAAAATTAATGTAATTTATTAGGATATTATTCCATAATGAGTGTACTCTTTGCGTACTTTTGGTCTATATATTGATAAGAACCTTGACAGATAAAAAATATGAATAATAAAAATAATACTTTTCTAAATAATTCTTCGTTTCTTTCTTAAACTCTTTGTAGCATGGTAACATAGTATATGTAGAATTTTAGAAAGATAATTTAGGATGACATGATCTTGCCTGGTTTTTGTAAGTTCTAACCTCAACATGTATAGCTATTTCTTTTTGATTGTTAAACTTGCACTAAGATGTCATTGAGTTTGTAAATTCGTGATAAAATGTTTCATAGAAAGTTTCTTACTTGTCCATGGAAAACCATTTGACTAAATAGAAAATTAGAGAAGGATAACAAAGCTTTGTATACTGGGAAGAATAGGGAAAAAGACTGAAGTTTTGATTTTCAACCTGGGTGCATAAATCTTTATGGATAGAAAAATTGGGCGAGTTGTCCCTTTCCCACCTCTTTCTAAACTTGTTTGTTAATCTCAACCTGTATAAGAGAATGTAAAACTTCTTTAGAAGTTATGAATCATGATACAATTCCTTGGTATTGTTTGAGCTTTTTGACTCTGCATTGTTATTCTAGGAATATATAGTGCCTTGAGAAAACTTTTTTCCAGTACATTAGCTATTACTTCTCTGTTTATAATTAATGAAGACTTGCAAGATTCCTGATTAGCCCTTCAACTTGGCAGTGTTGCGAGATACCAAGAAGCAAATCCTGCTGTTTACACAACTATTATATTCCCCTTCCTATTTGCTATGATGTTTGGGGATTAGGGTCCTGAAATTTGCCTGTTGCTCGGAGCATTGATTTTTATAGCGTGTGAAAGCAAGCTCAGTACCCAGGTAATTTTGTTTTAGCTATTTTATAAAACCAATTAGAAACTTAATGATTATGCCAAATATATGTAATGGCCTGTGACCTATATAGTTGATGAATGGATAATCTTATTATTGAGATGTGCCAATTTAATTTTTCTTCCTTTTCGTTGTTGGTGCTAAAAAAATGATGCTGTCTAAGCATTTTATTGTTAGATGTGGCGTGTCCTGTGTTTAACATTATTTTGCTCATAAATACAGCACTGTTTTGGAACTACAATTTTTTTTTCTTTAGTATTTTGTAGACTTTGTACCAGAAAAACCTGATTATTTTGTGTTAGAAAAATATTTGAAAATTTTTAAGTGTTTTATTGAAAAAAATCTATTGTAGTACGTAGAAGTTTAGAGGGATAAAGCATGTCCTTTTACTTTTGGTGTACTTGGCATGGCAATTAATTACCTAATACTCTAATAGTTCTATTTATTTTCTGCAGAAGCTTTGAAGTTTTATGGAGATGCTATTTGGTGGACGCTATGTACTTCTTTTGATGTCACTATTCTCAATCTATTATGGATTAATCTACAATGAATTCTTTTCTGTTCCATTTCACATATTTGGTGAGTCAGCTTACAGATGCCGAGATAATACATGCAGATATGTTTTTGTTTCTTACCTCTAACTTTGATGCACTTCAATGTCTTGTTTTCTTTTTTTTTTTGTTTTTTAATTTTATTTTTTTATGTTGAGTTAAGAAATTAACTAAATTAATTAGTGATGACAAACATTATTTTTTGCAAAATAAATAATTAGTGTTGATAAATTAATTAATGAGTATATGTTGCTAATTATTTATTATTATGTTGCAGGCCTTAATTAAGTTGCAGCAGCCCAACATCAAACAAAAGATATCAGCTAATGGGCTGAATAGTAAGTGAAAAAATAAAGACAAGCCCAAGTCATTCATCTCAAGCAAAATTCATCAAAGAAGCAAAGCAAGGCACCAACGGGCTGTAGTAGAGAAGAACCCGATCCAAGTCCGAAATTGATTTTCAATTTTCCACCATCTTGCCTTACCAGAAGCAACGTTCCTCTCCTCTCTAATCAAGTTACATCAAGGCTTCAGAAAAGTAAGAAAGAGAAAGAGAAAAAGCTTCCTCCCTAAGCTAGTAACCAAAGAAGCAAGAGAGAGAAAATTTAAGCTTGAAGCACAGAAAGCTAAAACAGAAAATCCAAACTAAATCAAGTTTTGGTTAAAGGTAATCCATCTCATCTTGCATGCATCAGATCATCTTCTCTTCTTCCCGACTCTCTGCTCTATCCGAAAATGGCATTCAAGGGAAAGTTGTTCTCTGTCCTATTCTGCTTCACATTTACGATCACAAGTGATACTTGGGGACCAAGTAGTTTTGTCAATGGCTAAGATCAAGTTGACCATGAGAAGATTTTTATGGTTGATGTTTTATAGCTTTTGGCCAAGTTGAGGAAGTCAGAAGAAAAGTTTCTACTCTGAGGATTAAAGAGGAAAAGTGAACATGTGGGTTGGTGAAGCTCAAGGCTCAAGGTGTTGACCTTGGGAGAATATCCCAGCAACATGCAAGGAGAATAAAAGAAGATTTCTTGCTCATTCAGAACCAAGGAGAGAAAACCAGGGTTTGTGAGTTGTGTTCTATAAAGTTCCTCTACTTGGATAATGCTCTCTTTCAAAGGAGCATTCGGCCAACACTGAAGAACTATGTCTGAGGTTTACAAATCTGGTTTTGCACATAGCAAAGAGGCTGCTGATGAAGTCAATCTCCTTCATGTTTTACCGATTGTAATGTACTTTTCTATGTTTATCTTTCTGTAATTTCTGTGAGAAAAGGCATTGTGAGAAAACTCAAGTAAAAGTCATGAGTGAAAAAAGGTTGAGTGAAACACTTGAGGGAAAAGCCTAAAGTTATTTTCTGATTTCTTTAGGTTGATTAAGTGTCTTGTATCTTGTACCTGTTTGGTATCCCTTTCTTAGTTGGGTTAGCACTAAGAATGAATAGTTAGGTGTTAGCATAGCCAATGTCAAGTTAGGTTAGAACTTGAGAGTGAAATTGGTGTATGTAATACTATTAACTATAGTGAAATTCTTCCATAGTTGTGGAGGAGACTGGATGTAGGTTGTATAGCACAAGGCAACCGAACCAGGATACATGCTGGTGTTAGCTTTTCTCTTCTTTGCTGAGTTCTGTTTTCTGATATTCATGAGACAAAAATAAATTGTCTCATAAATTTTCCGTTGCTGTGTTCAAACAGAACCTGAATTGAAAGTTTGTTTAAAAGGGCATTAACTACAACTAAAAGGAAGGCATAGATTCAACCCCCTTTCTCTAAGCCTACCACAACCTTCATTTTATTATCTTGATAATATAACACCCTAATTGTTTGTCATAATTTCTCCTCATAGTTTTAAGTTCCATTGTACATTCAATGTTTATTACTTAGAATTTTATTTCTATATTTAAAAGTTTGTTTGCACTAATTATTTATTATTTTTTAAATAAAAAAATAATTAAAAAATATAGCTATTAAAATCGACGGTAGAGCTGTTTCTTTTTGTCAGTATTTAAATAATTAAATCGACAGCAGCCATGTCGATTTTATTGAATCAAATATCGACAGAAACGGCGTCGATTTTATATAATAATATCGACAGCAATGTTGTCGATTTTATAGAATCAAATATCGACAAAAATGGCGTCGATTTTATATAATAATATCGACGGCAACGTTGTCGATTTTAGCAAGAGGATAAAATTCTTAAACTCATATTATAGACGAAAATAATGTCAATTTTATTAAATTATTATCGACGGCTAGACAAGCCGTCGATTTTATTCGAATTTTTAAAAATCGGCAAGCTTAATAATGATCAGTACTGCCGTTCATTTTGCCGTCGATTTTTAAAATTTTAACGATGTTTCTTGTAGTGCATCTTAAATAAAGTATACAATATAATTTTAAAAACAAAAGAATATTGTAGATGCTAAATATGCTTTCTAATCTTCAGGCATTAGTATGTTTATCATAAAAAAAAGGTTGTGGCTACCATTTAGACTTTGTTCCGTGATAACCACACACACACAGTATCCTTTCATTCTGCTGTATCTATAGGTACACACATGCATGTGCACACACGTCCACACATGAACACATACAAGGTGCACACACATACGCATATAGTATGCTCTCAATTTGATGCATCTACACACAGAACACGCGCACACACACAACGCATCCATGCACTATATATACCCACATACTCACACAGAGTATCCTCTCAATATGTTGTATCTACACACACATAAAGTATCCTCTCAATCTACTATATCTACACACACACGTTGACACATGAATGAACAGACGTACGCGCACGCACACACACTTTTTTAGTGACACATTTTAGTGCCTCTAATCTCAAGATAGATGGAGATATGGAGTCAATTGCCAAAAATGTGAGCTCTCCAAAGTGATCATGGGGTCATGTACTCATGTTATATATGGAGTCTGAATTTAGAGTTTTATAAAATTGTAAAACTTGGACCCTTGTTGAGGAACTTCTATGAGCTACTATTGTTGGATGTAAATGAAACTTTCCTTAAACAAAATCAACAAAAAGACATCTTATGTTATAATGCAAACTTAGTTATCGATGGTTTTCATTAACGAAAAGGAGTTGACTTAACTATCAAAATTATTCTCACCATTACTCTATCAAAATGCTGGCAGCTTCATTTCAACTTTGATAATGTCTTTCTAATTGGCAAAATACATGGAAAATTCGTTATGGAGTAACCTCATGGATTCTCTCATACGAATAAGTCCCAGATTCTCTCATACAAATAAGTCCCTTATGTGCAGCTTGAATAAAGCTGCATGGTCTTAACCAAGCTTCAAGGGCCTAGTGTCTTACCCTCTCCTTTTCTTTAAGCATTTGGTTTATATTGTATTAAGTTAAATCCATTTTTGTTCGCTAAGAAAACTAAAATTACTTTCTTACTTGTTTATGTAGATGATATTTTAATTACGAGTTATGATTCAAACAAGATAAGTTTCTTTATTTAAATGATCAATAATATTTGGGAAATAATAAAAAATAGTCTAAATAGTTTAAAATTGTTTTATTTAATATTAATTAATTATTGTTAAAATAATTATATAATTACAAATATTATTTGTATAAAATTATAAATATTATATTATACAAAATAATTTTAGATTTATCTTTCTAACATTACTGTTAAACGATGAACTTCATATTCTCTCTTAAAAGACCTTGGAAGATTTAATTACTTCCTTGATTTGGAGGTTACTTATCTTGGTGACCAAAGTATCTTACTCGCACAAACTAAATATGTTACCGAATTATTAACCAAGACTAATATGTCACACTCTGATCCTATCCCAACACCTTTGGTAACTACTACAAAATATATACTAATGACTCATTAGAACAATATGAGAATTCTACACAATTCAACATATTTAGGTCCACTTCATCAATATCATACTTTAACTAGACCTGAGCTGATTTTTTTCTATGAATAAGGTTTGTTAATTCATGCATCAACCAACTCTGTTACAGATAATTAAATCAAGAACATTTAAGAATAGTACAAATATAACATATTAGAATATTGAAAAAATTTGAAATCAATTTGAATTGGAATTAAAAATCAAGTTGCACTATAAATTAAAAGGTAGTAGAAACTACAAGAATGCAAGTTGTTTTTCTAGTGGAGGACAACATAACATTCATGAAAAATGAAGAATTATGAATTGGAAGTTTCAAGTTGATGACTAAAGAATTTGAAATAAAATTGAACAAGGAATTAGACTAGTCAAAGTTTCTACTTGTTTTTTAAATTATTACAACTAGTGCTTAGTTGTTATAAGAATTATTATTTTATTATAAAGGTTTGCCTTTATAAAGACTTCATATGTATGTTGTTAATTATCTCTCCATGAATCAAAATGCTTAGTGTTTGTTATTCTCCCTTATATTCTTTTGATTGTTGGAAAGTTTGAGTGATGAGAAATATGGTAGTTTCATTTATGTGAGTGAGTAATTCTGGGACCAATATAGTATGGGTATTACACTTACATTTGGTATTAGAGCTGGTTAATCTAATACCTGGTGTTTGAGAGTTTGTGCCTGGTTTATCAGGCCTGTCAACCGAGGAAGAGGTCGAGGCAATTTTTTTCAAGAAAGAACCAATTTTAATTAACTGCTTTCATTGTGAAAAGTATGGATACAAAGCAGCAAATTACAAATTCAAAATGACGAATAATAATCAAGCACACGTTCTAGAAAATCAACATAAAAATACTGATGATAATTCGAGTACTCAGACTTTATTTTTTACAAGTAATTTATGTGCTGAAGATGAAAATATATGGTACTTGGATAATGCTTGTAGTAATTATATATCTGATAGAAAGGAGTTATTTTTTTTATTAGATGATTCAGTTAAACTATTATTGAAGTTTGGTAATAGTACAAAGATCCCTATTGAAGGAAAATGGCACACACCAACTAGATTGAAGGATGCTTCTCTGAGTTATATTTATGATGTTTTTTATACTCTTGAACTTGATTATAATTTACTGAGTATGGGACAATTATCTGAGAAGGGACATAAGCTGATAACTTATCGTGGATATTGCACTATATTTGACAACAATGGAAGGTTCATAGATAAAGCAAAGATGACTTCAAATAGAATGTTTTCATTAAAAATTCAACATGTTAATCCCTCTTGCTCGAGTTCTATGATACTTGATTATAACTGGTTGTGGCACATGCAGTTTGGGCATTTTCATTTTTCTGGTCTAAACTACTGTCAAGAAAATGACTTGTTTCTGTCTACTACGGGTCCATATTCCCAAGTGTTTTGTGAGATTTGTCAACTAAAAAAGAAGTACAGAGATTCATTCTCTATAGAAAATGCATAGAGAGCCAGAAGATTACTTGAAATTGTGCATTCAGATCTCTATTATGTAGAAATTTCAAGCAACGATGGTAGCAGGTACTTTATCACTTTTATTGATGATTTTAGTAGATATACATGGATATACTTTCTGAAGCAGAAATCAAAAGCATGTGATGTCTTTAAGACATTGAAGGCATTTGTTAAAAAACAAAGTGACTGTAAAATAAAAAATCCTCAGAACAGACACAGGAACAAAATATCTTGCATGTTCAGAATACTTTAAGTAACACGGAATTCAATACCAACTATCAACTATATATACTCCTCAACAAAATGGAGTTGCTGAAAGAAAGAATAGAACCATCATGAATATAGTCAGATGCATGCTCAGGTCAAAACAAATGCCTAAAGAGTTTTTGACAGAAGCAGTCGCAACAGCAGTTCATATTTTAACAGGTGTCCAACAAAAAGTGTTCATGATAAAACTCCAGAGAAAGTTTGGAGTGGAAAGCGGCCTTCCATTCATCATTTTAGAGTCTTTAGGTGTATCGCTTATGCCCACGTACCAACTCAATTAAGGAAGAAGTTAGATGAAAAAAGAGAGAAGTGTATCTTTATCGACTATAGCACATACTCAAAAGAATACAAGCTTTACAATATAGAAACAAAGAAAGTAATCATCAGTAGAGACATGACGTTTGATGAGAAAGGCATGTGGGACTGGAACATAAATACAGAAAAGCAGTTGATTGTAATTTAAAATACATGTGATGATGAAGAAGAAAGACAACTGGACACAACCGAACAACCAGAATCATCTAGAAGACCTCAAAGAGAGCGGAAACTACCTGCTAGATTAGCAGGTTATGAAGTTAGTAATGACAACAATCTGTCTGATGAAGAAATCATAAATTTTGCTCTATTTTAGATTGTGAGCCGTTAAACTTTGAAGAAGCCTCTAGAGACAATAATTGGAAGAAAGCAATGGATGAGGAGATTCATGCCATTGAGAAAAATGACACATGGGAGCTGACAGATTTACCTACAAATAAGAAGCCGATTGGAGTAAAGTGAGTTTACAAAACTAAGTACAAACCCAACGGTGAAGTTGATCGTTTCAAAGCAAGATTAGTTTCTAAGGGATACAAACAAAAGTCAGGTATCGATTATTTTGAAGCATTTGCTCCTGTTGCTAGATTAGACACTATTTATATGATTATTTCACTCTCGGCTCAAAATAAGTGGAAGATACATCAAATGGATGTTAAGTCTGCATTTCTAAATGGCATTTTAGAAGAAGTGTACGTTGAGCAACCTGCAGGATATGAAGTTTTTGGAGAAGAAGATAAAGTTTACAAGTTAAAGAAAGCTTTGTACGGGTTAAAGCAAGCACCAAGAGCGTGGTACAATAAGATTGATTCTTATTTCACTCAGAATGGTTTCAAAAGATGTCCATTTGAGCATACGCTTTATAACAAGTTTGTTGAACCTGGAGATATCATGATCATGTGTCTTTATGTTGACGATTTAATCTTTACTAGCAACGATTCGAAGATAATTGCAGAATTTAAGGAGGCTATGATAAATCACTTTGAAATGACAGATATGGGATTGATGTCTTATTTCCTTCGCATCGAAGTTCTTCAAAAAGATGATGGAATTTTTATTTCTCATAGGAAATATGTAAATGATATTTTGAAGAAATTTCAGATGGAACATTCAAAGCCAGTTTCTACTCTAGTTGAAGAGAAGTTCAAGTTGCAGAGAGAAGATAAAGGAAGAGCAGTAAATCCTACATATTACAAAAACTTGATTGGAAGTCTGAGGTACTTAACTGCAACCAGACCAGATATTGTGTTTGGAGTTAGTTTGCTTAGCAGATTTATGGAGGAGTCTTGTACCAACTATTTGCAAGCAGCAAAACGAATTCTTCGATATATCATAGGTACTTTAAATAATGGTATTTATTATGAAAATACTAATGAAGTGAATCTTGTCGGTTACACTGATAGTGATTGGGCTGGAGATATAGAAACAAGAAAAAGTACTTCGGGATTTGCATTTCATCTTGGTTCTGGTGCAATTTCATGGTCATCAAAGAAACAACTAGTAGTAACACTCTCTACAGCAGAAGCAGAATATATAGCAGCAGCAAGTTGTTCAACGCAAGCAGTTTGGCTAAGAAGAATTCTTGAGGAATTGAATGAGAAACAAAGCACTCTAACAACAATATTTTGCGATAACAAGTCAACTATTGCACTTTACAAAAATTCAGTATTGCATGGAAGATCGTAGCATATTGATATTCGAGTTCATAAAATCAGAGAGTTGGTAAATGAAAAAAAAAGGTTGTAATCGAGTACTGTCCAACTGAAGAACAAGTTGCAAATATATTTACAAAGCCATTGAAGACCGTGTTATTTTACGAGTTGGAGAAGATGCTTGGAATGATAAATTCTACAAGTTTGATTTAAGAGAGGCAATATTAGATAATTAAATCAAGAACATTCAAGAATAGTATAAAGACAACATATTAGAACATTGAAAAAATTTAAAATCAAATTGAATTGAAATTAAAAACCAAGTTGTACCATAAATTAAAAGGTGGTAGAAACTACAAAAATGCAAGTTATTTTTTTAGTGGAAGACAACACAACATTCATGAAGAAAGAAGAATCAGGAATTGAAAATTTCAAGTTGATGACTAAAGAATTTGAAGTAAAATTGAACAAAAAATTTGACTAGTCAAAATTTCTACTTATTTCTTGAATTATTACAATTAGTACTTAGTTGTTATAAGAATTATTATCTTATTATAAAGATTTCTCTATATAAAGGCTTCATATGTTTGTTGTTAATTATCTCTCCATAAATCAAAATACTTAGTGTTTGTTTCAAAAAATTTTCCTTATATTCTTATGATTTGTTAAAAAGTTTGAGTGACGAAAAATATAGAGTGAGTAATATTAAGACCATTATTATGTGAGGATTATACTTACAAACTCTCAATCATCGAAAAACTGTCAAATACATGTTAACTTTAATCTAATTGCATTTTTAGATATCGATTGAGGATTGGATCTTGATAACAGACGCTCCATGACCGGCAATTGTGTATTTCTAAGGCAGAACTTTGTGGCATGGAAGTGCAATTATAAATAACAAGCTATGATTGATCAAGTACAAAAGCTGAATTCAGAGCACTTGTGGCAGCCTAAGCAGAAATTACTTGGTTTCAAAATCTGTTGAAGGAACTTCAAACCTCACCACTATTCCTCCTGCCTTCTACTGCGTTAATCGAAGTGCTTATCTGTTGGCTGCCAACGTAGTCCTCCATAACAAAAGATCAAAACTGTTTCGAACTTGATATACTCTTTGTTAGAGATAAAGTTATTTAACAACTTTACATCAATCATGTTCCAGCTCAAACAGAATGCTAATATTCTGACAAAGCCCTTATCGTAACTGAATTATCCCATTATTAGATATACCATTTTTACCGAGAATCGCAAATGGTTGCTATAACTGGTATATCAATTACAAGTAGTTATTTTTAATCTCTCCAAGTGTAATAAATACATAAGAGGAGTGCTGGGTAAATAATGATCATACACAATTAATGAAAAAAATATTATTCGCTTGTGAATCAAACAATCATCACTTTTAGGCAATTTTAACTTTATTCAAACACAAATATAGTCTTAGCAACACTATTTTATAGAGTTCTAATATTATATCATAAAATATTTAAAAAGAAAACTTCAATGACTAGACATAAATGCATATAAACTTGGGTATATATCTAACATAAGTTAAAATAAAGAAAAGACAACTCAATTTAGTATTGATCTAAAAGTGAGTTAAATCAATTTATCAACTAGTTTGAGTTCAACTTATTAATAGCTCAATAAATTCAATTTATAAAGTTATGAGTCAAGATTGAACATAAATTTGAGCTCATGTATTAATGAGCCGAGCTTATATATAATATACAATAACAAAATATAATTTACATACATAATTTTTATACCTAATAATAATAAAAGATATAAATTATAATTAATAGATAAATAATATAATTAATATTTTTTATGTATAAATTATAATTTATTTATATAAAAATTATAAATTATATTTTTATTATTTAAATCAATTTATAAATTCAAACTAATTCGTAAATTTTTTGAGCTAAATTTAAAATTTACAAATATATTTAATTATTAATAAATCGAATAGTAAATCAAACTTTATTTTCGTGAGTTAAATTTACGCTTGGTCTAAGTCAATTAAACTCTTACTTCTAACCTTACATAGGATACAATATTATCTATGTTTACTTTTAGAATGTCGGATCAAGAATAATAATTATTCGCTTATGCTAAGTGTTTACTTAGGTAGTGACGTGTGGTATGATGCTTTTTCACGGTCGAACTCTATATTACATTTTCCGATTGATTTGGTTAGAAACGGAAGAACATTGTGTGTAATATACTTTGATGACACAACTTGATATGTTTTTTTTAGATGCTAATTTTTTAATTTTAATTAATAAATCTGATCCTTAAATTTGTCAAAATATAAAATTGCTAAAAAAAATCTGACTCTCAGTTCAGATTTTATGAAGACAAATTTTAAAATATAGTAGAACACAAAATAAAAGCTAAGGTCTGATTTGTATTAAAATTTACTGATTAAATTTGTGTAACCATTATTGTTAGATTTGTTGATATCTAACTTTATATCATAGTAAAATGCATCAAGTCTCAATAATACTGGAAAACACTATTGTTAGTCTAATATTAAAATTAAAAAGTGACATTTTTCTTCATAATATTTATGTATTTCTGTACTTTTATTCGTAAATTATGATAGTTTGAGCCAAGGTTAAATGTATCAGAGAGAGATTTTGTTTTTTCCTCTTAATAAATTCATAAATTAATATTTTTTAAATAAAAGGTCAAACATGCCATTATTATTCTTGTTTTCCCTAAGAAAAATTTAT
This sequence comes from Arachis hypogaea, assembly GCF_003086295.3. NCBI lineage: Eukaryota > Viridiplantae > Streptophyta > Magnoliopsida > Fabales > Fabaceae > Arachis > Arachis hypogaea. Next base: position 105,481,917 of record NC_092039.1, read on the forward strand.
ATTAAGTTAAGCATGCCAAGCCATTCGTCTTCGGGCAATAATTATTGAAAGTGATGTTTTCGTAAGATACAGGAGGCTAAAACAAGAATGCATCCAAAAAAACAGCACATATTAATGGCATAAGAATAAAATTTATTCTTCTAATAATTCATTAAATAAGTAAAATTTTATATATATTTTGAAATTAAAAAAATTAAAAATTCCAAAATTTTCTTTAATTAAATATTTGAAGAATACTTAAACAATTTCAACCACTTTTATATTGTAGTTAAGTTCTTGTCTGTGTGTATATATATATATATATATATATATATATATATATATATACTAACCTTAAGTTTTTATATATAATACACAGATATTGATATAGACGTAAAATAGGATACAAAACATGTAAATACATAAATTTTAAAATCTTATAATATATAGGAACATGAGATATATATAAAATATAAATTATTTTTTAAATAAATTATAATGATATTTTGATATTTTTTATATTAAAATATAAATTAATTTTTTTACTATTTTTAATATCTTTTTATTAAATAAAATATTTAAAATATTTTTTATTTTAATAAATAATAATATATATTATTCATACACCGGCCAAAGACATAGTTAGACCCAAAAAAAATAAAGGCTCACACAAGAGATCATGCCTCCTCTACACCAGACACGGTGGCGGCAGTTCCATAGAACAAGTAAACAGTTATCCACCATTAAAAGTGAAACTACTCTAAAAGGTGATTATCTTTTCTACTATAAATATACTGACACACTCATGTATATTCAGAACCCAATCTATTAAAAAACTTGTTTTAAATCCGTGCTAACTGAAGTATCGGAGTCCCTTATTGCAGGTACCACCCCACCTCCTCACAAGGAACTCGGACCACAGTACCTCGGCATTAGCAGAAACCAGGCGCTGCTCTAAAAGAAGTCTGGACCTCACATTCAAACCCAAAAGCAACCCCGTTTCGGGTAACTCCCAGAACATTAGTGTTGTTGTCGGGGACCTGGAAGTTTATACCCAATCATGGCGGACAATCAGTTCAAGGACGGTCACACAGTGTCTGAGTCAGAACCAGAACCTCACAACGATGACTGAGCACTCATGATACCTACACGACATAAAAGAACGAGTGGCCCCCACGGAGAGGGTACATCGGAAAATTCTCCACCACAGTGAATCCATTCGAAAGTTCATCCACCCGAGGATGAGAGCCCCCTCATCCAACAGAGATCATGGGACTTGTATACGGGCACTATGGTTGATTAGAGCAACTTGAACAGGATATTAAGTGACAAAGAGAGGCGAAAAGAGATTTGTAAAAAGAGGTACGACGATGAAGATAACTGAAAGAAAAGCTCTCAAAACTAGAGGCCGACCTTCGAAGTTGGAGTAGTCGGAGAGGATCTGTTCATTAAAGAGAATGTCTGAGCTCAAAAGGAAGAACTGGACCTCCTCCCAGAAATCCGAGAACGCACTTGGATAAAAGAGAAATCACTAAAATAGAGAATGGCCTTAAGGTACAAAAAGAAGGTCATCAAACGAAGCTTTGACACAAACAACCTTGTACTAATTTGAAATGACATCGGAATACAAAAATCGGGCGATGAAAAACTGGCTGCGAATTGGAAAGGACCTTACAAGATCATTGAAGTTTTAGGAAAGGGTTATTACAAAGTCTCTGACCTAAAAGGGAATAAGTTTCCAAGGTCGTGGCACACATGTAACCTAAAGAGGCACTACAATTAGAAAGCGCATATTGTTCCCTAGTGTATTATTTTTCCGATTTCATGGTTTTTTTTTCCCGAGAAAAGGTTTTTCTGAAGGGGTTTTAACGAGGCACCATAGCAAGGTCTAAGAGTAACAAAAACTCTTAATAGCAACAAAACTTATGTAAATAATTTTTTATTAATGATAATTCGTCTTCTCATAAAGTTTTTCATTTCAAATGCACTAATTTAAGCTCGAAAAACTACGAAAATCATTTCCCGACCTACATGGTTGGCAAGATGAAACGACGAGGTACACATTAGTATAAGACGTTATATAAACATATCAGTCCGACCTCATTCAAAATATAAGAGTACAAAAGGGGTGGATCTAAAATGAATCACAAAAGTAACTTGTTAACACCGACTACTTAAAGTCGGAATAAAACTAAGGAAAGTACATAGTCTCAATCTTATGCAAAGATTAATAAGGACCGACTTACTTCAACCATCATCTTTAGCAACTTAACAAAATTATCATTAAAAGCTATTAAGTGACTTCGGTTTTAAGTCACAAAAAGCTAAAGAAACAACGCCAAGCAACGTTAAAGTAACATTCATCCATACTAAGAAAGAGAGGAAAAGTTTTTTAAGAATAACAAAACAAAAAGGAAATTGTTCCAAACTACAAATATTACAAAGCTAGATTTCATAAAAACCCATAATCCGAGTGATGAGCGGATAATTTATACGCTTTTTGGCATTGTTTTTAGAAAGTTTTTAGTAAGTTTGAGCTACTTTTAGGGATGTTTTCATTAGTTTTTATGTTAAATTCACATTTCTGGACTTTACTATGAGTTTGTGTGTTTTTCTGTGATTTCAGGTAAATTCTGGCTGAAATTGAGGGACTTGAGCAAAACTCTGAAAAAGGCTGACAAAAGGACTGCTGATGCTGTTGGAATCTGACCTCCCTGCACTCGAAATAAATTTTCTGGAGCTACAGAACTCCAATTGGCGCGCTCTCAACGACGTTGGAAAGTACACATTCAGAGCTTTCCAGCAATATATAATAGTCCATACTTTATTCGGAAATTGATGACGTAACTTGGCGTTGAACGCCAAGTACATGCTGTTGTCTGGAGTTAAACGCCAGAAAAACGTCATGATCCGGAGTTGAACGCCCAAAACACGTTATAACTTGGAGTTCAACTCCAAGAGAAGCCTCAGCTCGTGGATAGATCAAGCTCAACCCAAACATACACCAAGTGGGCCCCGGAAGTGGATTTATGCATCAATTACTTACTCATGTAAACCCTAGGAGCTAGTTTATTATAAATAGAACTTTTTACTATCATATTATCATCCTGGATTGTATTTTGAATCCTGTGATCACGTTTTGGGGGCTGGCCATTCAGCCATGCCTGAACCTTTCACTTATGTATTTTCAACGGTGGAGTTTCTGCACACCATAGATTAAGGGTGTGGAGCTCTGCTGTACCTCAAGTTTCAATACAATTACTATTACTTTCTATTCAATTCTCTTTTATTCTTATTCCAAGATATACGTTGCACTTCAACTTGATGAATGTGATGATCCGTGACACTCATCATCATTCTCACCCATGAACGCGCGTGACTGACAACCACTTCCGTTCTACCTTAGGCCGGGCGCATATCTCTTAGATTCCCCAACAGAATCTTCGTGGTATAAGCTAGATAGATGGCGGCATTCATGAGGATCCGGAAAGTCTAAACCTTGTCTGTGGTATTCCGAGTAGGATTCTGGGATTGAATGACTGTGACGAGCTTCAAACTCCTGAAGGCTGGGCGTGATGACAAGCGCAAAAGAATTAAGGGATTCTATTCCAACCTGATTGAGAACCGACAGATGATTAGCCGTGCTGTGACAGAGCATAGGAACGTTTTCACTGAGAGGATGGGATGTAGCCATTGACAACGGTGATGCCCTACATACAGCTTGCCATGGAAAGGAGTAAGAAGGATAGGATGAATGTAATAAGAAAGTAGAGATTCAAGAAGAGCACAACATCTCCATACGCCTATCTGAAATTTCCACTATTGATTTACATAAGTATCTCTATCCATTTTATTTTCTGTTTATTTTTATTAATCATATTTGATTTTCTAAATTCCATAATTTTATCCTCCTGACTGGGATTTACAAGATGACCATAGCTTGCTTCATACCAACAATCTCTGTGGGATCGACCCTTACTCACGTAAGGTATTACTTGGACGACCCAGTACACTTGCTGGTTAGTTGAACGGAGTTGTGTCCACACATAAGTGCCATAATAAGGATTCCATACAACAACAAAGAATACTACATTGATGTGATCACAATTTCGTCCACCAAGTTTTTGGCGCCGTTGCCGGGGATTGTTCGAGTATGGACAACTGACGGTTCATCTTGTTGCTCAGATTAGGTAATTTTCTTTTCAAAAATCTTTTTCAAAAATTTTTCTTTTATTTTTCGTTTTTCCAAAAATATTTTCGAAAAAAATAATAATAAAAATACAAAAAAAAAATCATAAAATCATAAAAATCAAAAATATTTTGTGTTTCTTGTTTGAGTCTTGTGTTAATTTTTAAGTTTGGTGTCAATTGCATGCTTTTAAAATTTTTCTTGCATTTTTTTCGAAAATCTCATGCATTCATAGTGTTCTTCATGATCTTCAAGATGTTCTTGATAAGTCCTCTTGTTTGATCTTGATGTTTTCTTGTTTTGTGTTGGTTGTTGTTTTTCATGTGCATCTTTGCATTCATATTTTCCAAGCATTAAAAATTTCTAAGTTTAGTGTCTTGCATGTTTTCTTTGCATCAAAAATTTTTCAAAATTATGTTCTTGATGTTCATCATGATCTTCAAAGTGTTCTTGGTGTTCATCTTGACATTCATAGCATTCTTGCATGCATCTTGTGTCTTGATCCAAAATTTTCATGTTTTGGGTCATTTTTGTGTTTTTCTTTAAAAATTCAAAAAATCAAAAATATATCTTTTCCTTATTTCCCTCCAAATTTTCGAAATTTTGGGTTGACTTGGTCAAAAATTTTTAAAATTAGTTGTTTCTTACAAGTCAAGTCAAAATTTCAATTTTAAAAATCTTATCTTTTCAAAATCTTTTTCAAAAATTATATCTTTTTCAATTTTTTTCTATTTTCGAAAATTTCAAAAATCTTTTTCAAAATATTTTCAAAATCTTTTTCTTATCTTTATATCAAATTTTCGAAAATTAGCTAACAAGTAATGTGATTGATTCAAAAATTTGAAGTTTGTTACTTTCTTGTTAAGAAAGGTTCAATCTTTAAGTTCTAGAATCTTATCTTGTAGTTTCTTGTTAGTTAAGTAATTTTAAAAAATTAAATCTTTTTCAAAATATCTTTTTCTTAAAAATCTTATCTTTTTATCTTATCTTTTTCAAAAAATTTATCTTTTTCAAAATTTGATTTCAAAATATCTTATCTAACCTCCTATCTTCTTATCTTTTTAAATTTTAATTTCAAAATCTTTTTCAATCAACTAACTAACTTTTTGTTTGTTTCTTATCTTTTTCAAAACCAACTAACTTCCTATCCATCTCTAATTTTCAAAAATACTTCTCTCTTTTTCAAAAATTCTTTTTAATTGTTTTAAATTTTAATTTTAATCTTATCTTATCTCTAATTTTCGAAAATTACTAACCCCTTTTTCAATTTTATTTTCAAAATTCTCCCTCTCCTTTCTTATTCTATTTAATTAATTAATTACTAACACTTCTCTTCACCTCTCTTCATCTAAGAATCCAAACTTCTTATATCCCTTGTATTTGGATTCTTTCCCCCCTTTCTCTGTCTACTAACAGAAAGGAATCTCTATACTGTGACATAGATGATTCCTCTTTCTTTTCTTGTTTTCTTCTCTTTCATATGAGCAGGAACAGGGAAAAAGGCACTCTTGTTGAAATTGATCCAGAACCTGAAAGGACTCTGAAGAGAAAATTAAGAGAAGCTAAATTACAACAATCCAGAAATAACCTTTCAGAAATTTTCGAACAAGAGAAGGAGATGGCAGCTGAAAATAATAATAATAATGCAAGGAGAATGCTTGGTGACTTCACAAAGCCAACGTCCAAGTTTGATGGAAGAAGCATCTCCATTCCTGCCATTGGAGCCAATAACTTTGAGCTGAAACCTCAGCTAGTTGCCTTAATGCAACAAAACTGCAAGTTTTATGGGCTTCCATCTGAAGATCCTTATCAGTTTTTAACTGAGTTCTTGCAGATCTGTGAGACTGTAAAGACAAATGGAGTTGATCCTGAAGTCTACAGACTCATGCTTTTCCCTTTTGCTGTAAGAGACAGAGCTAGAATATGGTTGGATTCACAACCTAAGGATAGCCTGGACTCTTGGGATAAGCTGGTCACTGCCTTCTTAGATAAATTCTTTCCTCCTCAAAAGCTGAGCAAGCTGAGAGTGGATGTTCAAACCTTCAAACAAAAAGATGGTGAATCCCTCTATGAAGCTTGGGAAAGATACAAGCAGCTGACCAAAAGATGTCCATCTGACATGTTTTCAGAATGGACCCTATTAGATATATTCTATTATGGTCTCTCTGAATTTTCAAAAATGTCATTGGACCATTCTGCAGGTGGATCTATTCACCTGAAGAAAACGCCTGAAGAGGCTCAAGAACTCATTGACATGGTGGCAAACAACCAATTCATGTATACCTCTGAGAGGAATTCCGTGAATAATGGGATACCTCAGAAGAAAGGAGTTCTTGAAATTGATGCTCTGAATGCCATATTGGCTCAGAATAAAGTGTTGACTCAACAGGTCAACATGATCTCTCAAAATTTGAATGGATTGCAACATGCATCCAACAGTACTAGAGAGGCAGCTTCTGAAGAAGCTTATGATCCTAAGAACCCTGCCATGGCAGAGGTTAATTACATGGGTGAACCATATGGAAACACCTATAATCCATCATGGAGAAATCATCCAAATTTCTCCTGGAAGGATCAACAAAAGCCTCAACAAGGCTTTAACAATGGTGGACGCAATAGGCTGAGCAATAGCAAGCCATATCCATCATCTTCTCAGCAACAGACAGAGAATTCTGAACAAAACACTTCTAATTTAGCCAATATAGTCTCTGATCTGTCAAAGGCCACTTTCAGTTTCATGAATGAAACAAGATCCTCCATTAGAAATTTGGAGGCACAAGTGGGCCAGCTGAGTAAGAAAGTCATTGAAACTCCTCTCAGTATTCTCCCAAGTAATACAGAAGAGAATCCAAAAGGAGAGTGCAAGGCCATTGATTTAGTCAATATGGCCGAATGCACAAGGGAGGAGGAGGACAAAAATCCTAATGAGGAAGACCTCCTGGGACGTCCCTCAAGCAAGAGGGAGTTTCCTATTAAGGATCCAAAGGAATCTGAGGCTCATATAGAGACCATAGAGATTCCATTAAATCTCCTTCTGCCATTCATGAGCTCTGAAGACTATTCATCCTCTGAAGAGGATGAAGATGTGACTGGAGAGCAAATTGCTCAATACTTAGGAGCTATCATGAAGCTGAATGCCAAGTTGTTTGGTAATGAGACTTGGAAAAGTGAACCTCCCTTGCTCATTAGTGAACTAGATACTTGGATTCAGAAAACTCTACCTCAAAAGAAACAAGATCCTGGCAAGTTCCTAATACCTTGTACCATAGGCACCATGAGCTTTGAAAAAGCTCTATGTGATCTAGGGTCAGGGATAAATCTTATGCCACTCTCTGTAATAGAGAAGCTAGGGATCATTGAGGTACAACCTGCCTTGTTTTCATTACAATTGGCAGATAAGTCATTGAGACAAGCTTATGGAATAGTAGAGGACGTGTTAGTAAAGGTTGAAGGCCTTTACATCCCTGCTGATTTCATAATCTTAGACACTAGGAAGGAAGAAGATGATTGCATCATCTTTGGAAGACCTTTCCTAGCCACAGCAGAAGCTGTGATAGATGTCAACAGAGGTGAGTTAGTCCTTCAATTGAATGGGGACTACCTTGTGTTTAAGGCACATGGCCATCCCTCTGTGACAAAAGAGAGTAAGCATGAAGAGCTTCTCTCAGTTCAGAGTCAAGAAGAGCCCACACAGTCAAACTCTAAGTTTGGTGTTGTGAGGCCACAACCAAACTCTAAGTTTGGTGTTAAGACCCCATGTCCAAACTCTAAGTTTGGTGTTGAGACTACACTAACATTGACCTGATCACCTTGTGGCTCCATGAGAGCCACTGTCAAGCTATTGACATTAAAGAAGCGCTTGTTGGGAGGCAACCCAATTTTAATTATCTAATTTTTATTTTATTGTTATTTTGTGTTTTATTAGGTACATGATCATGAGGAGTCACGAAAAAAATCATAAAAATTAAAAACAGAGTCAAAAACAGAAGAAAAATATTTTTCACCCTGGAGGACGCACAGGCTGGCGTTCAACGCCAGTAAGATGCATCTGGCCGGCGTTCAACGCCAGAACAGAGCACCATTCTAGCGCTGAACGCCAGAAACAAGCAACATTCTGGCGCTAAACGTCAGGAATGTGCCCAGAGAAGAAAAGCTGGCGCTGAACGCCAGTAACAAGCATGAAACTGGCGTTCAACGCCAGAAACATGCTTTACATGGGCGTTGAACGCCCAGAACGTGCACCAATGGGTGTTTAAACGCCAGAATGGTGTGCAAAGGCATTTTACATGCCTATTTGGTGCAGGGATGGAATTCCTTGACACCTCAGGATCCTATGGACCCCACAGGATTACCTCAGGATCTGTGGACCCCACAGGATCCCCACCTACCATATTCCCTAATTACACTCTCCTAATCCTAATCACACTTTCCTACTCCCCATGTCACACTTCCCAACACTCCTCACCAATCACCTCAATTCCTCTTCCCAATTGCCCCATTCACCACTCAAAAAATTCAAATTCAATTTCCCACCCATTCCCACCCAAAATGGCCGAACATACACCCTCCCCTCTCCCTATAAATACCCTTCCATTCTCCTTCATTTTCACACAACACAAACCCCTCTTCTCCCACTTAGCCGAACCTACCTCTCTCCCTCTCTACCATATTTCTTCTTCTTCTTCTCTTCTTTCTTCTCTTGCTCGAGGGCGAGCAATATTTTAAGTTTGGTGTGGTAAAAGCATAAGCGTTTTGTTTTTCCATTACCATCAATGGCACCAAAGGCCGGAATATCCTCTAGAAAAGGAAAAGGGAAGACAAAAGCTTCCACCTCCGAGTCATGGGAGATGGAAAGATTCATCTCTAAGAGCCATCAAGACCACTTCTATGATGTTGTGGCAAAGAAGAAGGTGATCCCCGAGGTCCCTTTCAAGCTCAAAAAGAATGAGTATCCGGAGATCCGACATGAGATCCAAAGAAGAGGTTGGGAAGTCCTAACCAACCCCATGCAACAAGTCGGAATCCTAATGGTTCAAGAGTTCTATGCCAATGCATGGATCACTAGGAACCATGATCAAAGTATGAACCCGAATCCAAAGAATTATCTCACAATGGTTCGGGGGAAATACTTAGATTTTAGTCCGGAAAATGTGAGGTTGGCGTTTCACTTGCCCATGATGCAAGGAGATGAACGCCCCTACACTAGAAGGGTCAACTTTAATCAAAGGTTGGACCAAGTCCTAATGGACATATGTGTGGAAGGAGCCCAATGGAGAATAGACTCCAAAGGCAAGCCAGTTCAACTAAGAAGACTGGATCTCAAGCCTGTGGCTAGAGGATGGTTGGAGTTCATCCAACGCTCCATCATTCCTACTAGCAACCGATCTGAAGTTACTGTGGATCGGGCCATCATGATTCACAGCATCATGATTGGAGAGGAAGTAGAAGTTCATGAGGTCATCTCCAATGAACTCTACAAAATAGCCGACAAGCCCTCACCCATGGCACGGCTAGCCTTCCCTCACCTTATTTGCCATCTGTGTTACTCAGCCAGAGTTATCATAGAAGGAGATATCCCATTGAAGAGGATAAGCCTATCACCAAGAAGAGGATGGAGCAAGCAAGAGAGACCATGCACGGTTCTCAAGAGATGCATGAGGAAGCTCATCATCAAGAAATCCCTGAGATGCCTCAAGGGATGCACTTTCCTCCCAACAACTATTGGGAGCAACTCAACACCTCCTTAGAAGATTTGAGCCACAATGTGGAACAATTAAAGGTGGAACATCATGAGCACTCCATCATTCTCCAAGAAATAAGAGAAGATCAAAGAGCAATGAGGGAGGAGCAACAAAGGCAAGGAAGGGACATAGAAGAGCTTAAAGACATTGTTGGTCCTTCAAGAAGAAGACGCCACTAAAGGTGGATTCATTCCTTGTTCTTTATTTCTTTTTGTTTACGGTTTTTAATGTTGTGTTTATCTATGTTTTGTGTCTCTACTTCATGATCATTAATATGTAACCATGCCTTAAAGCTATGAATAAATTCCATTAATCCTTCACCTCTCTTAAATGAAAAATGTTTTAATTCAAAAGAACAAGAAATACATAAATTTCGAATTTATCATTGAATTTAGTTTAATTATATTGATGTAGTGACAACACTTTTTGTTTTCTGAATGAATGATTGAACAGTGCATATGTCTTTTGATATTGTTGTTTATGAGTGTTAAAATTGTTGGCTCTTGAAAGAATGATGAACAAAGAGAAATGTTATTGATGATCTGAAAAATCATGAAATTGATTCTTGAAGCAAGAAAAAGCAGTGAAAAAGCAAAAGCTTGTGAAAAAAAAAGTGGCAAAAAAAAAATAGAAAGAAAAAGAAAAAAGCAAGCAGAAAAAGCCAATAGCCCTTAAAACCAAAAGGCAAGGGTAAAAAGGATCCAAGGCTTTGAGCATCAATGGATAGGAGGGCCCAAGGAAATAAAATCCAGGCCTAAGCGGCTAAACCAAGCTGTCCCTAACCATGTGCTTGTGTCATGAAGGTCCAAGTGAAAAGCTTGAGACTGAGTGGTTAAAGTCGTGATCCAAAGCAAAAGAGTGTGCTTAAGAGCTCTGGACACCTCTAACTGGGGACTCTAGCAAAGCTGAGTCACAATCTGAAAAGGTTCACCCAGTTATGTGTCTGTGGCATTTATGTATCCGGTGGTAATACTGGAAAACAAAGTGCTTAGGGCCACGGCCAAGACTCATAAGTAGCTGTGTTCAAGAATCAACATGCTTAACTAGGAAAGTCAATAACACTATCCGAAATTCTAAGTTCCTAGAGAAGCCAATCATTCTGAACTTCAAAGGAAAAAGTGAGATGCCAAAACTGTTCAGAAGCAAAAAGCTACAAGTCCTGCTCATCTAATTATAATTAATATTCATTGATATTCTGAAATTTATAGTATATTCTCTTCTTTTTATCCTAATTGATTTTCAGTTGCTTGGGGATAAGCAACAATTTAAGTTTGGTGTTGTGATGAGCGGATAATTTATACGCTTTTTGGCATTGTTTTTAGATAGTTTTTAGTAAGTTTGAGCTACTTTTAGGGATGTTTTCATTAGTTTTTATGTTAAATTCACATTTCTGGACTTTACTATGAGTTTGTGTGTTTTTCTATGATTTCAGGTAAATTCTGGCTGAAATTGAGGGACTTGAGCAAAACTCTGAAAAAGGCTGACAAAAGGACTGCTGATGCTGTTGGAATCTGACCTCCCTGCACTCGAAATAAAGTTTCTGGAGCTACAGAACTCCAATTGGCGCGCTCTCAACGACGTTGGAAAGTACACATCCAGAGCTTTCCATCAATATATAATAGTCCATACTTTATTCGGAAATTGATGACGTAACTTGGCGTTGAACGCCAAGTACATGCTGCTGTCTGGAGTTAAACGCCAGAAAAACGTCATGATCCGGAGTTGAACGCCCAAAACACGTTATAACTTGGAGTTCAACTCCAAGAGAAGCCTCAGCTCGTGGATAGATCAAGCTCAGCCCAAACATACACCAAGTGGGCCCCGGAAGTGGATTTATGCATCAATTACTTACTCATGTAAACCCTAGGAGCTAGTTTATTATAAATAGAACTTTTTACTATCATATTATCATCCTGGATTGTATTTTGAATCCTGTGATCACGTTTTGGAGGCTGGCCATTCGGCCATGCCTGAACCTTTCACTTATGTATTTTCAACGGTGGAGTTTCTGCACACCATAGATTAAGGGTGTGGAGCTCTGCTGTACCTCAAGTTTCAATACAATTACTATTACTTTCTATTCAATTCTCTTTTATTCTTATTCCAAGATATACGTTGCACTTCAACTTGATGAATGTGATGATCCGTGACACTCATCATCATTCTCACCCATGAACGCGCGTGACTGACAACCACTTCCGTTCTACCTTAGGCCGGGCGCATATCTCTTAGATTCCCCAACAGAATCTTCGTGGTATAAGCTAGATAGATGGTGGCATTCATAAGGATCCGGAAAGTCTAAACCTTGTCTGTGGTATTCCGAGTAGGATTCTGGGATTGAATGACTGTGACGAGCTTCAAACTCCTGAAGGCTGGGCGTGATGACAAGCGCAAAAGAATCAAGGGATTCTATTCCAACCTGATTGAGAACCGACAGATGATTAGCCGTGCTGTGACAGAGCATAGGAACGTTTTCACTGAGAGGATGGGATGTAGCCGTTGACAACGGTGATGCCCTACATACAGCTTGCCATGGAAAGGAGTAAGAAGGATAGGATGAATGTAATAAGAAAGTAGAGATTCAAGAGGAGCACAACATCTCCATACGCCTATCTGAAATTTCCACTATTGATTTACATAAGTATCTCTATCCATTTTATTTTCTGTTTATTTTTATTAATCATATTTGATTTTCTAAATTCCATAATTTTATCCTCCTGACTGGGATTTACAAGATGACCATAGCTTGCTTCATACCAACAATCTCTGTGGGATCGACCCTTACTCACGTAAGGTATTACTTGGATGACCCAGTACACTTGCTGGTTAGTTGAACGGAGTTGTGTCCACACATAAGTGCCATAATAAGGATTCCATACAACAACAAAGAATACTACATTGATGTGATCACAATTTCGTCCACCACCGAGCCATCCAAGTACTTAGAAATTAAAAAGCTAAAGAAGATGGATGTGTTCAACTGAAGTCATGTCTTCGGGTTGCGCGGAAGAGGTCGAAAGAATTTTCGACTGAGAAGGAGTAGGCTTGTCGTCCACCCGAGGAGCCCCCTCAGCTCGGACTTCAAAAGCCTTTAGGTCGGGCATAAGGATGTCCTCCTCATCATCAGGTGCAGGGACTATCTTCCCATTCACTACAACATTGTCAGAGCTAATGAGGGAGAGGTCCACCTCAGGAGCTATAACTCGGAACTAGGCCTTCAAATTAAGGAGCCTAGTTTTTCCATGGACTTGACGACCTTGTCCACCAAATCAAGTTTTTCCCTAAAGACCCTAGTGTAACTCTCTTCAGCCTTCTTTTTTAAGCCCTCTGCCATAGCTAAGACAGCCTCAGATTGTTTTACCCTCTCCCGAGCCTTGCCAAGGTCAGAAATAAGTGACTCCTTCTTGCCCTCCAACTCCTTTTTTGATTCCCTTAAAAATGCCACTTCAGCTTGTAGATCAGTCAAAGTACATTGAGTGGCGCCAAGGGGAGTCTTCTCTAATTCTCTCAACAAAGTTGCACACACCCCAACTGTCTAAATTCTACCTCAGGCAAGCACTTGAAGACTACTTTTTACGGAAATATTATCCAGGCTAATAAATCTATTTGGAAGGATGTGTTTCTCGCACCAAGGTAGTGCATCAAAACCTTGCTCATAAATGCCCACTAATTCTATAGTCTTACGTTTTTTAAGGTTCGGCTCGAGATTGGGAAGTGGAAGAGGAATTATTTGCTTCCCTGAGCTAGAAGGGGGGAGTTAGGTCAATAATAATTCTTACCGAGGTTGAGGCACCTGAGTCCAATTTAGAAGGAGAGGAGAGGTCGCCAGATTCACTAACCTCTTTTAGCTGTATGTTTCGAGCAACAACATTTTTTCTGGCAGTCTGAAGAGTTTTCTTAGCAGCCGACTTGGGAGCCATCTTTTCTGCACGACATTAAAGTCAAGTCATATTAGCCACAAAAACAAATCAACAAAAATATATCTACAAAAGTACAAAAGAAGGCTACCTAGTTCAGACTGAAGTTGGCTTAAATTTCTTAAGGATTTCTTGGTATCCAGATAAGGAGCTCGGCCCCAACACTCTTGGAAAAAACCGACTACGCTCTTCTCAACTTCATCTAAGTCATCCAAATTATACTTAACTATTACAGGATATTCTTCCCAAAATAAAGGAAAAAAGGGCTCATCTCCCTCAGCCAGGAAGAAAGGTCGGACACCATCAACAGAATAAATCTTAAAAAAGTAATTTTTAAAGTCATAGAAAGAATCATCAAAAGTGACAAAAACCTTCCTCCCCTAAACAGCTCAGAAAGAGATCTGGTCCTATTTCTTGGAGCTGAAAGGTTTAATGAGGACAAAAAGATAAAAAAAAACCTTAAGAGAAGGAAAGACATCAAGTTTCCGACAAAGAAGTTGATATATTTTTAAGAAACCCTAAGAATTAGGATGAAGTTGGAAAGAGACAACATTACAGCCCTTAAAGACCTCGGATTCAAAATCGAAAAATGGAAGGCTAACTTCTAATTTTGTGAAAAAGCAATCATACACGTAGATGAAATGATGCTCTGACTTATCAAGTCGGGGAAAACAAACCCTCTGCTCAGGGTCGACAACCACAATTTCGTATCTTCTTTCATCCTCCCGATTCAAACATAACCTATGATGCCTATGAAAGGTTTCAGCATACTCATTATTAATAATAGGGATGGGAGTAAGAACAGATATATCTACCCAAGTCAGGTCGGACGGGACTTTAGAAGACATGTTGTGAATTACTGGACAAGACATAAAAGCTATACCTATAATACAACAAACAAAGGGAAATCATCACAAAAAATTGGAAATAATTCAGATAAAGCAAAGTATCTACAAAATCATAAGAAGTCGGGTCATCATCAACCACACCAACAAAGGTATCGTTCTTGCAAAATCTCATAAACACAGCAACCACCACCACATTATCAGATACAGAAATGATGCCATCTTTAACAGATAAAGTGGCACTATTTAGGAGCACATGGCACAAAAACCCCACTCAGATTCGCAGTGGTGATAACAAGTTCAAAACTAAGAAAGAGGCAAAATTTCAAAACTAGCAACATTTCAAAACCACCATTCTTTCTAGACAAACACTGATTCATTACCAAATCATAAAGGAGAAAGATTACTACCCAGAATGCTGAAATAAATAAAAGAAGCTCAAAAAGGTTAAAAAAACCAACCTTGAAGAGAATGCGAAGTAGGAATGGTGCACAACAATAACAAGACACGAATGTTCCACTCAAAAGCTACATGTAAAGCCTTCTATGCCTCAAGATAGAGAAAATAATGAAGGAAAAACGGTTGTAGAAAAAGAAGTTGAAGAAAAAGAAGAAATAAGCGCAAACGTTTTAGAAGAAAGGCAAAAAAGAAAAAAGAGAAATGAGTTTTTTGCCACGCTTCAAAAGTGTAGCCATAAAGAACAACAGACACGCTTTTAAAACGTGCCAATAGAGTTACATTACAGTGACATTTTTAAAATCCTGTCGCCATACTTTTTATTGCTACGATTCAAAAGTGTGGTTTAAAGGGATCAATCATCACGCTTTTAAAGCGTGACTATCTTTTGTTTTCGTCACTTTTTAAAAACGTACCCATTTCCTATCCTATATATATATATATGTTCAGAAACCCTAATTTCCTAACCTTTTGCTGTCACTCCCTCTCCTCTCACTCTTCTCATCTCTTTCCTCAACTCACAGCAAAACGTAAAACACAACAAAAACACATTTAACCCTAACACAGTCATAACTCGCTCTCTCCCAACAACGCCGCTGTCTACCTCTCTCAACCCGTCACATCCCCTCCCTTCAACCTGTCGTAACACCTCCGTCCAACCCTCCCTCGCGCCGTCGTCTCCCTCTCCGTCAGTCTTCGCGTTGCCATCTCCCTCTCTAAAGTTATCTCGCCGCCGTCTCCCTCTCTGAAGTTATCTCACCGCCGTCTCCCTCTCCCTCACTCGTCGCGCCTCTGTGTCCCTCTCTCAACCCTCATTCTCGCCACCCGTCAATGCCAACTGTCAGCCAAGTTCAGCGTTCACATCGCCTTGGTGTTCTGTCCAGCCTCTCTGTTTTCATCTATCTGTCGTCCCTTCCACTCTCTGTCATTTTTGTTTCCCTTACACTTTCCACTTTTCTTGTACTCTATCTGCATCTAAAATAGTGTTAGATAAATTATTTGGTCAATGTTTTTTGTCTGCATCTCAATTCACCCGTTTTTTTATTCCTTGAAACATCAATGTACTTATATTTAAATAAAATAACTTATCTACATACATAATTTTTTAACGGACTTAAAAAATAAAAGCTATATATATATTTTTAAAAAAATATTATTAGACAAGAACTTGCGACTTTTACATTGATGTGATGATACTCTGAAATTTATAAAAATCTTCCTCCAGTACTAACTCATCCCAAACGACTGAGTTAACATGGTTAATTGGTTATTGTCTACTTATATAGTCTAGGGTTAGCTACATTCTTTTGAAAATGTGCGAATGAATTAACCATTTAAACATTTTTAAATAAAATAAATATAAAAAAATTAATAAGTTAATATTAATTAATTTTTTATTGTAAAAATGTATGTTATTCCCCAATCTTTGGAGGTTTAGAATATAGGGTTAGAGATTAAAATTTAAGATTTTAAAATTTAAGATGATTAATTTAAAAGCACAAATGAGTGTTTGGCATTAAAAGATGTGTTTGAATGAAGAAGAAAAAGAAAGAAGTAAAAAGAAAGATTATGAAATTAAAAATAAAAAATATTTCAAAATGTTGGTCGATGGAATGTCGTATTTTTGGGATTCTTTAAATATATAAACTCATTTCTTTAATTTTTAAGTAGTAAACATCGAATAAATACTTAAATTGGTTTGTAAAATTGTATATGTGCCTCAAACTGAAATTCAAAATTTTAACTTAATTTAATCCTTAAAGTTAACAGGTGTGACTTATATTTTTTTTTCAACTATTTTTTATTATCGACATACTTATTTAACATATTGATATGAACCGTCAATACCACATGTCAAAATATGATTCGATCACGTTGTTTTACTCAAATTTTTGTTAATGTTTAAAAGAAAATGTGGGTGTTTTAATGTCGCAATTGTAACGTCAAATAAAATTAATAGGAATAAAAGTAACAAATAAACATATAAATGCAAGGTGCCGGTGGCAAAGTAAATTACAGAAATTGAAACAAATAGGAAATTAAAAAAAATGAAAGAAAAAACATGAACGTAAAAGAAAAGCAAACGTAAAAATAGAGGAATTTTATTAATAAACTGGGAAAAAGCAAAGTACAAGTGTTTGAGTTCAGAGGAATTACTTAAGATTATCAATTTTACTCTGTGATGCCAAGGGGTTGAGAGCGTTTTGGGTTTCTAAGTGTTTTTCAAGAAGAACTATACTCCCTACAATGTGTTCCTAAAGCTTTATTTATAGACTAACCTAATGTCAGCTAACAGTTACTATTTGTACACCAATTGTGAAAAATTTGAATTTCCCGTAACTCCTAAGAGAGAATATGTTAGTGTTAAACTTCTTCTTCAACTCTGTGCCTCCCACTCTCTCCAATTTCATCTACTACGGTGGGCTTCCTCTGTTCACAAGGATTTGATTATACTTAATTTTTCTAATATTTCAGGTAAGATTTCACTGCTAGCTCCATCTTTATTTCTCTCTTTTCCATTGTTGATTGAGAAAAACCCTAACCCCAAAAATGGCATGCAAAATATCCCTTGTGTTATTTATGACTATGAGTACTAGAATCTTATTCTGAAGAACATTCTCCTTTTTCTTTTATATTCTTTGATTCAAATTGTGATTTGACTGTTGAACCCTATTTTTCAATTCTGCTATGTTGCTCTCTCTCTCTCTTTTTTTTTTTGTTTTTTTCGTAATATATTATTGTATCTGCAAATATAACCTGATGTTCCCTAATTAAAAATTGTGTGCTGTCCCAGAACCTGTTCACAATGCGTTGAGGATCAAAGTTTTGAATTTCTTCAATTTGTTTTCCTCTGGTTCAACTGTCTTCTAATCCTCGAGGTCTTGTTGAAGGAGATGCTTTACCAGACTTCTTTCTAACAGTAAGTGAACTTGTCTTGGCCCCTTCATTAATATAATCTATTTTAATTTAACTAGATTTTTCCACTGTAAGTAGAAACAATTGCTATCTTGCGACCATACTAATTAGGAATAATTTAGCTTTCGCATCACTTTTGTTATTGGAATTTTTAATTAAGAATGTAATTCTAGGATCCCTGATAATGCTTTGAAACAACATTACACAAATGCAGTAAAAACAAAGGGATTTGCTTAGATTATATACATATTCTCCTTACTTTCAGCAATGATCAATCTAGTAGATAATGAATTTTTTCATATTTCATTTATGAATCTTTTTTTTTATTCATGAGTGTTGGCAAGCAGTATTAAGTCTTGTTTCATGTTAAATCCTTGCTTACTGCTTAAACCAAATTAAACCCATATAAGTTCAATTTCATTTTTTTTACAGCTTGTTTGTTGATCGTTGACAACCTCAGCACCCAATACTTGAATTTTTCAATCTGCATTGTTATGGCAACCTCAAGCCACCATATGTCAACAATTCCTCCTTCTTCATCTAAAGTGGCCACTTGCGATAAGCCTATTGTCAAGAATGGCAAGGATTTTGCTCCTGAACCAGAGGCCTCAAAATCAAAGATATGAGAATCTTAGGTGCTACTCTCTTTAACCATTGACGGTTTAGATTCAACTTTTGTTGGCCCTATTGTCTCTCTTAAAGTAGCAAATAAGATAAAAAATGCTTTTCCTGGTCACCCTCAAAGAAAACCTGTTACTTTTCAAGACTCCATTCCTGTTGGATACTTCGACTCTAACAACAGACTATTCAAAAATCCCCCAAAGACCAACATTGAAGGTTACCATGCTTGGTTAGGTAGGGTTGAAACTGAGAAGATGACCTTGTGAAAAGAGATTGAGATATATGACCTAATTCAGCTTAGTAAAAACTCCTACACTGTTAATTCAGGATTAATGGGAGGTGCATTGTACTTCTGGGATGAGACTTCTCATACGTTTCACACCCCCTACAGTATGATTACTCCTACTCTTCTGGATGTAGCTGTAATAACTGGCCTACCTCCCTTGGGAGAGAAAATTTTAACCACTACCCGGTCAACCACAGGAGTTGAGTATGCCATTGACATTTCTTCCACTACTTACCAGAGCTTCATTCTTAATAACAAAGGTCGAGATGGAGAACCTGTTTCCGATAATGAGCACATAGCCTTCCTTCTCTATTGGTTGAGCGGCGTTGTTTTCTGTGTCAGAAGTATTCAAGTTGAAATCACTTATCTCCCATTGGCTATTATGTTAGCTGAAGGTAAGAGGCTGTGTTTAGCCAAATTGTTCCTGGCTCGACTATATCTCACTCTAGATTGGATCACAGCCCTTATGAGGGAGAAGAAAAGAATCACTAATGTTGACGGTCCCGTTTGGTTTTTTCAATTGTGGCTGTCCTCTATTTTTGAATATGAACTACAACCATGTTTGACCCAAAAAGGTCCTACAAATTCTGTGATTGCCAGACACCATTTGCTCAATTTAGTCTTTCCTGATAAGTTGATGTCCTCACATGATAAGATGAAACACTTCTTCCGTACTTTCTATCACTTGCCAGAGAAAGACCACAACATCAATTTGACTCATTTTGCTAATTGGCAAACTGGTCCAGAATGGTTGACACAATCTCTTACCCCAGATAGGGTTACACAAAAGGAAAGCATCACCATTTGGTCACAGTTCTTGACTCCCCAATTATTTTTTGTTGGATTCCCGGGTGAAGATGACCTAAGAACAGCGGTCTATATGCCAAATGCCGTTTCATGACAATTTGGGTTAGCTCAGGCCATTCCATCTCCTTACCATCTTCAAGAGTCACAATCTTTGCATGTCAAAGCTATTTCACTAGAAGATCTGTTGCGCATTCAGAAAGACAATGCTGCGCGGAGAAATAAATTCCACCTATTCCCTTTCAAGCCTTGTCCGTTGACCACCTATTCATTCTTTTTTTGGTGAAAAAAATATTACTCCTATATTAAAGTTACTTTCAGTACTTGTTGTCAAAGGATGACCACTGTTCTTGTAATGCAACAAGTGAGAAGAGCACCAATCGTCAAAAAGGGTAATTACAACTAAATCATTTGCTCATTTTGATTTCAAAATTATGGTCCTCTCTGTGCTGTTGCTATTAATGTTATTTTCTTCATGCCTAATGCCTTCTAAGAATATCACAACAGCACCTATTTTAATTATTTTTATTATTATTATTATTATTATTATTATTATTATTATTATTATTATTATTATTATTATTATTATTATTATTATTATTATTATTATTACAGAGAAAACAACTACTCTACTTGCTGCAAATTCTCCTTTGAGAAAGTCTTCTAGTAGGCTTGTAGGAAAAAAATTCAATTTTAATTACTCAAGTCGCCGAGTAAAAAGAAGACTTGAACCAATTGAAGTGTCAATATCTTCAAATAGTGATGATAAGGATGACACATCAAATACATCCAATGACAATTTTGATGGACTGACAATCTCTCAACACAATGAAGGAGAAAATGAGAACACCTCGTCCAGTGATAAATCAGTGAGTAAGTTCTCTTCAGAAGAAGATATCGATGCTCTTAGCCCCAGTGGTTAACTTGCTTCTCATGTATTTTTATATATTTTCACATCTTCCATATTAAAATAGCATTATCTTAAAGAACTTACATGGTGATGATATCTCTCACGCTGAGTTCTTTTTTTTACCTTTGTCCTCATTTCACTTCTTGTTTTAGGTCATTGTGGCTCCTACCATTTCTTTGATTGTGCCTAGTACTGAAAATATGATGGCTGCCACATCTGATAAGCCTACACCTAAAGCTAATGCCAATAAGGTATGACATGTCATTTAGCTTGATTATTATCTTCCTTGTATCTTCTTTATTTATTTATTTTTTATGTTAACACTTATTTTTGTATTTTTGTTTAGCTTCAAAATTCTGAAATCCCCCCAAGTGAGCAGTCAGAAAAATAAATACCAATCACTTCCATTCATGCTCAGATCCCTAATGTGGTGAATGATCTATTGGCTAATTTAGAAAGTCTAAATGAGGCATATGCATGTAGCATAGATACACAGAAGGCCATAGTTGAATCTTGTTCCACCATTCAAAGTCAACTTCCAACAGAGTAGTTGTTAGAATTTGGTTGAATTAGTCCCACATTGCTTAGGATGGCAAATGGAGTGGGTGGCCTAGGCTATAAATATGAGGCTAAGTTCTCCATTTGTTTTTGCACCAGTCAGAAACACTTTAAGCTTGTATCTGATTTTTCTTTTCCTCTGTACTCTTTGATTAGAGAGTGTTGTGAGGTGTAGTTAGATATTTGCTTTGAGAGAGTGTGGGTGTACTGGGGTGCCGGTGAGAGAAAGAAGTCTATGTGTTGTAACAATTTTCACATAGTGATATTCTCTGGTTGTCATTTGACAACGGCCGTGGTTTTTTCTTCGGTAATTGGAGTTTCCACGTTAAATTCTTGTGTTGTGATTGTGTCTATATTATTTCTCTGTCAAAGGTGTTTTCTCAAGGGGGAATGGTGTCTTATTCCCAACAAGTGGTATCAGAGCTTCGGTTCGGTGGGATTTATTCTTAGTATGCTCTGTGGTTGCAACCTAGTCTGACCTTCCACATCAGAAAAGAATTTTGTCCTGTAGCTGTAGCTTGAGGTTGATCTTTGGTTGCTGTTGTTATTGCTGGAAGGCAGTGTGACACTGTGAGAGTGCAGCTTGGAAAGGTTCTAGCTAAGGAAAGACCTGGTATTTAAGTGTGTCCATTGTGACCCACCTCTCTTTCCTGGGGACCCTTCCTAGTGCACGGTCTACAGTTAAGTTATACTATTCCAGTATACGGTTGCAACAATGTAAGGATATTCAAGTGCTGTGAAGCTTGAAATAGAGAAATTTGATGGAAGAATCAATTTTGGCTTGTGGCAAGTACAAGTCAAGGATGTGTTGATACAATCAGGTTTGCACAAGGCGTTGAAGGAGAAGATCTCTGGTTGCTCTCTCTATGAGAGAAGATGATGTTCTCTAGAAGACAAGAAGTATCCTCATGGTATTACCGCACTGCCATGGATAAGGATAAGTTGTGGCAATCGGGTCCACAATTGCACACGGGCATTGGTTGGCATTGAGATGCAAGGTGTGTGGCGGAGTTAGGTCGATGGCTGAAGAACTTCCAGAAAAAGCCAATTTGGAAGTTGCACCATGAATTTTCAGCAAGGTTTCGATCTGTACCAAGGCGAAATGCTTGGAGTGGTCTAATTCCAAGTGAGTATACTTTCATGGTGGAGTATGATAGTTCTCTGAACTATGATTGTCGGTATAGACAATGGCAGCAAAGAATTGTCGGTGTTGACAATAGAAGCTGAAGATGTGTGACTATTTCAATCAAGGTGGAGATTGTTAGAATTTGGTTGAATTAGTCCCACATTGCTTAGGATGGCAAATGGAGTGGGTGGCCTAGGCTATAAATATGAGGCTAAGTTCTCCATTTGTTTTTGCACCAGTCAGAAACACTTTAAGCTTGTATCTGATTTTTCTTTTCCTCTGTACTCTTTGATTAGAGAGTGTTGTGAGGTGTAGTTAGATATTTGCTTTGAGAGAGTGTGGGTGTACTGGGGTGCCGGTGAGAGAAAGAAGTCTATGTGTTGTAACAATTTTCACATAGTGATATTCTCTGGTTGTCATTTGACAACGGCCGTGGTTTTTTCTTCGGTAATTGGAGTTTCCACGTTAAATTCTTGTGTTGTGATTGTGTCTATATTATTTCTCTGTCAAAGGTGTTTTCTCAAGGGGGAATGGTGTCTTATTCCCAACAAGTGGTATCAGAGCTTCGGTTCGGTGGGATTTATTCTTAGTATGCTCTGTGGTTGCAACCTAGTCTGACCTTCTACATCAGAAAAGAATTTTGTCCTGTAGCTGTAGCTTGAGGTTGATCTTTGGTTGCCGTTGTTGTTGCTGGAAGGCAGTGTGACACTGTGAGAGTGCAGCTTGGAAAGGTTCTAGCTAAGGAAAGACCTGGTATTTAAGTGTGTCCATTGTGACCCACCTCTCTTTCCTGGGGACCCTTCCTAGTGCACGGTCTACAGTTAAGTTATACTATTCCAGTATACGGTTGCAACAATGTCAGGATATTCAAGTGCTGTGAAGCTTGAAATAGAGAAATTTGATGGAAGAATCAATTTTGGCTTGTGGCAAGTACAAGTCAAGGATGTGTTGATACAATCAGGTTTGCACAAGGCGTTGAAGGAGAAGATCTCTGGTTGCTCTCTCTATGAGAGAAGATGATGTTCTCTAGAAGACAAGAAGTATCCTCATGGTATTACCACACTGCCATGGATAAGGATAAGTTGTGGCAATCGGGTCCACAATTGCACACGGGCATTGGTTGGTGTTGAGATGCAAGGTGTGTGGCGGAGTTAGGTCGATGGCTGAAGAACTTCCAGGAAAAGCCAATTTGGAAGTTGCACCATGAATTTTTAGCAAGGTTTCGATCTGTACCAAGGCGAAATGCTTGGAGTGGTCTAATTCCAAGTGAGTATACTTTCATGGTGGAGTATGATAGTTCTCTGAACTATGATTGTCGGTATAGACAATGGCAGCAAAGAATTGTCGGTGTTGACAATAGAAGCTGAAGATGTGTGACTATTTCAATCAAGGTGGAGATTGTTAGAATTTGGTTGAATTAGTCCCACATTGCTTAGGATGGCAAATGGAGTGGGTGGCCTAGGCTATAAATATGAGGCTAAGTTCTCCATTTGTTTTTGCACCAGTCAGAAACACTTTAAGCTTGTATTTGATTTTTCTTTTCCTCTGTACTCTTTGATTAGAGAGTGTTGTGAGGTGTAGTTAGATATTTGCTTTGAGAGAGTGTAGGTGTACTGGGGTACCGGTGAGAGAAAAAAGTCTATGTGTTGTAACAATTTTCACATAGTGATATTCTCTGGTTGTCATTTGACAACGGCCGTGGTTTTTTCTCCGGTAATTGGAGTTTCCACGTTAAATTCTTGTGTTGTGATTGTGTCTATATTATTTCTCTGTCAAAGGTGTTTTCTCAAGGGGGAATGGTGTCTTATTCTCAACAGCAGTCCCATACTACACCTCCTACAACCAAGATTGTTGACAATTCTATCTTGCTTCCATTGGCTCAACAACTTAGTGTCATTCTATCCAAACCTGTTTTGACACTTGCTACTGATCCGCAGTTTAAAGCTCAACTTTCTAATATTCTTCAAACTTTTTCAACTACATCACATCTTGAGACTATTGATCCTTGTTGGCTCACTTGCAGAAGGTTTATGAGGACCTTTATGCTAAATTTCCGGATTCTCAAGCAGTTATTTCATCATATCAACAATCAACTGAAACTCTTTCAAAGTTGAAACAAGACACCTCCTCTTTTGAGACTACCAAAACTACCTTGGCTGCCCATATTGCAAAAGCTAAAGACTGGGCTCATGAGCTATCTGAGGAGATTCGAGACTTGGAACAACAGCTGATTGTCAAGAGGGAAGTAAAAAATAGGCTGGATGCTGCTTTGATGAAGAATGAGGCTCAATTTGCCAAAGCAAGTAGCATGCTTGACAGTAGCAATGCAGCCTTACAGTCACTTGAAGAGAAGATGCTCTCCTCACAAGAAGCTGCCAAAGAAGCTAGGATCTTCCAAACCGCTCTCCAAACTGAAGTTACTCGCTTGAAGGAGATCTTTGAAACTTAGTCTTGTATCTCTTATGTGAATCTTTGTGATTTTAATATGTCCCTACAATTATCACTTGTTGAACTTTTAGATTTTTTTTATATTACTTGCTTTTGTATGCACTCTATCTTTATTTTGAATACTGGACACTTGCTATCTTTTGGAATGTTATTACATTACTTTATACTGAACCAATTATTAATATCACAGTGACTTCTTTTGTATTTTATTTGGGATGACCTCTATATCTATTCATGTCAGGTTGCACTGGTGCATGCCATGTTGTGTGCATTCGCCTCAAGTGCTGTCAAATTAAATCAAATGTGCATTTATTGACATGCCTCTAGCTTCATACAGGTTTATTCACTAAACTTTTAGTTCTATATGCTGGCATGTACTATACTGCACTCACAAAATGATAAGTTATTCTCTGTATTGACACTTATTTTAAATTAATGCATTGGACACATTTGTCTCATAATCTGAATGCTTTACATTGTTAATGGAACTTGCAATTCAGAGAAATCACAAGGACATGTTAGCTTTTACAAAACTGAATTGCAAATATTAGTTAGTTCTTTATTTATTTTTTTCTTTTGACACTTCAACTGGATATTTTCATGTCCTTAAACATGTGGAATGTTTATCTCATGGATGCCTGGCCTATATATTTTTAAATATTTGCCATTTATTGAAGGAATTCTTCTTCCTGTTCCGACTTCAATAATCTTATAGGTGATGAGCGGATATTTTATACGCTTTTTGGGGGTAATTTCATGTAGATTTTAGTATGTTTTAATTAGTTTTTAGTGGAATGTTATTAGTTTTTAGGCAAAAATCATATTTCTGGACTTTACTATGAGTTTGTGTGTTTTTCTGTGATTTCAGGTATTTTCTGGCTGAAATTGAGGGAGCTGAGCAAAAATCTGAGTTAGGCTGAAAAAAGGACTGCTGATGCTGTTGGATCCTGACCTCCCTGCACTCGGAATGGAATTTTTGGAGCTACAGGAGTCCAATTGGCGCGCTCTCAACGGCGTTGGAAGGTAGACATCCAGAGCTTTCCAGCAATATATAATAGTCCATACTTTGCGCGAAGATAGACAACGTAACATGGCATTGAACGCCAAGTACATGCTGCTGTCTGGAGTTAAACGCCAGAAAAACGTCATGATCCGGAGTTGAACGCCCAAAACACGTCATAACCTGGAGTTTAACGCCAAGAAAGGCCTCTACTCGTGGATAGCTTTAGTCTCAGCCCCAGCACACACCAAGTGGGCCCCAGAAGTGGATTTCTGCATCAATTATCTTAGTTTGCTCATTTTCTGTAAACCTAGGTTACTAGTTTACTATTTAAACAACTTTTAGAGACTTATCTTGGACCTTATGACATTTTCAGATCTGAATTATACACTTTGTGACGGCATGAGTCTCTAAACTCCATTGTTGGGGGTGAGGAGCTCTGCAGCGTCTCGATGATTTAATGCAATTGTTTCTATTTCACTCAAAAGTGTGTATGGTCCGATCTAAGATGTTTATTTGCGCTTAATTGTGAAAGAGGTGATGATCCGTGACACTCATCACCTCCTTCAATCTATGAACGTGTGTCTGACAAACACCTCCGTTCTACATCAGACTGAATGAACTTCTCTTAGATTCCCCAACAGAATCTTCGTGGTATAAGCCGGATTGATGGCAGCATTCATGAGAATCCGGAAAGTCTAAACCTTGTCTGTGGTATTCTGAGTAGGATTCTGGGATTGAATGACTGTGACGAGCTTCAAACTCCTGAAGGCTGGGCGTTAGTGACAGACGCAAAAGAATCAGTGGATTCTATTCCAACCTGATTGAGAACCGACAGATGATTAGCCGTGCTGTGACAGAGCATAGGAACGTTTTCACTGAGAGGATGGGAAGTAGCCACTGACAATGGTGATACCCTACATGCAGCTTGCCGTAGACGTGCTTTACAAACAATTGAGTTAAATATTACATTGCAGGAATTCAGAGGACAAAGCATCTCCAAAACTCCAACATATTTCTCATTACTGCATAACAAGTAACACTATTATTCTCTCTTATTTTTCTTACGATTTTAAATATTTTGACTTCTTAAAATTAAATCCAAATAACCTTATAGACCTCCTGACTAAGATTAATAAAATAAACATTGATTGCTTCACACCAATAATCTCCGTGGGATCGACCCTTACTCACGTAAGGTATTACTTGGACGACCCAGTGCACTTGCTGGTTAGTTGTGCGAATCACAAATTCGTGCACCAAGTTTTTGGCGTCGTTGCCGGGGATTATTGAGTTTGAACAATTGAAGGCATATTTTATTTCTTAGATTAGGAATAATTTATTTTTATAGAGTCATTAAATTCTGATAGGATAATTTCTTTTCAAAAATTTCTTTTCAAAAAAAAAAATTATTTTTCTTAATTAATTGTTAATTTTTCGTGAGTTTAGTGTCTTATTCTAAGTTTGGTGTTAATTGCATATTTGATATTTTTCTTTAAATTTTCGAACTTGTGTTCTTTGTTCTTCATTGATCTTCAAGTTGTTCTTGGTTATTTTTCTTGTTTGATCTTGAGTTTTTCTTGTTTTGTGTCTTTTCTTGTTTTTCTTGTGCTTTTTCAAAACATTAACTTTCAAAAATTATACTTTTATCCACAAAAATAATACATCTTTAAAATACATTACATTTTTAACTCAGTTGGTTATAGCGTTGGCTTATGTTCTTGGCAATTGGGCACCAGTTCTTTTGAAAATCTTTTTCAAAAATAATTTTTCTTGATTTAATCTGTGCCAAACTTTAAGTTTGGTGTTTTCTTGTTAATTTTGATATAATTTTCGAAAATTTGTCTTGGTTTTCTAAAAATTTTAAGTTTGGTGTTCTTTCTTTTGTTCTTGGTGTTCTTGTGAATCTTCAAGGTGTTCTTGAGTCTTTCTTGTGCTCTGATCTTAAAATTTTTAAGTTTGGTGTTCCTTGGTGTTTTCCCTCCAAAAATTTTCGAAAATAAGGAGCATTGGATCTAAAAATTTTAAGTCTTGTGTCTTTTGTGTGTTTTTCTCTTTCATCATAAAATTCAAAATTCAAAAAAATATATCTTTTCTAACTAATTTTAAACTATATTTTCGAAAATTTTCTATAAAAATTCAGATTTCAATTTCAAAATATTTTCAATTTCTTCTTTTTGTTTCGTTTTTATTTTATTTTAAAAAAAAATAAAAAATATATATATATATAAATTTTTATAAAACAAACAATAGCAACATACATACCATCTCTTTTATTCCATTATGGAATTAAGGGGGAATGACCAGTCCAGGAGGACTCTGGGGTCATATACTAACCCCACTACTGCTTCATATGGGGGTAGTATCTGTATACCCTCCATTGGAGTTAGTAGCTTTGAGTTGAATCCTCAACTCATTATCATGGTGCAGCAAAACTGCCAGTATTCTGGTCTTCCACATGAAGAGCCTACAGAGTTTCTGGCACAATTTTTACAATTTGCTGATACAGTACATGATAAAGAAGTGGATCAGGATGTCTACAGATTATTACTGTTTCCATTTGCTGTAAAAGATCAAGCTAAAAGGTGGTTAAATAACCAGCCTAAGAACAGCATAAAAACATGGAAACAGTTGTCAGAAAAATTCCTGAATCACTATTTCCCTCCAAAACGGATGACACAGCTAAGGCTAAGCATCCAAGGCTTCAAACAAGGAGATAATGAATCCCTTTATGATGCCTGGGAGAGATACAGAGAGATGCTAAGAAAATGCCCCTCTGAAATGTTTTCAGAGTGGGTGCAATTAGACATCTTCTACTATGGGCTTACAGAAAGAGCTCAGATTTCTCTAGATCACTCAGCTGGTGGATCTATACATATGAGAAAAACAATTGAAGAAGCTCAAGAGCTTATTGATACAGTTGCCAGAAATCAGCATCTGTACCTAAGCAGTGAATCTTCCATGAGAGAAGAAGCTAAAACAGTAACTGCTGAACTCAGTCCTGTAGATCAGGCTAATGAATTCAATCAGCAATTAGACTTTCTAACTCAGCAGCTAGCCGAATTCAAAGAAATATTACAGGAAAAAAACAAGAATAGGAATAAAAACAGAAGAATAAGCAGGTTACAGAAGTGCCAAGCAGTTCAATTAAGAAGTGGGAAAACATTAAATACCTCACTTCAAAGCAGCAGGAAGCCAAGAAATGAACAGATGTCTACTCAAAATCCCTCTGAGGACAATCAGAGCTCAGAGAGGAATGATGCTGGCGCTGAACGCCCAGACCATGCTCATTCCTGGCGTTCAACGCCAGAAACAAGCATGAATCTGGCGTTGAACGCCCAAAGGGAACATGGTTCTGGCGTTCAAACGGCAGTAACAAATAAGGAAGTGGCATCTAACGCCACTCCAGCTTCCACCCCTGGCATTCAAATACCAGTGGGTGATCAGTCACATACAAGTGCTGATAACAACCCTTCTAAAAAGGCTTCCCAACCCACTTCTGTAGGTAATAAACCTACAGCAACTAAGGTTGAGGAATACAAAGCCAAAATTCCTTATCCTCAAAAACTCCACCAAGCGGAACAGGATAAGCAATTTGCTCGCTTTGCAGACTATCTCAGGACTCTTGAAATAAAGATTCCGTTTGCAGAAGCACTTGAGCAAATACCCTCTTATGCTAAGTTCATGAAAGAAATCTTAAGTCATAAGAAGGATTGGAGGGAAACTGAAAAAGTTTACCTCACTGAAGAATGCAGTGCAGTCATTCTGAAAAGCTTACCTGAGAAGCTTAAAGATCCTGGGAGTTTTATGATACCATGCACATTAGAGGGTGCTTGTACCAAGCAAGCTTTATGTGATCTTGGGGCAAGTATCAATCTAATACCTGCATCTACTATCAGAAAGCTTGGTTTGACTGAAGAAATCAAACCAACCAGGATATGTCTTCAACTTGCTGATGGCTCCATTAAATACCCATCAGGCGTGATTGAAGACATGATTGTCAAGGTTGGGCCATTTGCCTTTCCTACTGACTTTGTGGTGCTGGAAATGGAGGAACACAAGAGTGCAACTCTCATTCTAGGAAGACCCTTCCTAGCAACTGGCCGAACCCTCATTGACGTCCAAAAAGGGGAAGTAACCTTGAGAGTCAATGAGGAGGAGTTCAAGTTGAATGTTGTCAAAGCCATGCAACATCCAGACACCCCAAATGACTGCATGAGTGTTGATATTATTGACTCTCTGGTAAGAGAGGTCAATATGGCTGAGAGTCTTGAATCAGAGCTAGAAGACATCTTTAAAGATGTTCAGCCTGATTTGGAGGAATCAGAGAAAATAATAGAACCTCTGAAAATCCCTCAAGAAGAGGAGAAACCTCCAAAACCCAAACTCAAACCATTACCACCATCCCTGAAATATGCATTTTTGGGAGAAGGTGATACCTTTCCTGTAATTATAAGCTCTACCTTAGAGCCACAGGAAGAGGAAGCACTAATTCAAGTGCTAAGGACACACAAGACAGCTCTTGGGTGGTCCATCAGTGATCTTAAGGGCATTAGCCCAGCCAGATGCATGCACAAGATCTTACTGGAGGATGACGCCAAGCCAGTGGTTCAACCACAAAGGCGGCTGAATCCAGCTATGAAAGAAGTGGTGCAGAAAGAGGTCACTAAATTACTAGAGGCTGTGATTATTTATCCTATTTCTGACAGCCCCTGGGTGAGCCCTGTCCAAGTTGTCCCTAAGAAAGGTGGCATGACAGTGGTTCATAATGAGAAAAATAAACTGGTTCCTACAAGAACAGTTACTGGGTGGCGTATGTGTATTGATTACAGAAGGCTCAATACAGCTACCAGAAAGGATCATTTTCCTTTACCATTCATAGACCAGATGCTAGAAAGACTAGCAGGTCATGAATACTACTGCTTCCTGGATGGATATTCAGGTTATAATCAAATTGCAGTAGATCCCCAGGATCAGGAGAAAACGGCATTCACATGCCCATCCGGAGTATTTGCATACAGAAGGATGCCATTTGGCCTGTGCAATGCACCTGCAACCTTTCAAAGGTGCATGCTCTCAATTTTCTCTAATATGGTGGAAAAATTCCTGGAAGTCTTCATGGATGACTTTTCAGTATTTGGAGACTCGTTCAGCTCCTGCCTTAACCATTTAGCACTTGTTCTGAAAAGATGCCAAGAGACTAACCTTGTTTTAAACTGGGAAAAATGTCACTTTATGGTGACTGAAGGAATTGTCCTTGGGCACAAAATTTCGAACAAGGGAATAGAAGTGGATCAAGCTAAGGTAGAAGTAATTGAAAAATTACCACCACCTGCTAATGTTAAGGCAATCAGAAGCTTTCTGGGGCATGCAGGATTCTATAGGAGGTTTATAAAGGATTTTTCAAAAATCGCCAAACCTCTGAGCAATCTGCTAGCTGCTGACACGCCATTTATCTTTGATAAAGAGTGTCTTCAGGCATTTGAGACTCTGAAAGCTAAATTGGTTACTGCGCCAATCATCTCTGCACCAGACTGGACATTACCATTTGAATTGATGTGTGATGCCAGTGACCATGCCATTGGTGCAGTGTTGGGACAAAGGCATGACAAGCTTCTGCACGTCATTTACTATGCCAGCCGTGTTCTAAATGATGCACAGAAGAATTACACAACCACAGAAAAAGAGCTACTAGCAGTGGTTTACGCCATTGACAAATTCAGATCCTATTTAGTAGGATCAAAAGTGATTGTATACACTGATCATGCTGCTCTTAAATATCTACTCACAAAGCAGGATTCAAAACCCAGACTCATCAGATGGGTGTTGCTTCTGCAAGAGTTTGATATAGAAATAAGAGACAGAAAAGGGACAGAGAATCAAGTGGCAGATCACCTGTCCCGAATAGAACCAGTGGAAGGGGCGTCCCCCCCTCTCACTGAGATCTCTGAAACCTTTCCGGATGAGCAACTGTTTGCCATCCAGGAAGTGCCATGGTTTGCAGACATTGCAAACTACAAGGCAGTAAGATTCATACCCAAAGAGTACAATAGGGTGCAATCAAAGAAATTAATCACAGATGCAAAGTACTATCTTTGGGATGAACCATATCTCTTTAAGAGATGTGCAGACGGAGTAATCCGTAGATGTGTGCCTAAAGAAGAAGCACAGAAGATCCTTTGGCATTGCCATGGATCACAGTATGGAGGACATTTTGGAAGTGAACGAACAGCCACAAGAGTCCTCCAAAGTGGCTTCTACTGGCCTACTCTCTATAAAGATTCCCGAGCGTTTGTGCTTAATTGTGATAGTTGCCAAAGATCAGGCAACCTACCTCACAGTTATGCCATGCCTCAACAAGGAATCTTGGAGATTGAGTTGTTTGATGTATGGGGCATTGACTTCATGGGACCTTTCCCACCATCATACTCAAACACTTATATTCTGGTGGCAGTGGATTATGTATCCAAATGGGTGGAGGCTATTGCAACACCCACTAATGACACTAAAACAGTGTTAAAATTCCTCCAGAAACATATTTTCAGCAGATTTGGTATCCCAGAGTATTGATCAGTGATGGGGGCACTCATTTCTGCAATAAACAGCTTTACTCTGCTCTGGTACGTTATGGAGTCAACCACAGGGTAGCTACTCCATATCATCCACAAACTAATGGGCAAGCTGAAGTCTCAAATAGAGAACTTAAAAGAATCCTGGAACGGACTGTAATCAACCGTAGAAAGGATTGGGCAAGAAGCTTGGATGATGCTCTGTGGGCATACAGAACAGCATTCAAAACCCCTATAGGGACCTCTCCATACCAGCTTGTGTATGGAAAGGCGTGTCACTTGCCAGTGGAACTGGAACACAAGGCCTACTGGGCAACCAAATTCCTGAACCTTGATGCCAAGTTAGCTGGAGAAAGACGATTGCTCCAGTTAAATGAGCTAGAGGAATTTAGACACAATGCTTTCGAAAATGCAAAAATTTACAAAGAGAAAGCAAAAAGATGGCATGATAAGAAATTGTCATCCAGAGTCTTTGAGCCAGGACAGAAAGTTCTGTTATTCAATTCTAGGCTCAAATTATTCCCTGGGAAATTAAAATCCCGGTGGAGAGGTCCATATGTAATTACAAGTGTATCACCATATGGATACGTAGAGCTTCAGGATAATGAATCTAACAAAAGGTTCATTGTTAATGGACAGAGAGTTAAACATTATCTTGAAGGCAACTTCGAGCAAGAATGCTCAAAACTGAGACTTGATTAGAGCTCAGTGGCAGTCCAGCTAAAGACAATAAAGAAGCGCTTGCTGGGAGGCAACCCAGCCATTTACAAAGTTTATTTAATTAAATAAATTTTCTTTTTTTACAGGTATGAGTCCAAGTATCTTCAAAAGTGAAATAGCAAATGGTTGAAGTCACAGAGTTACAGGGAAATTTGGAAGCTCACTGGCGTGAGAAAGCCAGTAAGAAACACTTTGGGCGTTGAACGCCCAAAAGAAGCACCCACTGGGCGTTTAACGCCAGTAAGGGTAGCCATCTGGGCGTTAAACGCCAGAAAGGAGCATCTTCTGGGCGTTAAACGCCAGAAAGAAGCACCTTCTGGGCGTTTAACGCCAGTCTGCTAGCATCCTGGGCGTTCAGAAAAACGCCCAGTGACAAAGGACTTCCTGGCGTTCAACGCCAGAAAGAAGCATCAGCTGGGCGTTGAACGCCCAGGAGAAGCAGTATTTGGGCGTTAAACGCCCAAAACATGCATCGTTTGGGCGTTTAACGCCAGGATGGTGGGGAGGAGGTAAAATTCGTTTTTCTTTATAATTTTTCTAAATTTTT
This sequence comes from Arachis hypogaea, assembly GCF_003086295.3. Lineage (NCBI taxonomy): Eukaryota > Viridiplantae > Streptophyta > Magnoliopsida > Fabales > Fabaceae > Arachis > Arachis hypogaea. Next base: position 105,515,549 of record NC_092039.1, read on the forward strand.
ATGTTTCAATTCATGATTTCTTGCATAAACATGTTTCAAAATGTCATCCTTCAATTCCAAAATTTTTAATCCTAATTTCTAAAAACACTAATTTCTAAAATCCCTTTTTCAAAAATATCAAATATATCTTAATTCATAAACCCAAATCTTTTTCCAATCCAAATCTTTTTCAAATCTTTTTCAACTCATCATATCTTTTGGATTTCAAAATTGCCTCTCCCTCTATTCCTCTCCTGTCATTTCTTTTGCTTGAGGACAAGCAAACCTCTAAGTTTGGTGTGAGTTGCCATGATCACTGAGCTAAAACCCATCAAGATCATGGCACCTAAGGGAACAAGAAGAGCAAGGATGTGAACTTAAGGGAGTGAAGCGTCAGAAATTAATTCTTGAAGGCACCCTACAGACTAGAGGAACATCCACTTCCCAAAATACAGGTTGTTAAGTTCTAATTCTAGCTTTAACTCTGTGATAGTATTATTATAGGATTTTACCTTAGAAGTTATATAGGAGTAGTAGTAATTAGCATATCTATTTTGGTTTTATTTCCAATTAAGTTATAATTTATTTTTCCCATCATCATCAAACACGAATAAAATAGTAGATTTGTAGAATAAAGAGGCAATTTAATTTTTTCAAGTTCTTAATAAGGAAAATTCTAATTATTTATATGTGGTGGCAATACTTTTTGTCTTCTGAATGAATGCTTGAACAGTGCATATTTTTGATCTTGTTGTTTATGAATGTTAAAATTGTTGGCTCTTGAAAGAATGATGAACAAAGAGAAATGTTATTGATGATCTGAAAAATCATGAAATTGATTCTTGAAGCAAGAAAAAGCAGTGAAAAAGCAAAAGCTTGTGAGAAAAAAAAAAGTGGCGAAAAAAAATAGAAAGAAAAAGAAAAAACAAGCAGAAAAAGCCAATAGCCCTTAAAACCAAAAGGCAAGGGTAAAAAGGATCCAAGGCTTTGAGCATCAATGGATAGGAGGGCCCAAGGAAATAAAATCCAGGCCTAAGCGGCTAAATCAAGCTGTCCCTAACCATGTGCTTGTGTCATGAAGGTCCAAGTGAAAAGCTTGAGACTGAGTGGTTAAAGTCGTGATCCAAAGCAAAAAGAGTGTGCTTAAGAGCTCTGGACACCTCTAACTGGGGACTCTAGCAAAGCTGAGTCACAATCAGAAAAGGTTCACCCAGTTATGTGTCTGTGGCATTTGTGTATCCGGTGGTAATACTGGAAAACAAAGTGCTTAGGGCCACGGCCAAGACTCATAAAAGTAGCTGTGTTCAAGAATCAACATACTTAACTAGGAAAATCAATAATACTATCTGACTTCTGAGTTCCTATGGATGCCAATCATTCTGAATTTCAAAGGATAAAGTGAGATGCCAAAACTGTTTGGAAGCAAAAAGCTACTAGCCCCGCTCATCTAATTAGAATCTGAGCTTCACTTAAAACTCTGAGATATTATTGCTTCTTGATTTCTTTTTATCCTCTTTTATTCATCTAGTTGCTTGAGGACAAGCAACAGTTTAAGTTTGGTGTTGTGATGAGCGGATATTTTATACGCTTTTTGGGGGTAATTTCATGTAGATTTTAGTATGTTTTAATTAGTTTTTAGTGGAATGTTATTAGTTTTTAGGCAAAAATCATATTTCTGGACTTTACTATGAGTTTGTGTGTTTTTTTGTGATTTCAGGTATTTTCTGGCTGAAATTGAGGGAGCTGAGCAAAAATCTGAGTTAGGCTGAAAAAAGGACTGCTGATGCTGTTGGATCCTGACCTCCCTGCACTCGGAATGGAATTTTTGGAGCTACAGGAGTCCAATTGGCGCGCTCTCAACGGCGTTGGAAAGTAGACATCCAGGGCTTTCCAGCAATATATAATAGTCCATACTTTGCACGAAGATAGACGACGTAACTTGGCGTTGAACGCCAAGTACATGCTGCTGTCTGGAGTTAAACGCCAGAAAAACGTCATGATCCGGAGTTGAACGCCCAAAACACGTCATAACCTGGAGTTTAACACCAAGAAAGGCCTCTACTCGTGGATAGCTTTAGTCTCAGCCCCAGCACACACCAAGTGGGCCCCAGAAGTGGATTTCTGCACCAATTATCTTAGTTTGCTCATTTTCTGTAAACCTAGGTTACTAGTTTACTATTTAAACAACTTTTAGAGACTTATCTTGGACCTTATGACATTTTCAGATCTGAATTATACACTTTGTGACGGCATGAGTCTCTAAACTCCATTGTTGGGGGTGAGGAGCTCTGCAGCGTCTCGATGATTTAATGCAATTGTTTCTATTTCACTCAAAAGTGTGTATGGTCCGATCTAAGATGTTTATTTGCGCTTAATTGTGAAAGAGGTGATGATCCGTGACACTCATCACCTCCTTCAATCTATGAACGTGTGTCTGACAAACACCTCTGTTCTACATCAGACTGAATGAACTTCTCTTAGATTCCCCAACAGAATCTTCGTGGTATAAGCTGGATTGATGGCAGCATTCATGAGAATCCGGAAAGTCTAAACCTTGTCTGTGGTATTCTGAGTAGGATTCTGGGATTGAATGACTGTGACGAGCTTCAAACTCCTGAAGGCTGGGCGTTAGTGACAGACGCAAAAGAATCAGTGGATTCTATTCCAACCTGATTGAGAACCGACAGATGATTAGCCGTGCTGTGACAGAGCATAGGAACGTTTTCACTGAGAGGATGGGAAGTAGCCACTGACAATGGTGATACCCTACATGCAGCTTGCCGTAGACGTGCTTTACAAACAATTGAGTTAAATATTACATTGCAGGAATTCAGAGGACAAAGCATCTCCAAAACTCCAACATATTTCTCATTACTGCATAACAAGTAACACTATTATTCTCTCTTATTTTTCTTACGATTTTAAATATTTTGACTTCTTAAAATTAAATCCAAATAACCTTATAGACCTCCTGACTAAGATTAATAAAATAAACATTGATTGCTTCACACCAATAATCTCCGTGGGATCGACCCTTACTCACGTAAGGTATTACTTGGACGACCCAGTGCACTTGCTGGTTAGTTGTGCGAATCACAAATTCGTGCACCAATAGGCATTTCCAGAATAAATCTTGTCAACTACATAAGGTCCTTCCCAAGTTGGAGACCACTTACCATAAGTTTTTGACGTTTTTCTATAGGCAAAATTGTTTTCCACACTAAATCTCCAACTGCAAATGTCTTTGCTTTAACACGGCGGTTGTATGATTTTGACATAATCTCTTTTTGTCGAATCACCCGCTCTAAATTAAAGCTCTCAACCTTTCGTCATCTAGTTTATTGAGCTCATCATACAAAGAATTTCAATAATCTACTACTGGTATCTCATCTTGTCTAGCCACCCTTATACTTTTCAGATTAATATTAATTGGCAATACTGCATCATGATTGTAAACTAGCTTATATGGGGTGTTTCCAGTAAAACCTCTTGGAGAATTTCGGTAAGCCCAAAGAACTTGACTGAGAGTTTGGTGCCAATTTCTTGGCTGCCTTCCAATGTATTTTTTAATTAATGCAATCATAATTTTATTCGCTGCCTCCACTTGTCCATTGGCTTGGGCATAATATGGTGTAGAAGAAAGCATTTTTATATCCCTATATTTGGCATATTCCATGACCTTTTTTCCAATAAACATGGTTCCTTGATTAGTGGTAATAGACTGAGAAATTCTAAATCTATGCACAATATGCTCCTCAATAAAATCTATTATTTCATTGTGAGTCACCTCCCTTAAAGGGATAGCCTCTACCCATTTAGAAAAATAATCAACACCAACCAAAATGAACTTATGACCTTTAGAAGAAGGTGGGCGAATCTGTCCGATAAGATCTAAAGCCCAACCTCTAAACGGCCATGGTTTAATTATAACATGCAATTCTGACGCTGAAATATGTTGAAGGCTTCCATGTTTTTGGCATTCTTCACAGGACCTGGCATAATTTATACAATCTATTTGAATAGTTGGCCAATACAATCTTCTCCTATTTATCACCCGTTTCATTTTTTTCCTTGATTGATGGGCACCACAGATTCCCTCATGCACTTCAACAAGAGCCAAATATGCTTCTTTTTCTTCCAAACATGTCAAGAGGTTTCCATAAACGGATTTCTTAAACAAGACATTATTCATTAGAACATAACTTTGAGCCCTATATTTAAGTTTTCTATCGACACTAAGGCTTGGATTTTCTAAATACTCCACAATTGGTGCTCTCCAATCTTCTGGGTCTAGTTTTTCTAATGACAACACTTCTCTTTCTCTCAAAGGCATAAATATGCCCTTTATACTTACCAATTTTTCTAGTGTTGAGGGATTGATCTTATATCTTGAAGCAATTTGAGCTAATTCATTTGCTTCTTGATTTAACTCCATTGAAATGTGTCTTACAATGACATTGTCAAACTCACTCAACAACTTTGTGGCCACATCGAAATACTTTCTTAAATTTTCACTAACACACCTATACTCAAGTGATACTTGACGGACTACAAGCTGTGAATCTCCAAAAATTTCCACATTTTTAACTCTTTTTTCTAATAATAATTCAAATCCCATTATTAACGCTTCATACTCTGCCTCATTATTGGAACATGAATAATTCAATTCAAAGAGGAATTTACTTGGCTCGCCGCTTGGAGAAATAATTAAAATTCCTATACCAACACCACCCTTATGGCATGAACCGTCGAAATATAATTTCCAAGGCACCAAACCAACAAAACCGAGTAAACTCTCATCAATGTCAATACAAGGATGGTCAACTAGGAAATCAGCTAGAACCTGACCCTTAACGGCCCTTGCAGGAACAAAATGTAAAGAAAATTCCGTTAAGGCCAACATCCATTTTCCTAATCTACCATGCAATATTGGAGAAGACAACATATATTTAAGAATGTCAAACTTAGAAATTACATAAACATTCCTAGAAATCAAATAGTACTTAAGTTTTAAACAAGAAAAATATAAAGCTAAACAAAGTTTCTCAATTGGAGAATAACGGTTCTCCACATCATTTAGCACACGACTTAGGTAATAAATCACTCTTTCGTTGCCATTCTCATCTTCTTGAGCCAGCATTCCACCAATTGTTACTTCAGAAGCCGACACGTAAAGTTTTAGAGGTGCTCCGTGCCTTGGAGATGTCATAATAGGAGGATTAGTCAAATACTGCTTGATGTTGTTAAAAGCTTCTTGATGCTCTGTCTTCCATTGGAACTCTTCCTCTTTTTTCAGCTTGATTAGAGGTGCAAAAATCTTGGTTTTTCCTGACAGATTGGAAATGAACCTTCTGAGATAATTGACCTTCCCTAAAAATGCTTGCAGTTGCTTTTTGTTAGCTGGAGGAAGAGCCTCTAAGATAGCCTTTGCCTTATTTTTGTCAATTTCAATCCCTTTTTTCTGCACCAAGAAACCAAGAAAATTCCCTGCACTCACACCAAAAGCACACTTTAAGAGATTCATTTTCAATTTATGCTTTCTCATTCTTTCACATGCTTTTTTAAATTTTCTAGATGCTCTTTTTTAGCATTTGATTTGACAACTACATCATCAACATAAATTTCCATAAAATTTCTAATAAAGTCATGAAAAATTTTATTCATTGCCCTTTGATAACTTACACTAGCATTTTTCAGCCCAAATGGCATCACAACCCATTCAAAAATTCCTAAAGCACCTGGACACCTAAATGCTATTTTTGACACATCTTCTTCAGCTATGTATATTTGATTATAACCTGAATATCCATCCATAAAACTTAACATTTCATGACCAGCAGTAGAATCTATCAACATATCAGCTATAGGCATTGGATATTCATCTTTTGGTGTTGCAGAATTTAAATCTCTAAAATCAATACAAACCCTTAATTTTCCATTCTTTTTCATGACAGGAATAACATTAGAAATCCAGTTGACATACCTTTCTGTCCTTATAAACTTAGCCTTAAGAAGTCTTTCAATCTCTTCTTTAATCTTCTGCATGACTTTAGAAGCAAATCTCCTTGGTGGCTGCTTGACAGGTTTGACATTGGCTTTCAATGGCAATTGATGTTCTACTAATTCACGATTCAAGTCTGGCATCTCTACATAATCCCATGCAAAACAGTCGCAATATTCCTTCAAAATTTCCACCATTTCTTGCTTGAAATCATCAGGCAGCATCTTGCTCACATATGTTGGTCTAGGATAATCATCGTTACCAATATCTACTTCCTCCAAAGGATCCTGCACCTCAACTTTTTTTACAGTGTCAGCGTTATTTTTTTCAAAACCTAAAGGACCATCATCATATATACAATCATAAGGTACACTGTCAATGCACCCTCCTCTGTCTGCCATATAGGTTGACAGCCGAGCCAGTTGGCTCGTCAAGCTCATCTAAGTTTCTCCTGAGGCCGTATCCACCCCGGCCTTAGGGACCAAAATAAAACCATTCATATTTATTTTGCACATCTCAATATTTTCAGGATTAAATGCATTGGTGTCAACCGTCAGCGGCTTGACTCCAGGATTATACATCCTGAACTCCACATGCATCTCATCATAGTAACAGGTACTATTGTCAGCAAGAACTTCTTCCACTCCTCCATCTTCATTCCAGAAAATTAATTTTTGATGTAAAATGGATGGAATAGCACCCATTCCATGAATCCAGTCACATCCCAAAAGCAAGTTAAAACCAGCCTTTGAAGGGACCACAACAAATAGAGTTGGCCTATTGACAGAACCAACCTCAATTGACAGCAAAACTACACCTCTAACAAAAGAAGTCCTTCCATTAAAATCTGTTACCCCAATGCTACTTTTAATCAGTTATTTTTTCGGTCTTTCCAAGCCTTCCCATCATTCTTTCAGGCATGAGATTAACAGCAGCTCCCCGGTCAACTAAAATCTTATTGACTATCCTTCCATCAACACGAGCCTTAATATGCAGTGGACGCAAGTGTTCCTTATCATTTTTAGTAGGCTTCTCAAATAATCCTCCACCACACATATTGTCATCTAGCAATAAGCATTCGCTTCCAGGAAAGACTGACGTTAGGATTTTTGTTAGTAAAGAATTTTATAAAGTCGCGTTGTAAGTATAGATTCTGAACCAACAGAAATCCCTTCGTACAAACATTTTGGTTGTCACAAGTGACAAACCCCTAAATAAATTGATAACCGAAGTATTTAAACCTCGTGTCGTCTTCTCAAGGAATTGCAGGGAGGTGTGTTCTTATTATTGGTTATGAGTTTTGTAAATTGGGGGTTTTGAAACTGAGGAACAAGTAAATTGAATGACAAATAAAATAAATAAATGACTGTAAAATAAACTCTTGGCAAGATATGAAAATTCGGAAGTCCTATCCTAGTTACTCCTATGAGAATGGAAGTTAATCCCACTTAGTTAACCTTTGCGTAAGCAAGGGAAAGTCAAGTGAACTAATTGGTTAGATTTTCCAAGTCCTAGCCAACTTTTAAGGAAAGACTAGAGTTAGTGGAATTCTAATTAATCAGCCGACATAACAATCAATCCTGAATAGTTGATAACTCAAGAGTTTCCAGTTAATCAATTAAAGCCAATAATATAAAAAGCTAAATAAGAATCATAAATATCTGGAATACCTCAAATAACATTCATTCAAAGCAGTCAAATCTAACATGGAAAACATTCATAAGCCAATTAGGCAACATAAACCAAACATAAATAAAAGCATTAAAGTATCTCAAAGTAGAAGAGAGGTCAAAATAAAGGAATATTGAACCTGGAGCTCAGAAGAGATTGTAAGTTGAAATAATAATAAATCCTAAATCCTTTAAGAGGAATCCTAATCCTAAAACCTAAGAGAGAGGAGAGAACATCTCTCTCTAAAAACTACATCTAAACTAAAAATTGTGAATTACGAAAAGTATGATGAGTCTCTGTATGTTTCTTGACTTTAATTTGTGTTTCTGGGCCGAAAACTGGGTTGAAATGCGGCTCAGAATCTCTGCCAGCGACTTTTGTAATTCTGCAGATTGCGTACGTCACGCGTTCGCATCGTCCACGCGATCGTGTCACTCAGCGTTTTTCGTACCACGCGTGCGCGTCGTCCACGCATTCGCGACGTTCGTGCAGCTTCCAATCCGCGCGGTCGCGTCAGGCACGTGAGCGCGTCATTCTGATTTCTTCTATTTCGCGTGGTCGCGTGAGCCGTGCGACCGCATGACTTCTCGCTGGTCATCTCCTCAATTCATTGTATTCCTTCCATTTTTGCATGCTTCCTCTTCATTCTCTAAGCCATTCCTGCCCTATGAAGCCTGAAACACTTAACGCATAGATCAAGGCATTGAATGGTAATAAGAGAGGATTAGGATTAGCTAAATTAAGACCAAAGAAGCATGTTTTCAATCATAGAACTAAACTAGGAAGGAATTGTAAAATCATGCAAATCATATGAATAAGTGGATGAAAAGCTTGATAAAACTACTCAATTAAATACAATATAAACCATAAAATAGTGGTTTATCAACCTCCCCACACTTAAACATTATCATGTCCTCATGCTAAACTCAAGGAGACCAAATAAATGAGTAGGGAAAGGCAAGACTCATGCAATACAACCTATGAATGTGAATGCAACTACATTCTAAAATGATTCTACCTACTTGGTAAAAAAGTAAATAAATCCTTCAAGAATAAATATGAACTGGATTTTACTAATTCAAATCATACAGTGAAAATAAGCAAACTTGTAAGAAGATAGCTCATAAAAGCAAGGAACATAGAATCAAGCACTGAACCATCACTCGTAGTGTATATCACTCTAATCTCTCAAGTGTCTAGGGTCAATCACTCTATTCTTCCCTAATCATGCTTTCTAAACTTTGTCCTTCATCTAACCAATCAACAAATATTTAGTATACCCATGCACACATCATGAGGTCTTTTCAAGGTTGTAATGGGGCCAAGGCAAGGATGAGGATATATGTATGGCTAAGTGAGCTATAAATTGAATCTTTGAGTAACCTGAGATATCACCTAACATACATGCATTCTATATAATTTCTAAAATCATGCCTAGTTACCCATAATTCCCACTTTTATATCACATACTCATGTGTCAACTTTTCTTTTGATTTGTGTCACATATGCATTGATCTTTTATTAACTTAACATTGGGGTAATTTTGTCCCCTTATTTATTTATTTATATTATATATTTTTTTCTTTTCTCTTTTTTTTTCTTTTCTCTTTTTTTTATAGAGACATAAAAACTAAAATAACATATCAATGCACATGAAATTTTTTTAATTTTCTGTTTAACATGAGTAGATACCCAAATTTCCCAATATTCAGAATTAGAAACATGATACATTCCCTTATTAACCCATGTTCCCACAGTTTTCCCACACTTAGTTGATGCACAACCTCTATCTTAAGCTAACCAAAGATTCAATTGGGATATTTAATTTGTTTTTCTGCTTAAGGCTAGTGATGTGGTTATAGAACAGAAGGGGATTAAAAAGCTCAAAGTGGCTAACAAGGGTGACATAAAAGGGTAGGCTTATTTGGGATAAGTGAACTAAAACAAATAATGGCCTCAATCATATGCAAGCATGTAAATACACTAAATAATGGACATATAGAATGAAACAAAGTAAAGATTGTAGTTATAGAGAAGAAAACACACAAGAATAAAATATTTATGGTTAAGCAATGTAACCATGTAAATAAGCTCAAATCTCACAAGTTGTGTGTTCTAGCTTTTAACTATGTTCTAAATACAACTTCCAAACAAATTTAACATTTAAATTTTGATTTAAATTAGTGAAATATTATAAAATAAAGTCTTGAAAAGAAATTTATTACTTCAACCAAGTGGTGGTAAAATATGCACAAAATCTAACTATAATGCAATCAAACATGCAAATGCAAGAACTAACTACAGAAAAGTTTAAACATTGGTGTTGAGTCAGAAAATAACTAACCCATGGAGATCGGTATCGACCTCCTCACACTTAAAGATTGCACCGTCCTCGGTGCATGCTAAGATGTGCAGGTGGACGGGCTGTTTCAACTGATGCTTTTCTTCAAAAATTGAGCAGATGAACTTGTTTGTCTCTCCAGTAAGAAGCTTTTCCTCTCCCTTCATGGTGGCCATCCTGAAGGAAGAGGGAAAAGAAGAAAAGTAACCCAAAAATAAAGATAGAAAACAAGTAAAATATGGGTGTTAATGCCAGATAAAAAGGGTCTCAATTACATGGTAACTACAACATGCAAGCGAGAAAACAGTAGAAGCACATGGCAAATCAAGAGTGCAAAAATGTGCAACAATAGGGAAGAGGGTGTGGGTAAGGAGAGATAATATAAATTCATATCAATGCAAAAGTAATACAGGTATAAAAGATAGGCATTGATTTAATTAATATTACCTAACAAGAATAAAACAAGTCACTAAGCACCAAGATAATACCAGAAAAGACACAACAGTTGAATAAGAAAATTTAACACCAATGGAAAAGGAAAAGAAAGTAAGAAAGGAGGAAGAAAGAAATAAGAAGGAAAGAAAAGATTTAGATATGGGAAGAAAAGATAAGATATCTTGGCTGATCTGGTTGAGCTGTGCGGCGCAGGCGACGCGGACACGTGAGTGACGCGTTCGCGAAGGTGGCGTTATTGTCAAGTGACGCGGCCGCGTGAGGCACGCGGTTGCGTGAGTGAATTTGTACTACTGGCGCGAGGGCAGCCGCGCGCTCGTGCAACTCTCTGTTTGAAACTCATTGTGTCAAAAATCTGGGTGACGCGTTCGCGTGACGGACGCGATCGCGTGGATAGCCTAAATTTGAAAATGGCGCGGACGCGTGGCAGGGTTTGTGCTTCTAGCACGAGTCCAGCCCAATTCGAGCTCAACTTTCGGCCATACACCCTTTTTACGTCGATTTGGAGGCACGCGTTCGCGTGGGTGACGCGAACGCATGGGAGGCGTTTTTCCCACATGACGCGGTCGCGTCGGTCAAATTGTGCCAAAGGCACGCCTCCAGCCACGCTCTCGCGTGACTCTCTATTCACATTTCTTTTCTTCCCAACGCACATATGACGCGGACGCGTCGGCAACGCTGGCGCGTCGCGTGCGATTTCTTCTTTTTTTTTAATGCAGTATGCAGAATGCAATGAATGTTATGCAAAATTCCAGGTTCAATCAAAACTCAAAAATAGACTAAAATTTAAACTGAAAAAGGAACGATCATACCATGGTGGGTTGTCTCCCACCTAGCACTTTTAGTTAAAGTCCTTAAGTTGGACATTTTGGTGAGCTTTTTGTTATGGTGGCTTGTGCTTGTATTCATCCAAGAATCTCCACCAGTGTTTGGAATTCCAACAGCCTCCAAGGTCCCAAACGAGGCATGTAAAGCCCTTTGGTGAGTTCAAACAGGCTTCAAGGCTCCCGGGGTGTTGAATGTCAAAACAGACTCCAGGATCCCAAACTTTTCTTCTACACCCGTCTTTATCTTGATCTACATCTTTCCAACCGGGTGGTGAGTAGTCTGAATTCTCACTGCAGTGACCAAACAGCTTCCGAGATCCTTTCAATTGAGCTTGACACCAATCCTTGCACCTTAAATTGAAGTGCGAAGCCTCATTGAATCTTGCATACTAGCTCTGAGTGCAAGTCATTTCCCGTTTGCTCTTAAAGCCGCAAAGAGCTCTAAGCTGGCCATCTGTTTCAAGTAAACCATATTCAAGTAGAAAAGTAAAGATAAAAGCTAAGGATTTTACCCACTTGAAGTCTGTTTTGGGTGGTAATGGCCTTGGGATAGGTGTTTCTAGTTGCTCTGTAAGCTCTACTCCCTTGTGGTCTTCTGTGAATTCCTCCACTTCTTTGCAAATTTCTTTAACTTCAACCATGTCTTGATCAAAGTCATTGATATCTTCCTCATCGCTTGAGTCGTAAATAGGAGGTTGAGAAAAGTCGACCTCTGCATCATCTTCGTATTCACTTGGGGAAGATTCTTCAGTCTCAAAGAATTCACTTGCGGATGCAAGTTCATTATTAAGAGAACTTGAGTGGTGACTATCATCATTAGGAAAACTTGAGTTTCGGATCACTCCGTCCAGTTCCTCATAAGATACCTGTCTTGGGGGTTGTGCACTATCCTCCTTAGCATTAATTGCAACATCTTCAACGGAATTCTCTACAACTCTGTATTCCTGTGGAGGTTCAGCATCTCCTAAATCTTCAACCAACTCTTCTTCTTCTACAATGACAGCTTCCTCTACTTGTTCCGGTACGAAGTTATGCTCTATATTGTCTACTGGAGTCTCTAGTGTCTTTTTCGTGCTGCATTCTTCATTAGATTCTCCACATGAAGCCATGGGAGTCTGTTGAGTGCCTGAACGTCTAGAAGATAATTGATTTATTGCTTGCTCCAGTTGATGAAGGGTTGCATTAAATTGTTTTACTGATTCTTCGAGGAGAACCTATGATTCTTGGCTTGATGGATATGGACATGGTGCATAGGTGTGTGGTGGTTCTTGGGAATAGTTGGATTGGCGTTGGGGTGGATAAGGGTCATCTGGTAGTGAATGGTGAAAAGAAGCTTGTGAGTGTGGTGGTTCGAAGTTATGTCGAGAGGATGATCTCTGAGCATAGGGTGGAGCTTGTTGGTAGCTACAAGGCGGTCCACCGAATCTATCAGTTGGATATGCATTGTAGAATGGTCTTTGTCCATGATATTTAGGATGATGTTGTTGCCTAAAGGGGTGATCAGATCCTTGTGGCTCCATCCATCTTTGATTGCTTAGACCTTGATGCATAGTCCTGTTATAGCTTCCATTCCTTGCAACAAAATTAGAACCAAACTCAAAGTGAGAGGGGTGAGAATTCATAATAGATATCAAAAATAAGAGGGAAGAGAGAAAACAAATAAACAAGTAAAAGAAAAATATTTTTTTTTTGAAAAATATTCACAATAACCAATAATAAGGCACACGTTTGCAATTCCCCGGCAACGGCGCCATTTTAACGTTAGGATTTTTGCTAGTAAAGAATTTTATAAAGTCGCGTTGTAAGTATAGATTCTGAACCAACAGAAATCCCTTCATACAAACGTTTTAGTTGTCACAAGTAACAAACCCCTAAATAAATTGATAACCGAAGTATTTAAATCTCGGGTCGTCTTCTCAAGGAATTGCAGGGAGGTGTGTTCTTATTATTGGTTATGAGTTTTGTAAATTGGGGGTTTTGAAAGTGAGGAACAAGTAAATTGAATGACAAATAAAATAAATAAATGACTGTAAAATAAACTCTTGGCAAGATATGAAAATTCGAAAGTCCTATCCTAGTTACTCCTATGAGAATGGAAGTTAATCCCACTTAGTTAACCTTTGCTTAAGCAAGGGAAAGTCAAGTGAACTAATTGGTTAGATTTTCCAAGTCCTAGCCAACTTCTAAGGAAAGACTAGAGTTAGTGGAATTCTAATTAATCAGCCGACATAACAATCAATCCTGAATAGTTGATAACTCAAGAGTTTTCAGTTAATCAATTAAAGCCAATAATATAAAAAGCTAAATAAGAATCATAAATATCTGGAATACCTCAAATAACATTCATTCAAAGCAGTCAAATCTAACATGGAAAATATTCATAAGCCAATTGGGCAACATAAATCAAACATAAATAAAAGCATTAAAGTATCTCAAAGTAGAAGAGAGGTCAAAATAAAGGAATATTGAACCTGGAGCTCAGAAGAGATTGTAAGTTGAAATAATAATAAATCCTAAATCCTTTAAGAGGAATCCTAATCCTAAAACCTAAGAGAGAGGAGAGAACCTCTCTCTCTAAAAACTACATCTAAACTAAAAATTGTGAATTACGAAAAGCATGATGAGTCTCTGTATGTTCCCTGACTTTAATCTATGTTTCTGGGCCAAAAACTGGGTTGAAATGCGGCCCAGAATCTCTGCCAGCGACTTTTGTAATTCTGCAGATCGCGCACGTCACGCGTACGCGTCGTCCACGCAATCGCGTCACTCAGCATTTTTCGTACCACGCGTGCGCGTCTTCCACGCATTCGTGTCGTTCGTGCAGTGATGAGCGGATAATTTATACGCTTTTTGGCATTGTTTTTAGGTAGTTTTTAGTAAGTTCAAGCTACTTTTAGGGATGTTTTCATTAGTTTTTATGTTAAATTCACATTTCTGGACTTTACTATGAGTTTGTGTGTTTTTCTGTGATTTCAGGTAATTTCTGGCTGAAATTGAGGGACTTGAGCAAAACTCTGAAAAAGGCTGACAAAAAGGACTGCTGATGCTGTTGGAATCTGACCTCCCTGCACTCAAAATGGATTTTCTGGAGCTACAGAACTCCAAATGGCGCGCTCTCAACGGCGTTGGAAAGTAGACATCCAGAGCTTTCCAGAAATATATAATAGTCCATACTTTATTCAGAATTTGACGACGTAACTTGGCGTTGAACGCCAAGTATATGCTGCTGTCTGGAGTTAAACGCCAGAAAAATGTCATGATCCGGAGTTGAACGCCCAAAACACGTCATAACTTGGAGTTCAACTCCAATAAAAGCCTCAGCTCATGGATAGATCAAGCTCAGCCCAAACATACACCAAGTGGGCCCCGGAAGTGGATTTATGCATCAATTACTTACTCATGTAAACCCTAGGAGCTAGTTTATTATAAATAGAACTTTTTACTATCATAATTGCATCCTGGATTGTATTTTGAATCCTGGGATCACGTTTTGGGGGCTGGCCATTCGGCCATGCCTGAACCTTTCACTTATGTATCTTCAACGGTGGAGTTTCTGCACACCATAGATTAAGGGTGTGGAGCTCTGCTGTACCTCAAGTATTAATGCAATTCTATTGTCTTTTATTCAAATCTCTCTTATTCTTATTCCAAGATATTCATTCGTACCCAAGAACATGATGAATGTGATGATAAGTAACCCTCATTATCATTCTCACTTATGAACGCACGTGATTGACAACCACTTCCGTTCTACATGCAACAGAGCTTGAATGTGTATCTCTTAGATTCCCCAACAGAATCTTCGTGGTATAAGTTAGATAGATGGCGGCATTCATGAGGATCCGGAAAGTCTAAACCTTGTCTGTGGTATTCCGAGTAGGATTCTGGGATTGAATGACTGTGACGAGCTTCAAACTCCTGAAGGCTGGGCGTGATGACAAGCGCAAAAGAATCAAGGGATTCTATTCCAACCTGATTGAGAACCGACAGATGATTAGCCGTGCTATGACAGAGCATAGGAACGTTTTCACTGAGAGGATGGGATGTAGCCATTGACAACGGTGATGCCCTACATACAGCTTGCCATGGAAAGGAGTAAGAAGGATTGAGTTGAAGCAGTAGGAGAGCAGGCGTCCTTGAGCCATACAGTATCTCCATATGCTTATCTGAAATTCTCACCAATGAATTTACATAAGTATTCTTATCCCTTTTATTTATTTTATTTATCCAATTTAATTCCATTTGACTCTATGATTCCAATCACTAACTGAGATCTACAAGGTGACCATAGCTTGCTTCATACCAACAATCTCTGTGGGATCGACCCTTACTCGCGTAAGGTTTATTACTTGGACGACCCAGTACACTTGCTGGTTAGTTGAACGAAGTTGTGTCCACTCATGCCAATTTCTAAATTCCATAATTTTACAATGAATGCAAATCAAAGAATAGTGATCACAATTTCGTCCACCAAGTTTTTGGCGCCGTTGCCGGGGATTGTTCGAGTATGGACAACTGACGGTTCATCTTGTTGCTCAGATTAGGTAATTTTCTTTTCAAAAAGTTTTCAAAAATTTTTCAAAATTTTTCTTTTATTTTCGTTTTTTTTAAGAATATTTTCGAAAAAAATAATAAAAATACTAAAAAATCATAAAATCATAAAAAACCAAAAATATTGTGTTTCTTGTTTGAGTCTTGAGTCAATTTTTAAGTTTGATGTCAATTGCATGCTTTAAAAATTTTTCTTGCATTTTTTTCGAAAATTCCATGCATTCATAGTGTTCTTCATGATCTTCAAGTTGTTCTTGGTAAGTCTTCTTGTTTGATCTTGATGTTTTCTTGTTTTGTGTTGTTTGTTGTTTTTCATGTGCATTTTTCGTTTGTTAGAGTCCATGCATTAAAGATTTCTAAGTTTGGTGTCTTGCATGTTTTCTTTGCATAAAAAATTTTTCAAAATCATGTTCTTGATGTTCATCATGATCTTCAAAGTGTTCTTGGTGTTCATCTTGACATTCATAGTGTTCTTGCATGCATCTTGTGTTTTGATCCAAAATTTTCATGTTTTGGGTCATTTTTGTGTTTTTCTCTCTCATCATAAAAAATTTCAAAAATCAAAAAATATCTTTTCCTTTTTTTTCTCCTAATTTTCGAAAATTTGAGTTGACTTAGTCAAAAATTTTAAAAATTAGTTGTTTCTTACAAGTCAAGTCAAATTTTCAATTTTAAAAATCTTATCTTTTCAAAATCTTTTTCAAAAATCACATCTTTTTCATTTTTTTATATAATTTTCGAAAATTTTAAAAATTATTTTTCAAAAATCTTTTTCTTATCTTTTATATCTAATTTTCGAAAATTAGCTAACAATTAATGTGATTGGTTCAAAAATTTGAAGTTTGTTACTTTCCTGATAAGAAAGGTTCAATCTTTAAATTCTAGAATCTTATCTTGTAGTTTCTTGTTAGTTAAGTCATTTTAAAAATTAAATCTTTTTCAAAATATCTTTTTCTTAAAAATCTTATCTTTTTATCTTATCTTTTTCAAAATTTTATCTTTTTCAAAATTTTGATTTCAAAAAATATCTTATCTATCTTCTTATCTTCTTATCTTTTTAAAATTAAAATTTCAAATCTTTTTCAATCAACTAACTAACTTTTTGTTTGCTTCTTATCTTTTTCAAAACCAACTAACTACTTCTCCCTCTCCAATTTCAAAAATATCTCATCCTTTTTCAAAATTCTTTTTAATTAATTTAATTATTTTTAATTTAAATTTAATCTTATTTCTTATCCAATTTTCGAAATTACTAACTCCTTTTTTTAAAAAAAAAATTTATTTTCGAAATTCACTATCCCTTCTCCTCTTCTATTTATTTAATTATTTACTAACACTTCTCTTCACCTCTCTTCATCTAAATATCCGAACTCATTCTTCTTCACTCTCCTCCCCTTTCTTCTTCTACTAACATAAAGGAATCTCTATACTGTGACATAGAGGATTCCTCTTTCTTTTCTTGTTTTCTTCTCTTTCATATGAGCAGGAATAAGGACAAAAGCACTCCATCATTCTCCATGAAATAAGAGAAGATCAAAAAGCAATGAGGGAGGAGCAACAAAGGCAAGGAAGGGACATAGAAGAGCTTAAGAACATCATTGGTCCTTCAAGAAGAAGACGCCACTAAGGTGGACTCATTCCTTGTTCTTATTTCTTTGTTTTTCATTTTTTTATGTTATATGTCTATTTATGTTTTGTGTCTCTACTTCATGATCATTAGTATGTAGTAACTATGTCTTAAAGCTATGAATAAATTCCATTAATCCTTCACCTCTCTTAAAAGAAAAATGTTTTAATTCAAAAGAACAAGAAGTACATGAATTTCGAATTTATCCTTGAATTTAATTTAATTATATTGATGTGGTGACAATACTTTTTGTTTTCTGAATGAATGATTGAACAGTGCATAATTTTGATCTTGTTGTTCATGAATGTTAAAATTGTTGGCTCTTGAAAGAATGATGAACAAGGAGAAATGTTATTGACAATCTGAAAAATCATGAAATTGATTCTTGAAGCAAGAAAAAGCAGTGAATAGAAGAAGCTTGTGAAAAAAAATGGCAAAAGAAAATTTAGAAAGAAAAAGAAAAAGCAAGCAGAAAAAGCCAATAGCCCTTAAAACCAAAAGGCAAGGGTAAAAAGGATCCAAGGCTTTGAGCATCAATGGATAGGAGGGCCCAAGGAAATAAAATCCAGGCCTAAGCGGCTAAATTAAGCTGTCCCTAACCATGTGCTTGTGTCATGAAGGTCCAAGTGAAAAGTTTGAGACTGAGTGGTTAAAGTCGTGATCCAAAGCAAAAAAGAGCGTGCTTAAGAGCTCTGGACACCACTAACTGGGGACTCTAGCAAAGCTGAGTCACAATCTGAAAAGGTTCACCCAGTTATGTGTCTGTGGCATTTATGTATCCGGTGGTAATACTGGAAAACAAAGTGCTTAGGGCCACGGCCAAGACTCATAAGTAGTTGTGTTCAAGAATCAACATGCTTAACTAGGAATGTCAATAACACTATCCGAAATTCTAAGTTCCTAGAGAAGCCAATCATTCTGAACTTCAAAGGAAAAAGTGAGATGCCAAAACTGTTCAGAAGCAAAAAGCTACAAGTCCCGCTCATCTAATTATAATTAATATTCATTGATATTCTGGAATTTATAGTATATTCTCTTCTTTTTATCCTATTTGATTTTCAGTTGCTTGGGGACAAGCAACAATTTAAGTTTGGTGTTGTGATGAGCGGATAATTTATACGCTTTTTGGCATTGTTTTTAGGTAGTTTTTAGTAAGTTCAAGCTACTTTTAGGGATGTTTTCATTAGTTTTTATGTTAAATTCACATTTCTGGACTTTACTATGAGTTTGTGTATTTTTCTGTGATTTCAGGTAATTTCTGACTGAAATTGAGGGACTTGAGCAAAACTCTGAAAAAGGCTGACAAAAAGGACTGCTGATGCTGTTGGAATCTGACCTCCCTGCACTCAAAATGGATTTTCTGGAGCTACAGAACTCCAAATGGCGCGCTCTCAACGGCGTTGGAAAGTAGACATCCAGAGCTTTCCAGACATATATAATAGTCCATACTTTATTCGGAATTTGACGACGTAACTTGGCGTTGAACGCCAAGTATATGCTGCTGTCTGGAGTTAAACGCCAGAAAAACGTCATGATCCGGAGTTGAACGCCCAAAACACGTCATAACTTGGAGTTCAACTCCAATAAAAGCCTCAGCTCGTGGATAGATCAAGCTCAGCCCAAACATACACCAAGTGGGCCCCGGAAGTGGATTTATGCATCAATTACTTACTCATGTAAACCCTAGGAGCTAGTTTATTATAAATAGAACTTTTTACTATCATAATTGCATCCTGGATTGTATTTTGAATCCTGGGATCACGTTTTGGGGGCTGGCCATTCGGCCATGCCTGAACCTTTCACTTATGTATCTTCAACGGTGGAGTTTCTGCACACCATAGATTAAGGGTGTGGAGCTCTGCTGTACCTCAAGTATTAATGCAATTCTATTGTCTTTTATTCAAATCTCTCTTATTCTTATTCCAAGATATTCATTCGTACCCAAGAACATGATGAATGTGATGATAAGTAACCCTCATTATCATTCTCACTTATGAACGCACGTGATTGACAACCACTTCCGTTCTACATGCAACAGAGCTTGAATGTGTATCTCTTAGATTCCCCAACAGAATCTTCGTGGTATAAGTTAGATAGATGGCGGCATTCATGAGGATCCGGAAAGTCTAAACCTTGTCTGTGGTATTCCGAGTAGGATTCTGGGATTGAATGACTGTGACGAGCTTCAAACTCCTGAAGGCTGGGCGTGATGACAAGCGCAAAAGAATCAAGGGATTCTATTCCAACCTGATTGAGAACCGACAGATGATTAGCCGTGCTATGACAGAGCATAGGAACGTTTTCACTGAGAGGATGGGATGTAGCCATTGACAACGGTGATGCCCTACATACAGCTTGCCATGGAAAGGAGTAAGAAGGATTGAGTTGAAGCAGTAGGAGAGCAGGCGTCCTTGAGCCATACAGTATCTCCATATGCTTATCTGAAATTCTCACCAATGAATTTACATAAGTATTCTTATCCCTTTTATTTATTTTATTTATCCAATTTAATTCCATTTGACTCTATGATTCCAATCACTAACTGAGATCTACAAGGTGACCATAGCTTGCTTCATACCAACAATCTCTGTGGGATCGACCCTTACTCGCGTAAGGTTTATTACTTGGACGACCCAGTACACTTGCTGGTTAGTTGAACGAAGTTGTGTCCACTCATGCCAATTTCTAAATTCCATAATTTTACAATGAATGCAAATCAAAGAATAGTGATCACAATTTCGTCCACCATGCAGCTTCCAATCCGCGCGGTCACGTCAGGCACGCGAGCGCGTCACTCTGATTCTTCTATTTCGCATGGTCGCGTGAGCCATGTGACCGCGTGACTTCTCGCTAGTCATCTTCTCAATTCCTTGTATTCCTTCCATTTTTGCATGCTTCTTCTTTATTCTCTAAGCCATTCCTGCCCTATGAAGCCTGAAACACTTAACGCACAGATCAAGGCATCAAATGGTAATAAGAGAGGATTAAGATTAGCTAAGTTAAGACCAAAGAAGCATGTTTTCAATCATAGAACTAAACTAGGAAGGAATTGTAAAATCATGCAAATCATATGAATAAGTGAGTGAATAGCTTGATAAAACTACTCAATTAAATACAATATAATCCATAAAATAGTGGTTTATCAAAGACATCATAACAATCATCTTCTAATGACTCTACTTCCTGGACTTGACTATACTCCTCAGGCAGTATTGACACCACAGCTATAGCTTGCTTAACACCAAATATTGCTTCTAAGCTGTCATCAAAACCAGTGTCAAAATTATCAGTAATTAAATCTTCATGATTTTCTCCCTTGTTTTCAACCATTACTCTCTTCCCAGCAAGATTCTTCTTTATATTTTTATTGCATTTAGGGTGATTAGAAGAATTGCCTGTTTCTGCAGACTTGGCCATGGTTGACAAAGGAGGAAAATCTACTCCGTGTCCCTTGTATGGATCCAAAGGAACATACTCAGGTATATTCTCTTTTTGCTCAAAAGTTGTAAAAGGAGAATATTTTGGAATATTTTGACAGTTTGGCCAAGGAGAATAATTAGGAACCTGCTGCATGTTAGGATTATAACAAGAATAAATTGGCTTTGAGGAAATAGGCACATTTTTTGGAATATATATACTACCTCCATCTTGTGCATGATTCACGTTCCATAACTGAGACTCGTAGTACCTAGGCTTAAAAGGTCTAGGCTTCACCCATTTGTTTTTTCCTCTTACAAAAGCAGTAGGTTGATTTTGCACATTTCTCACATTCTGGACCCATTTATTGTTTGAAATTTTGGTGGGAGGAATTCTTGTCTTTTGAGAAAATCCATCAGGTTTTCCATCAATCATGACTACAGTCTTCATCTTCTGGTTGACGGGTTGTACCCCAGTGTTGTTGACGCACTTGTTCAGAGGAGTTTGACCGCCCAACTTTTGTTTTCCCTCGGCTATCTTCTGCTTTAGCTCGTTAGTTTTATTTTCTTTTTCAGCAATCTTCTTTCTCAACTCGGCCTTTTCTTTCTCTTCAACTTTGTAATTTTCAAACTATTTTGCAGCTTCCTTGTCAAAAACAGCATTGCACTTTGGGCACATGGTGATGGTGCTGTCAGATTCTTTAATTCTCAACAAAAAATCTAACAAATTCTCACCTGGACAAGGATAAACTGGCTTCTTGTCTTGCTCAAAGATCTTCAGGTTTTTATTTTCATCTTTGGCACTAACCATTGTGGGATCAACTTCTACCATCTTGACTGACAAATTGAATGACTCAACATAATTTGAGTCAGCAGCAAATAGTTCAGTGTCCACCTTCATAGTAGTTTTATCCTCAAACTTCAACCTTCCCTCCTCAATTGCTTTTTGTATCAAATTCTTGAAATGGACGCAATTATTAGTGGTGTGTGAGAATACCTGATGAAACTTACAAAAATTTTTTATTCTTTATTTCATCGGCTGAAGGCATCTTTTTTCCTTCTGGTAAAATAAGCTGCTTATCTTTTAATAAAACTTCAAATATTTGATCTGCCTTAGAAATATCAAAAGAATAAGTCTTATTTTCAGTTTTGGAATATGAAAAAACTTTTTCTTTTCCTTTAACAGGTTTCAAAGATTTGCATACATAAGGAGGACCCCACGCAATTCAGCAATATAAACCTCTTTCTCATCTGAATCACTATTATCAGAAAAACAATCAACATATGCAACCTTTTTAGAACCTTTTTTGAAATTTTCTTTTTCTTTTTTAATTTGTTCTATTTGTCTTACTCTTTCAGCTAACTGGGAAAGATCTAAAGTGTGTTGATTGACAAGTTTCTTCCTAACTCCAAACTCTAACCCATTAGTAGCCATTTTGACAACTTCAGTTTCTGGAATCGGAGTAAAACACTTATTTCTCATGTTTCTAAACCGTGCCAAATAAGTGTCAATGGATTCTCCTTCTGCACGTTTGACAGAGAATAAATTCGTAAGACCAACTTTCAATTCACCTCGAAAAAATTAATCATAAAAATTTCTTTCTAACTGCGCCCAAGAATGAATAGAATTTGGTCTCAAGTTGGAGAACCATGTAAATGCATTTTTTGTTAAAGAAGAAGGAAAGTATCTCATCTTAAGATATTCATTAGAAGCTGCTTCCCCAATTTCAATAGTATATCGAGCAATATGCTCTACTGTAGACTCATTTTCCTCTCTAGAAAATTTTGTAAGAGATTTTGGAATTTTCCAACCCTTGGGAGCTCTGCTTGTTGGACACATTCAGGAAAAGCAGACACAAAATATGGCCTATTTAAGCAACCAACATTAAATTCCAAACGGTTTAAAACTTGTTCGACATTTCTTGCTAGATTATAATGCCCCCTAAGTTATTTTGCCTAAGTCTTTCTAACATATCATCAGCATTTTGACCATGTCTAGGCATATGAACATCATAATTAGGAATGGCTCCACTATTCTGATTGACATTATCAAATCTTAAACCCAAGTTGTCATTTTCTTCTAAATTTACCACAGTAGCAATCCTATTGACTTGCCTATTTAATTGTTCAATTCTAGTGTTTGTGTTTTCTAAAAGAGGATTTAAAATTGTCACCATTTGATGAGTTTACATGTTTACTAGATCATGGTGCCTTTCATCCATTTGTTGCCTAATATTTGCTAAAGATCCCACTGTTTGACTAGATTGATTAACAAACATTGCTCTTGACATGTCAGAAAACACAAATCTGGAATTTTCTACCCTAGTGACAGTGGATGTAGTAGAATTAGATGCACTGTTGTTTCCTGTATTAATAGCATGTGAAAAATTTTGTTGTGATATGTGTGAACCTGACACCCCAGAAACAGGTACATTTGACATGCCAAATGGATTTTGATAAATAGGATTTTGAAAAGTTGAGTAGAGAGGCACAGGCAATTCTTGTGACACCATGGGGGGACGTACCCCGGTGGCAAGCCATATGGTGACCACCCCACAGTATTTATGTGAGTTGCATTTAACCTTGTATGGGCATGGCCAACGCCATCATGCCTCACTGACATCAAGGTAGGTTCTGTGTTTGAAATCACAGGAGAATTTCCGGATTCATTTTCTCTAATTTCATCACTAGAAGTAGAAGAAGATGCTGCAGAAGTATTTGACATGTCAACTGACGCTGGTTTCCTTGGCTCTGGACGCACGAACTTACCACTGCGCAACCACATGCACACTCAAAAACTCCTGGTTTTTCTTTTGACAATTACAATCTATTGACAAGGTCCCACCGGGCGTGCCAATTTGTTTTACTCAAATTTTTGTTAATGTTTAAAAGAAAATGTGGGTGTTTCAATGTCGCAATTGTAACGTCAAATAAAATTAAAAGGAATAAAAGTAACAAATAAACATATAAATGTAAGGTGCCGGTGGCAAAGTAAATTGCAGAAATTGAAACAAACAGGAAATTAAAAAGAATATGAAAGAAGAAATATGAACGTAAAAGAGAAGCAGACGTAAAAGTAGAGGAATTTTATTAATAAACTGGAAAAAAGCAAAGTACAAGTGTTTAAGTTCAGAGGGATTACTTAAGATTCTCAATTTTACTCTGTGATGCCAAGGGGCTGAGAGCGTTTTGGGTTTCTAAGTGTTTTTCAAGAAGAACTGAACTCCCTATAATGTGTTCTTAAAACTTTATTTATAGACTAACCTAATGTCAGCTAACAATTACCATTTGTACACCACTTGCAAAAAATTTGAATTTCCCATAACTGTTTCCGCACCTCTTGTGAATTTTAAAAATTAAATAGATAGCCAATTGTCAAATAATCTAATTTAATTTAAAATAGATAAAATATTATATATAAAGACATATAAATATAAATATTATATGTAGAAACATTACTAAATAACTAATTTTTTTTTATAATTTTTTTAAAAAAATTATATTTTGTCTAACACACGTATAAATGTATAATGAGACAATAACTTATCTGCTAATTACATGTGGCATATCGATATATCACATGTACAGTGATGCCACTTGGTAAAATATAATTTGTCCCACGTATCGTAATATTATTTGGACATTTAAAGTTTTATATTGAGATTTCTCCATATATATATTTTGGGTATTGTTCTCCCTATATAATATTAATATTATTGTTGGAAATGTTCACCTTTCATGTGATCATAGCCAATACTTAAGCGGGCAATGGTGCTTCTTGGCGTGTTGTCAAAAGGCCATTGTGCATGCTTAAAAACAAATTAACTTACAAAACACTAAGAAGGTCTACATCTCCTTAGATCAGAGCAAACCTATATTTTGTGCCAATCATAATCGTAGAAGTATATAACAATTATATTAATTTTATTAACAAATAGCCATTTATATTTAGGGAAATGCTAAATTTAAAACCTATATAATATTTGTCCAAATAGCCATTTAAATCTTACCAACCAAGAACTTAACTACAGTTGCACCTCTGGCTGTAAGTTTTCCTTTTGTGAAATGAATTGAACTAAAGTGATTTACCCCTATGGTATGTTATTTATTAATTCAAGTGAGTTACATCCTTTCAGTATTAACCTACATGTTTTAAATAATGTTTTCATGTATTTAATCTAATTTACATTACACAAATGAAAACCTATATGTGTAAATTATAAACCTCAACAATCATAACACCACCAGCACCAAAAAGATTTGATTTGAGAAGACACACAAACCATTAAATCAAACCTAATCTATATGATAAATATCATTGAACATTTTTATCATATAACAGATTATTGCGTTCTCAACAAGCCAGAAAATGATGCTTGTGAATATGAAAGTTCAGAAGTTGAATTAAGCAATGCTTCCCAAGCTCTAGCACCAGGAATAAAATTTTTTGCAGCATTTTTCTTCATCAGTTCAAGTGCTTCAGTAATCAAACCCTTTCGGCACATCTGAACTATGATATCATCAAATGCAGAAGATCTTGGATAAAAACACTTCTCCAACATTTCCTCAAGCAAAACACAAGCTTCTTGAATCTCATCTTTACCAACAAAACCATCAAGAATGATCCTATATGTATGCAAGTTCATCTCAATACCCTTCATTCTCATCTCTTTCACTAATCCTCTAACCTTACTTAAATCATCAGCCATAAATAATGCACCCAATAAAGTATTGTAAGTAACAACATTTGGTTCGCAACCTAAGTCTTCCATAGAAGCAACAATCTTAAGTGCGTCGTCTAAATTATTCTGCTTACATAAACCATTTATATACACATTATAAGTATAAACATCAGGGATTATCCCCAGTACCAGCATTTCTTCAAAGAGTTCATCTAGCTTCACATAATCACCTTCTTTTACAGTTCCATTCATAACAATGGTGTAACAAACACTGTCCGGCTTGATTCCATCTTTTTTCATCTGATTCAGAATCTCAAAAGCATCCATAACCTTCCCTTCCTTCACCAAGAACCTCATCAAATTTGTATAATCCATTACACCAGGTGAAAATCCTAGTTTCTTCATATCACCCCAAACAACCAAAGCATCTGTGACAGTCAAATCGCTTTGTTTGCACATTGAAGATATTATCGAAGAACATATCTCCGCATCCAAACTAAACCCATCATCAATCATAATTTTCATCATCTTAACAGCATAACCCACCATCTTCATCCCACACAGTGCCTTAATCAAAACCCGAAACGTGGATTCCTCGAAGCGAACGCTCATGTGCTGGCTCTTCAGCAGTACATTCGGCACCATCCCAATCCACTTGGGCCTCCTACAGAGCAATGAAAGCAACAGGTTCAATGATCGAACAGTTGGTGTGCACCTGAACCTTGGGATCCTGTAAAACAAATCAAGAGCATATTGGACCATACCAACATGACAATAGAATCCAATAAGGTGCATTAACATAAATTCGGGTGTTTCAAAACTCTCCATGTTCTCAATGTGGTCAAGAACAGGTGGAATATCTTGAAAATGGGAGTGTTGTGTTAAGGTTTTGATGAGAAAAAAGTAAGCTTTTGGCGTTGGGTCACAGCTATAAGACTTGAAAGAGTCAATAAGGGTAGAAAGAAGAAATGGGTGGTTGTTGTTGGAACCCAATTCAAGTGTTGCTCTTTTGAGGGTTTCCATGGCTTGTTCTTCAGCAAAATTGTGGTGCCATGAAGTTTTGTAAGGAGAATGTGGCCATTTTCTGAACTTTCTGAGGTACTTGTTTGCACGCTTGGATAAATGGTTTCTCACCATTTTCTTGAATTTGATTGGAGAAACAGAGGAACAGAAGTTGTAGAAGGAAGAAGGCTCCGAATTCAGTGGCGTTCAAATGTTTTCTTCCATTATTAACTAATGTGTTGACTTTTTTAGCAATCTACTATATAACTTAATAGAACGAAGATCGTAGCAGATCATGGATGACGTGTCCTCTCCTAAGGCAAAGGGTATCTCATATTCCCTCCATCCTTCCTTATGCCTCCATTCATCTCTACCAGTCCCATTTAGGATATATTTATATTCATATATCTCACATGGCTTGCTTTGTGCGCATTTATGCCTATTGTGGAACTACCATTTATAACATGTTGAATATATGACCACAGTTTTGACCGCTTGACTCACGGCTGCAAACAAGAACAGCAAACAAGATGGATTCAAGAACAGGAAACAATCAATTACATAATAAGGCTATTCTTCTGAGACATGTAAAGAAAATGCATCGATCACTCCATAGTACTCATTATTTTATAATGTTAGAAGCTTATTAAAAAGTTAGAAGGGAATAAATAGGAGTACTTGAAAAAAATTATCCAATAATAAATATAATTACTCAATAACTTAGATAGAGATTTATGCTAATTGCTACATAACTAAGAGACTTGTGCTAATTTCCCAACAGAAAATTTATTCGCTAAGCTGTGAGGTTAAATTGAGTGATGACTTGTGAGGCAGCGCAGGGAGAGTAGTAAGCAATATGATATTCATGAGAATGCCAAAAACCAGGGATAACTAATATCATAGGGCAATGGAATTGAATAAAACTATCAAGTATCAGCAAAGTTTAATCATGCACAAACAAATTAAGGCTCTATTTGAGCAGCACAGATCACAATATGAATCACGTCCTGCTGAATTGAATAATGGTTAACCACACACTGT
The DNA here is from genome assembly GCF_003086295.3 of Arachis hypogaea. Classification (NCBI taxonomy): domain Eukaryota; kingdom Viridiplantae; phylum Streptophyta; class Magnoliopsida; order Fabales; family Fabaceae; genus Arachis; species Arachis hypogaea. Next base: position 105,543,140 of record NC_092039.1, read on the forward strand.
TTCACACCTCACAAAGAAGCAAAACCAGAACTAACCCATACTCTTAACATACCCAATCAACAATATTCTGCTCTGAGTGCCTTCATGATCGGAATTATTCAGTTGCTCGCACCTGTGTCAGCGGCTCCTACCTCCCCACCTTTGAAGATATCGTTTCTCTTCTTCTTTCTGATTGCGCAGACAGTGGAGAAATCGAAAACCAAAAACGAAAAAACAGAATCAAAACGAGAAATGAAGTAATGAACTAACCCATATACAAGGAATTAATGGAGAACCCCAGAACGGGAATCGAAAGAAAATGAATGTTCCGCGGGACACCTAATAAGAAATTAAACATGACATTCGCTCCAATAAATTAAACATGACATTCATTATCTCATCACCCTTCTCCTTAGTATCCACCATCAATAATGTCTCTAGTAGAAAATCGAAATAAAGTTCACAAAAATTCATCATCTAAAATCATGAATGTAGAGGGGGATGCATCAATTCCATTGACATTTCTTCATGAATTTCACTAATGTCATCATCAAATCTAATACCGAGGAATATGGTTTACAAGAAACTATATGACGATTCAAATGAGAAGTCAAGTAACTATTCTTAGTTTCTGGGTTCCTCCCAATTTTGTATTCATGATTACAAAAGTTGCATGCAGCCCTTTCAACAACATCCCTATCTTTTCCAATCTTCTTAAAAAACCTCCAAACATTAGAATTTTTGCTAGAAAGTTGAACAAGAGTCTTAGAAACAATCTCATCATCCATGTTTATAAATTTCCTAATCATATTTAGATAATCTCATCAAAACACCATTTATAAATATTTTGAACTGCTGCTACTTTCATAATAAAGAAACAAAAATAAACAAACAAACAAACGCAAAAGAGGTCATCTACATTCAACACAAACCATAATCGGGAATTGGGGATTAAGCAATAAAAACAAAGCATAAAAACGTCCAATAATATGTATTAAAATTCTACAAGGTTCTTGATTCGTTAATAACTAGAACTAGAAAGGATACATTACATTATACTTGATTACCAGTTCAAACTACAACAAGCATGAAAAGAATTATTATCTGATAAGAGGAATCTTCAAGAGATGAATAAGACCCACAATTTTGATCACCGAAAAGAACCAAACTTTGGAGTAAAGTTTCAATCTCGATCCTTCCATTCAACATTCAACACAAAAGGAGTCATCTACATTCAACACAAACCATCATGGGGAATTGGGGATTAAGCAATAAAACTAAACATGAATTATAAACTAAACCACCAGAGGGATCGTAAAGTGTATCTATAAAACAGAAAAAAATACATCGAAACAAAGCAAACACCATTGCTTATTAAAAAAGTAAAAATTCGTGAATGCAAGAAACAGAAGAGAGGCAAAGCAAATAACGAAGCAGATTCGAATCGTGAAGTGAGCAATGGAGAAAATTGAAGGTGAGTGGAAGTGACTGACCTCAGAGACTGGTAATCTGTGTCTCCAGAATCAGAATCAGCACCACCACCGCGTCGTCCACTGATTATGTCTTCTCCGGCAGAAATGGCGAGTTGGCGACAAATCGAGAATGTACAACAACTCCAATGCACAGGCACAGCAACTCCGACGAGTGTGAAAGGATGCACAGCGACCTGAGTCTTCAACGAATCAGACGAAGAGTCGAAGATGATGCACAGCGCAGCAACTTCCAATTTTTGTTTAGGGCTTCTAGGACCAGCCCTATCTCAATTGCTTTTTGGGGGACTTATCAGAATCAGGCCTTTTAAAATGCGTGTTTCTGTATTTTTAGGATCTTGGACTCAATTGACAGTTTGACACCACTATTTTCGGGGATTGGAATTTCTGCCGTTCTGGATCTGTGTAGAAGAAGATTGTTAGTTCTCTCAACAAGAAAAAAAAAAAAAAAAAAAAAAAAAAAAAAAAAAAACAAAGAAGAAGAAGAATAGAAGATAGTTAATTGTAATTTTAAATTTTTTAAGTATTATTTTGAAAATCTAACATTTTTAAATCCAATCAAAGGAATCTAATTCACATAAATTAGTTTAATGGGTTAATAGTTAAATTAGTTTTGAAAGAGGAGACATTCTTTAAATTCATTCCTAAAAGATTTTTTCAATTAAATTAGTCCTTCAAATATTGCGAATTAATTATATTTGTCCTGCAGTTACTCCATTAATAATTTTCATCAAAGATTGATGTTGTAAAACGTTGATTGATAACATATATAATACGTGATATGTCTAATTGGATATTAGCCAAATATGTTTATGAAAATTTATTGAGTTAGTCATTTTCTCCAACTACAAAAATTCTATTCCTAATATGACCTATTGATTAAATTGATAGATTTTTGTAAATATATTTAGTCAACGTCTAATTAAACATGTTATGTGTCATGTATGCTATCAATTAGCATTTCACATTGATGAGTTTGGAAAACTCTAATTTAAATTGATGATGATCAAACATTATTAACAGCAAAATTATTAATTTATTAAAGTATGTTAATTATAATAATTTTTGCTGTGCAGTTTCCTTGATGGGCCGAACAGAAAAGAACAAATTTAAACAAAGTCTATTGGAAGAATTTTCCTTCAGTCTAGATGTTAAATTATTGAGATCATGGTGGCTAAAACAGTGTTATTGTTAATTTGGCCAACAATTGTGATAACAAGCCCAATTGAAGGTCTTGGTATGAGACCAAAAATGCTTGGTCCGAAATTAAAAGGAAATGGGGCACAATATTGTTTTATTCACTTAACAAAAGAAACACATTCCTTTGATTATGTGCTGCATGCTTCAACGGATATCATCTTTATTCCTTGATGGAATCCAAATTTTATTAAATGGAGTTATTGCAGACCTTGGAACAATGAAAGAGAAATTGATTTGATGGGAATCATTATGATTAATGCTGTACGCTACTCAAAGCAAAGGAAGTAAAAGCAACCCTTCAATATGTTACATTTCATTTAATTGCTTTTACTTTAACTTCACAATTCTCTCTCATCTCTTTCTCTCTTCCTTCGGTCATGTCACATCAACCATGGAAGCTACATTAAACTACACTAACCGAAAAGAAGAAGCTGCATGCATCAAGACCATCAAATTAATGATGGTAAGAAAAAGAAAACCAAAAGTATGCAGTGGCTGAGATAATCACCAAATGTAGTAAGATTTGGTGAGGTAATCTCGGATCCTTTATACTCAAAAAGAAAGAAGAAGATTCGGCCAGCAAGGAAGAGATTCTTGGAGGCATGGCTTGTCTCTGATTCTGCTCAACCACCACAGGAAGTAGCTAGAGTGGCGAAGTGATGGAAGAGGCAGAGATTGGAGCAGATGAAGCCATCATCATCATGAAGCATCAAGGGCCAGAAATCCATCTTGGAGAGGAAGCCAAGGATGGAGCGCTCGGATTGATGAAGAGTGATGACCAAGGAAGGACTAGAGGTATTTGCATGTTGATTTTTGCATGAGTTTCCTCTTCTCTCTCTGTGGCCGAACCGGTTTTGTTTTGAAGGAAAAGAAGCTAAGCTCGGTTTTGTGTTTCAACTGTGAAGGCTTCACTTCTCTATAAAAGGGGTGAACAGTCATGGTTTGATTCAAGGAAAGAAAGTGAGAGTGCAAGGCACAGAAGTCTCATAGCTACCTAAGCTTACAGATTTTCTTCTCCTTCAATGTATTCTGTTTTGTAATTTTTCTGTTTAATTTTGTCATGTCTTGAGTCTCATGGAAAAAGGCAAACAGTGAGGTTTGTATGAAAAAGCCATAAAGCGGAAAAAGGCAGAGAGTGCAGAATTAAAAGAAAAAGCCATAGATGTCTTAGAGTTTCTTTGTTCATTTATGTTATGTTTCATGATTCTGTGGGAATCCCCTTGTAAGTTGGGTTAGCACTTTACAATTTGTAATCTGGAAGATTATAGTGAAATTTCATCATGTTTGTGATGGAGACTGGATGTAGGCTGCACTGCACTTAGCAGCCGAACCAGGATATATCTGGGTGTAATCTTTTCTCTCTCCTACTCCATTTCTATTTCTACTGCACAGGAGCTAAAAATAAAAAATGTCTCGTGTCAAGTGACGAGACAAAATGAAAAAGTCTCGTGGCTAGGGACGAGATAAAAACAGAAAAGTCTCTTCTAAGTTCAGCAAGTGTTAGCAAGCAGAAAAAGGGGGATAAGATTCAATCCCCCCTTCTCTTAGCCACTGAAACCATCAATTGGTATCAGAGCTTGGTCTCAAAGAGATCAAGCTTTGCATCTTGGAGAAAAGATCCTCATGGCAGAAAGCAGTGGCTCAAATCTGGTGTCCTACAATCTTACAGAAGGCCAGTCAAGCAACAGACCGCCTCTTTTCAATGGAAAAAACTATACCTATTGGAAGGAGAGAATGAAGATCTTTGTGCAAGCAGTAGACTACAGGCTTTGGAAGATCATCCTAGAAGGACCACAGTTTCCTACTAACACAAGTGCTGAAGGAGTAGTCACTCTTAAACCAGAAGCAAGCTAGACAGAAGAAGATAGGAAGAAAGTGGAGCTAAATGCCAAGGCCATAAATTTACTCAACTGTGCTATCAGCTTCGAGGAGTACCGACGGGTATCACGATGCACAACAGCAAAGGAAATTTGGGATAAATTACAAATCACTCATAAAGGAACCACCATTGTTAAGAAGACTCGGATAGACATGTTAAACAGGGAATATGAAATGTTTACAATGAAGGAAGGAGAATCTATTGATGAACTGTTCGAACGGTTCAATACCATTACTGTTGGCTTGGATGCTATGGGAGTAACACATTCTAATTCTGTGCTTGTGAGAAGAGTGCTGAGATGTTTCACTAAAGAGTGGGAAACAAAAGCTTTAATTATTTCTGAGAGCAGTAATCTTGATTCTATGACACTTGATGATTTGAGAGGAAATTTTCTTGCTTTTGAAAACACTTATTTAAAAAAAGAGTCAAAAAAGAAAGGAATTACATTTTCTTCTGTTACTAACCCTCTGGATGATGAATCCAGTGATAACTCATCTGAAAATAAATTTGTGTTGTTTGCCAAAAAATTCAGGAAAATGATGAAGTTCAAAGGCAAAGGGGGCAGCTCAAGGAAAATGAAGAAAGACCTTAGCAAAGTGACTTGTTTCAACTGCAAAGAGATGGGGCATTACAAATCTGATTGTCCCAAGTTAAAAAAGGAGGAAAAGAAAAAAGGAGGAAAGAAGAAGGGTCTGATGGCATCATGGGAAAACTTAGAAAATGACTCGGACAGTGATGAAGAATCTGAAACTAAGTCACAGCCTTGTCTCATGGCAAATCATGTAGATCAGGTATTTTTTCAAAACCTTGACACTGAAGACCTTCATCTCATGATAGACCACCTTTCTGAAAAAATAAGATGTTTTCTGACTGATAATCAAGATCTTGAACAACAAATTTTTATTCTTAAAGCGGAAAATGATTTTCTCAAAGAAAAGCTAAGGGAGGCCGAAACTGCTTGTGATCTTGTAGAAGAAAATAAGCAGTTGAAAGCCCAACTTAGAAGCTGTGAAAGTGATCATTCGGTAGTTGCATATGTAAATTGTTTTAAGAAAAATGAAGAGTTGCTGGAAAAGATTAAAAATCTTGAAAATGACTTAGCCAAATTTACTCTCAGTTCTGAAAATCTAAATCAAATTTTGGCTAGTCAAAAACTACTTTTTGATAAAGCTGGTTTGGGATTTCATAAATCTAATGAGAAACTTTCTTTTAAAGATAAACCTACTTCATCCAATGACACAAGGTTTCAAGATCCCACCTATTTTAACAAAACAGCAACTCCAAGGTTTTGTAGGTTGTGTAACCGAAGTGGTCATTTTCCTATTCAGTGTTTCTTTGGTGAAAGAATGATTGGTGATAAAGTTTACAAGGTTGTTTCTTATTACAATGATTTGGGACATAGGAGATGGTTTAACGTGAAAGGATCCAAGAAAATTTGGATACCTAAGGTCACTTGAACTTATTTTGTAGGTATGCCTAGTATCCAAGAAGAAAGAAAATATGTGGTACAGAATAGCGGATGCTCTAGGCATATGACCGGAAAGACAACCTTCTTCATAAAGCTTGATGAATATGATGGAGGATTTGTCACTTTCGGTGATGATGCAAAAGAAAAAATAGTGGCTGTTGAAAAAGTGGGTAAAAATTTCTCATCTTGTATAAATGAAGCAGTTCTTTCCAGTGCCTCTATGCCATTGCTTTATTGGGATGAAGCAGTTCTTACTTCGACTTACTTAATCAATCATATTCCAACTCAGGTTCTTTCTAATTTATCTCCATATAAAAAGCTATTTAATGAGAAACCAGACTATATTCTCTTTTGGATTTTTGGAAGCACCTGCTACCCTTATATTAGGCCTTACAATAAAAATAAACTTGAAAATAGATCAATAAAGTGTGTTTTTATTGGCTATGCTACTAACTTTAAAGGATATAAATGTTTGTCCAAAAGTGGCAAGATTTATATTACTCAACATGTAAAATTTGATGAATCTGAGTTTCCATATGCAAAATTGTTCCTAAAGATGCCTGCAACCTCTTCCTCTCCACCCCTTGCACCACAGTCTGGTGATATTCCTGCCCTGTTTCCAAAGGCTACATCCACTGCCAAGTGTAATCTAGTGTCAAACCCAGTCTCTTGTCTTCAGGTTGATGATCCTCCATCTCAGTCACTTCCTACACATATAGAGACTGTAGAAGAGTCGGCATATACATCAATTCCAGCTTCTGCCTTGCAACCTATAATAGGTATCGAAATTTAGCTTCTGCATGTGGAAGCTGAGTCTCAACAAACTCAAAATCCCACTTTCATCTCTTCCTCTCACAATCCAAATACTCACTAAATATTGACAAGGTCCAAAACTCGCTCATCCAGGCCAAGAACATTAACAGCCACCATTTTTCTCTAACAATTTTTTTGAACAACCTCCAAAATCAACTGCTGCTACTCTAAAAATTTCTCATTGGCATCACACTATGAATGATGAATTTAAAGCCTTGATGAAGAATAACACTTGGACCTTGGTACCAACACCTTCTAATGCTAAGGTTATTGGGAGTAAATGGGTATTTGCTATTAAAAGACATGCAGATGGGACTGCCCAAAAATACAAAACTAGATTGGTAGCCTAAGATTTTCACCAATCAGAAGGCTTTGATTTTGACCAGGTGTTTAGTTCTGTGCTAAAGTCTGCAACTATGAAACTTATATTGAGCATTGCAGTGTCCAAAAACTAGGTAATTTGTCAATTTAATTTTAATAATGCATTCTTAAATGGTGATTTGCGTCAAACCATTTATATGCATCAACCAGCTGGTTTTGAGATACAAGCTGCTCAGTATGTTTGTAAATTAAATAAGTCTCTATATGGATTAAAGCAAGCACGAAGGGAGTGGTTTGACAAATTGAGTAATACGTTAAACTCCTTTGGCTTCTATAGCTCTAACTCTAATTCTTCTCTGTTTATTAGATTTAGGTCAGATTCTGTTATGTATATTTTGTGTTATGTGGATGATATTATTATCACTGGTAATTGTTCAAATGATATTAGTAACATGATTATTCAATTGGATAAAGTGTTTTCTTTAAAAGATTTAGGTGAACTAAGTTATTTTTTAGGAATTGAAGTTCAAAAGATAACTCAAGGGCAGCTTCATTTGTCCCAAACAAAATATATTAGTGACTTGCTCTTTAAACTAGGAATGAGTGAAGCAAGCAAAATGCCTACACCTATGATTTCACCATTATAGTTGCTGTCCAGTGGGTCTAAATATTTTGATGATGCTAAGTTATATCGTAGTGTGGTAGGTACATTACAATACTTGTGCATAACCCGGCCAGATATATCCTTTACAGTGAGCAAAGTGAGTCAGTTTATGTATTCTCCTTTGCTTTCTCACTGGAAGGCAGTAAAGAGAATCCTCGAGTACCTACAGGGCACTAAAGAGCATGGATTGTTGATACATCCTAATAGTGATTACAGGCTCTATGGATTTGCAGACGCGGACTGGGCAATAGACTTAGAGGACATGCATTCTATCTCCGGTTATTGTGTATTCCTCGCGCCTAACTTGATTACTTGGTGTTGCAGGAAACAAACTACCTTAAGTAGGAGCTCAACTGAGGTAGAATTCCGAAGCTTAGCTGCCTGTCAAGGAAAGTTGGTGTGGCTCACAAATCTGCTGACTGAATTGAGGATACCCATGAAAATAATTCCTACCATTTTTGTGACAATCTCAGTATAATTCTTCTCATTGCCAACCTTGTTCACCACAATCGAACTAAACACTTTCAACTTGATGTTCAAATTATTAGAGAAAAGGTTAAGACAAATTTTCTGCATGTAGTACATATCCCGGGACATGAACAGGTAGCTGATATACTAATCAAGTCTCTTTCAATAACTGCCTTTCCGAGATTAAAGGACAAATTTTGAATGATTCAGAGACCTCACTCAAGTTTGAGGGAGGCTGTTGAGCCAAGTAAAGAGGCACACAGTCAGGGACTGATCAAGATTATTTTTAATAATTTATTAAAAAGGCATATTTTAGTTCAATTCAATTGGCAATACATTGTTTTTTCTGCATCATTTGTTCTGTACTTTTCTTTTTGTACTCTTTTATATTTAACACTATACATCTTCATCTTCAAAAATAACACTAAAAAAGTTTTATATTCAAATTTTTAGCCATACTAGACATCTAAAATTTAAACAAATAAAATTAAGATATTAAACTGAAATAATGTGAATAATTTTTATAATAACCTATTTTTAAAAAATGACAAATTAGAACTCAAGAAACTCAATAGGAGAAATAGAGAGTGAAAAGAGAGCAACATATGAGAAAAACTACAAATATGGAAAAGAATGGGTGACATGCAGTAAGTCAAAAAAGAAGAGTCGGTGAAAGAAGATGAGGTGTGACTGAGTGTGTCAATATGATTTTAACTAAGTCATGTACTTTCATGATGTAACTCACAAATATTTATGAATTCATATTTAAAATATAAACACTTAAAGATATGTAAGAGTATTTAAATTTATATTTATGGTGATGAATTCTGGATAAAGAAATAAAAGAGTCGCTCTATAGTTAATGTTTATAGTAGTTAATTTAATCATGTAAATTTTTAAGGTTCACCAATTCTTATAATATCTATAGAATGTAGGCAATGAATCATAGACAAGAAATAAAAAAGTCTCTTTATAGTTAGTATTTTTGGTAATTAACTTAATCATCTAAATTTTAGGATTTACTAATTGAGATGAAGGACTTATATTAAATTACAAAGATTAAGAAATTTTTTTTATCATTCATGTTTGGAAAATAAAAGGTAATAAAATGTTTTATTTTAATAATAAAATGCAACATCATTTATGATAATATATTTTAGATTTAATACTTGTTTGAGTGTCATTAATTTGATATAAAAAAAGATCTTTTTTAATAAAAAATATTCTTTTTATTTTTTAACATGTTTGGTAAATTTTTAATAGAAAAAGTAAAAGTATTAAAAAAATAAAAAATTTTTTTTTTTGATAATTTACAATTTAGGACTTGTTTGGGTGAGTTTTAAGAAAATATATTTTTTCGAGTTATCTTTTTTAAAAGATCTATTAAAAAAATAAAAATAATTTTATGTTTGGACACTACAAGAAACAGTATATTTTTTGACGTAAAAAATTGATAACCACTATTACCATCGATATTTTTTTTATGGTTTGTTGTTGATATTAATTTAAAAAGAGAATTAGAAATAAACTATGGATACTGAAAGAACAATGAAAAAGGCAAGATTAGATATGACTGTGCTTTATGGTCGACCGAATTTGAATTTGGTGCAGGTATACGAAAGTCATTAAAAAAAGTCTAAGAGAAACTATGTCTTAACACTCCAACTAAGAAAAGTGTTTGTAAATGGGTACAGGAGTTGAAAATGCCGGATGGATATGTTTTAAATTTACAAAGGGGTGTCGACGTCAAAGAAAAAAATTGTTTAGGATGAAAAGCCATGATTATCATGTATTTATGGAGTATTTCCTTCTATTAGCCTTCAAAGAGTTGTCAGACCATGTGTGAAAACTGTTGACTGAAATAAGTCAATATTTTAGGAACCTTTGTTTATCTACTCTTCGATTTAGCGATATTGTACAAATGGAAGCTAAAATTCTTGTTATTTTATGTAAGTTAGAAAGAATTTTTTCACCTGCTTTTTTCAATGTAATGGAGCATCTACCGATTCACTTGGTATATGAGGCACGCGTTTTTGGACTAGCTCAGTATAGGTGGATATATCTGATGACATCTCATCTTAAGTGATTTTTAAAATTCTTTTTCATTAAGTTTCTTAGATTTTAATTAAATTTTTTATGTTTTCAAATAGAATTTAACAAATAATCAAATGTTTGGAGTTGGGATAACGTTTTTGTGTGATTCAGAAATTTTTGACTAAAAAACTAACAAGAATAAAAGTTTTTTCATAAGGAAAATATAAGAACAGCAAAAGCGTGGCCCTAAGGAGCAAAAGCGTGCACAAAATGGAAGAAAAACATGCACGCCCGCTGGCCTTAACCACATATGCCTGGCGTACATGATTACAAGCTCGGCGCACAAGTTCTCAACCCTAACCGCTTCACATTCAAGTGGTCATAACTTGAGCTATAGAATTCCAAATGAGGGGGTTTTAGTTGTATTAGAAAGCTAATGTCCAGAGCTTCAAAATGATATGCATATGTCTATAGTGGACATTTAGTTTGAGTTGCGCACCACCGTCATCTTTGGAACACAAAAAATCAGCACCCGAGGCATCCAAAGACCCACGCTCAGCGGACAAGATGCACGCTCGGCGGCCTCCCTCTCAGTTTTTCATTCGGTGTCATTTAGACTAAAATATTATCCTATTTGCCCAAACTTTAGCTATTTGCCCTAATTACCATGAAGAACATTGGTGGCTGTGGATTGTAGATGTGCAAAAAAAATCTTTTATGTGCTTGACCCTATTTACAAAGAATCTCCCTCTGATGAAAGGACACTAATGAATAAATTTTTTGTAAGTTATTTACATAATATATATTTCTTTTTTCTTTATCAATTCTCTTGTTTGTGTGCTTGTTTTAAACTGAGTATATGCGTCGTAATCATTAATTAATATCGGTGCAATTCTATGTGAAATCAAGTGCACTTGTGCTTTTTTGTGTATCGTTATCAATATATGTATATAAATTCTTGCAGGATGTAACACCCTACCACACAGAGCTTTATACCTAGGATGTAAAGCAGAGGTGATGAGGTGCTACGACATCTAAAAATAAAAACTTATATATTTAATATAGTTGAAGAAGATTTATTTTAGGAGCCTTTGAAGAAAAGTTAAAATCGAAAACGGTAAAACGAAGAGCGCAACACTCACGACACGTAAACGATCAATGGGAAGGGATAAGAGAAGCTAACATGGATATAACCGAAAGAAAGTTCCAAGGTACAAATATCAAAACTCAAGACTCAGCTCGCTAAGATAAACCGGGCTAAGCACATAAGTATATATACATATATATAAGAGAACCCAAAAATAAGCCCAAAATACTAAGTTACAGAACCTATTTCTCCAAAATAACCTCTAAGAAGGAAGTTAGTACATCAAATACATAAGCAGTGAAGATAAAAGTATATACATATATACAGATATCCAAAATAAAGCCCCAAAGACAAAGATCTCTGCTATCAGAAGCTTCTAGCATGCCTCAGCGAGGTACCTCATGTCCTACATCTGAAAACCACAAAATATGTATGGGATGAGAACTGGAGGTTCTCAGCATGGTAACGGTGCCCACATAACTAACATATAAGGTCTCGGAAAAGCCGAAGGTGATCCTAGAGCTTCCGACAATAGATTCAAACTTAAAAATAACGTTGTAAACCATAAATAGGGTGAGGTATCTAAGGATTCTTGGTTCTATCTCAATTCCTAACTTAACCCTTAAGCTCATCACGTTTTCTCCAATCCTCCGAAACACCGATGCACAAACAAATAAAGCAAACAAGGCAGATACAAGAAGATATTCAAATATAGCAAACATAGCAAATAAGCATAGATATTCAAGGAAGCAAACCCAAGTAATGCAAAACCAAACAAGTCACATAAATGCATATGATGCATACCTTTTCTATTGGCCATGAACTCACGTATCGGTTACTTTTCCAGAACCCGACACATACAATAGCTAACCCGGATATCATCCTCTTGAAAACTGGTGGGCAGTACACCACCACGAACCCCACCATTACGAGCAGTACACCACCACAAATCTCGCAAGATCTTCAATTGGAAAATAACATACACACGTGGGCGGTACACCACCACGAATCCCACACAACATTCTCTTTTAAAAACCTGTGGGCGGTACACCATCACGAACTCCACATAACATTATCGATACTAGGCAAGCGGTAAACCACCACGAACCTTGCCAGGTCAAAGCTCAAAACATTTTCATTATAAATCATTCATTCATATACATATCATACTTTTACCCTTCTCATTCATAATTCACCATTTCTCAAACTTTCTTCGTCTCCAAGTTACTACTCCTCCCTACTTTCTTCTCCCCACTCAACATACAACTAATGTTTAGGGGCTAAAAGGGTGAAAATAGAGGTTTAAATGTTCAAAATTACATTTTAAAATACAAAACTCATTTTGCTGATTTTAGGGGTCACGCATATGCGTGGGCCACGTGTACACGTGAGCGCGCATTTTGGCCCATGTCATGTACGCAGCACCTTCCGGCATACGCACGCGTGCTAAACAGAAATGAATGGCCGCGTATGGTAGGTTTGCGTACGCATGTAATGCAGAAGCTCCAAAAAGCTGCTAAGTCCAGAATTTTCAGCTTTGTACACCAAACTTTGATCGAGTATAACCTTTTCGTTTTAAAATATTTTTCATCCGTTCTTTGAACTGTGTAAACTTCACAAACCCAATTTTCATATGAAATAAATTTGAAAAGATTTAGGGGACCTAGAAGTTGAGTTATGGCTCGCCGAAATTCAGCCAAAAGTATGATTTTTACAAAGTTTATCAAACTTCTATTTTCACCAATCTCGTATCTCAATACAAAAACTCGAAGCTTTTTGCCAATATCTAAACACACCAATTCACATATCATTGCTCAATTCATATCATAATACCCCAATACACAACTCTAATAAATTTAACATCTCCAACACACAATTAATCAATTCAACTTCATAGTTCATACAAGATTCACAATCATACATTCACTATCATCATCATGGTTCATCATTATTAACAATTCACAAGTTTCCAACACTATCAACCCATTCTCAATCATTCCACACTCAATTTAACATAATATAAACAATATACATCATCATTATCATATCCAACCATTCAAGTTCAATATACATAATCATCATTCAATTATCTCTATCAAACACAATACCCACACCACAACCAATATGGCACCAACAACAACCTCGAAGTCACAAATCTTTATCGATATCAGTTCATCACAATCATCAACAACAACAACAACATTTCAATCCTATCTTTCAGTTAACTAGCCTAAGTTTTCACAACACATTATATTTTAGTTACGAGAAACCGAAACCATACCTTGGCCGATTTTCCGATAAACCTGGAACACCTCAAGCATTATCCACACCACAAGCTATCAACCACTGCCCCTCACCAATGAATTACAGCTTCCAAAATTGATCCCAAGCTTCTGTTATCTTCAAATGAGTTCCAATTTCACATGTTCGACCTCCAATTTGATTTTACACCCACAATATTCAATCTAAACCACATATATCACTATAATTAATCCTTAAACTCAAAATCTCAAAAATTCACAAGAGGGTTAGGGTTCTTACCTTATCCCAATATCATAGGATCACAACCCAATAATCTCCTCAAGTTAGATTGATCACAAACACATCAAAACTTCAAAATCTTAAAACCCCAAACACTAAATTTTTAAATTTGAGAAGAGAGGGCAGAAGCTAGAAATGTGGTTTCTATACCTAATTAATGACTGGGCTTTGTAGAGCTTGATGCTGCAGTCGCGTGGTCGCAAACGGTGCGTCAATCGGAGCTCTAGATTGGGAGATATGTCCAATTGAATGAAGAACAAGGGTTTGCTAATGGTGTTCTTCCCCCTCCTCAAGTTTCCAATGTGAAACATAATGAGGGAAGAAAGAAGGGCTGTTTCCTTTCACTTAATCAATGGTGGGTTGGGCCTTGATCCCAATACGGGTCCAGTTCGCCCGGTTCAGCTTGTTTGGCCCAATTTTAGGCCAAATTCTTTAAAATTAGTGTCAAAATTATTATTTTAATTAGCTTTATCTCATTAAACCGTAAAATTTTATTTTTTAATTTATTTTATTAATAATTAATTTATTGACTAATTATTTACTAATTTTATGGGTTTTACACAGGACAATTTAATCCAGCTGATGAGTTTGTCTTCTCAATTAGAGATATGCTCAATTTCCATTTTTTCTCTCTATTACATGTAATCAATTAGTTCTTAATTTCATTTTTCTTCCTATTTGTATTCCTAATTTTGGTAGAAAAATCTACAAGTTTAGAATATTCTTTGTAGAAAATTTCAACTTCTTCAAGTGTGTTAAAAATCATCCCAACTTTTGGGCCAAACTATTCATCAATATCACACATAAATTTTCCACCACAATATTGTCGGGACTGATGAGGGAGAGGTCTGCCTCGGGAGTAACAACTCAAAACTAAGCCTTCAGGTTCACCACCATCTCGTCCATACATTCGGCTATGATCTTCTCAAGCTCCACGTATTTATCTTGGGATTTAGTGATATCATCCACCAAGTCGAACTTCTCCCCAGAGGCCCTGGTGTAACTCTCCTCGGCCTTCTTCTTTAACTCTTCCAACATGGTTAAAGCGGCTTCTACCTACTTTGTTTTAGCTCGAGCTTTGCCAAGGTTGGAAAGAAGAGATTCTTTATCTTCTTTTCACTCCTTCGTACATTTCCTCAAGGATGCCACTTCAGCTTGCAAGTCGGACACTGTGCGCTGAGTAGCACCAAGGGGAGTCTTCTCCAATTCCCTTAACAGAGCTATGCAAATTTCAGCCATTCGGACTCCACCTTGGGCCATCAGCTGGAGATGGGATTTTATGGCAACGTTGTCTGTACTAATAAAGCTGTGAGAAAGGATATGTTTCTCACTCTAAGAAATGGCATCAAAGCCCTGCTCATATATACCTCCCGAGTTTGAAGTCTTACATTTTTTAGGGTTAGGCTCGAGATTGGAAGGCGGAGGACAGGCTATTGGTTTGACCGAGCTAGAAGGAGGATGGGTTGGTTGGGGAGCCGGGTCAGAAGTAATCTTTAAAGAGGCCAAGGTGCCTGAGTCTAACTTAAAGGGGGAGGAGAAGTCAGCAGTTTCAACGGCTTCTTTCAATTGTTTATTCTGAGCAACAACATTTTTTCTTGCAATCTGAAGTGTTTTCATTGCGGCCGACTTGGCGGATATTTTATCTGCACAATATTAAGGTCGCATCATGTTAGCCTTAAAATTGAAGTAAACAAAACTATATTTAAAAAATGAAAAGAATACTACCTAGTTTGGATTGAAGTTGGTTGGGATTACCTACAAATTTTTTGGTATCCAGATAAGGAGCTCAGCCCCAACACTCCTGAAATAGACCGACTACACTTTCCTTAATCTCATATAAGTCGTCTGTATTATACTTAACTATTATAGGATATTCCTACCAATATAGAGGGAAAATGGGCTCATCCCCCTCACGAAGAAAGAAAGGTCAGACACCTTCAATAGAACGAACTTTGAAAAAGTAATTTTTAAAATCATGGAAATAATTGTCAAAAATGGCAAAGATTTTTCTCCCCTGAACAGCTTGGAAAGAGATCCAACCTTATTTTTTGGAGCTAAAGGGTTTGGTTAAGACAAAAAGATAAAAAAAGACCTTAAGATAAGGTTGGACATCAAGTTTTTGACAAAGAAGTTGGTATATTATCAAGAAACCCTAAGAATTGGGATGCAATTGGGTAGGGACAACACTACAGATATTAAGGACTTCAATTTCGAAGTCGGAAAGAGGAAGGCTAACCAATAACTTGGTAAAAAAGCAATCATAGACATAGATAAAGTGGCATTTCGACCTATCATAACTCCTATCATCCTCTCGATTCAAACATAACTTATGATGTCTACGAAAGGTTTCAGCATACTCATTTGCAATAACAGGGACAGGAGTAAGAATAGAAATATCTACCCAAGTCAGGTCGAACGAAACTTTAGATGACATGTTGTGAATTATAGACGATCAGGAGGTTCATCAACATGATTTGGACAACAACAAATCAAGACAAATGATTAGGAGGTTAGGTCATCTTCAAAGATTGTCATCAACCTCTTAAATGCAAAGAATAAACAACACAAGCATTTACAAATTTGAAAGAGGTTGGGTTAACAACAACCAAGAACGTCGCAAAACCCTTCCAACACACAACAGTTATGCTATATCTCCAAAATGTGGAAATGACACCATCTTCCATAAGATAATCGCACTATTTGGGGGTAATACATAATAAAATCTCACATTTAGAATCACAGCAACAACAAAAGAAAGCAAGCAATTTTTCAGAATCAAAATTGCAATCAAAGTGGTAAAGCAAAACAAAAAAACAAAATGCAAGAAATAAAGTAGGAAGAAGGGGGTAAAAATCAACTTGAAAAGAAGAATACGAAATGAAAAATAGAGCACTTCAAACAACAAATGCATGTACGCTCCAAAAATCTCCAATAAACAAGCAAACTGAAGGAGAAATCTTGAAGAAGAAAAAGAGTTGTGAATAATTTCGGAGACAAGATGAAAAGAAATAAGTTCAGAAGAAGAAAGCAAAAAAAGAAGAGAAAAGGATTGAGTATTTATAAAATACTAGGGGGTAAAAGTGTCATTTTGCACCCCTAATTAAAAGTGTGCACCGTTTCCAAAGTAACCGAAGAAGGAATGTGTGTGACGTTATATTTCGAATTTTAAAAGCACATCGAGTACCCGACCTATGCCAGAAAGGCGGTTTACCCAACGTGACATGTCAACATCCCAAAGCCATAAAATGCTCGAGCCCGACCTCATAAAAGTTTGGACTCAAGTAGAGACACTGTTTATACCCTGCCCCAAAAAATGAAGCCAGGCTAAAAAAGAATAGAGGCCTACCCAACAAAGGTGGCCTCGTCCATTCCTACCCGACCTCATAGAGGTGGCGCGACGATACCAGTTTAGCCTTACTTATCTGAATAAGTAACTGACTCATAAGATATCTTCCACTTATCTAGAAGAGGGATTTTAACAACTTTCTTAGAAAAAGAGAACGATTATACCCAATTTTTAAAAATCTGACTGGACTGGCCCGTCGAACCAATTCCACCAGGAACCGGCAAAGAAAATGACCGATCCAGTGTATAAAACTGCCCAATCAAAAACTGCTAAATCGGCCGGTTGGACTGGACCGGGAACCAACTGGTTCTTATAAACGTCGTCATTTTAAGCTTTTTTTAAAAAAAGAAACCAACACATAAACATGTCACCCTCACCCGCCCCCTTCCCCCAACACCCCCCCTTCGTGACATTTAGAAATGAAAAGCAAAGCTTGAAAGTTCAGAAATTAGGGTTCTAAGTTCTAACAAAAAATTAGGGTTCCGCCGCCGTTGTCCATTATTGTCGGCACCTTTGTTGCCTCCTACTTCCCCCTGTCTCAAACCCAGCCACTCTCTTGTAGCTCGGTACATCATCTGATTGAGGGTTGGAGCTGCTTGCCGTCTGTTTGTCACTATCGTTTCCCTACTCGCCGTTTGCCATCGTCTGTTCCTTGCTCTGCGCTCTGTCAAAGATTAGTGGCACTACTTACACGCTTACAAGGTTTTTCGCTTCTTCAGGTCTTGTTTAATTTCTTTGTTTAGTGATTTATTGATTTCTGAATGTGGATTGAAATTAAATTGTTGACTTTGTGTTGTTAAAAATGGCTTTGTTACTCTGCTAATGCTCTTTTTAATTTTTGAGAAAGTGAGTATCCTGTTTTTAAATTTTAATTGATATATTTATTGATATCTGGTTTAAGGTAATTAATTGTGAATTTGGAGCTTCCTTGGTGATTTCTGCTCTTTCATCATTGGATTTGAAATTTGGAGCTTCCTTGGTGTGAAATTGTGAATTCTTGAGGATAATATTCAGGATGCGAAAGAAGGTTGTTTGCTGGTTGTTTTACCAAGGAAGAACTTTAAGAGAATACTCGTATCTAATTTCACCATGTTCCAATTATTCAAAAGGAAGTGTTCAAGAGGACTATTCTTTTCTCCTATGGAAGGTACCTTCCTATGACCAAGCAGAGGAAATTCCATCTACTACTGGTAATTTTTAACTACTACAAGATGGAATATTTGTTGGAGATTGATGAATGTTGATTGATCAACTATGATATTAATAATTTTTGAAATTAAGGTGTTTGAAATTAACAAGTTATACTGTCTACTTTGCTTGTCTCTGACATTGTTATGCATTTATGCTGCTACTGCTACTATTTTTTAATATTTGGTTGATGATATTTCATGTAGCTTTTAAATTTAGAAGATATTTTTAGAGTTATATTAGACTATAATTATATTTTAGGATGTTTATTTATAATTTATTTATTATTTTATTTTAAAATAATTTTTTCCGTTGAACTATGGTTGGACCGGTTGGACCAGTAAACCAGTGACTAGAGTGGTTCGATGACCAGTCTGGTTCTCAGAACCTTAGTTATACCTCACTTACGGTGGAACTACTCTAAAAGGTGATTATTTTTTCTATTATAAATACACTGATATCATCAGGTATATTTAGAATCCAATCTACTAAAAAAACTACTTAAAATTCTTGCTAACTTAAGTATCGGAGTCTCTTGCAGGTACGACCCCCCACCTTCTCACGAGGAACTCGATGGTAGCACCTTGGCATCAATACATGTCGGATGCTACTTCAAAAGGATTCTAGACCTCACGTCTAGGCCTAAAAGCAACTCGGTTTTAGGTAATCCTCAGAACAATAACCATAAGAAGGGAAGAGATGGACTATGTGATCTATAGTATACAATAAGTAAGAGTAAACTCTAACAATGACACCTAATTTTTAAAATATCGATAAAAATAATATCAAATTTTATATAAGAAAGAAATAAACAGGTCTTTGACTTTTTAATTTGAAAATACATAAATTCCTGACTAATTGAAAATTTAAAAATATCTTTCATCTTCTAAAATGCGAGATATTTAAGTCTCTCCGTCTAAAATATATAAGGACAAATAAATCTCCTGAAAAGACTTAGATATCTCGCTTTTTAGAAAGTGGGGGACATTTTTGTATTTTTAATTAGTCGAATACTTATTTATCTTCGACATAAAAAGTTAATGACCTATTTATTATTTTTTATTTTATATTTAACAAAAATATATTTATATATATAATTGGTTTAATTACTCTGTTGGTCCCTATAGTTTCGCAAAATTTTCAATTAGGTCCCTTTTGGTAGTAATTGGCTTAATTGTATAGGGACCCAACTAAAAAAAAGAAATTGGTACAAAGATTCAAATAAAAGAAAAAAAAAAGTGTAGGGACTCAATTAAAAAAAATGGTACAAGGACTCAATTAAAAAAAAAAAAAGTATAATGACCTAATTAAAAATTTTGCAAAACTATAGAGACTAATAGAATAATTAAACCTATATAATTTAAAATTTTGTAGAAAAGAGTTGAGGACAATGTCCCAAAATATTCAGGTGAGTTTCAATGTGCTTTATCTCCTAAATCACGTGAAGGGGTTACTGATTAAGTATGGCAAGTGTGATTATGATGATGACCTTAGTTTAAATAATTTTTTTATTTTTATAAAATGTTATCCATTTTGGGTCATGTCATATTCACAAAGTGGTTATGTTTTTGTTTTGCACTAAACTATGTACGAAGTATTCGTATACTTTATATGCATTTAGTATTTAAAGTTTTAATTTAAATAATTTTTTAAAATAATTGTTGAAATTTATTGGAAATATGATTAAAAAAATAATAATTACTTAGTAATAAAAATTTTAATTAGTAATATATACTTTGCAAAATATATTAACTTATTTATATATGTTAATTTATATACAAAATTTAATTTATTTATATATAAATAATTAAATATATATTTATATATGAATATATAATTATATATACATATTAAAATAAGTAGTTATTAATAAATGTTTGAAAATTAAGTTTAATTTTTTATGTGTGAATAAAAGAAATTAATTCATGAAAAAAGAGTGTGCATTCTATGTGAGTTTAATAGAAAAACAAACGTTCAAAATTCGATGGGGCAAAAAAAATATTGGGATATAGAGTAAAGAATAAGGTCAAAAGGTTGGTTCACAATGAAAATTTATTTTCACTTTTTGAAAAGAATTTAGACCAAAAATACAATCACAACCAGGTCCAATATCATCCTCAGTAATTAGTCATAATAAACATAATTAACCGGCTTAATTAATCTATTGGCCAATTCTCCAGTGTAGAAGAGGGGTTGTCTTCTACATGTATAGAATATCAGTGGAAGAATAGGAGCTTGATAAGTGTCTCTTAAAAGAAACAATATCTGTCCCGAGTTTACTATGTCTACTATGCCTCACGTGATGGTTTTTAGAATAAGACATAGTAATTAAGATAATGAAGTAAAGTATGATTATTGTTGATGATGGGTCGTGGTTGGACCTTGTGTTTTTGTGAGATTAGTGTTGACAATGGGATGTGGTTGGATCTTTTGTGTTTTTTTTACTGATTAGGCTTGTTGGTCTTTGGCATTGCATAACTTTACATGCCAAAGAAAGAAATGGATCAAATATGAAAGGAGGATAGGAGTTCCATTATAGATCAGACTAGGATGGAACCTCACTGGGGAAACCAGGAGCAGCGGGATGTAGAGAAACCTTGAAAAACAGCAACGGGAGATGGCTTTGCGGGTTTTGCAGTCAATTTGGGAAATTATACAGTTTACTAAGCAGAATTTTGGGGAGTACATCAGGGTTTGAAAACTACTTGGGATTTGGGTTTTAGTAAAATAGAAATTGAAACTGATTCTAGGCCAGTGTTCGATATAACACTCTACTACATACAACTTTATGCCTAGGCCATAAATTAAAAGTGGTGAGTTGCTAAGACTTCTAAAAAAAATTACATACATAGATATAGTTGAAAAAAATTATAACTAGGAGTCTTGAAAAAGAAGGTAAATAAAAGTGTAACAGAAATTGCATCACATTCGTTCGGATAAGCGTAAAACGGATAAATAAGATCGAAATGAAGGATAAACTATATACAAAGAACAGAGTCTCAAAAAGTATAAATATCAAGCTCTAAACTCGACTTGCGAACTTAAAGCCAGCCAGAGTATATATATATATATATATATATATACACAACCCAACAGACATTCCAAAAGACAAAATACAAAATATGTTTCTCCAACTCAACCTCTAAGAGGGACAAAATAAAATATATATAAAGAGGAGAATCTATTTACATGTACATACATAAGCAAAATACAAAACACTAAGTCCTAAAATTAGTTCTTCGTTTCCAATGAGTCTTCAGAATACTCAGTGAGGTTCCTCTCAACCTACATCTGAAAAATAGTAGAATATGTATGGAATGAGAATTGAGAATTCTCAGTATGGTTAAGGTGCCCACATAGATAATATATAAGGTCTCAGGAAAGCCAAAGGCAATCCTAGAACTCTGACGACCCAAAATCAAACTTAAAGTCCATATTAAACCAGAAATTTCAGTAATTTATCTAAGGGATTCTAATTCTAATCTAACTTTACACCTTCTGTTTCCTTCAAACCTCCTAAGCACTGGGTGGAACAACCCTCATTACGCCTTCGCCACATGAGGGGCCTCTCAGATGCAAACACATACAATACAATCAAGAAAGACACAAAATATAGATAGCAAGTACAACAGATAGGACAAGTAGTAGTTGATTATAGTTAAACAATTAGGCAAGCCAAAACAAAATATACAAGTGCATATGATGCATGTCTGCCCTATGGCCAATGAGCTAATCTGTCGGTTATACAACTAAACCCGATATGTCCAGTAGCTAACCCGGACATCATTTCTCTGTTACGCACAAATATCTCAGCACATCGGCTAACCGTTAGAGGGAGAGTGCCCTGTCACCATTAGAAGGAATATGTGTCCTGTCACCATTAGAGGGAATATCTGCCCTGTCACCATTAGAGGTAGAGGGAATATGTACCTGTCGTAACGCAACCAGAGAGAAATCATAGACATATTCATCATAAATCTTCCTCACCTCTCATTATCATAATCATTCACATCATATCATAATCAAACTCATTCATCATCTCCTCATGATATCATAATCCTTCTCATCACACCTTTCATTAACCCATTACGGTCCTTAACAATCCAATCCAAAATCTTATTCATCTACATCATTTTCACTCGATAAGCATGCTTACACTCATTCTCAAGTCTAAAATAAGTTATCGAACCTTAAACATGGATTAAGAAAGTTTACAAGTTTGTCGAGAAGGTCAAATAGTTAAAATAGGATTTTAGAGCAAAACAGGATATCGTGGGTATGTAAAACCCGGTTAATTAATGACTAATTAACCCATAAATGAGAATTTATTCTAAAAAGCCAAAAATGAGATTTTTGTGGCTAAATATGATAGAGAAGATTGAGACGAGAATTTCGGTACAAATTTTATAGAAATCAGACCAAGA
Organism: Arachis hypogaea; assembly: GCF_003086295.3. NCBI lineage: Eukaryota > Viridiplantae > Streptophyta > Magnoliopsida > Fabales > Fabaceae > Arachis > Arachis hypogaea. Next base: position 105,566,042 of record NC_092039.1, read on the forward strand.
TTGGACCGAACGGACTAAACCGAACCAACCGGGCCCATATTGGACCCTTGGCCCAACCTAACTAAACCAAAATCCCAATTTTCAATACTCTCTCTCCTCACAATACACTAATTCACGCTGAAAATGGAAGGGAAAGGGGGAAGAACACTCTCTCAAGTTCTAACCCTTGTTTGATCTTCAAACCACCATAACTTTTGATCTAGAGCTCCCATTGTCACACCGTTTGCGGCCACGCATTCACCGTGAAGAGCTTTACAAAACCCACTAATTTATTCTTGAGGTAATTCATGAGTTTGGTTCAGTTTCTCATCCCCTAAATTCGAATTTCATGGTAAAATATGTTGAGATTTCGGACTCTTTGATGTTATAGGACCCAACTCTCTTGAAGGAGAAGGTTAATATTGTCTTCTTGAACCTTGGGTGTGGTAAGATTCTCAATCCTAGTGTAATTTGTTGTTCTATGATATTTGGGTATTGAGATGTTGTATTTGGGTATGATGATTGTGGCTTAGGTAGTGTGTATGTGAATATTGGAGCTTGATTGAGATTTTGGAAAAGCTTGAGAAGGGTTTGGTGTGCAAAACTCTGTTCTTGGAGGTGTTGAGACCTTGAGAGCTTGTGGACAAGTAATTTACAAATGCTCCGGTTGAGCTTGGGAAATTGGCTAAGGTATGGTCTCGATTTCCTGTATCTAAAATATAATGTGGTGTGAAAATTTAGGCTAGAGGCCCTAAAATAGGCATTGAATTGTTGATGTTGTTGAATAGTTGAGATATATGATATGGTCATATATGTGATTATGAAAATTGATGCCTTGATGGTGTGATATATGAGAAAATGCATGTTGTGATATATGCTTGATGAATAGTTGAGGTTGATTTTTGGGTGAAATCATGTTGATGGTGAGTATGATATTGATTATGTATAATGATGGTTGATTGGAAATGGTATTATTGGAATTGGGATAAGGAAGGATGCATGACATGTTAATGTGTTTAAAAGGTAGCCATTTGATTGTGATGGGTTAAAATGGTTTGGTGGTGTTTTTGTGATTTTGAGGAAAATGTTAATGTATGAGTTGAGGAGGCTTGATGTTGATTTTGGTATGTTTTGATTGATTTCAAAAAGGATTGAAATTGGTATGTTTTAGTTGATTTTGAAAAGGGATGAAATTGGTTTGTTTTGACAATGGCATTTTGTGGTTTTATGTGAAAACATGGTTTTTGAGCATACTTTGACGGGACATAACTTGGACTCCGGATCCCCGTTTTGTACCAAACTTGTTTAAAAATGAAATTGGATCTGGGATATCCATGTCGTTCGAAGAAGGGGCAAAAAATGATTTAAAATGAAGAAGTTATGTCCATCGGAAGATTGGTGGTCGAATCTGTGAATTATGTAGCTTTTAATTTAGAAAATTTTTTGGCAAAACGCGCACCCACGTGTAGGCGTGACCGATCCATACGCGCCATTTTCACTACCCACGCGTGCCCGTGGCCCACGCGTGCGCGTGGCCGACGTGTATGTGTCGGTGTGCTGCAGCAGATGCCTAGCCATTTTCCCGAGAGTTGTGCCAGAATTGTGCCAGTTCTGTGCGTAGGGCACAAACGGACCCACGCGTACACATGGCTTACGCATACGCGTCATTCGGCTATTTTTCCATCCACGCGTGCGTGTGAAGGACACGTATGCGTAGCCCTGTTTTCATCCCAAAGTTAATTTTTGAGTTTTAAAAGCCAAATTTCATACTTCTAAGCCTCCAATCTCACCCCTTATGTCTTAAATCATTATGATATGGCTAGCAATGAGAAAGGAGCTAGGGGATGTGGTAACTTGTGAATGAAGTAAAGAAAAAAGTTATGATCAATGATGATCAAAGATGATTATATGAGATACAGAGGATGGCGGTGGAGGTGCTGTGTGTGCCATGAGCTGAAGGGCTGTATTTATTGATAAATTGGTTGGTTCTTGATTGAACCGTGAGCCGGATGGCTGAGTTATTGCCGAATTATGGCGGGGCCCATTATTGATTTATGGCCGAGTATAAATGCATATATGCTATTGAATGAAATGTAAATGTTGCACTTCCACTATCTAAGATACGAGTTTTCCTGGGTGAAAGCAGTGGCTAGCCACCATGTGCTCCAGGTGGAGACTCGATACTCTGCTGACCCTATGTCGTAAGTGTGGCCGGACACTGTGAAAGTTCTGGCTGAACTCGCCCCCATGAATATACACCAGTGAGGGTGTTGGATATAAATTATGATTATGATCATGATATGTTGAGTATAACTCGAGTTGGGGATGCACGACAGAGGGACAGTCCAATGGTTAGCTACCAGGACTTGTCAGGTTGGCTATATAATCGACAGATGATATCATTAGCCATTAGGAACAGGCATTCATCATATGCATACTATGTGAATTGTTTGAGATTGCCTATTTGACTGCATATTACTTGCTAATTGTCTAAATATCTTATCTGTTCCTATTTGTATATCTCTTGTGTGATATAACTTATTTTGCCATTTTTATACCCCTGTTAGTGGTTGGGAGGTCTGAAGGAATTGGAAAGAAAAGTATTAGTTAGACTGAAGAATCCTTAGTCATTTGCCATTTATGGTTTAGTCTGTTTATAAGCTTTGAATTTATCTGGTGAAAGTTCTAGGATTGCATTTGGCTTTACCAGGACGTTACATGTTAGATTTGTGGGCACTGTTATCATACTGAGAACCTCCGGTTCTCACCCATGTGGATTTTGTGATTTTCAGATGCAGGACGTGAGGCTTCTCGTTGAAGCATGCTGGAGACTTCTGGATTAGCGAAGATCCTTTGTTCTTGGGACCCTATTTTGGTTTATATGTTTTGTTTAGATACTTTTATCTCCACTAAATAATACAAACTGTGATGACTCCTTTTATAGGAGATTTTGGAGAATAAGTTTTCTGTATTTCTGTCCCTTTGGGTTTCCATGGGGTTTCTTACTTTATTTACATGTATATATTGTTATGCTCAGACCAGTTATCTTTGCAACCGGATTTTGAGTTTTGATATTCTTGTTTTTGGCACTCCTTTGTATATATATATATATAATCTTGCTTTGGTTTATCCTTTATTCGTTACGTTATCGATCGGAGTGTTGCGCTTTCAAGTTACGATTTTGTTTTACCCATTTTTCTTCAAAGGCTCTTAGTTATAATCATTTTTCACACTATTATACGTACTAAATTTTTATTTTAGAGGTTGTAATACATTGCCATCTCTGAATTATGACTTAAGCATAAGACTCTGTATGGTAGGGTGTTACAACGTACGCATCATTGCTTGCGTACGCAGGCACTAGACGAACATTCCAATTTGTGCGTATGCACCATAGTGTGCGTACGCACAACTTGTGAAATCCCCAGGGTGTGCATGCATACCCCCCATGTGCGTACGCACGAGTCTCACCAACGCTCTGGTCTGTGCGTGCACATGACAGTGTGTGTACGCACGCATACTAGAAATTCTGGTTTTCTGCAAAATTATATTTTTAAATCTAAATTTCAAACATGCATAACTTTTTCGTTAAAAATTAATTTTAGTCCGTTCTTTGAACGGTATAAACTTCACGGATATAATTTTTATTCAAAATAGATTTCACAAAATTTAAGTGTCCAGAAGCCAAGTTATAACCCACCGAAGTTGGTAAAAAATTATGTTTTTACCAAAAACTCAAACCTCAAGTTTTCCAAACTTTTCAATTCAAAAAGCAACCAAATCTTAGCCAAATCCATCTCAAGCATTCTCATGACTTTCAAACACTAATCCACTATTTATCAAATCACTAAGTCACTCAAAATACAAATGCTTCATCACCAATTTAACATCATTTTCATTACATACATACATATATACAATAATTGCATATATTCCAACCACTTCACTATCAAACCCAACATATAATTCATATTTAACACCAACTACATAAATCTCAATTTACCATACTTACCCGTATTTACCGGTCCCAGCTTCTAACCCAAGATTTCTCATACTCATCATCATACTCACCACAATATCACCAACCATCATCAAAACTCATATCACATCATCATTATCAACTTCTTACACATACTCAATTTCAACCTCTAAATCAAATCTACTACACATATTACATACACACATTCAATCAATCAATACATACAATTCCAACCTATTTTAGGGCCACTAACCTAAGTTTTCATGCAATATTATATATTAACTACAAGAAACCAAAATCATACCTTGGCTGATTTTTTCCAAAGCTCAAAACACTAAACTTCAAGTTTCAAAGACTCCAAATTAATCCCAATAAAATTTCAGCCACCCAAAGCTAAGTTCCAAGCACTCCAATTCACCGATTTAACTCTAATTTAACACAATTTCAATCTAATCCATACAATTCACCATAATTAACACTAGGATTGATAAATTAGACACACCACAAGGGTTTAGAGTTTTCTTACATTATCCATTGATGATTGGGGTAAAACCAACAATTATCCAATGTTAGATTGCACCTAAACCACCAAAATTATCAAAATCTCTCAGTATCAAACCAAAAATGCAAAAAACAAAGAGGTGGAGAACTGGGCACAAAAATTTGAGATCCTTACCACTTTGTTTAGTTAGAATCGAAGAGTTCAATAAGACGAATGCATAGCAACAAACGGCTCATCAATCGGAGCTCCTGATTGAAAGTTATGGTCGATAGAAGATTGAAGTGAAAATGGGTTAGGGTTTAAAGCTCTACTTCTCTTCTTTTTTTTTTTTTTGGTTTGCACCAGGGTATCCATCAGGTCGAAAGCCCAATGACTAATCCCTCGGGTACTACAGTAAGCAAGCTCCATTCCTATCCTCCAATGAGTATCAAATCCGAGAGAGATGGTTAAGGGACACAAATCATCATCCATATGTGTCAACTTGCGTTGGTAGCTCTACTTCTCTTCAATCAGCGTGAAATGTAAAATGAAGGAGGTGGAATGGCTGATCCTTGGTCTTATATAGTGGGCCTTAGGCCCAAATATAGTCCGGTTTAATCGATTTGGTTTGTTGGTCTAATTTTTATCGAAATCTTTAAAATTAATGTTAAAATTCATATTTTAAACATCTTTACTTTTTTAAATTATAAAATTTAATTTTTTTTAATTTTTAAAATTAATTTTTTAGTTAATTATTTATTAATTTTTAGAATTTTACATTCGACATACTAAAAGAGAAAGTATAATCAAGAGCATTCTAATCCTATCCTTAGAAGCATATTTGTGTGGATAAATAAACGGTAGCAAGTGACAATTAAACATACTCTTAGAGAGAAAAATAGAGCGGTGGACTGGATTGAAAAAACAGAGCACTAGTAGAGAGTGAGATACCATTTCATTGACAACCCATCAATGGACTTAAGAAAAATTATGGCTGATGATTTCACAGGAGCTACCCTATTCCATTTTGTTTATAAATTGTAATTCTTTTTCTTCTCTTTAGGACTATTAAGCCCCTTTCTTTAAAAAAAAAAAAAAAAACTAAAAAGATATCACAAGATGAATATGACAACTTAATAAAAATAAAATGTTCATGACCAAAAAATAAAAATCACCCCAAAATTAATATGAATAAAAGAGAATCTAATACAATACTTTAAAATATTATTGAATTGAAAAATTAAAAAAATTCAAAAATTGGATCCAGTAATAATTTTTTAGATGATAATAAATCAAATAATAATTTTTAATAAATTTTTAGACATAGTTTATTATTCTGTTTTAAATTCACAAGTTTAAAAAATATAAATTTTTTGAAATTTGAACTAAAATATAAAAATAGATTATTATAGTTATTTGTTTTGATATTTTATTTGAATTCAAATGAGGATATTTTCTTATTAACATTTATTGGCAATCAGCTGTATAAGTAGTAAATCGAACTAGGCTGATTCGATTTACAATACATGCTGCAGAAGTAGTAAATCAAATTAACTAAATTCAATTTACTACTTCTGCAGCATATATATAGTAAATTGAATGTAACTGATTCGATTGACTACTACTATAGCTAAATTACATAGAGATATTCTAGGACAGGTTTATAACAAAAATTGATTTAGGACATTTGCGTATTTTTTAACCTCATTCAGTTTATTAGTTAAATAAAAAATTAAATATTTTTATTAATTATAATATAATTATTACATGATATTTATTAATATTGTTTTTCAATAAATACATATAGTATATAACAATATAATAAATATAAAAATACTTTAAAAATAAAATTAAAAAATATTTATTACAGAAAAATATTAAAATTTTATATACTTATTTAATAATAATCGGATTATAACTTGTTAATTATAATTTGTTGAATGTCAATTGTTTTTAAAATATTAGTTAAGATATTATTTTAAAGTTTAATTTTAGGTTTTGACCGTCTTCTATTTCTTATTTATGTGAGACTGGTTCAGATGGTTCAACCAGTGATTCATCGGTTGAACTAATGAACCAATAAACTAATATTTTGATTGGTTCGATCATAGATTCGATTTTGATAACTGTGTCTTTAATTATATTTTGTTTTATTATTCTTTTAAAATTATTAATTTTTATTTTGCTTGTATCATCTCATTCTATTATACATTGTACATGTTCTTTTCTCTTATCATTCTTTATTCGTGTATAACTATTATTGTCTAATGGTCACTATTATGTTGCCTTGTTTTATTCTCCATCCTTACTTTTTTCTTTTATTCACCACAACTGCAATTAATTACTACTATATATGTTTATCAATTCGATCCATAACTACTTGTTGTGTTAATTTTTGAGTTATTGAAGATTTGCTAAAAGGAAAATTTTTATTTGGATATCTAAATGTTACTTTATATATGTAGATACTTATTTTTTTTCACTTGCTTGTTAGGTCATATTTTATTAAAAACTTTTGTTCAAATAATCAAAATTTGTCAATAGTTATAAAAAATAATATCAAATAATTAAATATCTTCTTAAAAGAGTAATAATATATGGACACTGCTATTTTAGCAACTCTTAATATTTGCAATTGTCTTTTAAAAGAGTTAACATTGTTGAGTAACTCCCGTACTATAAACACTATTTGTGATACTTCTTAATCTTTTTGTAGATCTAATATATCAACTTCTATTTTTCCAAATAATAAAATTGTTAATGTTTTTTAAAGTTTCTGTTTGATTTTAAAAAAGAATAGCAACTACGATATTGTTAGGTTTTTTCTAATAGTTTTAGGAAATTATTTTTTATATCTTTTAAATTATAAATTTAAGAAAATAAATAAAAAATTAATAAATAATAAGTTATTAATAAATAAATAATAAAAACATTGATTAGGTATTTAGGCTTTTTAATATATAGAATAATTTAATTTGAATTAATTTATGTATAATACTAAAATTATTACATTATTATTATGTGTAACAATCAAGATAAAAATTTAGACATATTTATAGATCTATTTATTTTCTCAATATTATTTAATTCGAATCAAATATAAAAAATTTATTCTTCATATTTTTCTCTCGCATAAATTTAATGGCTAAAAAATATTTATTTCTTTTAATTTTATTTTTAACATCTTAAATTATCTTTAGTTTTATTATTTTTTTCAAAATTTTTTAATTTTATTTTTATTATTTTTTTTATCATTCTCTATACACATATTTATTATTGTCTCACAACTACTATTATATATTAACTTATGCTCTCTTCCTTCCTCCTCTCGTTATTTTCTTTTCACATACTCTTCTTCAATTATTATTAATTATAACTATGTATTAGTTTATTATTTATATAATAAAAAATAAACACTACTTTAATTACTTCATATATCAGTTTATAATTTATTACACTCCTATGATTTACTGAAGGAGTAATATTTATTTTTTTTCTATTATTAGTTTTTTCTTATTATTTAATGCTTGCAAAAAAATTGTTATAGAATCATTCTCATTTTTTTAAAAGAGTATACCTAGTACATCATAATTTTAATGATTAATGTACATTTTAATATTTAATGTACATTTTGTACTGGTGGCAATTATTGCAATGTAATGGATCTCATGTCTTACTAGGCATTAAAAGTTGTAAAATAACCTTATCCACATGTTTATTCATTTGCTGTTTAATAAATTCTCTAAGACGAGTTCTACTTCTTTCTACACCTATAAAAAGATATGTGTCGATATTAGAAAAGGGCAAGAACTATGCACGTAAAGTTAGACAATATGTTCTACAAAATTGAGTCCCACTAATCTATAAGTTTACAATGCAATTTGGTTAGTCTTATAATAAAGTTTACTATGCGTTAAGAGATGTTCATCCATATTAATTACCATAATACACTACTATATAGTTGACTATTATTAACATTTAAAAAAATATTACTAAATTATATTAAAATATTATCTATATATATTAGTAATATTTTAACAAATATTAAATATACTCTATGTTACTAAAGAGTTTTACTAACATTCTTTTAAAGATTTAATAACATTTAGTAAAAATATTACAAAAAAATTCTATTATAATATTATGAAAAATATTACAATAGACCATTCATGGTAATATTTAGAAAAATGTTACGATAGATAATTTTTGTAATACTTAAAAAATGTTATCATAGATAATTTTTGTAACATTTAAAAAATATTACTATAAATATTTTTTATAACACTTAAAAAATATTACTATAGATATTTTATACCAATACTCTAATAAATGTTACAAAAGATTTTCTTTGCTAACAATAAAAAGATATTAAAATAGATCTTTAGTAACATTTAAATGCACAAATTATTGAATTAAAATCTTTTTCTTCAATTACATATTCTACACCCACTTTACAAATTAAACCCAAGATATTTAAATATTAAAATTGATCCAATAAGTCAATTTTCTTATTTCTTCAACATGCTTACATGATTAAATACAAATATTTTGAGACCACATGAGTACATGTTTAAATTGAAAAATAAGTAATGGTGTTTATCTTTCAACTATACACTCAAGAAATACCAGCAATTATAAACAAAATAATATCTTTATAACAAACAAACCTGATTAAAATGTTGCTGAAGCTTTTCATTGGTCAAATTAATACAAAATTACTCAAAAATTTAAAGTACACATAACAACCGATATAATATACCAAATCAACAATGCCACCTTTGCAAATGATAGAATTACAACTTGACTGGTAGTAACGAGTGAACACAAGCAATGGCATTTCTCATCTTTTGGAACAAATGAATCTATCTCTTTCCCTTTCATGAACTCAATGTTGCCAAGATGCAAAATCGCAGCAACAACTCGAAATATTACATCCTGAAGAATAAAAAAAAATAGAAAGGCAAAACATTGAAGCACATGTCAAAATTTAAGAATCTAATCATGAACTTAAAAAAACTTCCTATAAAATACCTGCTCCTCAGAACTCATTCCAACATCCATTGCTCTCTTTATAGCTATATATTCTTTATGTTCGTCAATCCCTTCTAACTCATAGCAATTTGATTGATTCAGATATTGAAATATTTTTGGATGTCCTAACTTATACTTCATAATCTCCTGTCAAAACAAAGTCCTATCATACTAAATTTATGTTACCCGATTCAAATTATCAGCTAGAGCTAATAGAAAGACCAATAATTACTACAAAAAATACCTATTCAAGTACACTTGAAAAGTATAGCTAAAAATGAAAAAAAATTCCTTAAGCAAAGGCTACGCTTTTTAGGCTTCGGAGACGCTTTTATGGGGGATGCCTATACTAGTGTTGCCTATTCTCAAAGGCTACACTTTTCTGCATTAAAGGCTACGCTTTTGACCTTTGAGAATAGGATACGCTTTTCAAGTGATGCTGTTCAGGACTAAAGGCTACGCTTTTCAGCTTCCATGCTTACCAGAATAGGCTACACTTATCCTTGCTATTGCATCACTTGTAAAGCGTAGCCACATTGTATACCATAGCTACTCTGTAGCCTTAGGTCCCTCATTATTTTTTTAATTTTTTGTATATATATAAATATATATTTTCTAATAATTTTTTGTACAACATAATATTTAGTAATATGATTACATATATAATTCTGTATTTTTAATTAAATGAGTTAAATATAATAAAAATAAATTATACTAAATAATTTTTTTAAATAATAAAAATTCTATAACAAAATATATTTATAATAAAGAACCAAAAGTATTGGAATTTTTAAATATTCATGCATCTCACACTATATAATACATAAAGGAGGTAACAAACAAATTCTTTTTTCCTAACATCTCTCCTTGACTGTATTTAGACTAAAATTTTACAAAAACAATTTGACAGGTTTTGCGAGCAAATATGCCATTTTATCAGTTGAGGGAATGCCAGACATAGGAAACATCCATTTTAGCATTTTCAAGAATTGCAAACCTTTTCGTCATCTTTTTTCTAAAAAAAGGGGTAAAAAACTTCAATAATAATACTATAATAAAGATTTAGCTTGAAGTATGAGTTAGATTTTCAAATCATATATTTAAGTAATTAGCAGGGCAAATTAGAAAAAGGACACAAGGGACAACTAATTCAAGTACATACTTGTTTATTGCCAAAGAGGTTGCAGCTTGTTGTGCATTTCAAAGATTGTGCCTCCTCACATTTGTAGCAAAATCAACAGCTTGGATTTGGAAAAGCAAGACAGTAGTCATTTTTATCCTTTAGAATATGGAAAAGTTATGTGAGGAGTTATTCCATGTATTATAAAAGATATCAACAGTAAGCAAGACTAAGAGCATACTTCTTCTGTCATGTCAACCAACTTTGTGGCAAATGGAGAGTTCAGATCAAATCCAAGAGCATTATAATAGCAGCAATCAATTCAATTATTCTATGCACAGTAATGTGTTAAACAAAGACAAGTATAATTAGACGGAGACAAGGAACAAGTAGAAGGCTTTATATAAGATTCAAATAATAAATAACATGAACACAAAAACAATTATACTTTCATTATCTTACCATTGATTATTTGCTTCTTTGTAGCGGAATCAAATTCTTTAATTGACAAAGTCGGTGGTTTTAAGAGAGATTGATTGATATAGAAAGTTGCTCCATATGTTCTTATAAACCTGAACAAAGCAAGAGTATATAGTCAATAAAATATAGTTTCCAAGCTCAGAGTGTTGAACTGAAATTGGTATGAAAAGATTCTCTCTAGTGCAATCCTAGGAGTGAAGCTTAAGAGGCCACTTTGTAAGCAGAGTTATCAAGACAAAATAATTCAAGTCAACTAATTTCAAATCAAGACCTACACTACTCAAAGATTTTATTACTAAACCTATAAAAATCACATTGAAACACAACCTTGCAACTTAACTCAAACCCCAATCCAAATAAAACATAACATCAAACAAAACAAGTGCAGTATAAATACAACTAAATCAAAACTTGTAATATTATGCCTCAACTTTCAAAAGAAAATTGAATTTTCAAGTTCAATACCTATAGTATTTTACTGATTCAGTCTTGTTTCCTAAAATACAGGCTTTGAGTAGATATTCATAGAAGCTGAAATACAAACAGTCATTTAACATATAATATCTTATTTTTGATAGTATGAAAATTAACTTTTAGCGGCATTATATCCCCATCCAAACTCCAATTCCCATAAAAACTTGCAAGAATTTTTACATAATATTGTCTCTAGGTTCTGGCTACTAGAATTTGAGAAAAAGGGGTTATCAAAAATATGTTGCAAAATTTTTACAAATGTAAGAGTTTGCCCTTTGGAGTAAAATAAATATGGTATTTGAACATGAAAAATACATAAATTTTAGGGGGATGATATGACAAAGTTAACAGCTTTCCAATACTAACACAAAACAATTAATCAATGATAGAAATTCAAATCCACTAAACTTGTTCTATTACTTGTTTGGGCTTCTCAGTGGTATCACTATCATCACTCCCTCTAAACCAATTTGAACCACCAAAGCAATTCTCAATCTTATGGCTTCTATCTGCTGGAAAATCGCTGAAAATGTAAGAGAAGTCGGAAAAAAAATAGAACCCTGGATAAAAACCATAAAAATTTAGACTCAATACCAACACTAAGGTTTGAAGTTAGAACCTTTTCCACAATCATTTCACTTGCAACATACATAATATGACGCAAATTACTCTGTAAACAACCCTAATCAATAGAACTTGAGTGTCACACAAATTCATTACGACCAAAATTATTCAACTATTCATTAATCAATATAATAACTAACCTTTGAAAAACACGAGGTTTGGCCACTAAGTTGCTCTAGCACCGACAAAAAATAGACTATAACTTTAATTATAAATAAAAAGAAAAATTAAAAGAAGCAATGCGAGGCGAACCTTTGTGGCTCTAGTGAGACAATCTCCACTCTCACCCATGGAGATATTGAGAACGAGCTTCTGCACCTTCATCTCTCTCATTGGATTCACAAGTTTCTTTTCCGAATCCTGTTCTCAATTTCTTTCCAAATCAACACATAAACACGCAAATAAAAGAAAACAAGAAAAGATCTGAGTGATTTCTATTGGATTTGGATTTAGATTTGAACTAATATGAAGGGGACAGAGTACAGGACCAGTGGCTACGACAATCAAAGAGAATGTGAAGTGTAAGCTGGCACTTATAAAGGTAGAATACAAAACCAGTGTTATCTAATTAATTATCAAAGCAGCTTCTTAAGAACAGTAAGATTTAACATTAAGACGTAATTAATCTAGACCACTTATAAGTTAAACGAATCACTATAACATGTTCCTACTAGTTAATTCAATATTAAATTTAGGGATCCAAAGCATGTCTAATCATTAATGAATCATAAGCATGCATTCCAAGCACTCTATGTCCAAAAAGATAATATGCCTACCACAATGTCGTATTATTTTAATTGAAAAAAGGAACTGAAGAAAAATAGAAAATTAAAAATATTCCGTCATAAAAGTAATACAACACTGTGGGCCGTGGGAAAGGAATTCTACAAAACAAAGCCACATAAAAAAAACCAATAGAATGAAGTGGTAGTTAAAAAAAAAAGGAAAGAGCGCACGCAAGCAAGATATTTAACTTGATTCAATTTTATTTTCACCTTGTTTTGTAGGCTTGGAATACTCATGCAGTAACATATGCTCCATTATATGATACCCTCAGTATAAATTTTCCTTCCTTAGAATATAGAATATGTATCAATTTGGTGCTTCTTTTACTCAACACACTTTGTGTAACATAGTTGATTAGTTTCTCTTACATATAACATGGAATTATAATGCCTAACATGTCCTAATGCAGCGGAGTTTATCATAAATCATGCTGAAGTTTCAATAGCATTTGTACAAGAAAACAAGATTCTATCTGTAAGGTTTTTCCCCCTAGCTAGCATAATAATTTATTTGGAGTAAAAACTAGGAATTGTAACACCCTACTATACAGAGTCTTATGCTTAAGTCATAATTCAGAGATGGCAAGGTATTACGACCTCTAAAATAAAAAAATTAGTACGTATAGTAGTATGAATGATTGATTATAACTAGGAGTCTGTGTAGAAAAAGAGGTAAACAAAAAAAATGCAACTCAAAAGCGCAACACTCCGATCGATAACGTAACGAACAAGGATAAACCAACGCGAGATTATATATATACAAAAGAGTGTCAAAAACAAGAATATCAAGACTCAAAATCCGGCTGCGAAGATAACCGGTCCGAGCATAGCAATATATACATATGATAAAATAAGGAAAACCCCAAAGGAAACCCAAAGGGACACAAATACATAAAACCTATTCTCCAAAATCTCCCATAAGAGGATTCATCACATTTTGTATTATTTACTGGAGATAAAAGTATCTAAGCAAAAAATATAAACCAAAACATATCCCCGAGAATAAAGGATCTTCGCAAATCCAGAAGTCTCCAGCAGGCCTCAGCGAGAAACCTCACGTCCTGCATCTGAAAACCACAAAATCCGCATGGGTGAGAACCAAAGGTCCCTAGTATGGTAACAGCTTCCACATATATAATACATAATAATAGAGGAAAGCCGGCGGCAATCCTAGAACTTCCTCCAGATAATATCAAAGCTTATAAACAAGCTAGACCATATAAGGGCATCTGACTAAAGATTCTTCAGTCTAACTAATACTTCCCTTTCCAATTCCTTCAAACCTCCCAACCACCAGCAGGAGTATAATGTAGCAAACACAGTTATATCAAACAAGAAATATACAAATAGGAACAATTAAGGCATTTAGACAATTAGCAAATAATATGCAGTCAATTAGGTAATCTCAAACAATTCATATAGTATGCATATGATGAATGCCTGTCCCTAGTGGCTGATGATATCATCTGTCGGTTATAGAGCCAACCCGACAAGTCCTGGCAATTAACCGTTGGACTGTCCCTCTGTCGTGTCTCCCCAACTCGAGTTATACTCAATATAAACTTGATCATAATCATGATCCATATCCATCACCCTCATTGGTGAATATTTATGGGGGTGAGCTCATCCGGGGCTTTCACAGTGCCCGGCCACCCTGACGACATAGGGTCAAAAGAGCTTCAAGTCTCAACCTGGAGCACGTGGTGGCTAGCCACTGCTTTCTCCCAGGGAAACTCTCATCTCCGATAATGGAAGTGCAACATTCACAATTCATTCAACAGCATTTATATGCATTATACTTGGCCATAATCATGGCTCCGCCGTAACACGGCAATAATCTAGCCATCCGGCTCACAGTTAAATCCATAACCAGCCACCCGGCTCACGGTTAAATCCATAACCAGCCGTTTCATTAACAATTACGGCCTTTCGGCCAATGGCATAACAAGCACTTCCACCACCATCCTCCGCCTCTCACATAATCACCTTTGATCCTCATTGATCATTCATTTTTCCCTTGCTTCACTCGCAAGTTACCACATTCCCTAGCTCCTCTTCCCATTACTAGGCATATCATAATGATTTAAGACATAAATGGTGAGATCGGAGGCTTAGAAGTATGAGATTCGGCTTTTAAAACTCAAAATCAACTTTGGGATGAAAACAGGGCCACGCGTACGCGCACTCCACGCGCACGCGTGGATGGCCACAAAACTCATCGACGTGTAAGCGTCATGCACGCTAACGCGTGGATTGAAAATTAGTCAATCGACGCGCACGCGTCAGCCACGCGTACGCGTGGGTACTCTCGTGCCCCAGGCACAAATCTGGCATAGCTTTGGCATAACTTTTTGGAAAATGGGTGGGCATTGGGTGCAGCACATTCGGCGCGCCCGTGCACATCACGCGCACGCGTGGATGGCGCTTTCTGAAAGAACGGCGCGTATGCACCAAGTGCGCCTACGAGCGAGGGGTCATTCTGCTAAAAATTTTCTAAGTTAAAAGCTGCAGAATTTACAAATTCAACCCCCAATCTTCCAACGGACATAACTTTCTCATTTTAAATCGTTTTTCACCCGTTCTTCGAATGGCATGGACATCCCGAATCTAATTTCATTTCTAAATAGATTTGGCACGAAACAGAGATCCGTAGTCCGAGTTATATCCTGTCAAAGTATGCCCAAAAACCAAGTTTTTCATAAAAACCACAAAGTGCCATTTTCAAAACAAGCCATTTTCAACTCTTTTCAAAATCAATCAAAACATGCCAATTTCATCCCTTTTCTTTGAAATCAATCAAAATATATCAAATCCAATATCAAGCCTCCTCATCTCACACCTTGACACTTTACCACAATTCACCAAAATCACTATCCCATTATTTTAACCCACTTCACCCAAGTGGCTCAAACCCAAACACATTGACATATCATATACTCTTTCCCATGCCAATTTTCAATAACACCAATTCCAATAAATTATCATTGTACACAATTAATATCATGCTCACCATCAACATGGTTCAATCCACAATCCAACCATAACCAATCATCAAACATATATCACAACATGCATATTTCTCATGCATCATACCACCAAGGCATCAATAATCATCATCACATATATGACCACATCATATATCTCAATTATTCAACAACATCAACCATTCAATGCCTATCTTAGGACCTCTAGTCTAAGTATTTCCTACCACATTATATATTAGATACGGGAAACCGAAACCATACCTTAGCCGATTTTCCAAGCTCAACCGGAGCACTTCCAAACCACTTATCCACAAGCTCTCAAGGTCTCAACACCTCCAAGAACAGATTTTTCACCACCAAATCCCTTTTTAAGCTTTTCAATATCACTAATCAAGCTCCAATATTCACACATACACAACCTAAGCCACAATAATCACACCCATACACAACATCTCAAAACCCCAAACATCATAGAACCATAAATAACACTAGGGTTGAGAATCTTACCACACTCAAGGTCCAAGGAGACAAGATTAACCTTCTCCTTCAAGAGAGTTGGGTCCTATAACATCAAAGAGCCCAAAGTCTCAACATTTTTGCTCATAAAACTCGAAAACAAGGCTGGAATTTTGAAGAGCAAAACGTGGCTTACCTCAAGATTAATTGTATGGGTTTTGTAGAGCTCTCCACAGTGAACGTGTGGCCGCAAACGGTGCGGCAATCGGAGCTCTAGATCAAAAGTTATGGTGGTTTGAAGATCAAGTAAGAGAAAGAACTTGAGAGAGTGTTCTTCCTCCCCTCTCTTCAATTTTCAGCGTGAGTTTGAGTGTTGTAAGGAGAGAGAGTGCTGAAAACTAGGGTTTTGGTTTAGTTATGTTGGGCCAAGGGCCCACTTTGGGTCCGGTTGGCCCGGTTTGGCCCGTTCGGTCCAATCTTGGTCCGAATTCTATAAAATTGGTACCGAAATTCTCGTCTCAATCTCCTCTATCATATTAAGCCATAAAAAAATCACATTTTAAGCTTTCTAGAATAAATTCTCATTTAGGGGTTAATTAGCCGTTAATTAACCGGGTTTTACAGGAATAATGTCAAATTTTGATTTAATGTTTGTGCAGATTTTGTCTTGTCTTGAAAGGTGCTATTCAAATCTTAAAAGTAGGTTAAACATATTTCTATATTAATCCTTAATGATTCCTAGTGAGATTATTAAGTATTTTTTCTTGTTCAGTTGTTGAATTAATTATAATAATGGTGTAGCTATTGTGAGCTTTGGAAGTGTTTCAAGCACACAAAAGAAGGAAGCTAAGAAATTTGGAACATGTTGCTTCACATGGGGAGAGTTTCTACACTTGGTATAGAAACATACTTTATAATAACATTGAGTATTCCTTCATAGTTTTTTGCGTTAAAACTACCACTTAGCTCCTAATATAGATTACAATTTTTTTAAGATTAAAGTTGCCATACCTGTGTATCATTTAATTCAGATATCAATAATGAGCCACTGGAATTCCAAGCCATAGCATTGACACAGCCAAGGTGGCCCTACTCAAATCATAGCAAGCGAATACTCAGTAAAAATATAACAATGAATGGAAGGGGAAAAGGTGAAGATAGATAGCATCAACAATTTTCGATACTCTTAAATTCTAACTATAATCTTACGGTAGAATGCATAATTAGGTACTCTCATGTGTGATTATTGCATAAGCACTAAGCAGTGAACACTATTAACGATTATCAAGTAACAACAATATATTTTATAATCCAAATTATAAAAAGATTCAATTCAAAAATACTAATAAAAGATTAAGATAGCACTTGAGTAACATTACAAACTTTTTTAATAAAAAAGTACGATCAAACAAGAAAGAAAATAATAATAATAATAACAATAAGAAGAAAAGTGATAATTAAGGGTGTGGAAGTTAGTTACAGTGAGGCGAGGGAAGACTTTGAAGGAGCAAGAAACGAGACCGGGTTAGACTCGGTCAACGCGGATGCCTCAGAGGATGAAGTAATGAATAATGCTGTACTCTAAGCTTCTAAGCACTGAAAAAAAGACCACAATGAATAACAACCGCATGCATTACCATAATTAAGCAAAATGGCATAATGTACAACAAACATTATATACTTAACATGAAGACAATGATAGGAAAAGGAAATGATCTCTTATTCTCTGTCGAACACTTTAGAGGTCATATGTCGGGGATTTTTGTTTAATTATCATTCATTCAAATGTGTGATTTCATCCAAAAACAAAATAGTCCTATGTCGGGGTTACTATATTTACCGACAAACAATGTAGAGATCACTGGTCGATATAGAAATGAGTACTACTATGTAAACATTAAGACTATATTTTATCCGGTTGAATAGAAATAAGTACTACTACGTAAATAAACGTGTTTAAGAGAGTTACAAGAGATACCTTATTAGTCGTTATGCATTTCAACATCAAAATTACAATTCAGAAGATGAGAGTAAGGCCAGCCTAGTAAGTGAAGCTTGAAATATTAATATTCTGCGAGATTCATTTATTGTCTGCAAAGATGGATATGAATGTAAGGTCACAAAGTTGAGTTAAGCTATTTTGAAGCAAAAGGACTCAACAGTGGCATCCGAATGTTAGCTGTCCTACCTATCTAACTTACATGTCAAATTTTAGTTATGATTTGGAAGTTTGTTAGGTCAACCACTAACTATGTATTATTTTTGAGCCTTTAATTTATCGGTGGCTTGTATTGCAAGCTCAATTGTCAAATAAATATCTAGGGACATTCTGACCCTTCCAACAAGTTTCAATATGTAATTGGAGGTTGCCTAACTCTATTGGAGAGGTCAATTGAGCTTGTAGCCTAATGTAGCCTCTAAACCCCCACTTCCTAACTTTACAAGCTAACCAATTCAATTTTTCTATAACTCTAATCCATTCCCAATTAAACACCAGCCAATACATTCATCAATACCAGCAAACATACAACCTAATAATCATAAATAAATAGAGTTTCAAGCAGTGTACCTCATGCATCCCTCTAATAATCAAAGAATCATTTTTTCTTACAACTCCACTAATTATAAAAAATTATTGGAACTGAATTAATCCAAGACTCAACAAAAATAATCAAACCATTAGACAATTATTAACTCACGCACTTATTTACTAAAACTTCTTAAGGCATTCATATATTTGAAAACTGTAATTGATGTAGTAACTTATGCACTTCACTATGACCTCCACAAATTGAGTCAAAATAAAAAAAGAAATACATAACTTTCTTATTACAGGATGACTGTCCCGTTCACTGACACCATCAACCACCTCCTCATTGGCCAACACAGTGCCAAGCATGGGACACCAATTAATTGAAACTTCAGCATTAATATTTTATAAGTACACATTAAAATCTTCAATATTGAGGAGTTAATTGAAATAAGCAAAATTTTAAAGCAATTATTACTCAACCTGATATTCTAGCTCACTCTTATAAATTTGTAGAAAGATCCATTGAGTCCATTTGTAATAGTCAGGTTCTATGGTAGTCAATAGATATTTCACGATCCCAATCATAAGAGAAGCCTAATAATTTTAACTACAAACACATAAAAAAGACACAGCATGGATCTTATAAGAACATGGATAATTAATTATAATGCAAGCAGAATATCAAGAATTAGCACATTGAGGATCAACAACCCATTAAACAACTTAATTAAAACCTAAATTCAAAACCTTACTAATAAATAACCAATTAAAAACCTAAATCAACTAATAATTATACATAAATATATTTAGCACATTGAGAATCAATGGATGGCCTACCTGCACAAGGACAATGACAATGACGATAGCTAACGCGGCAAGTAGAGACAGCAACAACGAGCAGCGATGATTCAGATCCAGATCGAAATCAGCAAGAGTTGAGAAATTGAAGAACTCCTTGAATAGAAAAAAATTTAAGAAGTGAGAAAATGCTTACCAAAGTGGAGAGTAAAATCGAGAATTTGAATTTGAAGGCGGAGCAAGAGATTATGGAGGAGGAGCGAGAGCTGAAAGGTGTTTCACAGCGTGAGGAGGAGTAAGAACAATAGTTTCTACTTTCAGAGCATGAGCATTTGTATATCTGGACTTTTCATTGACAATAGATAACACTTTTAATAAGTTTTTTAAAAAAATAAAATATATTTAGTAAATGTTACTTAATATTTAATTTATAATAATTACTAACACCTTAACAAATGGTAAAAGATAAATGTTATTAAATGTCTAAAATGTAATAGTAATAATTATTCAATTGTATTTATTAATTTATTTATGCATTTTCTTTCTTAGTATGTGTAGATATTTATTATATTTTTTTAAGTCATAAAAGAGGAGGGATATTTTGAGAAAGCCATCCAAAAGAAAATACAAGAATAATATGGCAGGTTTAATGTACATTCACATACATATTAGTTATTGAATAGCCCTTGTTAGTTTTTATTAAGTCAAAATCACTTAAATATTTTCAACACTCAATATAAATGTATCTTAAATTTAACAAAAACATGAAACTTATACCTATTCGGCTATTCCTTTCACAAAATTAAAAATTAAAAGGAACAAATATCTCCTAAACAAAGACTAAAATAGGAACTTGTCACAGTCATGCTTTTGTGCACTTATTAGATAAATTTGATACGTCAAATATCAAGATTTAAATAACTAAATGCATTTAAGTTATGATTTTTTAAATATGAATGTCATGGGAATGTAAATTATTTTTTATTTTTCTGTACATGACAAAATAAAAGCATGCATTTTCTGTCATAGTTCTACAAAATATCTTTTCAATTATAGATTGTTTATTTAAGTTCAGGAATAGTTATGGAACTTTATTTATAACATAAATTTGCATTTATTTTTTTTCTATCGAGTTTTACTTAATGAATTAATCTGTGGATTATGAAAATATTTCTTCAATTAAAATCAATTATTGAAAAAACATTTTAGATTTTTTTGGGTTGTTAAAACAATGGATTGTTTCTGACTACCCACTTTTTTCATAGTCTAACAAATAAATTGTTTCGAATGCCACATATTGCACTCCATTTTACATATTATTTATTAGGCCCAACAAAATATTCAAAATGTTGTCACGCAGCACCATACTTAATCATGCTTAATTAATAATTATAGCTAACACACACTCCTTTAGCTATCCACAACTACCAACCTGTGAATCTTCTGTCATAATGCAGTGCTTGCCACTCTGTCTGCATGTCTCCATGTTGTAAAATCCGGTTAATTAACGGCTAATTAACCCATAAATGAGAATTTATTCTAGAAAGCCCAAAATATGATTTTTGTGGCTAAATATGATAGAGGAGATTGAGACGAGAATTTCGGTACCAATTTTATAGAATTCGGACCAAGATTGGACCGAACGGGCCAAACCGGGCCAATTGGACCTAAAGTGGGCACTTGGCCCAACATAACTTAACCAAAACCCTAGTTTTCAGCACTCTCTCTCCTCATTTGTTACACACACAAGCTGAAATTAGAGAGAAAGGGAGGAAGAACACTCTCTCAAGTTCTCTCCCTTGGTTGATCTTCAAACCACCATAACTTTTGATCTAGAGCTCCGATTGCCGCTCCGTTTGCGGCCACGCATTCACCGCGGAGAGCTCTACAAAACCCATACAATTAATCTTGAGATAAGCCACATTTTGCTCTTCGAAATTCCAGCCTTGTTTTCGAGTTTTATGAGCAAAAATGTTGAGATTTTGGGTTCTTTGATATTATAGGACCCAACTCTCTTGGAGGAGAAGGTTAATCTTGTCTCTTTGGACCTTGGGTGTGGTAAGATTCTCAACCCTAGTGTATTTTGTTGTTTTATGATTTTGGGTTTTGAGATGTTGTGTATGGGTATGATGATTGTGGCTTAGGTTGTGTATGTGTGGATATTGGAGCTTGATTGGTGATTTTGAAAAGCTTGGAAAGGGTTTGGTGGTGAAAAATCTGTTCTTGGAGGTGTTGAGGCCTTGAGGGCTTGTGGATAAGTGATTTGGAAGTGCTCCGGTTGAGCTTGGGAAAATCGGCTAAGGTATGGTTTCGGTTTCCCGTATCTAATATGTAATGTGGTAGGAAATACTTAGGCTAGAGGCCCTAAGATAGGCATTGAATGGTTGATGTTGATTAATGATTGAGATATATGATGTGGTCATATATGTGATGATGGTTATTGATGCCTTGGTGGTATGATGTATGAGAAATATGCATGTTGTGATATATGCTTGATGATTGGTTATGGTTGAATTGTGGGTTGAACCATGTTGATGGTGAGTATGATGTTGATTGTGTACAATAATGATTTATTGGAATTGGTGTTGTTGAGAATTGGCATGAGTAAGAGTATGTGATATGTCAATATATTTGAGTTTGAGCCACTTGGGTGAAGTGGGTTAGAATGATGAGATAGTGATTTTGTATGTTGTAGTAATGTGTCAATGTGTGAGTTGAGGAGGCTTGATGTTGAAATTGATATATTTTGATTGATTTCAAAGAAAAGGGATGAAAATGGCATGTTTTGATTGATTTTGAAAAGAGTTGGAAATGACTTGTTTGCAAATGGCACTTTGTGGTTTTTATGAAAAATATGGTTTTTGGGCATACTTTGGTGGGACATAAATTGGACTACGGATCTCTATTTTGTGCCAAATCTATTTAGAAATGAAATTGGATCCGGGATGTCCATGCCGTTCGAAGAACGGGTGAAAAATGATTTAAAATGAGAAAGTTATGTCCGTTGGAAGATTGGGGTTTAAATTGGTGAATTCTGCAGCTTTTAACTTAGAAAATTTTTAGCAGAATGACCCCTTGCGCGTGGGCGCACTTGGCGCGTGCGCGCCGTTCTTCCCGAAAATGCCATCCACGCGTGAGCGTGATGTGCGCGGGCGCGCCGATGGTGCTGCACCCAATGCCCAGCCATTTTCCAGAGAGTCATGCCAGAACTGTGCCAGTGTTGTGCCTGGGGCACGAGAACACCCACGCGTACGCGTCGATTGGCAAATTTTTAATCCACGCGTTAGCGTGCATACGTCGATGAAGTTTTTGAGGTCATCCACGCGTGCGCGTGGAGTGCGCGTACGCGCGGACCTGTTTTCATCCCAAAGTTGATTTTTGAGTTTTAAAAGCCAAATTTCATACTCTAAGCCTCCGATCTCACCACTTATATCTTAAACCATTATGATAAACCTAGCTATGAGAGAAGGAGCTAGTGGATGTGGTAACTTGCGAGTGAAGCAAGGGAAAATGAATAATCAATGAGGATCATTGATGATTATGTGAGATGTGGAGGATGGTGGTGGAAGTGCTTGTTATGCCATTGGCCGAAGGGCTGTAATTGTTTATGAATTGGCTGGTTCTGGATTGAACCGTGAGCTGGAATAGCTGTGTATGCTATGAATATTGGCTGGTTCTGGATTGAACCGTGAGCCGGAATAGCTGTGTATGCTATAAATTTTGGCTGGTTATGGATTTAACCGTGAGCCGGAATGGCTGATACGGATGTTGATCCATGGATGAGAATTCATGCATGTTTATGCTGAATTATTGATAATTGTGATTTGCACTTCCACTATCTGAGATACGAGTTTCCCTGGGTAGTAGCAGTGGCTAGCCACCACGTGCTCCAGGTTGAGACTTGATACTCTGTTGACCCTATGTCGTAAGTGTGGCCGGGCATTGTGAAAGACCCGGATGAGCTCGCCCCCGTATATATTCACCCGTGAGGGTGATGGATATAGATCATGATTAGGATCAAGTTTATGACGAGTATAACTCGAGTTGGGGATGCATGACAGAGGGACAGTCCAATGGTTAGCGACCAGGACTTGTCGGGTTGGCTCTATAACCGACAAGATGATATCATCAGCCACTAGGGACAGGCATTCATCATATGCATACTATATGAATTGTTTGAGATTGCCTATTTGACTGCATAATACTTGCTAATTGTCTAAATGCCTTAACTGTTCCTATTTGTATATTCTTTGTTTGATATAACTGTGTTTGCTACATTATACTCCTACTGGTGGTTGGGAGGTTTGAAGGAATTGGAAAGGGAAGTATTAGTTAGACTGAAGAATCTTTAGTCAGATGCCCTTTATGGTTTAGCTTGTTTATAAGCGTTGATATTATCTGGAGGAAGTTCTAGGATTGCCTTTGGCTTTCCTCCATTATTATGTATTATATATGTGGAAGCTGTTACCATGCTGGGGACCTCTGGTTCTCACCCATGCGGATTTTGTGGTTTTCAGATGCAAGACGTGAGGTTTCTCGCTGAGGCATGCTGGAGACTTCTAGATTTGCGAAGATCCTTTGTTCTCGGGGCTATGTTTTGGTTTATATGTTTTGCTTAGATACTTTTATCTCCATTAAATAATACAAACTGTGATGACTCCTCTTATGGGAGATTTTGGAGAATAGGTTTTATGTATTTGTGTCCCTTTGGGTTTCCCTTGGGGTTTTCCTTATTTTATCATATGTATATATTGTTATGCTCGGACCGGTTATCTTCGCAGCCGGATCTTGAGTCTTGATATTCCTGTTTTTGACACTCCTTTGTATATATATAATCTCGCGTTGGTTATCCTTGTTCGTTACGTTATCGATCGGAGTGTTGCGCTTTAAGGTTGCGGTTTTTGTCTACCCTTTTTTCTACAAAGGCTCCTAGTTATAATCAATCATTCATACTACTATACGTACTAAATTTTTATTTTAGAGGTCGTAATACCTTGCCATCTCTGAATTATGACTTAAGCATAAGACTCTGTATGGTAGGGTGTTACACATGTGACCACCAATACACAATTTATTTATGGAAAGTTGACATGTGTTTTCTATAGGTGTAGAAAGAATCTTTCTTCTACACCGTGGAACTTGCCATTTTCTAAACTTTATAAAAAACAAAAACTAAATAATGTTATGCATTGTACATGATATTTTTAGATGAATATTTAAGTTCGTGAAATTTAGTAATTGTGATAGGTAGTGTATAGTCAAAATAGATTCAATTAATATAGTGTGAAACTCATGTTGTGAAAATGTGGTTAATTAGAGTATGAAAAATTCACTTTTTATTTTGCATATTGGGTTGATAATAGTATTTTTGGATTATGAATTGTTGGGGTGTGAATCTCAAATGTGGCACCATTTAATTTGGGATACAAAAATCGGACCCTCTAATTTTTTAGAAGTATAAAAATTGGATCGTCGGATTTCTAGATTACAAAAATCGGACCTTCCGATTTCTACTTAAAAAATTTTAAAAATTTGAAGTACAAAAATTGGATTCAATAATTTCTGTACCTTCCACAATTTTGAAAAACTCTCAAAATTACAATGATAATAAAAATCATCCATCTCACTTCCACCCCAAAACATTAGTCTAAAAAATTAAGTCAATTTTATGAACATCTTGAAAATGACTAGTTTAATATTGAGAAGAATAGAAGACAAATTATAGAATTAAAAATTAGAGTCAATGCGCATAAATAAATTTGAAAATTTGTGGCACTTTGTGCAAATTAATTCAAAGTGAGTTGTGTAACTTTTTAGCCAAATCAAGGAAAATAATGTGTTGCCTCTAGGATGCCCCTAATGGATGTGAAGATCAATTTAAATTTAGGCAATATGAAACTTCTTTTTAATAGATATCTTTCAATGATGTCAAGTCAATCACTTTGCCATTGTTACGCGTGTAGCGGATAACGTTACCTGCTCTCTAGAGTAGCTTCCTATGATAGACTTTATATTTTTAAAACATAATTTATTTTTTCCTATACTAGATATAATGATGATTTGTTCTTTTTTTAATGTTAATTATATCTTATTTTAGGAGAAGCTTCATTGTTGCTTTTAATGGGCTACAATTTTTGGGCTTTATGCGTATCACTAAGAAAGAAAGCCCAGGCCCAGGGTGTCACTAGTAAAATTAGGGACCTCGAGGAGAGGTTGCTTCATTCGAAAAAAATTTCATGAAGACAACATTGTTTGTGTAGAGCTTCGCGCAAAAGAAAGAGTGAAAGTTAAGTGTTTTTCATGGGTGAGAGGAAAAAGCATGGTAAGGGTGGCGGAAAGGATATTCCTCTGAACATAACATCTGCTGAGGACTCAGTTGTGGAGGAATGCAGGGAAAAGATAACAGCTAACAACGATGAGGTTTCGCCCACGGATGATGTCATTATGAATGTCTTCAACCAAGTGCGAGAGGAAAACGTTTTAACCCAACACAAGTTGAAAGCTTAATAGAGAATGTAATTTTCGTTGATTTTGAGTGTATCTTTCTTGATGTAGTAAATTCTGCTTCATTCTGACGGAACAACCAGATGCATAGTAGATGCACAGGTGGAGGAGATAAAAAATTGAAAAAGACCGTTTCAGATCACGAAACTTTGTTAGAGATCTTATGGTCAGAATATGCATAACGACGTAAGAAAGATGTCCTATACTCAGAGGAGTAGGGGTCCAGGGAGGCAAATCTATTGGATAAGTCAAACCAAGAGAAGAGTGAACACATCACAGCAAAAAAAGACTAAGGTGAAAAAGGTAACAATCGCTGATGATGTAGACGGTGATATTGTGACCAATGACGTTGATAAAATTATTAGAAAGATTTGTGTTGAAGTCGGCGATGTGAAAAAAAAATAGCGACAATACCATAAAGAGTCTAGTGAAAGATCCTGCCCAGCCCCCTTCAAAGATGTCGGTAATCAAGAAGTAACCACTGAGGTATATTAGCCATAACCGTTATGAGTTATATTTGGTGGGTACTGTTTATTGTGGTTATGATTATTATTTTTTTTCTTCGAGAGAAAGTTAGAATACAACTATGGAGAAGACTCTACTAGGAATTTGGGTGCACGTAAACAGTTTAGACGACACCACTCTTTTCGAAGGTTAACACCCCAAGCTTCATGGATGGGGAGACTTTCCACAGGTTGTAAAATGCTTCACCATTGTTGGTCATTGTTCTATTTTATGTTGTTGTAAATAATATATTTCTAGGATGTTTCTAAAATGAATCATGCTTATTTTATGTAGTGTTTGGATATTGAGTTTCGATCTCCTACTAGAGTGTAGTTTGTCAATTTGGAACTGGTAGTGGCAGAATACATATTTGCACATGATTTGGACAAGAAGTATGTTTTAGACCTGGACTAAATGTTATATTTTATTATAACATTGTTTGTGTCTTGTTTGTATTTTAAAATATTTCAAATAAACAATGTAGGGAACTTTTGATCCTTAGCGATTACTGCCAAGGTGATAGGTAAGCTCTTTGAACTCTTTGTCCAGGGGAGGAGGTTATTGATGATGTAAGGCAGATCTTTTAATATTACGACGCTTTAACTCTGAAAGAATATGATTTTTTTAATTTTCTCACATAATAGTTAATGGTTATGATACATATATTCTAGGTTTTGAATCTACTAGCCACTATGCTGACTGCTGAAAAAAGGGATAAACACATATGGTGGCTACCTATCACTTTTGCCGTGAGTTTATCTTTTTTTTTTGCCAACATAAATTGTATGTTATAATACTAATGAGAAGCGATATTTACTTAGATAAATTTTCGGAATGTCTTATTATATATCATAAGACTATAATACAATTTGATACATAATTTATTGAAAAACAAAACCCCTTTTTTAAACAAATCATACTAATGTTATTAGTGAGAATATTTGGCTGATTGATTTGTGAAAAATATATTATGTTGTCATTTTTTGATTTAAATTAAGTTAACAACTAACTTTTACACAATATCAATATAGAATAAATTAATATCTCATCGTGCTTTTAAGAAATTGGATATCTCTTATCAAACAGACATTTTAAAATGAAAAATATTAAGAAATGATATTTTTAACTTATATATATATATATATATATATATATATATATATATATATATATATATATTAATTCAATATTTCAAATGTAACACAAATAAATGAAAATAAATATAATAGAATAATTAAGTGCTTAGTTAACCTATTATTCATTATCTTTAATTGAGAGAGTACATATTTAGTACTAATAAAGGAACTCAATAAATACATATTCAATTAAAAAAGAAGAAAAATTATTAAATGCTACTTACTAGTCTTATTTATATTTTGAGACTCCAGACATTACTTGGAATAATTAATTACTTGGATTATTATTATTATTATTTGTGGGTAGCAAGTTACATTGAACCCTAGTATATTCTGTAATGAGACACTTGAATTCATCAAGCAACACTATATGGGACTTGCTAAAGATCTTGCTAAGGTAGTAAATTTCAATTTGCATCCTTTCATGGGATTATCCATCTAAACATATCCGTCTAACACGGTACAATGATTTTAATTATGTAGATATATGTTCCACTGCATTTAAACCATTATTGGTATCTTATGGTTGTGGACATCCGAAATGGTACACTTGTGTACCTAGATTCGTTGAAGTGTGAGACTCTTTGCGAGGATAGGGTAGATCGGATGGATTATATGGCAAGTTGTTGGAAACATGTTGAATTTATGTCGATTCTAATGTAACATAAAAGTACAGATACATAAAACTGATTACATGTACTTGTTAATTGCAGGGCACATTCATTCAAAACATGCTTGAGGATAGAAAACTCTACGAAAGGAAAGATAGTCAACCACTACCAATTCATACCTGTAAACTCGTCTAGTTCATCATAGGACAACAGAAATCTAAATCGAAAGACCGTGGGCTATGGGTTGTCCAATGGATGGAGCTCTCACATTTATGTGGATCATACAAACTTAAGGTAACGTGTAATCTATTTATGTGGTCATGCATGGAATTATTCAGATTTTTTCGTTAAACTAAAAAAAGTTTTATGCATTTCTATATGTAAGAATACGTGTTCTATTCATCAAATGTTATTAGCATGTCTAACCTAATAATATAGATATAAATTTTATTTTATCCTGGAACTTGCTATTAAATTGACGTTTTACCTGCTGAAGTTATCTTAATGTGTTATATGCATGACTTTTAGCATTACTATATATAAGACACCTTTATATAATCCTCAATGCATTATGGTAGTACTAAGAACTCAGGAGAAAAGGTGAAAACAATATAAAAATTTCAGGAGTCTTTGCTAGTGAAATGTAACAGAAATAATTTCACAATAAATTTTCTTCCGAAATTAATATGTTGTTAAATTAAAAGTAATGTGAAGTGTTTTTAAGTTTGCTTGAACTTAACCCAAATCAAAATCCTTAAGAAATTAAAACAATAATGAATCATGTTTAGAAATTCAGTTGTCACCTCTTATTCTAATTTTATGTATCTGGTTCAAACAATTTTTTTAGAGTGCCAATGATAAAACGCAAATGAGATTGACTATGAACCTCGTTATGTCAAAGACAAATCCTAGGATGCAGGAGATATGCGAATTAGCAACTCGATACTGGGATGACACCGTGAAGAACACGCTCCGGAAAGGTTCATGGGTCTCACACGAAGCCACAACAACACCATGTTCTGTTGATAGTAGCAGCAGTAGCAAAAGCTTGACCTTCTAGGTCTTTGAAGTGGTTGTTTTGTGCTTATACATCTTGCATGCATGGTACCAACTATTGCGAAAAAAAATAGTGACTAGGAGTAAACACTATATTCAGCATGTAGTAGGTTTAATTATTTTGGCTTAATGCATGTTGTTGATGCCTTAGATTTAAATCTTTTGATTATGCAATGAATTGGTTACTTTGTGTTAGAGTGGGACTTGTTATTAGTCTTTTGGATTGGACATCTTATCTCGTGACTAGTATTAAAAGTTGTATCCAACCTCGATGTGGTGAATGACTTTATTTTGTAGTCCACATTTGAATGTCTAGTTCTCTTTGTTAGTTATATAGTGGCTTGGTTTGTATACCCACGAATTCTTAGGCCTAAAATGAATATTTTTTCTAATATATAGATAGTATTCTCTAGCCCGTGTAACTGATGAGCGGATAATTTGTACGCTTTTTGGCATTGTTTTTAGTATGTTTTTAGTATATTTTAGTTAGTTTTTAGTATATTTTTATTAGTTTTTAGTTAAAATTCACTTTTCTGGACTCTACTATGAGTTTGTGTATTTTTCTGTGATTTTAGGTATTTTCTGGCTGAAATTAAGGGTCCTGAGCAAAAATCTGATTCAGAGACTGAAATGGACTGCAGATGCTGTTGGATTCTGACCTCCCTGCACTCGAAGTGAATTTTCTGGAGCTACAGAAGCCCAATTGGCGCGCTCTCAACGGCGTTGGAAAGTAGACATCCTGGGCTTTCCAGCAATATATGATAGTCTATACTTTGCCCAAGATTTGATGGCCCAAACCGGCGTGGCAAATCAGCCTCAGAAATTCCAGCGTTTAACGCTGGAACTGGCATAAAACTTGGAGTTAAACGCCCAAACTGGCATAAAAGCTGGCGTTTAACTCCAGAAAAGGTCTCTACACGAAAATGTTTCATTGCTCAGCCCAAACACACACCAAGTGGACCCAGAAGTGGATTTTTACGTCATTTACTCATTTCTGTATATCCTAGGCTACTAGTTTACTATTAATAGGATCTTTTAACATTGTATCTGTACCTCATGACACTTTACACGTTTCTTTGTGTACTTTCCACGGCATGAGTCTCTAAACCCCATGGTTGGGGGTGAGGAG
This sequence comes from Arachis hypogaea, assembly GCF_003086295.3. Lineage (NCBI taxonomy): Eukaryota > Viridiplantae > Streptophyta > Magnoliopsida > Fabales > Fabaceae > Arachis > Arachis hypogaea. Next base: position 105,596,706 of record NC_092039.1, read on the forward strand.
CTCTGCTATGTCTTGATGGATTAATGCAATTACTACTGTTTCTCATTCAATCATGCTTGCTTCCATTCTAAGATAATACTTGTTCTTAACCCGGATGAATGTGATGACCCGTGACAATCATCATCATTCTCAACTATGAACGCGTGCCTAACAACCACCTCCGTTCTACCTTAGATTAAGTAGTTATCTCTTGGATTCTCTAATCAGAATCTTCGTGGTATAAGCTAGAACTGATGGCGGCATTCAAGAGAATCCGGAAGGTCTAAACCTTGTCTGTGGTATTCTGAGTAGGATTCAATGATTGAATGACCGTGACGAGCTTCAAACTCCTGAAGGCGGGGCGTTAGTGACAGATGCAAAAGAATCACTGGATTCTATTCCGGCCTGATCGAGAACCGACAGATGATTAGCCATGCTGTGACAGAGCATAGGAACATTTTCACTGAGAGGATGGGAGGTAGCCATTGGCAACGGTGAAACCCTACATACAGCTTGCCATGGAAGGAGCCTTGCGTGCTTGAAGAAGAAGACAGTAGGAAAGCAGAGATTCAGAAGATGGAGCATCTCCAAAACCTCAACCTATTCTCCATTACTGCAAAACAAGTAATCAGTTCATGTTCTTTTGCTTTTCATAATCAATCCTGATAATTTCTGATATCCTGACTAAGATTTACAAGATAACCATAGCTTGCTTCAAGCCGACAATCTCCGTGGGATCGACCCTTGCTCACGCAAGGTATTACTTGGACGACCCAGTGCACTTGCTGGTTAGTTGTGCGGAGTTGCAAAAGTGTGATTGAAATTTCGTGCACCAAGTTTTTGGCGCCGTTGCCGGGGATTGTTGAGTTTGGACAACTGACGGCTTATCTTGTTGCTTAGATTAGGACTGTTTTGTCTTTGTTGGTTTAGAGTCTTTTAGTTGAGTCTAGTTTCATATTTTAAGTTTGGTGTCAATTGCATGCTTTTGCTTTTCTTTTAGTTTTTCGATTTTGCATGTCCTTAGTCTCTTTTTGATCTTTAAAAATTCTAAGTTTGGTGTCCCCTTTGTGTTTTTCCCTTACAAATTTTCGAAAATTAGTGTTTGATTTTCTAAAAATTTTAAGTTTGGTGTCATTTTGTTGTTTTTCTCTTTCCTCATTTCAAAAATCAAATCTTTTTCATAAAAATTTTTCAATCATATCTTTTTAATTGCTCTTTTCAAAATCTTTTTAATTAACTAATTGATTCAGTTCTCAATTTGCTTTGATCTTATTTTCTTTATAATTTTCGAATTTTTATCTTAATTTCCTTTTATTTTATTTTATTTTTTCGTTTAATTCAAAAAAAAAAAACAAAATATTTTATCTATTTGCAATCCATATCATTTCCCTTTATCCATTATGGACCTAAGTGGAATTGAACAGTCCAGAAGGACTCTGGGGTCATATGCTAACCCCATTACAGCTGCATATAGGAGTAGCATCTGTACACCTCCCATCAAAGCAAGCAGCTTTGAGTTAAATCCTCAACTCATTATCATAGTACAGCAAAACTGCCAGTATTCCGGTCTTCCACAGGAAGAGCCTACTGAGTTTCTGGCACAGTTCTTATAGATTGCTGACACAGTATATGATAAAGAGGTGGATCAGGATGTCTACAGACTATTACTGTTTCCATTTGCTGTAAAAGATCAAGCTAAAAGGTGGTTGAATAACCAACCTACAGCAAGCATAAAGACATGGAAACAGTTATCAGACAAATTCCTGAATCACTTTTACCCTCCAAAGAGGATGACACAGCTAAGGCTGGACATCCAAGGCTTTAAACAAGAGGATAATGAATCCCTTTATAATGCTTGGGAGAGGTATAGAGGTATGCTAAGAAAATGCCCCTCTGAAATGTTTTCAGAGTGGGTACAGTTAGACATCTTCTACTATGGGCTCACAGAAAAAGCTCAGATGTCTTTAGACCACTCAGCTGGTGGATCTATCCACATGAGGAAGACAATTGAAGAGGCTCAAGAGCTTATAGACACTGTTGCTAGAAATCAATATTTGTACTCTGGCAATGAGCTCTCTCCAAAAGAGGAAGTCATGACAGTAGTCACTGACCCTAATCCTCAAGAACAGATGATTGAGCTTAATCAACAATTGCTCCGGATGACAGAACAGTTAGCAGAATTTAAAGAGATGCTCTATGAAACTAAAGTTGCTAACAAGAACATAGAACTGCAGTTGAATCAAGCAAAACAGCAAATATCTAAACAGATAACAGAGGAATGTCAAGCAGTTCAACTGAGGAGTGGGAAGACACTGAATAACACTGCTCAAAGTAGCAAAAAGCCAAACAATGAACGATTGACAGGGGATAACCAAACCACTGTTCAAAATCCCTCTGAGGACAGTAAGAGCCCAGAGAGGAATGTTATTGGCGTTCAAACGCCAGAGAGGGAAGGAAAGCTGGCGTTAAACGCCCATTCCTTGCCCAGTTCTGGCGTTCAAACGCCAGAAAAGGGGGAAAAATTGGCGTTAAACGCCCATTTTCCACCCAATCCTGGCGTTCAGACGCCAAGGGAGGATCAGACACCTGAGAGTGCTGACAGTGATCCCTCTAAAAAGGCTTCTTCAACCACTTCTGTAAGGAATAAACCTGCAGCATCTAAGGTTGAAGAATATAAAGCCAAGATGCCTTATCCTCAAAAACTCCGCCAAGCGGAACAGGATAAGTAATTTGCCCGCTTTGCAGACTATCTAAGGACTCTTGAAATAAAGATTCCGTTTGCAGAGGCACTTGAGCAAATACCTTCTTATGCTAAGTTCATGAAAGAAATCTTAAGTCATAAGAAGGATTGGAGAGAAACTGAAAAAGTGTTTCTCACTGAAGAATGCAGTGCAGTCATTCTAAAAAGCCTACCAGAAAAGCTTCAAGATCCAGGAAGCTTTATGATACCATGCACATTAGAAGGTACTTGCACCAAGACAGCCTTATGTGATCTTGGAGCAAGCATCAATCTAATACCTGCATCCACTATCAGAAAGCTTGGGTTGACTGGAGAAGTCAAACCAACCCGGATATGCCTCCAACTTGCTGATGGCTCCATTAAATATCCATCAGGCATAATAGAGGATATGATTGTCAAGGTTGGGCCATTCGCCTTTCCAACTGACTTTGTGGTGCTGGAAATGGAGGAGCACAAGAGTGCAACTCTCATTCTAGGAAGACATTTCCTAGCAACTGGACGAACTCTCATTGATGTACAGAGAGGGGAAGTAACCCTGAGAGTCAATGAGGATGAGTTCAAGTTGAATGCTGTAAAAGCTATGCAGCATCCAGACACACCAAATGACTGCATGGGCGCTGACATTATTGACTCTCTGGTAGAAGAGATTAATATGACTGAAAGCCTAGAATCAGAGCTTGAGGACATCTTCAAAGATGCTCAACCTGATCAAGAAGAATCATTGGAAACAAAGGAATTTTCGAAAATTCCTCAGGAGGAGGATAAGCCTCCCAAACCTGAACTCAAACCACTACCACCATCCCTGAAGTATGCATTCCTGGGAGAGGGTGACACTTTTCCAGTGATTATAAGCTCTGCTTTGAATGCACAGGAAGAGGAAGCACTGATTCAATTGCTAAGGACACACAAGACAGCTCTTGGGTGGTCCATAAGTGATCTCAAGGGCATTAGCCCAGCTAGATGCATGCACAAGATCCTGTTGGAGGATAATGCCAAGCCAGTGGTCCAACCACAGAGGAGGCTAAATCCAGCCATGAAGGAGGTGGTGCAGAAAGAGGCCACTAAATTACTAGAGGCTGGGATTATTTATCCTATTTCTGATAGCCCCTGGGTGAGCCCTGTCCAAGTTGTCCCCAAAAAGGGAGGCATGACAGTGGTTCATAATGAAAAAAATGAACTGGTTCCTACAAGAACAGTCACAGGGTGGCGCATGTGTATTGACTACAGAAGGCTCAATACAGCCACCAGAAAGGATCATTTTCCTTTACCATTCATAGACCAAATGCTAGAAAGACTAGCTGGTCATGATTACTACTGCTTTTTGGATGGCTATTCAGGATACAACCAAATTGCAGTAGATCCTCAGGACCAAGAGAAAACAGCATTTACTTGCCCTTCTGGCGTGTTTGCCTACAGAAGGATGCCTTTTGGTCTGTGTAATGCTCTTGCAACCTTTCAGAGATGCATGTTATCCATCTTCTCTGATATGGTGGAGAAATTCCTGGAAGTCTTCATGGATGACTTCTCAGTATATGGAGACTCATTCAGCTCCTGTCTTAACCACCTAGCACTTGTCCTGAAAAGGTGCCAAGAGACTAACCTGGTTTTGAACTGGGAGAAATGTCACTTCATGGTGACTGAAGGAATTGTCCTTGGGCACAAAATTTCAAGCAAGGGAACAGAGGTGGATAAGGCAAAGGTAGAGGTAATTGAAAAATTACCACCACCTGCCAATGTTAAGGCAATCAGAAGCTTTCTGGGGCATGCAGGATTCTACAGAAGGTTCATAAAGGATTTTTCAAAAATTGCAAAACCTTTGAGTAACCTGCTAGCTGCTGACACACCATTTGTGTTTGACACACAGTGTCTGCAAGCGTTTGAGACCCTGAAAGCTAAGCTGGTCACAGCACCAGTTATCTCTGCACCAGATTGGGCATTGCCATTTGAATTAATGTGTGATGCCAGTGACCATGCCATTGGTGCAGTATTGGGACAGAGGCATAACAAGCTTCTGCACGTCATTTATTATGCCAGCCATGTTCTAAATGACGCACAGAAGAATTACACAACCACAGAAAAAGAGTTACTTGCAGTGGTCTATGCCATTGACAAGTTTAGATCCTATCTAGTGGGATCCAAAGTAGTTGTGTACACTGACCATGCTGCTCTTAAATACTTACTCACAAAGCAGGATTCAAAACCCAGGCTTATCAGATGGGTGTTACTTCTGCAAGAGTTTGATATAGAAATAAGAGACAGAAAAGGGACAGAGAACCAAGTAGCTGATCATCTGTTCCGGATAGAACCAGTAGCTGGGGCGTCCCTCCCTTCTACTGAGATTTCTGAGACTTTCCCAGTTGAGCAACTCTTTGCCATTCAGGAAGCTCCATGGTTTGCAGATATTGCAAATTATAAAGCTGTGAGGTTCATACCCAAGGAGTACAGCAGCGTGCAAAGAAAGAAATTAATTTCAGATGCCAAGTACTACCTCTGGGATGAACCGTATCTCTTTAAGAGATGTGCAGACGGAGTGATCCGCAGATGTGTACCCAGAGAAGAAGCACAAAGGATCCTATGGCATTGCCATGGATCACAGTATGGAGGACATTTTGGAAGTGAGCGAACAGCCACTAAAGTCCTCCAATGTGGCTTCTACTGGCCTACTCTCTATAAAGATTCCCGAGAGTTTGTGCGTAACTGTGACAGTTGTCAAAGAGCTGGTAACTTGCCTCACGGATATGCCATGCCTCAACAAGGGATATTAGAGATAGAGTTGTTTGATGTATGGGGCATTGACTTCATGGGGCCGTTCCCACCATCATACTCAAACACTTATATTCTGGTGGCAGTGGACTATGTATCTAAGTGGGTAGAAGATATTGCCACACCCACTAATGATACCAAGACCGTGCTAAAATTCCTCTAGAAACACATCTTCAGCAGGTTTGGTGTTCCCAGAGTACTAATAAGTGACGGGGGCACCCATTTCTGCAATAGACAGCTATACTCTGCTATGGTTAAATATGGAATTAGCCACAAAGTGGCAACTCCATATCATCCACAGACAAATGGGCAAGCTGAGGTCTCTAACAGAGAGCTAAAAAGAATCCTGGAACGGACTGTGATGGCCCGAAGAAAGGATTGGGCAAAGAGCTTGGATGATGCTCTGTGGGCATACAGAACAGCATTCAAGACTCCTATAGGAACCTCTCCATACCAACTAGTGTATGGGAAGGCCTGTCATCTGCCCGTGGAACTGGAACATAAAGCCTACTGGGCAACCAGATTCTTAAACATGGATGCTCAGTTAGCTGGTGAAAAAAGATTACTCCAGCTAAATGAGCTAGAGGAGTTCAGACTCAATGCCTTTGAAAATGCAAAAATTTACAAGGAAAAGGCAAAGAAATGGCATGACAAGAAGTTGTCAACCAGAGTCTTTGAGCCAGGACAAAAAGTTCTGCTCTTCAACTCTAGGCTCAGACTGTTTCCAGGAAAACTCAAATCCTGGTGGAGGGGTCCGTATGTGATTACAGGAGTATCACCATATGGATATGTTGAGCTTCAGGATATGGATTCTGACAAAAAGTTCATTGTTAATGGACAGAGAATCAAGCATTATCTTGAAGGCAATTTTGAGCAGGAATGCTCAAAACTGAGACTTGAGTGATTCTCAGTAAAAGGTCCAGCTAAAGACAGTAAAGAAGCGCTTGCTGGGAGGCAACCCAGTCATTAGGAAGTTGTATGAATTGTTCTTACAGAGGCAAGTATCAAAAATGAAGGAATTCACAGAGTTACAGAAGGATTCAGCTCAAAAAGCAGAGAAAAAGAGCTTACTGGCGAAAAAACGCCAGTAAGGGGCATTTTGGGCGTTAAACGCCAGAATGGGTACCATTCTGGGCGTTTAACGCCAGGAATGGTGCCATTTTGGGCGTTAAACGCCAGAATGGGCACCATTCTGGGCGTTTAAACGCCAGGTGTGCAGCATCCTGGGCGTTCAGAAAAACGCCCAGTGATAAAGAAATTCTGGCGTTTAACGCCAGCCAGGGCACCTGGCTGGGTGTTAAACGCCCAAAAGGGGCACCAAATGGGCGTTAAACGCCAGAATGGGTGCCATTCTGGGCGTTTAACGCCAGAAAGGTGGGGGGACCACAATTTTGTTTTCAAATCAAATTTTTTCAAACTTTCCTTTTCTTACCCATACTTTTCTAGAAAAACACATTTCAATCTCTCATCATTCACTTTCAAATTTTCAAAAATCTAAAATCATTCTTCAAATCTCTCAAATCATTCCCAAATTTTGTTCAAAATCTCACCCTTCTCTCAATTTCTTTCCATATCTTCTCAAATCTCCTTTCAATTTTTTCTTTTTTTTCGAAATCTCCTCTCCCCCACCTTATAAATACACGTTTGGCTCCCTCTTTCCACCACACCATTCGAATTTCCTCTTCCTCTCTCTCTCTCTTCTTTCCTTTCTTTAGCTTGAGGACAAGCAAACCTCTAAGTTTGGTGTGCTTTTCCGTGATCACTAAGCCAAGATTCATCAAAATCATGGCTCCTAAGGGAAAACAAACCAATTTAAGAGGAAAGAAAGAGAATAATCCAAAGAATCTTTGGAATCAAGAGAAGTTCTTAACCAAAGAACATGAAGACCATTATCACAAAATAATGGGTCTGAGGTCAGTGATCCCGGAAGTTAAATTTGATCTGAAAGAAGATGAATATCCAGGGATCCAAGAGCAAATTCGAAACAGAGGATGGGAAGTTCTAACCAATCCTGAAATAAAGGTTGGAAGGAACATGGTTCAGGAATTCTACTCTAATCTGTGGCTAACAGATAAGCAGAGAATGACTGGAACTGCTTACCATACCTACAGAACCATGGTCAGAGGGAAAGTTATGTACTTCCATCTGGACAAAATAAGAGAAATCTTCAAACTACCTCAACTGCAAGATGATCCTGAATCCTTTAATAGGAGGATGGTGAGAGCAGATAAAGGGTTGGATCAAGTTCTAGAGGACATATGCCTCCCTGGAACTAAGTGGATAACCAATTCAAAGGGTGTCCCAAACCAACTCAAGAGGGGAGACCTCAAACCAATTGCAAGAGGTTGGCTAGACTTTATTGGGCGTTCCATATTGCCCACTAGCAACCGTTCTGAGGTCACCATCAAGAGAGCAGTGATGATTCATTGCATTATGCTTGGAAAAGAAGTGGAGGTTCATCATGTGATTGCTTGTGAGATCTACACAATTGCAAATAAGAATTCCACTGAAGCCAAATTGGCTTACCCAAGCTTGATTTCCTTGCTCTGTAAAGAGGCTGGGGTGAAGATGGGAGTAGATGAGTTCATACCCATTGAACACCCAATCACCAAGAAGTCAATGGAAGGACAAATGCAAGACAACTCTATCAAGAGGAGGGCGCAGGAATTCCTCCCTGAATTCCCAAGAATTGACTACTGGACCAGCCTAGAAGCATCTATCACCAAGTTGCAAGAGACTATGGAGCAACTGAAGGAAGAACAGCAGAATCAGAACTGCATGCTCTGCAAATTGCTGAAGGAACAAGAGAAGCAGGGGCGTGAACTCCAAGAGTTGAAACGCCAAAAGCTCTCCTCTCAAGTTGAGGGAGCATCCACTTCTCAAAATCAAGGTTGTTGAGTCCTAACTCTGTGAAAACCTCTATCATTAGGAGCCTACTTTTTGCGTTTTTTTTCTTTTATTTTGTTTTCTATTTTTATTTTTATTTTTTAGTCTCATCTTATATCTATCTTTAAGTATTGTTCTTAATTCATAATTAATAAAATTGAAATTTTATGCCTTAAAGCTATGAATGTCCTATGAATCCATCACCCCTATGCTTTAATCACAAAAGAACAAGAAGTACAGGATTTCAAAATTTATCCTTGAAACTAGTTGAATTAGTTTGATGTGGTGACAATACTTTTTGTTTTCTGAATGAATGCTTGAACAGTGCATATGTCTTTTGAATTTGTTGTTTTGAGAATGTTAAAATTGTTGGGTCTTGAAAGAATGAGGAAAAAAGAGAACTGTTATTGAGGATCTAAAAATCATTAGATTGATTCTTGAAGCAAGAAAAAAAGCAGTGGACACAAAAAAAAAGAGAGAAAAGAAAAAGAAAAAGAAAGAAATAAAGTTGTGATCCAAGGCAACAAGAGTGTGCTTAAGAACCCTGGACACCTCTAATTGGGGACTTTAGCAAAGCTGAGTCACAATCTAAAAAGGTTCACCCAATTATGTGTCTGTGGCATGTATGTATCCGGTGGTAATACTGGAAGACAGAGTGCTTTGGGCCACAGCCAAGACTCGTACACTAGCTATGTTCAAGAATCATTATACTCAACTAAGAGAATCAATAACACTATCTGAGTTCTGAGTTCTTATAGATGCCAATCATTCTGAACTTCAAGGGATAGAGTGAGATGCCAAAACTGTTTGGAGACAAAAAGCTACTAGTCCCGCTCATCTAATTGGGGCTAAGTTTCCTTGATATTTTGGAGTCTATAGTATATTCTCTTCTTTTTATCCTATTTTGATTTTCAGTTGCTTGGGGACAAGCAAAATTTAAGTTTGGTGTTGTGATGAGCGGATAATTTGTACGCTTTTTGGCATTGTTTTTAGTATGTTTTTAGTATATTTTAGTTAGTTTTTAGTATATTTTTATTAGTTTTTAGTTAAAATTCACTTTTCTGGACTCTACTATGAGTTTGTGTGTTTTTCTGTGATTTCAGGTATTTTCTGGCTGAAATTGAGGGACCTGAGCAAAAATCTGATTCAGAGACTGAAAAGGACTGCAGATGCTGTTGGATTCTGACCTCCCTGCACTTGAAGCGGATTTTCTGGAGCTACAGAAGTCCAATTGGCGCGCTCTCAACCGCGTTGGAAAGTAGACATCCTGGGATTTCCAGCAATATATGATAGTCCATACTTTGCCCAAGATTTGATGGCCCAAACCGGCGTGGCAAATCAGCCTCAGAAATTCCAGCGTTTAACGCTGGAACTGGCATAAAACTTGGAGTTAAACGCCCAAACTGGCATAAAAGCTGGCGTTTAACTCCAGAAAAGGTCTCTACACAAAAATGCTTCATTGCTCAGCCCAAACACACACCAAGTGGACCCAGAAGTGGATTTTTACGTCATTTACTCATTTCTGTATATCCTAGGCTACTAGTTTACTATTAATATGATCTTTTAACATTGTATCTGTACCTCATGACACTTTACACGTTTCTTTGTGTACTTTCCACGGCATGAGTCTCTAAACCCCATGGTTGGGGGTGAGGAGCTCTGCTGTGTCTTGATGGATTAATGCAATTACTACGGTTTCTCATTCAATCATGCTTGCTTCCATTCTAAGATAATACTTGTTCTTAACCCGGATGAATGTGATGACCCGTGACAATCATCATCATTCTCAACTATGAACGCGTGCCTGACAACCACCTCCGTTCTACCTTAGATTAAATAGTTATCTCTTGGATTCTCTAATCGGAATCTTCGTGGTATAAGCTAGAACTGATGGCGGCATTCAAGAGAATCCGGAAGGTCTAAACCTTGTCTGTGGTATTCTGAGTAGGATTCAATGATTGAATGACTGTGACGAGCTTCAAACTCCTGAAGGCGGGGCGTTAGTGACAGACGCAAAAGAATCACTGGATTCTATTCCGGCCTGATCGAGAACCGACAGATGATTAGCCATGCTGTGACAGAGCATAGGAACATTTTCACTGAGAGGATGGGAGGTAGCCATTGACAACGGTGAAACCCTACATACAGCTTGCCATGGAAGGAGCCTTGCGTGCTTGAAGAAGAAGACAGTAGGAAAGCAGAGATTCAGAAGATGGAGCATCTCCAAAACCTCAACCTATTCTCCATTACTGCAAAACAAGTAATCAGTTCATGTTCTTTTGCTTTTCATAATCAATCCTGATAATTTCTGATATCCTGACTAAGATTTACAAGATAACCATAGCTTGCTTCAAGCCGACAATCTCCGTGGGATCGACCCTTGCTCACGCAAGGTATTACTTGGACGACCCAGTGCACTTGCTGGTTAGTTGTGCGGAGTTGCAAAAGTGTGATTGCTAACTGATGAGCGGATAATTTGTACGCTTTTTGGCATTGTTTTTAGTATGTTTTTAGTATGATCTAGTTAGTTTTTAGTATATTTTTATTAGTTTTTAGTTAAAATTCACTTTTCTGGACTTTACTATGAGTTTGTGTGTTTTTCTGTGATTTCAGGTATTTTCTGGCTGAAATTGAGGGACCTGTGCAAAAATCTGATTCAGAGACTGAAAAGGACTGCAGATGCTGTTGGATTCTGACCTCTCTGCACTCGAAGCGGATTTTCTGGAGCTACAGAAGCCTAATTTGCGCGCTCTCAATGGCGTTGGAAAGTAGACATCCTGGGCTTTCCAGCAATATATGATAGTCCATACTTTGCCTAAGATTTGATGGCCCAAACCGGCGTTCAAAGTCACCCTCAGAAATCCCAGCGTTAAACGCTGGAACTGGCACCAAAATGGGAGTTAAACGCCCAAACTGGCATAAAAGCTGGCGTTTAACTCCAGGAGAACTCTCTGCACGAAAATGCTTCATTGCTCAGCCCAAGCACACACCAAGTGGGCCTGGAAGTGGATTTTTATGTCATTTACTCATTTCTGTAAACCTTAGGCTACTAGTTTTCTATAAGTAGGACCTTTTACTATTGTATTGAGACATCGAGGGGTAGCTATCTTCATTGTTATGCTATCTTAGATCATTGGGAGGCTGGCCTCATGGCCATGCCTAGACCTTGTTCTTATGTATTTTCAACGGTGGAGTTTCTACACACCATAGATTAAGGTGTGGAGCTCTGCTGTACCTCGAGTATTAATGCAATTACTATTGTTCTTCCATTCAATTCCGCTTGTTCTTGTTCTAAGATATCACTTGTTCTTCAACTTGATGAATGTGATGATCTGTGAAACTCATCATCATTCTCACCTATGAACGTGTGACTGACAACCACCTCCGTTCTACCTTCGATTGGGTGAATATCTCTTGGATTCCTGATTGCACGATGCATGGTTGATCGCCTGACAACCGAGTGCTCGCCTGACAACCGAGCCAACCATTCCGTGAGATCAGAGTCTTCGTGGTATAGGCTAGAACTGATGGCGGCATTCAAGAGAATCCGGAAGGTCTAACCTTGTCTGTGGTATTCTGAGTAGGATTCAATGATTGAATGACTGTGACATGCTTCAAACTCCTAGCAGCCGGGGCGTTAGTGACAGACGCAAAAGAATCGCTGGATTCTATTCCGGCCTGACCGAGAACCGACAGATGATTAGCCATGCTGTGACAGAGCATAGGAACATTTTCACTGAGAGGATGGGAGGTAGCCACTGACAACGGTGAAACCCTTGCATAAGCTTGCCATGGAAAGGAGTAAGAAGGATTGGATGAAGACAGTAGGAAAGCAGAGAGACGGAAGGGAAGGCATCTTCATGCGCTTATCTGAAGTTCCTACCAATGAATTACATAAGTACCTCTATCTTTATCTTTATGTTTTTATGCGTTCATCACCATATCCATTTGAGTTTGCCTGACTAAGATTTACAAGATGACCATAGCTTGCTTCATACCAACAATCTCTGTGGGATCGACCCTTACTCGCGTAAGGTTTATTACTTGGACGACCCAGTACACTTGCTGGTTAGTTGTGCGAAGTTGTGTTTATGCCATGGTATTGAACACCAAGTTTTTGGATTCATTACCGGGGATTATTTGAGTTGTGAAAAGTATTGATCACAATTTCGTGCACCAAGTTTTTGGCGCCGTTGCCGGGGATTGTTGAGTTTGGACAACTGACGGTTCATCTTGTTGCTTAGATTAGGTATTTTTTCTTCAGAGTTCTTAGGAATGAATTCTAGTGTTTCAAGGTGATGTTCTTATCATCACCAAAGCTGATTGATCTTCATCAATTTAGCTCTTGAATGCAATGTTCTGCTGAAGCTTGGCTGACCATATCTAATTCCTTTAGACTGAAGCTTTAGACTAACATTGCATGATTCCTGGGATTCTCATTAAGAATTTTGATATCGTTTTCCACTTAATTTTCGAAAAACACAAAAAAATAAAAAAAAATCATAAAATCCAAAAATTTCTTGTTTGAGTCTAGTGTCTCATCTTAAGTTTGGTGTCAATTGCATGCATCCATTCATGTGTTCTTAAGGATCTTCAAATAATTCTTGATGATTTCTTACTCTGATCTTTGAATTCTCTTGACTTGAGTGTTTTATGTGTCTCATATGCATTCTCATTAGTGTCAGTAGTATACAAACTGCTAAGTTTGGTGTCTTGCATGCATAGTTATTTGATTCTTGTTGCATTTTGATTTTTCCTTATTATTAAAAATCCAAAAATATTTTTTTATTTGTGTCTTCTCAAGTCAATACTACAGAGAAATTAAAGATTCAGAACATACAGCAGAGGAATTACACAGAAAAGCTGGGCGTTCAAAACGCCCAGTGAAGAAGGACAGACTGGCGTTTAAACGCCAGCCAGGGTACCTGGTTGGGTGTTTAACGCCCAAAAGGGTATAGTTTTGGGCGTTAAACGCCAGAATGTGCACCATTCTGGGCGTTTAACGCCAGGATGGCACAAGAGGGAAGATTCTGTTTTTCAATGCAATTTTTTTCAGGTTTTCAAAGTTTTTCAAAATCAAATCTTTTTCAAATCATATCTTTTCAATCATGTGTTTTCAAAATCAATTTCTTTCCATTTTCAAAGATACTTACTATCAATTAATGATTTGATTCAACACTTCAAGCATGTTGCCTTTTCTGTTGAGGAAGGTTTAATGTTTGAATCATATCTTTTCTTGTTAGTCAAGTTTTTAATTTTCAAAATCAAATCTTTTTTTTAAAATGTTTTTCAAATCATATCTTCTCAATCACATCTTTTTAAAACTAATCATATTTTCTTAACCACATCTTTTTCAAAATAGTTTTCAATCAAATCTTTTTGATTTCTAATTTTAAAATCTTTTTCAAAAATCACTTGATTTCTTTTCCACTTTCATTTTCGAAAATCAAGTAGTGTTTTCAAAAATGTTTTCAAAATCTTTTACTTAATTTTCGAAAATTACTTCCCTCCTTCTCGCATCCTTCTATTTATGGACTAACACTATCCCTTAGTGCAAAATTCGAACTCCATCTTCTTTGATAAGTTCGAATTTTCTACTTCTGTCTTCTACTCTTCTTTTCCTCTGACACTTTAAGGAATCTCTACACTGTGACATAGAAGATTCCACATTTTCTTGTTCTCTTCTCTTTCATATGAGCAGGAGCAAAGACAAAGGCATTCTTGTTGAGGCTGATCCTGAACCTGAAAGGACCTTGAAGAGAAAGCTAAGAGAATCCAAAGCACAACTCTCTTTAGAGGACCTGACCGAATTCTTCAAAGAAGAAGAACACATGGCAGCCGAAAACAACAATGCCAACAATGCAAGGAAGGTGCTGGGTGACTTTACTGCACCTACTCCCGATTTCTATGGGAGAAGCATCTCTATCCCTGCCATTGGAGCAAACAACTTTGAGCTTAAGCCTCAATTAGTTTCTCTAATGCAACAGAATTGCAAGTTCCATGGACTTCCATTGGAAGATCCTCATCAGTTCTTAGCTGAGTTCTTGCAAATCTGTGACACTGTCAAGACTAATGGGGTTGACCCTGAGGTCTACAGACTTATGCTATTCCCTTTTGCTGTAAGAGACAGAGCTAGAACATGGTTGGACTCTCAACCTAAAGAAAGCCTGGACTCTTGGGAAAAGCTAGTCAATGCCTTCTTGGCAAAGTTCTTTCCACCTCAAAAATTGAGTAAGCTTAGAGTGGAAGTCCAAACCTTCAGACAGAAGGAAGGAGAATCCCTCTATGAAGCTTGGGAAAGATACAAACAATTAATCAGAAAGTGTCCTTCTGATATGCTTTCTGAATGGAGCATCATAGGTATTTTCTATGATGGTCTCTCTGAACTATCCAAGATGTCTTTGGATAGCTCTGCAGGAGGATCTCTTCATCTGAAGAAGACGCCTACTGAAGCTCAAGAACTGATTGAAATGGTTGCAAATAACCAATTCATGTACACTTCTGAAAGAAATCCTGTGAACAATTGGACTAGTCAGAAGAAAGGAATTCTTGAGATTGACACTCTGAATGCCATATTGGCTCAGAATAAAATATTGACTCAACAAGTCAATATGATTTCTCAAAGTCTGTCTGGAATGCAAAATGCACCAAGCAGTACTAAGGAGGCTTCATCTGAGGAAGAAGCTTATGATCCTGAGAACCCTTCAATGGAAGAGGTGAATTACATGGGAGAACCCTATGGAAACACCTATAATCCTTCATGGAGAAATCATCCAAATTTTTAATGGAAGGATCAACAGAGACCCCAACAAGGTTTCAACAACAATAATGGTGGAAGAAACAGGTTTAGCAATAGCAAGCCTTTTCCATCATCTTCTCAACAACAGACAGAGAGTTCTAAGCAGAATAACTCTGACTTAGCAACCATGGTCTCTGATCTGATCAAAACCACTCAAAGTTTCATGACTGAAACAAGATCCTCCATTAGAAATTTGGAGGCACAAGTGGGTCAGCTGAGCAAGAAAATTACTGAACTCCCTCCTAGTACTCTCCCAAGCAATACAGAAGAAAATCCAAAAGGAGAGTGCAAGGCCATCAACATGGCCGAATTTTGGGAGGAAGGAGAGGCAGTGAACGCCACTGAGGAAGGCCTCACTGGGCGTCCACTGGCCTCCAATAAGTTCCCCAATGAGGAACCATGGGAATCTGAGGCTCAAACTGAGACCATAGAGATTCCATTGGACTTACTTCTGCCATTCATGAGCTCTGATGAGTATTCTTCCTCTGAAGAGGATGAGTATGTCACTGAAGAGCAAGTTGCTAAATACCTTGGAGCAATCATGAAGCTAAATGACAAGTTATTTAGAAATGAGACTTGGGAGGATGAATCCCCTTTGCTCACCAAAGAACTGGATGACTTGTCTAGGCAGAAACTGCCTCAAAAGAGACAGGATCCTGGGAAGTTTTCAATAACTTGTACCATAGGCACCATGACCTTCAAGATGGCCTTGTGTGACTTAGGGTCAAGTGTAAACCTCATGCCTCTCTCTGTAATGGAGAAGTTAGGGATCTCTGAGGTACAAGCTGTAAAAATCTCACTAGAGATGGCAGACAACTCAAGAAAACAAGCCCATGGACTTGTAGAGGATGTTCTGGTTAAAGTTGAAGACCATTACATCCCTACTGATTTCATAGTCCTAGAGACTGGGAAGTGCATGGATGAATCCATCATCCTTGGCAGACCCTTCCTAGCCACAGCAAGGGCTGTGATTGATGTTGATAGAGGAGAGTTGATCATTCAAGTGAATGAAGAATCCTTGGTGTTTAAGGCCCAAGGATATCCCTCTGTCATCATGGAGAGGAAGCATGAAGAGCTTCTCTCAAAACAGAGCCAAACAGAGCCCCCACAGTCAAACTCTAAGTTTGGTGTTGGGAGGCCACAACCAAACTCTAAGTTTGGTGTTGAACCCCCACATTCAAACTCTAAGTTTGGTGTTGGGAGGTTCCAACATAGCTCTGAGCATTTCTGAGGCTCCATAAGAGTCCTCTGTCAAGCTAATGACATTAAAGAAGCGCTTGTTGGGAGGCAACCCAATGTTTTATAATTAACTATTTTCTTTTGTTATTTTATATTTTTTGTAGGTTGATGATCATAAGAAGTCACAAAATCAATGAAAAAAAGCAAAAACAGAATGAAAAACAGGAAGAAAAACAGCACACCCTGGAGGACGCACCTACTAGCGTTTAAACGCCAGTGAGGCTAGCTGTTGGGCGTTTAACGCCCAGTCTGGCACCATTCTGGGCGTTTAACACCAGAAAGGGGCACCAGACTGGCGTTAAACGCCAGAAAAGGGCAAGAAGCTGGCGTTAAACGCCAGAAATGGGCACCAGCCCGGCGTTTAACGCCAGAATTGGCACAAATCGAGATTTTGCTTGCCATTTGGTGCAGGGATGACTTTTCCTTGACACCTCAGGATCTGTGGACCCCACAGGACCCCCACCTACCCCACCACTCTCTCTCTTCTTCACCCATTCACCAATCACCTCAACACCTCTTCCCCAAAAACCCTTCACCTATCAAATCCCATCTTTCTCTTCACCACTCACATCCCTCCTTCATAAAACCCCACCTACCTCACCATTCAAATTCAAACCACTTTCCCACCCAAACCCACCCTCAAATGACCGAACCCTACCCTTCCCCCTCTCCTATATAAACCCTCCTTCACTCCTTCCTTTCCACACAACCTAAACACCATTTCTCCCCCCTTTGGCCAAACACAAAGCCATTCCCTTTCTCCTCATTTCTTCTTCTTCTTCTCCTCTCTTCTTTCTTCTTTTGCTCGAGGACGAGCAAAAATTTTTAAGTTTGGTGTGGTAAAAGCATTGCTTTTTGTTTTTCCATAACCATTTATGGCATCCAAGGCCGGAGAAACCTCTAGAAAGAGGAAAGGGAAGGCAAAAGCTTCCACCTCCGAGTCATGGGAGATGGAGAGATTCATCTCAAGGGTGCATCAAGACCACTTCTATGAAGTTGTGGCCTTGAAGAAGGTGATCCCCGAGGTCCCTTTTTCACTCAAAAAGGGTAAACATCCGGAGATCCAACATGAGATCCGAAGAAGAGGTTGGGAAGTTCTTACCAACCCCATTCAACAAGTCAGGATCTTGATGGTTCAAGAGTTCTATGCCAATGCATGGATCACCAAGAACCATGATCAAAGTGTGAACCCGGATCCAAAGAATTATCTTACTATGGTTCGGGGGAAATACTTGGATTTTAGTCCGGAAAGTGTAAGGTTGGCATTCAATTTGCCCATGATGCAAGGAGATGAACACCCTTACACTAGAAGGGTCAACTTTGATCAAAGGTTGGACCAAGTCCTCACAATCATATGTGAAGAGGGCGCCCAATGGAAGAGAGATTCAAGAGGGAAGCCGGTTCAATTGAGAAGGCATGACCTCAAACCCGTGGCTAGAGGATGGTTGGAGTTTATCCAACGCTCAATCATTCCCACTAGCAACCGGTCCGAAGTTACCATAGACCGGGCTATCATGATTCATAGCATCATGATTGGAGAAGGAATAGAAGTTCATGAGGTTATAGCTCAAGAGCTCTATAAGGTGGCGGACAAGTCCTCTACCTTGGCAAGGTTAGCCTTCCCTCATCTCATTTGTCACCTCTGTTATTTAGTTGGAGTTGACATAGAGGGAGACATCCCTATTGATGAGGACAAGCCCATCACTAAGAAGAGGATGGAGCACACAAGAGACCCCACTCATCATGAGATCCCTGAGATACCTCAAGGGATGCACTTTCCTCCACAAAACTATTGGGAGCAACTAAACACCTCCCTAGGAGAATTGAGTTCCAACATGGGACAACTGAGGGTGGAGCACCAAGAACACTCCATCATCCTCCATGAAATTAGAGAAGATCAAAGAATCATGAAAGAGGAGCAAAAAAGACAAGGAAGAGACATTGAGGAGCTCAAGCACTCCATAAGGTCTTCAAGAGGAAGAAAGAGCTGCCATCACTAAGGTGGACCCGTTCCTTGATTTCCTTGTTCTTTATTCTTCTGTTTTTCGAATTTCATGCTTATGTTTGTCCATGTTTGTGTCTTGTGATCATTAGTGTCTTAGTGTCTATGCCTTAAAGTTATGAATGTCCTATGAATCCATCACCTCTCTTAAATAAAAACGTGCTTAATTGAAAAAGAAAAAGAATTGCATGAATTTTGAATTTTATAACAGTTTAATTATTTTGATGTGGTGGCATTACTTTTGTCTTCTGAATGTATGCTTAAACAGTGCATATGTATCTTGAATTTGTGGTTCATGAATGTTGGCTCTTGAAAGAATGATGAAAAAGGAGACATGTTACTGAGGATCTGAAAAATCATAAAAATGATTCTTGAAGCAAGAAAAAGCAATGAAAAAAAAATCGAAAAAAATAATAGAGAAAAGGGGAGAAAAAGAAAGAAAAAGAAATAAAGTTGTGATCCAAGGCAAAAAGAGTGTGCTTAAGAACCCTGGACACCTCTAATTGGGGACTCTAGCAAAGCTGAGTCACAATCTGAAAAGGTTCACCCAATTATGTGTCTGTGGCATGTATGTATCCGGTGGTAATACTGGAAGACAGAGTGCTTTGGGCCACAGCCAAGACTCAATAAGTAGCTTTGTTCAAGAATCATCATACTCTACTAGGAGAATCAATAACACTATCTGGATTCTAAGTTCCTAAAGAAGCCAATCATTCTGAATTTCAAAGGATAGAGTGAGATGCCAAAACTATTCAGAGGCAAAAAGCTAAAAGCCCCGCTCATCTAATTAATACTGATCTTCATAGATGTTTTTGGAATTCATTGCATATTCTCTTCTTTTTATCTTAGTTGATTTTCAGTTGCTTGAGGACAAGCAACAATTTAAGTTTGGTGTTGTGATGAGCGGATAATTTGTACGCTTTTTGGCATTGTTTTTAGTATGTTTTTAGTATGATCTAGTTAGTTTTTAGTATATTTTTATTAGTTTTTAGTTAAAATTCACTTTTCTGGACTTTACTATGAGTTTGTGTGTTTTTCTGTGATTTCAGGTATTTTCTGGCTGAAATTGAGGGACCTGAGCAAAAATCTGATTCAGAGACTGAAAAGGACTGCAGATGCTGTTGGATTCTGACCTCCCTGCACTTGAAGCGGATTTTCTGGAGCTACAGAAACCCAATTGGCGCGCTCTCAACGGCGTTGGAAAGTAGACATCCTGGGCTTTCCAGCAATATATGATAGTCTATACTTTGCCCAAGATTTGATGGCCCAAACCGGCATTCAAAGTCACCCTCAGAAATCCCAGCGTTAAACGCTGGAACTGGCACCAAAATGGGAGTTAAACGCCCAAACTGGCATAAAAGCTGGCGTTTAACTCCAAGAGAACTCTCTGCACGAAAATGCTTCATTGCTCAGCCCAAGCACACACCAAGTGGGCCCGGAAGTGGATTTTTATGTCATTTACTCATTTCTGTAAACCTTAGGCTACTAGTTTTCTATAAGTAGGACCTTTTACTATTGTATTGAGACATCGAGGGGTAGCTATCTTCATTGTTATGCTATCTTAGATCATTGGGAGGCTGGCCTCATGGCCATGCCTAGACCTTGTTCTTATGTATTTTCAACGGTGGAGTTTCTACACACCATAGATTAAGGTGTGGAGCTCTGCTGTACCTCGAGTATTAATGCAATTACTATTGTTCTTCCATTCAATTCCGCTTGTTCTTGTTCTAAGATATCACTTGTTCTTCAACTTGATGAATGTGATGATCCGTGACACTCATCATCATTCTCACCTATGAACGTGTGACTGACAACCACCTCCGTTCTACCTTCGATTGGGTGAATATCTCTTGGATTCCTGATTGCACGATGCATGGTTGATCGCCTGACAACCGAGTGCTCGCCTGACAACCGAGCCAACCATTCCGTGAGATCAGAGTCTTCGTGGTAGAGGCTAGAACTGATGGCGGCATTCAAGAGAATCCGGAAGGTCTATCCTTGTCTGTGGTATTCTGAGTAGGATTCAATGATTGAATGACTGTGACGTGCTTCAAACTCCTAGCAGGCGGGGCGTTAGTGACAGACGCAAAAGAATCGCTGGATTCTATTCCGGCCTGACCGAGAACCGACAGATGATTAGCCATGCTGTGACAGAGCATAGGAACATTTTCACTGAGAGGATGGGAGGTAGCCACTGACAACGGTGAAACGCTTGCATAAGCTTGCCATGGAAAGGAGTAAGAAGGATTGGATGAAGACAGTAGGAAAGCAGAGAGACGGAAGGGAAGGCATCTTCATACGCTTATCTGAAGTTCCTACCAATGAATTACATAAGTACCTCTATCTTTATCTTTATGTTTTTATGCGTTCATCACCATATCCATTTGAGTTTGCCTGACTAAGATTTACAAGATGACCATAGCTTGCTTCATACCAACAATCTCTGTGGGATCGACCCTTACTCGCGTAAGGTTTATTACTTGGACGACCCAGTACACTTGCTGGTTAGTTGTGCGAAGTTGTGTTTATGCCATGGTATTGAACACCAAGTTTTTGGATTCATTACCGGGGATTATTTGAGTTGTGAAAAGTATTGATCACAATTTCGTGCACCACTAACGCGTGGATTAAACATTTGCCAACCGACGCGCACGCGTCAACCACGCGTACGCGTGTGTGTTTTCGTGCCCCAGGCACAATACTAGCACGGTTCTGGCATAACTCTCTGGAAAATGGCTGGGCATTGGGTGTAGCACCATCGGCGCGCCCGCGCACATCACGCACACGCGTGGATGGCATTTTCGGGAAGAACGGCGCGCACGCGCCAAGTGCGCCCACGCGCAAGGGGTCTTTCTGCTAAAAATTTTCTAAGTTAAAAGCTGCAGAATTCACCAATTTAAACCCCAATCTTCCAACGGACATAACTTTCTCATTTTAAATCGTTTTTCACCCGTTCTTCGAACGACATGGACATCCCGGATCCAATTTCATTTCTAAATAGATTTGGCATAAAACAGAGATCCGTAGTCCAAGTTATGTCCCACCAAAGTATGCCTAAAAACCATGTTTTTCGTAAAAACCACAAAGTGCCATTTGCAAACAAGCCATTTCCAACTCTTTTCAAAATCAATCAAAACATGCCATTTTCATCCCTTTTCTTTAAAATCAATCAAAAATATATCAATTTCAACATCAAGCCTCCTCAACTCATACATTGAGATTTTACCACAATATACAAAATCACTATCTCATCATTCTAACCCACTTCACCCAAGTGGCTCAAACTCAAATATATTGACATATCATATACTCTTACTCATGCCAATTCTCAACAACACCAATTCCAATAAATCATCATTGTACACAATCAATATCATATTCACCATAAACATGGTTCAACCCACAATTCAACCATAACTAATCATCAAGCATATATCACAACATGCATATTTCTTATACATCATACCATCAAGGCATCATTAATCATCATCACATAAATGACCACATCATATATCTCAATCATTCAACAACATCCACCATTCAATGCCTATCTTAGGGCCTCTAGCCTAAGTATTTCCTACCACATTACATATTAGATACGGGAAACCGAAACCATACCTTAGCCGATTTTTCCAAGCTCCACCGGAGCACTTCCAAATCACTTATCCACAAGCTCTCAAGGCCTCAACACCTCTAAGAACAGATTTTTCACCACCAAACCCTTTCCAAGCTTTTCAAAATCACCAATCAAGCTCCAATATTCACATATACACAACCTAAGCCACAATCATCATACCCATACACAACATCTCAAAACCCAAACATCATAAAACAACAAAATTACACTAGGGTTGAGAATCTTACCACACCCAAGGTCCAAGGAGACAAGATTAACCTTCTCCTTCAAGAGAGTTGGGTCCTATAACATCAAAGAACCCAAAATCTCAACATTTCACCCATGAAACTCGAAAATAAGGGCTTGGATTTCGAACAGAAACACGTGGCTTACCTCAAGATTGATTGTATGGGTTTTGTAGAGCTCTCCGCAGTGAAAGCATGGCCACAAACGGAGCGGCAATCGGAGCTTTAGATCAAAAGTTATGGTGGTTTGAAGATCAAGTGAGAGAAAGAACTTGAGAGAGTGTTCTTCCCTCCATGGCCTCCATTTTCAGCATGTGGGTGTGTTTAATGAGGAGAGAGAATGCTGAAAACTAGGGTTTTAGTTTAGTTATGTTGGACCAAGGGCCCACTTTGGGTCCGGTTGGCCCGGTTTGGCCCGTTCGGTCCAATCTTGGTCCGATTTCTATAAAATTGGTACCGAAATTCTCGTCTCAATCTCCTCTATCATATTTAGCCACAAAAATCACATTTTAGGCTTTCTAGAATAAATTCTCATTTATGGGTTAATTAGCCGTTAATTAACCGGGTTTTACATTCTACCCACCTAATTGGGAATTTTGCCTACAAAATTCAAGTGCAATTACCTGAGAATAAATGCGGATAGTCCGTTCGCATCTCCGATTCGAGTTCCCAAGTGTGTTCCTCAACACCGCCTCGACTCCATGCCACTTTGACTAATGAAACCTCTTTTCCACGCAACCGTTTGATACTAGTATCATCAATTCTGACTGGAGCCACTGGAAGCGTCAAATCTTCCCTTAACTGAACCGACTCAAGTTCCAACACATGGCTAGCATCAAGAGTGTACTTCCGAAGCTGCGACACGTGAAACACATCGTGCAGATTCGAAAGATGAGGTGGTAGAGCCATCCGATACGCCACCGGTCCAATCCTCTCTAGGATTTGAAATGGACCAATGTATCGAGGATTCAACTTCTTTGCCTTAATCGCCCTACCTACTCCCGTGGTCGGAGTAACCTTAAGGAAAACATG
Organism: Arachis hypogaea; assembly: GCF_003086295.3. Taxonomy (NCBI): domain Eukaryota; kingdom Viridiplantae; phylum Streptophyta; class Magnoliopsida; order Fabales; family Fabaceae; genus Arachis; species Arachis hypogaea. The sequence goes on from NC_092039.1 coordinate 105,620,007, forward strand.
ATCTCCTTCCTCAAATTCTAAGGGCTTTCGCCTCTGATCGGCGTAACTCTTTTGACGACTCCGCGCCGTAAGCATCCTATCACGGATTTTCTTGACTTGTTCAGTAGTCTCAGCTATCATTTCCGGCCCTAACAAGCTTTTCTCTCCAACTTCATACCAACATAGCGGAGATTGACATTTCCTCCCATACAAGGCCTCATACGGAGCCATTCCGATACTCGCATGATAACTATTATTGTATGCAAACTCCACTAATGGCATATACCGATCCCAACTCGCCGGTTGGTCCAAAACACAAGCTCTCAACATATCCTCTAGTGTTTGGATCGTCCTCTCGGATTGACCATCTGTTTGAAGATGGTAAGCCGTGCTCAAGCTTAATCGGGTTCCAAAAGCTTTCTGAAATGCACCCCAAAACCTTGAAGTGAAACGAGGATCTCTATCAGAGATTATAGTAGCAGGTACACCATGAAGTCTCACAATCTCCTTTATGTATAACCGTGCTAGCTCCTCAAGGGTGTAAGTCATCCGAATGGGTAAAAAGTGAGCTGACTTCGTTAGTCGGTCCACAATCACCCAAATAGAATCAAAACCAGTCCTAGTCCTTGGCAATCCAGACACAAAGTCCATTGCAATACTTTCCCACTTCCATTGTGGAATCTCTAAAGGTTGCAACATCCCGGAAGGTCTTTGATGTTCAATCTTTACCTTTTGACAAGTTAAGCACTTTGAAACATATTCCGCCACATCATTCTTCATACCCGGCCACCAAAACATCGCCTTTAAATCATGGTACATCTTAGTACTTCCCGGGTGAATAGAGAATCCACTTTTGTGTGCCTCCTTTAAAATATCCTGTCTCAAAGTGCCAACATCCGGCACAATGATCCTACCCTTGAATCTCCATAACCCATCTTTTTCTTCCGACACTCTCCATTGTTTTCCTTGCTCAATAGCCGGTAACACCTTCCATAACGCTTCATCATTTTGATGAGCCTCTAGGAGTTCGAACTTAAAATCACTTGAGATCTCTAATCGGCTCAAACACAAAGTTCCGGATACTTCTCGAGCACCAATTTTCAGACTCTCGAATCCCTTGAGCAACTTCTCCTCTTGAAGCATCATCCAAGCCGCATATAACGACTTCCAACTTAATGCATCCGCCACTACGTTCGCCTTTTCCGGATGGTAATGCAACTCAAAGTCGTAGTCCTTCAACAATTCCATCCACCTTCTCTGCCTCATATTAAGCTCTTTCTGATCAAAGAGGTACTTCAAGCTCTTATGATCAGAGAAAACTTGGAACTTAACCCCATAGAGGTAATGCCTCCACACCTTCAAGGCAAACACAACCGCAGCGAGTTCCAAATCGTGCGTAGGGTAACTAACTTCATGAGGTCTCAACTGTCGTGAGGCATACGCCACCACATTATGATGCTGCATCAGCACGCACCCTAGACCCTTCAATGAGGCATCGCAATACACCTCAAATGGCTCATTCGGCTCGGGTAACACTAACACAGGTGCAGTGGTCAACTTTTCTTCAATGTCTGAAAGCTCTCCTCGCACTCAGGAGTCCAAACAAACGGAGTGTCTTTGCGGGTTAACTTTGTCATTGGCAAAGCTATCTGTGAAAAGCCCTTGATAAACCTTCGGTAATAGCCAGCTAAACCCAGAAAACTCCTTATCTCTGTCACAGTGGTTGGTTGCTTCCAATCCATCACAGCCTCCACCTTAGTTGGATCTACGGCTATTCCCTTCTTACTCACCACATGGCCCAAAAACTTCACCTCACTCTTCCAAAACTCACACTTCGATAGTTTTGCATAGAGTTTCTTCTCTTTTAGAATCTGCAACACGGTCCTCAAGTGTTCCGCATGCTCTTCTTCAGTCTTGGAGTAAATCAGTATGTCATCAATGAAGACAACAACAAATTTATCTAGAAACGGACGGAAAACTCTATTCATGTAATCCATGAACACCGCAGGAGCGTTCGTCAACCCGAAAGACATTACAGTGTACTCGTAATGACCATAACGAGTCTTGAAAGCGGTCTTAGGGATATCCTCATCCCTCACCCTTATCTGGTGATAACCGGATCGCAAATCGATCTTGGAGAAAACTCCAGCTCCTTGTAACTGATCCATGAGATCATCAATTCTCGGCAATGGGTACTTATTCTTTATTGTAACCTTGTTCAGCTGCCTGTAATCCACACAGAGCCGCATACTCCCATCCTTCTTCTTTACCAGTAATACTGGAGCACCCCACGGAGAGACACTTGGCCGTATGAAATTCTTTCCCAACAAATCCTCTAACTGAGACTTTAGCTCGTTCATCTCTAACGGTGACATCCTATAAGGAGCACTTGAGATTGGTCCCGCCCCGGGCACCAACTCAATAGCAAACTCAACCTCTCGGTTAGGTGGAAACTCATCAATATCATCGGGAAACACTTCCGGAAACTCACACACAATTGGAATCTGTTCCAACCTTTGATCATCACCCGAAACACCCGCGGTTAACAACATGATACCCTGACATTCGGTTCCGGAACAGTCACTACAAGAAAAAAGGCCTGTCGGTACACTTTTTTCTTGCCACGCTTTTAAAGCGTACCCAAAAGTGGTCTATGGCCACGTTTTTGCGAGGGTGGCCACTGAATTGTGATTTGGCCACGCTTTTTTTTGCCACGCTTGAAAAACGTGGCCATAGAGGGAAATCAGCACGCTTTTACGAGGGTGCCCACTAACATGAAAATTGGCCACGCTTTTTTACTGCCACGCTTGAAAAGCGTGGCGATAGAGGGCAATGGGCACGCTTTTACGAGGGTGCCCACTAATTAAAAATTTGGCCACCTTTTCTTTTTGTCACACTTAAAAAGCGTGGCCATAGAGGACAACTGGCACGCTTGTAAAGCGTGCCCATATTTTATATATTTTGGCACCCCACAAGAAACGTACCGATAGAGTTCCCTCCCCAAAAATTTAGTTTTCCACCCAATTTTTTTCCACACTTAACATTTTTTTTCTTAGCTTTCAATTTTAACCCAAACAACATCACACACTAATTTTAACCCTAAAAGTGATCCACTCACAAAAAAATCCCTAAAAATTACCCACGCCGTCATCATCCTCAAACAACATCTCCATCTTCATGGTTTATCACCCATGCCTTTCCTCTAACCCAGACCTTCACACCCATGCCTTTCCTCTAACCCTCTCTCTGTCGAACCCTAAATGTAAAATCACCCTCCCCTCACTGGAACCCTAACACCCTAAGTCTCTTCTCTCGCTCTCTTATCTGCCTTTCTTAATTCTCTTCCATCACTCTCTTCACTCCCAGAATCGCCGTCGCACAGAATCCCCTTCGCACACGCCATCGCAGACTCGCACTTCTGGAGTGTGTTCCTCGTCGTGTCGTCTCCATCCTGTGAACATCTGCGTCTGCGTCCTACTCTCCCGTCCTGTGACCATCGCTGTCCTCCCCGTCCCGTGAACGTTGCTGTCCTCCCCGTCCCGTGAACGCCACTGTCGTTCTTCCTGATTCCTGGGTTTGTGAAATTCTCCTTTTAACTACTCTGTTTTTTATATCTTCTAGACCTCTCTTCTCTCTGTTAATCTTCTATTTGTTATGGTTCTGTTATTAAATTGGTTTTGCTGTGTTTAATTTGATATTAATCTTCTATTTGTTCCCCAACCAGTCGCTCATCCTTCGCACCGTTGGCTTTGGTGGCGCCATTTTGCTGTGCGTAGCTTTGGCCTACTTCATCTCGCAACCTCGCACCCTCTCTCGCAACCTTCCATCGGCGCTACCCCGTCGGCGCTGCTCCGTCGGCGCTGGTCCTTCGGCGTGTCCTCCCTCAATCGGCGCTGTCTATCGCTGCCTATCCCTCACTCGGCCCTCAACCCTTGAGGTTTCTTTCATTTCTTTATTTAGACTCTGTCACTGCCACTGTTACTGCCCACCATGTGTTTGATTAAATGTGTGTGAGCAATGCAGTGCAGATTGATGTTCACTATTTTGAGGAGCATCTCAATGCAATGCTGCTATTATGTGTTCTTCAATGGAATTTGATGTTAACTATTTTGAGTTTGAGTCTGTTTCACTATTTGTGTTATTTCTTATTGCTATTATGTGTGCTTCAATGTAAATTTGACCCTAATTTGCTGTTTGTATATGACATAGGTGGATGGTCCTCTGTGCAAGTTGCTGCTGAAGAAGGAAAAGTCCCATGATATGGACATAAATTCAGTGCAATGGAGCCCTGGGGTAAGATTCTTGGACATTGCTTTAATGGAATCAACCAAAAGTGATTCTCTTTGGTAGCTTTACTATTTGTATTAAATGGAATAGATTGTTGAGCATTTTGTCTCTATTTCTATTTCCTGTGTATATTTGTTGAATTAATCAGATTGAGTTATTTGTGTTGGACACTTAACACAGCTAACCCCAAAAAATAACCCTGTGTGCACACTGGTCTGAGTGTAAAGTATTATTGAGTATTCTAGGCCTTGGAGTCGAACCATAACCATAAAGATGTTTAGTAACTGAGAAAAAAATTGATTTGAACCCAAGAAGCTAATGGATGGGAAGATTGAAGGATAGTCACTATTTTTCTTTTTCCCTCCTTGCAATAATTATATCTTTATGGAATAAGCTATTATAACGTTCCAGAAGCACTTTTCTAGTTACCTGGCTTTTGAGAATTATGAAGGGGGTTAGCATGTTTAATAATAATAATTGCATTCCTGTTCCAAGCGGAAGCTGAAATGGAATATTTTGTTTTGCTATTGAAGATACTCTCTCTTTTTAAAAGTTGTGCAATGATTCAATACTGTTTGTGAATGTGTCAATTTGGTAATGTTTTCTCTGTTTTAGGGGACATATTGCCCCCTTCTAGTTCCAGCATTCTAGTGAAGTTAAGAGTGCACTTTAAAACTCTACTCTCCTTTTGAAGTTATATATACATTCTGCTAAATTTAGTCAGGAAAAAGAACACACTGCAGTCCCTTTTACTTTAATCCAATTTATGTATTACTCGAATCAGATGTGATCCCAGCAACTTAACTATACATGCATCAAATTCAGTGTGATTTCTTTGTTTTCTATCAGCACATTTGTACCGAATTGACTCTATATGTTGACTCCCTTCGGTGTCATAAAACTGCTATGGTCATATATATGTTTTTACATGAACCTTTTATGAATTGTTGTTGAGCAGTATTTTATATGATGTTTTTAACTTAAAAATGACTGTGTAATGAGTTTAGAGGCATATAAATATTTATCTTTGGCTTGTGTGTTATGAACTGTCCAGATAAGCAGGGCACTGGCTACAGCTGACAGTACAGAAATCATGAAGAAACTTCTGAAATTTATGTACGATGAAGAAAAAGCTCTTGAGGTCAGAAATTAACCCTGCAATTATAATTCGTTTGAACCATCTTCATTGAGTATTTTTTTCTTTTTCTAAACGTTTGTGAAACATGAATAACTATACATGCATCAAATTCAGTGTGATTTCTTCGTTTTCTATCAGCACATTTGTACCGAATTGACTCTATATGTTGACTCCCTTCGGTGTCATAAAACTGCTATGGTCATATATATGTTTTTACATGAACCTTTTATGAATTGCTGTTGAGCAGTATTTTATATGATGTTTTTAACTTAAAAATGACCGTGTAATGAGTTTAAAGGCATATAAATATTTATCTTTGGCTTGTGTGTTATGAACTGTCCAGATAAGCAGGGCACTGGCTGCAGCTGACAGTACAGAAATCATGAAGAAACTTCCGAAATTTATGTACAATGAAGAAAAAGCTCTTGAGGTCAGAAATTAACCCTGCAATTAAAATTCGTTTGAACCATCTTCATTGAGTATTTTTTTCTTTTTCTAAACGTTTGTGAAACATGAATAATATGAGTTTACAGACTATAATAGATTGAATTTATCCCCTACCCATTTACAATAAAACCATTATTGTCAACTGTCAAGAGGTGTGTAGTTCATGAAAAGTTTTCATATTCTTGGGAATCTTATATTGTAAGATCATTCTGATGTAAGATTTTTGGTGTAAAATTCCTAGGAATGTAAAAATATTCTTCTAACCACATGTTCTGTCAGTATTTCTCTGACAAAGTTTCAACAGAAATAAATTGCCGAAAAATACTAGAATTTTGGTAGTTCCCATGGCATATACTAGTTGAGCAACGTAGGTGGTAAAGAAATGACACTAGAGATTAAACTTTATGTTATAATGCTAACTCTTAAGTAATTCTGGTATATGCCATTAATTGATAATGACTTGTAAAGAGAATTTCTTTTATTAGTGGAGCAGAAGTTGTTCTTTGAATGCATAATTTGATTTTATTTATTTTATATTATAGGAGGATCAAGCTTTAGCTAAGGAGGCAACTGAAACAGTGGTTTTGGTCATTGATGAGGAAGGTGTGGAGTCACTCATCAGAATTTGTGAAAGGTGTAAATGAGCCAAAGCTGCTTTGGTCTTCACACAAGAATAGTTTTCTTGTTCTTCAAATCACAAATTTTGACTTTTTCTTTTATTGCAACTTTGATGATGTGTATGTTGTATTTTTTAAATAATAAATTTTATTTTTTTGTTAACAAATATGATGAAAGTTTATGTATGTTGGATTGGTTAATTTAAAATTATATAAAAAAATTTTCTTTGTTTAAATTAATAATTCAAACTATGATTTAAAATTATATATTAATTTTGCAATATTTAATTAGGAAGATTTATAGGCAAGTATAGCCATAAGTATTTTGATCCAACTTATAGTAATATTTTCGACTATTGGCACGCTTTTTAAGTGTGGCCATATCTTCTCGTAGCCATATCTTCTTCTACCGGCACGCTTAAAAAGCGTAGCCATACCTTCCCCTATTGGCACGCTTAAATAGCGTAGCTATATCTTCCCATATCGGTACGTTTTTGAAGTGTAGCCAAAACCACCTCATTGGACACGCTTCCAAAAGCGTGGCGATATGTGCACTTTTCGGTACGCTTTTTAAGCGTACCTATAAGTTAAGACCTATGGCCACGCTTTTAAGCGTATCAAGAAATAAAAGCGTGCCAACAAAAAAAGCGTGCCGATAGATCCACAAAAGCGTGGCGATAGAGCAACCGGCACGCTGGCAGATGTGACCCTTTCAAAAACGTACCGATAGCTCAAAAAGCGTGGCGAAAAGCTATCGGCACGCTTTTTTGTACTTTTCGGCACGCTTTTAAAGCGTAGCAGAAAGCTTATTTTCTTGTAGTGAGTTCACCATCATCGAATTCAAGTAATAGTTATTGGTGGACGAAATTGTGATTTCCTTTTTTCTTGTAATTGGATTTATACTCTGAGGGCATTGTTTATTTCCTTCACAATCTCGTTCAACTAACCAGCAAGTGTACTGGGTCGTCCAAGTAATAAACCTTACGTGAGTAAGGGTCGAATCCACAGAGATTGTTGGTATGAAGCAAGCTATGGTCACCTTGCAAATCTCAGTTAGGCATATTTAAAATAGTTTTATGGGTTTTCGAAAATAGAAATAATGAAAGGGATAAAGATACTTATGCAGATTCATTGGTGAGAATTTCAGATAAGCGGATGGAGATGCTGTAGAGCTCTCGGACGCCTGCTCTCCTACTCCTTCTACTCAGTCCTTCTTACTCCTTTCCATGGCAAGCTTTGTATAGGGGTTCACCATCAACTGTGGCTACTTTCATTCCTCACGGGGAAATAACCTGTGCGGCTGTCACTCGCACAGCTAACCAGTCTGGAGGCATCACCCATGGCTGATGGCTACATCCCATCCTCGCAGTGAAAACTATGCTAACGCACTCTGTCACAGTACGGCTAATCACCGGTTGGTTCCCGCTCCTACTGGAATAGAATCCCTCTTTTGCGTCTGTCACCAACGCCCAGCAGGTTAAAGTTTGAAGCACGTCCATTCATTACCAGAATCCTACTCGGAACACCACAGACAAGGTTGGACTTTCCGGATTCCCAGGATCCTACTCGGAATACCACAGACAAGGTGAGACTTTCCGGACCCTCATAAATGCCGCCAACTATCTAACTTATACCACGAAGATTCTGTTGGGGAATCTAAGAGATACGCATTCAAGCTCTGTTGCATGTAGAACGGAAGTGGTTGTCAATCACGCGCGTTCATAAGTGAGAATGATGATGAGGGTAATTTGACTCATCACATTCATCATGTTCTTGGGTACGAATAAATATCTTGGAATAAGAATAAGAGAGATTTAAATAAAAGAAGATAGAATTGCATTGATACTTGAGGTACAGCAGAGCTCCACACCCTTAATCTATGGTGTGCAGAAACTCCACCGTTGAAAATACATAAGCAAAGAGTTCAGGCATGGCTGAATGGCCAGCCCTCTCTAACGTGATCACAGGATTCAAAATACAATCCAGGATCCAGGATGTCTAATACAATAGATAAATGTCCTATATATACTAGACTAGCTACTAGGGTTTACATGAGTAAGTAATTGATGCATAAATCCACTTCCGGGGCCCACTTGATGTATGCTTGGGCTGAGCTTGATCATTCCACGAGCTAAGGCATTTCTTGGCGTTAAACTTTGAGTTATGACGTGTTTTGGGCGTTTAACTCCGGATCATGACGTTTTTCTGGCGTTTAACTCCAGACAGCAGCGTGTACTTGGCGTTTAACGCCAAGTTACGTCGTCATTCTTCGAATAAAGTATGGACTATTATATATTGCTGGAAAGCCCTGGATGTCTACTTTCCAACGCCGTTGAGAGCGCGCCAATTGGAGTTCTGTAGCTCCAGAAAATCCATTTCGAGTGCAGGGAGGTCAGAATCCAACAGCATCAGCAGTCCTTTTGTCAGCCTTCTTCAGAGTTTTGCTCAAATCCCTCAATTTCAGTCAGAATTTACCTGAAATCACAGAAAAACACACAAACTCATAGTAAAGTCCAGAAATGTGAATTTAACATAAAAACTAATGAAAACATCCCTAAAAGTAGCTTAAACTTACTAAAAACTATATGAAAACAATGCCAAAAAGCGTATAAATTATCCGCTCATCACAACACCAAACTTAAATTGTTGCTTGTCCCCAAGCAACTGAAAATCAAATAGGATAAAAAGAAGAGAATATACTATAAAGTCCAAAATATCAATGAATATTAATTTAATTAGATGAGCGGGACTTGTAGCTTTTTGCTTCTGAACAGTTTTGGCATCTCACTTTTTCCTTTGAAGTTTAGAGTGATTGGCTTCTCTAGGAACTTAGAATTTCAGATAGTGTTATTGACTTTCCTAGTTAGGCATGTTGATTCTTGAACACAGCTACTTATGAGTCTTGGCTGTGGCCCTAAGCATTTTGTCTTCCAGTATTACCACCGGATACACAAATGCCACAGACACATAACTGGGTGAACCTTTTCAGATTGTGACTCAGCTTTGCTAAAGTCCCCAGTTAGTGGTGTCCAGAGCTCTTAAGCACACTCTTTAGCCTTGGATCACGACTTTAACCATTCAGTCTCAAGCTTTTCACTTGGACCTTCATGACACAAGCACATGGTTAGGGACAGCTTGATTTAGCCGCTTAGGCCTGGATTTTATTTCCTTGGGCCCTCCTATCCATTAATGCTCAAAGCCTTGGATCTTTGCTAAAATTTTCGCCACTTTTTTTTTTTCACTGCTTTTTCTTGCTTCAAGAATCAAATTCATGATGTTTTTCAGATCATCAATAACATTTCTCTTTGTTCATCATTCTTTCAAGAACCAACAATTTTAACACTCATAAACAACAAGATCAAAATTATGCACTTTTCATTCATTCATTCAGAAAACAAAAATTATTGCCACCACATCAATATAATTAAATTAAATTCACTAATAATTTCGAAAATTATGTATTTCTTGTTCTTTTGAATTAAAACATTTTTCTTTTAAGAGAGGTGAAGGACTAATGGATTTTATTCATAGCTTTAAGGCATGGTTACACACTAATGATCATGAAGTAGAGACACAAAAACATAGATAAACATAACACTTAAAAACCGAAAACAGAAAGAAAATAAAGAACAAGGAATGAATCCACCTCTTAGTGGCGTCTTCTTCTTGAAGGACCAATGATGTTCTTCAACTCTTCTATGTCCCTTCCTTGCCTTTGTTGCTCTTCCCTCATGGCTCTTTGATCTTCTCTTATTTCTTGAAGAGTGAGGGCGTGTTCATGGTGTTCCACCCTTAGTTGTTCCACGTTTTGGCTCAAGTCTTCTAAGGAGGTACTGAGTTGCTCCCAATAGTTGTTGGGAGGAAAGTGCATTCCATGAGGCATTTGTTGATGAACTTCCTCATGTTCTCCTTGGGGGCCGTGAGGGACTTCCCTTGTTTGCTCCATCCTCTTCTTGGTGATGGGCTTGTCTTCTTCAATGGAGACATCTCCATCTATGATAACTCCAGCTGAGTAGCATAAATGGCATATGAGGTGGGGGAAGGCTAGCCGTGCCAAGTATGAAGGCTTGTCAGCTATTTTGTAGAGTTCATTAGAGATGACTTCATGAACCTCCACTTCCTCTCCAATCATGATGCTATGAATCATGATGGCCCGATCTACAGTAACTTCACATCGGTTGCTTGTAGGGATGATGGATCTTTGGATGAACTCCAACCATCCTCTAGCTACAGGCTTGAGGTCCAGTCTTCTTAGTTGGACTGGTTTGCCTTTGGAGTCTACTCTCCATTGGGCGCCTTCCACACAAATGTCCATTAGGACTTGGTCCAACCTTTGATTGAAGTTGACCCTCCTTGTGTAGGGGCGTTCATCACCTTGCATCATGGGTAGATGAAACGCCAACCTCACATTTTCCGGACTGAAATCTAAGTATTTCCTCCGAACCATTGTGAGATAGTTCTTTGGATTCGAGTTCATACTTTGATCATGGTTCCTAGTGATCCATGCATTAGCATAGAACTCTTGAACCATCAATATTCCGACTTGTTGCATGGGGTTGGTTATAACTTCCCACCCTCTTCTTTGGATCTCATGTCGGATTTCCGGATACTCATTCTTTTTGACTTTGAAGGGGACCTCGGGGATCAGCTTCTTTCTCGCCACAACATCATAGAAGTGGTCTTGGTGGCTCTTGGAGATGAATCTCTCCTTCTCCCATGATTCGGAAGTGGAAGCTTTTGCCTTCCCTTTTCCTTTTCTTGAGGAAACTCCGGTCTTGGGTGCCATTGATGGTGAATGAAAAAGCTTAGGCTTTTTACCACACCAAACTTAAAATTTGCTCGTCCCGAGCAAAAAAGAAAAGAAGAGTAGAAGAAGAAGAAGAAAATTTGAGTAGAGAGGGAGAAGAGGGGTTCGGCTATAGGAGAGAAGAAGGGGTTTGTGTTGTGTGAAAATGAAGAAGAAAGGAGAGGTATTTATAGGGAGAGGGGGGGTTGGGTTTCGGCCATTTTGGGTGGGAATGGGTGGGAAATTGAATTTGAATGTAATGGAGGTAGGTGGGGTGTATGGGGAAGAGTGGGTTGATGTTAATGGTGAATGGGGTGATTGGGAAGAGGAATTGAGGTGATTGATGAAGAATATTGGGAATTGTGACATGGATATTCAAATCACAAAAATAGGATTAAGAGGGAAGGTGAGAATAGGGTAGGTGGGATCCTGTGGGGTCCACAGATCCTGAGGTGGGGATCCTGTGGGGTCCACAGGTCCTGAGGTGAAAAGAAATACCATTCCTTCACCCTATAGGCGTGTAAATTGCCTTCATGCACCATTCTGGCGTTCAAACGCCCATTGGTGCATGTCCTGGGCGTTAAACGCCCATGTGATGCTTGATCTGGGCGTTAAACGCCCATGTGATGCTTGATTCTGGCGTTGAACGCCAGTTTCAAGCTTGTTTCTGGCGTTCAGCGCCAGATTGTCCTCTGCGTGCGCATCCTGGCGTTAAACGCCAGGATGTTGCTTGTTTTGGGCGTTCAGCGCCAGGAAGATGCTCTGTTCTGGCGCTGAACGCTGGCCAGATGCATCTTCTGGGCGCTGAACGCCGGCCCGTGCGTCCTCCAGGGTGAAAAATTTTTTTCTTCTGTTTTTGACTCTGTTTTTAATTTTTTTGATTTTTTGTGACTCCTCATGATCATGTACCTAATTAAACACAAAAATAACAAAGAAACAAAATAAAATAAAATTAGATAAATAAAATTGGGTTGCCTCCCAACAAGCGCTTCTTTAATGTCAATAGCTTGACAGTGGCTCTCAGGGAGCCACAGAGCAATCAAGTCAATGTTGTCTAGTCCCAACACCAAACTTAGAGTTTGGATATGGGGTTTGAACACCAAACTTAGAGTTTGGTTGTGGCTTCACAACACCAAACTTAGAGTCTGACTGTGTGGGCTCTTCTTGACCTTGAACTGAGAGAAGCTCTTCATGCTTACTCTCTTTTGTCACAGAGGGATGGCCATGTGCTTGAAACACAAGATATTCTCCATTTAATTGAAGGACTAGCTCACCTCTATTGACATCTATCACAGCTCCTGCTGTGGCTAGGAAAGGTCTTCCTAGGATGATGCATTCATCATCTTCCTTCCTAGTATCTAGGATTATGAAATCAGTAGGGATGTAAAGGCCTTCAACCTTTACTAGCACGTCCTCTACTATCCCATGAGCTTCTCTCATGGACTTGTCTGCCAATTGTAATGAGAACAAGGCAGGTTGTACCTCAATGATCCCTAGCTTCTCCATTACAGAGAGTGGCATAAGGTTTATTCCTGCCCCAAGATCACATAGAGCTTTCTCAAAGCTCATGGTGCCAATGGTGCAAGGTATTAAGAACTTGCCAGGATCTTGTCTCTTTTGAGGTAGAGTTTCCTGAATCCAAGTATCCAAATCACTAATGAGCAAGGGAGGTTCACTTTCCCAAGTCTCATTACCAAATAGCTTGGTATTCAGTTTCATGATAGCTCCTAGATATTGAGCAACTTGCTCACCAGTCACATCTTCATCCTCTTCAGAGGATGAATATTCTTCAGAGCTCATGAATGGCAGAAGGAGAATTAATGGAATCTCTATGGTCTCTAAGTGAGCCTCAGATTCCTCAGGATCCTTATTAGGAAGCTCCTTCTTGCTTGGAGGGCGTCCCAGGAGGTCTTCCTCACTGGGATTTTCGTCCTCCTCCTCCTTTATGCATTCGGCCACTTTGATTAAATCAATGGCCTTGCACTCTCCTTTTGGATTTTCTTTTGTATTGCTTGGGAGAGTACTGGGAGGAGTTTCAATGACTTTCTTACTCAGCTGGCCCACTTGTGCCTCCAAATTTCTAATGGAGGATCTTGTTTCATTCATGAAACTAAAAGTGGCCTTTGACAGATCAGAGACTATATTAGCTAAATTAGAATTATTTTGTTCAGAGTTCTCTGTCTGTTGCTGAGAAGATGATGGATATGGCTTGCTATTGCCTAGCCTATTGCGTCCACCATTGTTAAAGCCTTGTTGAGGCTTTTGTTGATCCTTCCAGGAGAAATTTGGATGATTTCTCCATGATGGGTTATAGGTGTTTCCATAAGGTTCACCCAGATAATTAACCTCTGCCATGGCAGGGTTTTCAGGATCATAAGCTTCTTCAGAAGCAGCCTCTCTAGTACTGTTGGATGCATTTTGCAATCCATTCAAATTTTGAGAGATTATGTTGACCTGTTGGGTCAACATTTTGTTCTGAGCCAATATGGCATTCAGAGCATCAATTTCAAGAACTCCTTTCTTCTGAGGGACCCCATTATTCACAGAATTCCTCTCAGAGGTATACATGAACTGGTTGTTAGCAACCATGTCAATGAGTTCTTGAGCCTCTTCAGGCGTTTTCTTCAGGTGAATAGATCCACCTGCAGAATGGTCCAGTGACATTTTCGAAAATTCAGAGAGACCATAATAGAATATATCTAATAGGGTCCATTCTGAAAACATGTCAGATGGACATCTCTTGGTCAGCTGCTTGTATCTTTCCCAAGCTTCATAGAGGGATTCACCATCTTTTTGCTTGAAGGTTTGAACATCCACTCTCAGCTTGCTCAGCTTTTGAGGAGGAAAGAATTTATCCAAGAAGGCAGTGACCAGCTTATCCCAGGAGTCCAGGCTATCCTTAGGTTGTGAATCCAACCATATTCTAGCTCTGTCTCTTACAGCAAAAGGGAAAAGCATGAGTCAGTAGACTTCAGGATTAACTCCATTCGTCTTTACAGTATCACAGACTTGCAAGAATTCAGTTAAAAACTGATAAGGATCTTCAGATGGAAGTCCATAAAACTTGCAGTTTTGTTGCATTAAAGCAACTAGTTGAGGCTTAAGCTCAAAGTTATTGGCTCCAATGGCAGGAATGGAGATACTTCTTCCATCAAACTTGGATGTTGGCTTTGTGAAGTCACCAAGCATTCTCCTTGCATTATTATTATTATTATTTTCGGCTGCCATGTCCTTCTCCTGTTCGAAAATTTCTGAAAGGTTGTTTCTGGATTGTTCTAATTTAGCTTTTCTTAATTTTCTCTTCAGAGTCCTTTCAGGTTCTGGATCAACTTCAACAAGAGTGCCCTTTTCCTTGTTCCTGCTCATATGAAAGAGAAGAAAACAAGAAAAGAAAAAGGAATCCTCTATGTCATAGTATAGAGATTCCCTTATGTTAGTAGAAGAAGAAAGGGGTGAAGAATCCAAATACAAGGGATATAAGAAGTTTGGATTCTTAGATGAAGAGAGGTGAGAAGAAGTGTTAGTAATTAATTAATTAAATAGAATAAGAAAAGAGAAGAGAAATTTTCGAAAATAATTTTGAAAAAATGGTTAGTGATTTTCGAAAATTAAAGATGAGATGAGATTAAAATTAAAATTTAAAACAATTAAAAAGAATTTTTGAAAAAGAGAGGGAGAATTTTCGAAAATAAGAGAGGGAAAAGTAGTTAGGTGGTTTTGAAAAAGATAAGAAACAAACAAAAAGTTAGTTAGTTGATTGAAAAAGATTTGAAATCACATTTTGAAAAAGATAAAATTTTTGAAAAAGATAAGATAAAAAGATAAAAAGATATATTTGAAAAAGATATTTTGAAAAAGATTTAATTTTAAAATTGACTTAACTAACAAGAAACTACAAGATAAGATTCTAGAACTTAAAGATTGAACCTTTCTTAACAAGAAAGTAACAAACTTCAAATTTTTGAACCAATCACATTAATTGTTAGCTAATTTTCGAAAATTTGATATAAAGATAAGAAAAAGATTTTTGAAAATATTTTGAAAAAGATTTTTGAAATTTTCGAAAATTATAAAAAAAATGAAAAAGATATGATTTTTGAAAAAGATTTTGAAGAGATAAGATTTTTAAAATTGAAATTTTGACTTGACTTGTAAGAAATAACTAATTTTAAAAATTTTTGACCAAGTCAACCCAAAATTTCGAAATTTTGGAGGGAAATAAGGAAAAGATATTTTTGATTTTTAAATATTTAAAGAAAAACACAAAAATGACCCAAAACATGAAAATGTTGGATCAAGACATAAGATGCATGCAAGAATGCTATGAATGTCAAGATGAACACCAAGAACACTTTGAAGATCATGATGAACATCAAGAACATAATTTTAAAAAATTTTTAATGCAAAGAAAACATGCAAGACACCAAACTTAAAAATCTTTAATGCATGGAAAGTATGAATGCAAAAATGCACATGAAAAACAACAAAAGACACCAAACAAGAAATCATCCGGATCAAACAAGAAGACTTGTCAAGAACAACTTGAAGATCATGAAGAACACCATGAATGCATGAATTTTCGAAAAATGCAAGAAAAAATTTTAAAAGCATGCAATTGACACCAAACTTAAAAAATTAACACAAGACTCAAACAAGAAACACAAAATATTTTTGATTTTTATGATTTTCTAATTTTTTTTGTATTTTTATTAATTTTTTTCGAAAAACATTTTTGGAAAAACGAAAAATAAAAGAAAAATTTTTGAAAAAGTTTTTGAAAAGAAAGTTACCTAATCTGAGCAACAAGATGAACCGTCAGTTGTCCATACTCGAACAATCCCCGGCAACGGCGCCAAAAACTTGGTGGACGAAATTGTGATTTCCTTTTTTCTTGTAATTGGATTTATACTCTGAGGGCATTGTTTATTTCCTTCACAATCTCGTTCAACTAACCAGCAAGTGTACTGGGTCGTCCAAGTAATAAACCTTACGTGAGTAAGGGTCGAATCCACAGAGATTGTTGGTATGAAGCAAGCTATGGTCACCTTACAAATCTCAGTTAGGCATATTTAAAATAGTTTTATGGGTTTTCGAAAATAGAAATAATGAAAGGGATAAAGATACTTATGCAGATTCATTGGTGAGAATTTCAGATAAGCGGATGGAGATGCTGTAGAGCTCTCGGACGCCTGCTCTCCTACTCCTTCTACTCAGTCCTTCTTACTCCTTTCCATGGCAAGCTTTGTATAGGGGTTCACCATCAACTGTGGCTACTTTCATTCCTCACGGGGAAATAACCTGTGCGGCTGTCACTCGCACAGCTAACCAGTCTGGAGGCATCACCCATGGCTGATGGCTACATCCCATCCTCGCAGTGAAAACTATGCTAACGCACTCTGTCACAGTACGGCTAATCACCGGTTGGTTCCCGCTCCTACTGGAATAGAATCCCTCTTTTGCGTCTGTCACCAACGCCCAGCAGGTTAAAGTTTGAAGCACGTCACGGTCATTCATTACCAGAATCCTACTCGGAACACCACAGACAAGGTTGGACTTTCCGGATTCCCAGGATCCTACTCGGAATACCACAGACAAGGTGAGACTTTCCGGACCCTCATAAATGCCGCCAACTATCTAACTTATACCACGAAGATTCTGTTGGGGAATCTAAGAGATACGCATTCAAGCTCTGTTGCATGTAGAACGGAAGTGGTTGTCAATCACGCGCGTTCATAAGTGAGAATGATGATGAGGGTAATTTGACTCATCACATTCATCATGTTCTTGGGTACGAATGAATATCTTGGAATAAGAATAAGAGAGATTTAAATAAAAGAAGATAGAATTGCATTGATACTTGAGGTACAGCAGAGCTCCACACCCTTAATCTATGGTGTGAAGAAACTCCACCGTTGAAAATACATAAGCAAAGAGTTCAGGCATGGCTGAATGGCCAGCCCTCTCTAACGTGATCACAGGATTCAAAATACAATCCAGGATCCAGGATGTCTAATACAATAGATAAATGTCCTATATATACTAGACTAGCTACTAGGGTTTACATGAGTAAGTAATTGATGCATAAATCCACTTCCGGGGCCCACTTGGTGTATGCTTGGGCTGAGCTTGATCATTCCACGAGCTAAGGCATTTCTTGGCGTTAAACTTTGAGTTATGACGTGTTTTGGGCGTTTAACTCCGGATCATGACGTTTTTCTGGCGTTTAACTTCAGACAACAGCGTGTACTTGGCGTTTAACGCCAAGTTACGTCGTCATTCTTCGAATAAAGTATGGACTATTATATATTGCTGGAAAGCCCTGGATGTCTACTTTCCAACGCCGTTGAGAGCGCGCCAATTGGAGTTCTGTAGCTCCAGAAAATCCATTTCGAGTGCAGGGAGGTCAGAATCCAACAGCATCAGCAGTCCTTTTGTCAGCCTTCTTCAGAGTTTTGCTCAAATCCCTCAATTTCAGTCAGAATTTACCTGAAATCACAGAAAAACACACAAACTCATAGTAAAGTCCAGAAATGTGAATTTAACATAAAAACTAATGAAAACATCCCTAAAAGTAGCTTAAACTTACTAAAAACTATATGAAAACAATGCCAAAAAGCGTATAAATTATCCGCTCATCAGTTATTCACCACGACCGGCCCTTCAGTATCTTCCGGCATAAAGTACACCGACTTTGTAGAACAATCTAGCAGAACATGGTTCTTAGATAACCAGTCCAATCCCAAGATAAGATCAAGACCAATCATCGGCAAGCAGACTAAATTATGAACAAAATCACGCTGCTTGAACCTAAAGGAAACTTCCGGGCATCCTAGCCTAGTTACCATGGCTTCATGGGTAGCATTGTACAATCTTAGATCATAGCCTAAAGTTACAATCTTCAGTCCTAACTCATGGGCTTTCTCAAATGCAATGAATGAATGTGATGCTCCCGAATCAAATAAAGCATTTAAAGTTTGTCCAGCCATTTTACAGTTACCTCGAATAAGTGTCTCAGATCCCTCAGCTCCTACAGCTGAAGTGGTGAACACCCGACCAGTCTGTTGTGCTTTCCCAGCACCTTGTTTCTGCTTCTCAGGACAATTTGCGGCTTTATGCCCCGCCTTTCCACAAGTGTAGCACAAACCCCATCCGGCCTTGCATGGTGCTCCCGGATGGTGACTTCCACACCTAGTACAAGCTTGATCATCCTGAGGTTGTTTCCCAAACTTCTTCCCTTGAAAATTGTTGTTGTTGTTGGGCCTCCTGAAAGAGCTTACCCTCTTGAAAGACGGGCCTCTAGGTGCAAAGCTCTTCCTTCGATTCTATGGGAATGAACCTTTGTGAATCCCTTTCTCAACGGTTGCCCTTTTCACACACTCTTCAGCAACCCTACACTTGTTTACCAACTCGGAGAATGTCCTAATCTCCATTGGTCCCACTGAACTGAAAATATCACTCCGGAGTCCTCCTTCATACTTAACACACTTCCATTCCTCATATTCCACCGGAGTTCCTTGGCACATACGAGAGAACCTGAACAGCTCCTCAAACTTGTCAGTATACTCTGATATGGACATAGTACCCTGCTTTAGCTGTAACAATTCAAGTTCCTTAGTCGTCCTAGCAGAAGTCGGAAAGTACTTCTTATAGAACTCCTCTTGGAAGACATTCCAAGTGATATAGTCATCACCCTGCTGCAGAAGACGTCGGATACCTTGCCACCAATGCGACGCTTCACCTGTAAGCATATAGGTAGCAAACTCGACACGCTGCCCTTCAGGTACCACTTGTGCTTGCAGTGCTCGCTCTATAGCCTGAAACCATGTATCAGCCTCAGTCGGGCTAGTAGTCCCCTTGAACTTAGGCGGATTAACCTTCAAAAAGTTTGCTAGTGTCATCGGGCCCTGAAATCCACCTCCATCATTACCATGGTTATTCATCTGTTGACCAAGAGCCTCAACAGTGGCTTGCATAGCAGCAGCCATGTTTTCCAATGCAGTCATAAAGTTCACTGGGTCATTAGGGTTATTCTCCGGCGCACGAGCATTCGCACGACCTCTCACACTACCTCTACCGCGTCCACGAGGCGCCATCTGGTTCCTATACATACCAAACAATCGATATTAAGTTGATCAGTCTCAATATCGAAAGTCTAGTACTTCAAAGTCCCAAATGCATGCTCATGAACGTTTATGCCAATTATATCAAGCAGATATACTAATAGCACATAACACACACACACAGAGAATGCACAGAAGCATAGTCAGTCCATTCCTCAAGCTCTACAGGAATGAACTGCTCTGATACCATAATGTAACACCCTACCATACAGAGTCTTATGCTTAAGTCATAATTCAGAGATGGCAAGGTATTACGACCTCTAAAATAAAAATTTAGTACGTATAGTAGTATGAATGATTGATTATAACTAGGAGCCTTTGTAGAAAAAGGGGGTAAACAAAAACCATCGCAACTCTAAAGCGCAACACTCCGATCGACAACGTAACGAATAAGGATAACCAACGCGTGATTATATATATACAAAGAAGTGTCAAAAACAGGAATATCAAGACTCAAGATCCGACTGCGAAGATAACCGGTCCGAGCATAGCAATATATACATATGATAAAAATAAGGAAAACCCCAAAGGAAACCCAAAGGGACACAAATACATAAAACCTATTCTCCAAAATCTCCCATAAGAGGAGTCATCACAGTTTGTATTATTGAATGGAGATAAAAGTATCTAAGCAAAACATATAAACCAAAACATAGCCCCGAGAACAAAGGATCTTCGCAATTATGGGAGTCTCCAGCATGCATCAGCGGGACACCTCACGTCCTGCATCTGAAAACCACAAAATCCGCATGGGTGAGAACCAGAGGTCCCCAGCATGGTAACAGCTTCCACATATATAATACATAATAATGGAGGAAAGTCGAAGGCAATCCTAGAACTTCCTCCAGATAATATCAAAGCTTATAGACAAGCTAAACCATAAAGGGCATCTGACTAAAGATACTTCAGTCTAACTAATACTTCCCTTTCCAATTCCTTCAGACCTCCCAACCACCAGCAGGAGTATAAAGTAGCAAACACAGTTATATCAAGCAAGAAATATACAATTAGGAACAAGTAAGGCATTTAGACAATTAGCAAGTAATATGCAGTCAAATAGGCAATCTCAAACAATTCATATAGTATGCATATGATGAATGCCTGTCCCTAGTGGCTGATGATATCATCTTGTCGGTTATAGAGCCAACCCGACAAGTCCTGGTAGCTAACCATTGGACTGTCCCTCTGTCACGCATCCCCAACTCGAGTTATACTCGTCATAAACTTGATCATAATCATGATCTATATCCATCACCTTCACTGGTGAATATTTACGGGGGCGAGCTCATCCGGGTCTTTCACAGTGCCCGGTCACACTTATGACATAGGGTCAACAGAGTATCAAGTCTCAACCTGGAGCACGTGGTGGCTAGCCACTGCTACTACCCAGGGAACTTCGTATCTCAGATAGTGGAAGTGCAAATCACAATTATCAATAATTCAGCATAAACATGCATGAATTCTCATCCATGGATCAACATCCATATCAGCCATCCGGCTCACAGTTCAGTTCAGAACCAGCCAATATTCATATCATACACAGCCATTCCGGCTCACGGTTAAATCCATAACCAGCCAATATTCATAGCATACACAGCTATTCTGGCTCACGGTTCAATCCAGAACCAGCCAATTCATAAAGAATTACGGCCCTTCGGCCAATGGCATAACAAGCACTTCCACCACCATCCTCCACATCTCACATAATCATCAATGATCCTCATTGATTATTCATTTTCCCTTGCTTCACTCGCAAGTTACCACATCCACGAGCTCCTTCTCTCATAGCTAGGCATATCATAATGATTTAAGACATAAGTGGTGAGATCGGAGGCTTAGAAGTATGAAATTTGGCTTTTAAAACTCAAAAATCAACTTTGGGATGAAAACAGGTCCACGCATACGCGCACTCCACGCGCACGCGTGGATGACCTCAAGAACTTCATCGACGCGCAAGCGTCATGCACGCTAACGCGTGGATTAAACATTTGCCAACCGACGCGCACGCGTCAACCACGCGTACGCGTGGGTGTTTTCGTGCCCCAGGCACAATACTAGCACAGTTCTGGCATAACTCTCTGTAAAATGGCTGGGCATTGGGTGCAGCACCATCGGCGCGCCCGTGCACATCACGTGCACGCGTGGATGGCATTTTCGGGAAGAACGGCGCGCACGCGCCAAGTGCGCCCACGCGCAAGGGGTCTTTCTGCTAAAAATTTTCTAAGTTAAAAGCTGCAGAATTCACCAATTTAAACCCCAATCTTCCAACGGACATAACTTTCTCATTTTAAATCGTTTTTCACCCGTTCTTCGAACGACATGGACATCCCAGATCCAATTTCATTTCTAAATAGATTTGGCATAAAACAGAGATCCGTAGTCCAAGTTATGTCCCACCAAAGTATGCCCAAAAACCATGTTTTTCATAAAAACCACAAAGTGCCATTTGCAAACAAGCCATTTCCAACTCTTTTCAAAATCAATCAAAACATGCCATTTTCATCCCTTTTCTTTAAAATCAATCAAAAATATATCAATTTCAACATCAAGCCTCCTCAACTCACACATTGAGATTTTACCACAATATACAAAATCACTATCTCATCATTCTAACCCACTTCACCCAAGTGGCTCAAACTCAAATATATTGACATATCATATACTCTTACTCATGCCAATTCTCAACAACACCAATTTCAATAAATCATTATTGTACACAATCAATATCATATTCACCATAAACATGGTTCAACCCACAATTCAACCATAACTAATCATCAAGCATATATCACAACATGCATATTTCTTATACATCATACCATCAAGGCATCATTAATCATCATCACATAAATGACCATATCATATATCTCAATCATTCAACAACATCCACCATTCAATGCCTATTTTAGGGCCTCTAGCCTAAGTATTTCCTACCACATTACATATTAGATACGGGAAACCGAAACCATACCTTAGCCGATTTTTCCAAGCTCCACCGGAGCACTTCCAAATCACTTATCCACAAGCTCTCAAGGCCTCAACACCTCCAAGAACAGATTTTTCACCACCAAACCCTTTCCAAGCTTTTCAAAATCACCAATCAAGCTCCAATATTCACATATACACAACCTAAGCCACAATCATCATACCCATACACAACATCTCAAAACCTAAACATCATAAAACAACAAAATTACACTAGGGTTGAGAATCTTACCACACCCAAGGTCCAAGAAGATAAGATTAACCTTCTCCTTCAAGAGAGTTGGGTCCTATAACATCAAAGAACCCAAAATCTCAACATTTCACCCATGAAACTCGAAAATAATGGCTTGGATTTCGAACAGAAACACGTGGCTTACCTCAAGATTGATTGTATGGGTTTTGTAGAGCTCTCCGCAGTGAACGCATGGCCGCAAACGGAGCGGCAATCGGAGCTTTAGATCAAAAGTTATGGTGGTTTGAAGATCAAATGAGAGAAAGAACTTGAGAAAGTGTTCTTCCCTCCATGGCCTCCATTTTCAGCATGTGGGTGTGTTTAGTGAGGAGAGAGAATGCTGAAAACTAGGGTTTTGGTTTAGTTATGTTGGGCCAAGGGCCCACTTTGGGTCCGGTTGGCCCGGTTTGGCCCGTTCGGTCCAATCTTGGTCCGATTTCTATAAAATTGGTACCGAAATTCTCGTCTCAATCTCCTCTATCATATTTAGCCACAAAAATCACATTTTAGGCTTTTTAGAATAAATTCTCATTTATGGGTTAATTAGCCGTTAATTAACCGGGTTTTACATACATCGCCTCTTTGTATGACCAGTCTTCCTATAGTTAGTGCACTTCCTCTTCTTATCCTTCTGTCGTCTCGAACTAGGGGCTCCCTTAGTGCGGACCACTACGGGATCTTTCACATCTACATATGGCTTTAATGTTGTTGGAAGCACACCAAGCCTACACCTTACCTCAAGCTCACAGTATAGGAACCTTATACCTCTCATGGCCTTCTTAAACAGAGATTCATTTTTTGTCCCCACAAAAAGCAACCATTGGGCAATTGCGTGAAGGGCGCCATGCCTCAACAAAAATCCTATATCACCCAAATTTTCATTTTTTGTTGTACTCGTTGACAACCTTTGCATTCTTCTTCCATCTTTTAAGTATAAGTCCATTTAGAATTGTCATCAAATGTTCATGTTTCATGACAAAGAGCATATGCCGACATGAAAACCCTTCTTTTTCCTTGAAACCACACCGACAAACTATCTTTCTTCTGCTTGAATCAAACAAGGTAATGACATTAGTGCTAAGATTGTCATATACCTCCGTTGTGTATACCAAAATTAATAGATACAATTTTTTTACTAACAAAATTAATAATCCCAACCACATCGATCTGCTTCTTAACTTGTGTAGATAGATGCAGCACACTTTTCTATGGGGTTAAGGCATGTTGTCATCACGGGCACGCGGTACATAGAATTGAATTGTGCTACCAACTCATTGTTTCTATATTCATAAACAAGTAACTCTAGATTTTGAACAAGTTCAAGTATGGTGTGCCTTGAGCTGAGAGAGTTTTTCACTTGAGAATTAATTCCCTCGCATCGGGAGGTTCTGCAAAAACCTACATAAAACTTTCCACGCAGGTACGCACTCACCTACATCTTCCTCTTCTCATACATCTACATTGCCCAGCACGTATCCTTAAAGTCTGCAATCTCCATTTCTGCAATCATGCTCAAAGTCTGCAATCTCCATTTCTGCATAAAGCCACTTTGAGAACAAGTCACGAAACATCTGCTTATTTGTATTGGACGTCACATTCTTCTACAAGTGTCATGCACACAGCCGATGGGTGGCTTCAGGAAACACTACCCGAACTGCTACAATCATCGACTCATCCCCATTAGTAACCACAATGAAGGCCTTTTTAAGACACATCACTTCTAATAAATTATCTAACATCTATTTGTATGAGGCAATTGTCTCGTCCAACACCAACCTAAACCAAAAAATTGTTGTTTGCTTGTGATTGTTGAACGCACATGAGAAAATGACAAGTGGCCCGTTGTACTTGTTTTCTTATAAGTTGAATCAAATGCAACAATGTAACACCCTAATATTCAAATCCTTATGCTCGAGTCATAAGTCAATGATATTACGGTGGTACGACTCTCAGGTGGATTTTTTTTTAATATATAAACATAGGTAATTTCGAAAGGAGTATTAATCGAGAAGCCTGAAAAGAGTAGAAATAAAATCGCGAAGACGTATCACTCACGTTTCGACAACGAAAAGATAAAACGTGAAGCCGAAAGCGATATATGGACAAGGCATAAAGGAAATTAAGAGATAGATAACAGATAGATATATATAACATAAGTAAATAGCCACTAGTCGCGACCCGCGAAGTTTAGGCCGGCTAGGGTACAGTATGAAAGTAACTGACAACAGTACATCCTAATCTCTCCCAAAGGAAACATAAGAGCCTCTATAGGCAAGTTCCAAAAGAGTTCAACACATAATATAATCTTTTCAAAACAAAGGTGGAGAGATTCTAAGGAAAACACAAAGTAGAGAAAATAAATATCTTCGCCGTTTCTCAGACGAACCGCAGCTCACTTCTGAGCACCTGAACCTGTATCTGAAAAAACAAGAGATATATACGGAATGAGAACCCCGGGCCCATGGGTTCCCAGTACGGTAAAAGTGCCAAATAAATACAATGCACTGCAATAAAAACTCACTAAGCATCCTAAACTCCTTTTCTCCAAGTATCCAGCCTAGATTCTCACTAATCCATAAATAGGCATCTGACGTAAGGGGATACTAAATCTAGTTCATGTTACACATGTTTCCCCAACTCGCTGATTCTTCCACGAATCAGACTCAGAATCATAAGCAAAACCATCACCAGTTGTTCTGCCTCAGCAACTCTATATCAATACATCATACCCCCGCCTGGAGCTAGTGAAATCACATCACTGCGTCTACCCAGGGGGCTCAAATGATCTCATTCAAAAATCATCATCATCATGCAATCGCATCACCAATTCATCTCATCAAGAACAGCCCCCAACATCCACCGACACCAACATGGGGGATCTCTCAGTTGTACAAACACAAGCAATACAGACAAGTAATACACAAATAAGGTACAAGTAGAACAAGTAGTACGTAATTAGGTAACATAGCATGTATGATATAGAAATCCAAAACAAATAGGCAAACCCAAACAATTCAAACATATGCAAATGATGTATGCCTGCCCTATGGCTGATGATATCATCTGTCGGTTATATAGCCAACCCGACACGTCCTGGTAGCTAACCATGGACAGAAACACCCCTTGCGGAGCAAGTAGGTTTGAGCTACAACCCCCTTGCTACTACCCGCTCAGCCCAGAGCCAGTGGAACAACCACTACTGCGGCTACTACCCAGGCGGGTGTTTAACAGCTCAACCTGGAGCCAGTGGAACAACCACTACTGCGGCTACTACCCAGGCGTCACAATCTCTGACCTGGAGCAAGTGGGACGAACCACAACCCTTGCTACTGCCTAGATATCTTAAGCATTAACCCGGAGCAAGCGGGACGAACCACAACCCTTGCTACTACCCAGGTATCTTAAGCATTAACCCGGAGCAAGCGGGACGAACCACAACCCTTGCTACTACCCAGGTATCTTAAGCATTAACCCGGAGCAAGCGGGACGAACCACAACCCTTGCTACTACCCAGGTATCTTAAGCATATATTCATTCAATCTCATTTCCTATTATCAATCCTCATTGTTATCAAATCTCAAACATTAACCTGGAGCAAGTGGGACGAACCACAACCCTTACTACTACCCAGGAATCACAAATACATTCACTCAAAACTCCATAATTAAACTCATTTATCATAAACATCCTTTTCTGTCTCACACCCGGAGCAAGTGGACAACGCCACTGCCTACTACCCGGGGTTACACATCACATTTCAACATCTTCCATTATTATCCATTTAACACATTCATTCATTAATCATATATGCAATTATTCTCAGCCATAATCAATAATGGCTTTGCCGTGACCCGGCAATAACTCAGCCATCCGGCTCATGGTCCAATCAAGAACCAGCCATTTATCAATAAATATAGCCCTTCAGCTCATGGCATACACGGTACTCCCACCGTCATCCTCCATATCTCATATAATCATCGTTGATCATCATTGATCATAACTTTTCCCCTTGCTTCACTCGCAAGTTACCACATCCCCTAGCTCCTTTCTCATTGCTAGGCATATCATAATGATTTAATACATAAGGGGTGAGATGGGAGGCTTAGAAGTATGAGATTCGGCTTTTAATACTCAAAAATCAACTTTGGGATGAAAACAGGGCCACGCGTACGCGTACTCCACGCGCACGCGTGGATGGCCACAAAACTCATCGGCGCATACGCGCCATTCACTCGGACGCGCGGATTGAAAAATAGATAATGACGCGTACGCGTGGGTACACTTGCGCCCCAGGCACAAGACTGGCACAACTCTGGCACAACTCTCGGGAAAATGGCTGGGTAATGGGTGCAGCGCATCGACGCGCACGCGCACAGCACGCGCACGCGTGGATGGTGCCTTCTTGAAGAACGACGCGTATGCGCCAAGTGCGCCTACGCGTGGAGGGTCATTCTGCTAAAAGTTTTCTAAGTTAAAAGCTGCAGAATTCACAGATTCAACCCCCAATCTTCCGACGGACATAACTCTCTCATTTTAAATCGTTTTTCACCCGTTCTTCGAACGGCATGGACATCCCGGATCCAATTTCATTTCTAAACAGATTTGGCACAAAACAGAGATCCGTAGTCCAAGTTATGTCCCGTCAAAGTATGCCCAAAAACCATATTTTTCATATCCGGAAAGTCTCACCTTGTCTGTGGTATTCCGAGTAGGATTCCGGTAATGAATGACTGTGACGTGCTTCAAACCTGTAACCTGCTGGGCGTTAGTGACAGACGCAAAAGAGGGATTCTATTCCAGTAGGGGAGGGAACCAACCGGTGATTAGCCGTACTGTGACAGAGTGCGTGAGCATTAGTTTTCACTGCGAGGATGGGATGTAGCCATCAGCCATGGGTGATGCCTCCAGACTGGTTAGCTGTGCGAGTGACAGCCGCACAGGATATTTCCCTGAGAGGAAGAAAGTAGCCACAGTTGATGGTGAACCCCTATACAAAGCTTGCCATGGAAAGGAGTAAGAAGGATTGAGTAGAAGCAGTAGGAGAGCAGGCGTCCCTGGGCTCTACAGCATCTCCATCCGCTTATCTGAAATTCCTACCAATGAATCTGCATAAGTATTCTATCCCTTTTATTATTTCCTTTTATTATTTTATTTTGAATCTAATCAAGTATCATGTTTAATTCGCCTGACTGAGATTTACAAGGTGACCATAGCTTGCTTCATACCAACAATCTCTGTGGATTCGACCCTTACTCACGTAAGGTTTATTACTTGGACGACCCAGTACACTTGCTGGTTAGTTGAACGGAGTTGTGAGAATAAACAGTGCCCTAAGAGTAAATATATGCTAAAGCTCAAAAGATAGAAATCACAATTTCGTCCACCAAGTTTTTGGCGCCGTTGCCGGGGATTGTTCGAGTATGGACAACTGACGGTTCATCTTGTTGCTCAGATTAGGTAATTTTCTTTTAAAAAATCTTTTTCAAAATTTTTCTTTTTATTTTTCGTTTTTCCAAACTATGTTTTTCGAAAAAAATTAATAAAAATACAAAAAAATTAGAAAATCATAAAAATCAAAAATATTTTTTGTTTCTTGTTTGAATCTTGTGTTAATTTTTAAGTTTGGTGTCAATTGCATGCTTTTAAAATTTTTCTTGCATTTTTCGAAAATCTCATGCATTCATAGTGTTCTTCATGATCTTCAAGTTGTTCTTGACAAGTCTTCTTGTTTGATCTTGATGATTTCTTGTTTTGTGTTGTTTGTTGTTTTTCATGTGCATTTTTGCATTCATATTTTCCATGCATTAAAGATTTCTAAATTTGGTGTCTTGCATGTTTTCTTTGCATCAAAAATTTTTCAAAATTATGTTCTTGATGTTCATCATGATCTTCAAAGTGTTCTTGGTGTTCATCTTAACATTCATAGCATTCTTGCATGCATTCATTGTTTTGATCTAAAAATTTCATGCATTGAGTATTTTTGTTGTTTTTCTCTCTCATAATTAAAAATTTAAAAATCAAAAAAATATCTTTTCCTTATTTCCCTCCAAATTTTCGAAATTTTGGGTTGACTTGGTCAAAAATTTTCAAAATTAGTTGTTTCTTACAAGTCAAGTCAAAATTTCAATTTTAAAAAAACTTATCTTTTCAAATCTTTTTCAAAAATCATATCTTTTTCATTTTTTTATATAATTTTCGAAAATTTCAAAAATCTTTTTCAAAATATTTTCAAAAATATTTTTCTTATCTTTATATCTAATTTTCGAAAATTAACTAACAAGTAATGTGATTGGTTCAAAAATTTGAAGTTTGTTACTTTCTTGTTAAGAAAGGTTCAATCTTTAAATTCTAGAATCTTATCTTGTAGTTTCTTGTTAGTTAAGTAATTTTAAAAAAAAAATTAAATCTTTTTCAAAATATCTTTTTCTTAAAAATCTTTTTATCTTTTTATCTTATTTTTTTCAAAATTTTATCCTTTTCAAAATTTGATTTTAAAATATCTTATCTAACTTCTTATCTTCTTATCTTTTTCAAAATTTGATTTCAAATCTTTTTCAATCAACTAACCAACTTTTTGTTTGTTCATTATCTTTTTCAAAACCACCTAACTACTTTTCCCTCTCTAATTTTCGAAAATTCTCCCTCTCTTTTTCAAAAAAAAAATTCTTTTTGTTTTAAATTTTTAATTTTAATTATATTTCACCTTTAATTTTCGAAAATACTAACCCCTTTCTCAAAATTTATTTTCGAAAATCTTCCTTCTCTTTTCTTATTCTATTTAATTAATTAATTACTAACACTTCTCTTCACCTCTCTTCATCCACAAATCCGAATCTCCCTCTTCATTCTTCTACCCCTTTCTTCTTCTACTAACATAAAGGAATCTCTATACTGTGACATAGAGGATTCCTCTTTCTTTTCTTGGTTCTTCTCTTTCATATGAGCAGGAACAGGGAAAAAGGCACTCTTGTTGAAGTTGATCCAGAACCTGAAAGGACTCTGAAGAGAAAATTAAGAGAAGCTAAATTACAACAATCCAGAAATAACCTTTCAGAAATTTTCGAACAAGAGAAGGAGATGGCAGCCGAAAATAAAAATAATAATAATGCAAGGAGAATGCTTGGTGACTTCACAAAGCCAACGTCCAAATTTGATGGAAGAAGCATCTCCATTCCTGCCATTGGAGCCAATAACTTTGAGCTTAAGCCTCAACTAGTTGCTTTAATGCAACAAAACTGCAAGTTTTATGGACTTCCATCTGAAGATCCTTATCAGTTTTTAACTGAATTCTTGCAAGTCTGTGATACTGTAAAGACGAATGGAGTTAATCCTGAAGTCTACAGACTTATGCTTTTCCCTTTTGCTGTAAGAGACAGAGCTAGAATATGGTTGGACTCACAACCTAAGGATAGCCTGGACTCCTGGGATAAGCTGGTCACTGCCTTTCTGGATAAATTCTTTCCTCCTCAAAAGCTGAGCAAGCTGAGAGTGGATGTTCAAACCTTCAAGCAAAAAGATGGTGAATCCCTCTATGAAGCTTGGGAAAGATACAAGCAGCTGACCAAGAGATGTCCATCTGACATGTTTTCAGAATGGACCCTATTAGATATCTTCTATTATGGTTTCTCTGAATTTTCGAAAATGTCATTGGACCATTCTGCAGGTGGATCTATTCACCTGAAGAAAACGCCTGAAGAGGCTCAAGAACTCATTGACATGGTTGCGAACAACCAGTTCATGTATACCTCTGAGAGGAATTCCGTGAATAATGGGGTACCTCAGAAGAAAGGAGTTCTTGAAATTGATGCTCTGAATGCCATATTGGCTCAGAACAAAATGTTGACTCAACAGGTCAACATAATCTCTCAAAATCTGAATGAATTGCAACATGCATCCAACAGTACTAGAGAGGTAGCTTCTGAAGAAGCTTATGATCCTGAGAACCCTGCCATGGCAGAGGATAATTACTTAGGTGAACCTTATGGAAACACCTATAACTCATCATGGAGAAATCATCCAAATTTCTCCTGGAAGGATCAACAAAAGCCTCAACAAGGCTTTAACAATGGTGGACGCAATAGGCTGAACAATAGTAAGCCATATCCATCATCTCCTCAGCAACAGACAGAGAACTCTGAACAAAATAATTCTAATTTAGCTAATATAGTCTCTGATCTGTCAAAGGCCACTTTTAGTTTCATGAATGAAACAAGATCCTCCATTAGAAATTTGGAGGCACAAGTGGGCCAGCTGAGTAAGAAAGTCATTGAAACTCCTCCCAGTACTCTCCCAAGCAATACAGAAGAAAATCCAAAAGGAGAGTGCAAGGCCATTGATTTAATCAAAGTGGCCGAATGCACTAGGGAGGAGGAGGACGAAAATCCTAGTGAGGAAGACCTCCTGGGATGTCCCCCAAGCAAGAAGGAGTTTCCTATTAAGGATCCTGAGGAATCTGAGGCTCAATTAGAGACCATAGAGATTCCATTAAATCTCCTTCTGCCATTCATGAGCTCTGAAGAATATTCATCCTCTGAAGAGGATGAAGATGTGACTGGTGAGCAAGTTGCTCAATATCTAGGAGCTATCATGAAGCTGAATGCCAAGCTATTTGGTAATGAGACTTGGGAAAGTGAACCTCCCTTGCTCATTAGTGACTTAGATACTTGGATTCAGGAAACTCTACCTCAAAAGAAACAAGATCCTGGCAAGTTCTTAATACCTTGCACCATTGGCACCATGAGCTTTGAGAAAGCTCTATGTGATCTTGGGTCAGGGATAAACCTTATGCCATTCTCTGTAATGGAGAAGCTGGGGATCATTGAGGTACAACCTGCCTTGTTCTCATTACAATTGGCAGACAAGTCAATGAGACAAGCTTATGGAATGGTAGAGGACGTACTAGTGAAGGTTGAAGGCCTTTACATCCCTGCTGATTTCATAATCCTAGACACTAGGAAGGAAGATGATGAATGCATCATCCTAGGAAGACCTTTCCTAGCCACAGCAGAAGCTGTGATAAATGTCAACAGAGGAGAGTTAGTCCTTCAATTGAATGGGGAATACCTTGTGTTTCAAGCACATGGTCATCCCTCTGTGACAAAAGAGAGTAAGCATGAAGAGCTTCTCTCAGTTCAAGGTCAAGAAGAGCCCACACAGTCAAACTCTAAGTTTGGTGTTGTGAGGCTACAACCAAACTCTAAGTTTGGTGTTCAAATTCCATATCCAAACTCTAAGTTTGGTGTGGAGACAACACACTAAATTGACCTGATCATCTTGTGGCTCCATGAGAGCCACTGTCAAGCTATTGACATTAAAGAAGCGCTTGTTGGGAGGCAACCCAATTTTATTTATCTAATTTTATTTTATTTTTTTTGGTGTTATTTTTGTGTTGAATTAGGTACATGATCATGAGGAGTCACGAAAAAATCAAAAAAATTAAAAACAGAGTCAAAAACAGAAGAAAAAAATTTTTCACCCTGGAGGACGCACGGGCTGGCGTTCAACGCCCAGAAGATGCATCTGGCTGGCGTTCAACGCCAGAACAGAGCATCTTTCTGGCGCTGAACGCCCAAAACAAGCTACATCCTGGCGTTTAACGCCAGGATGCGCACACAGAGGACAATCTGGCGCTGAACGCCAGAAACAAGCTTGAAACTGGCGTTCAACACCAGAAACAAGCATCACATGGGCGTTTAACGCCCAGAACATGCACCAATGGGCGTTTGAACGCCAGAATGATGCATGAAGGCAATTTACACGCCTATAGGGTGAAGGAATGGTATTTCTTTTCACCTCAGGATCTGTGGACCCCACAGGATCCCCACCTCAGGATCTGTGGACCCCACAGGATCCCCACCTACCTTTTCTTTTAATCCTAATCACACTCTCCTAATCCAAATCTCATTTTCAATGTCACACTTCCCAAAAACCTTCACCAATCACCTCAACCCCTCTTCCCAATTTCCCCATGCACCATTCACATCAACCTCCTCTTCCCCATAAACCCCACCTACCCTCATCAAATTCAAATTCAATTTCCCACCCATTCCCCCCCAAAATGGCCGAAACCCAACCCTCCCTCTCCCTATAAATACCTCTCCTTTCTTCTTCATTTTCACACAACAAAAACCCCTTCTTCTCTCCTATAGCCGAACCCCCTCCTCTCCTTCTCTACCAAAATTTTCTTCTTCTTCTTCTACTCTTCTTTTCTTTTTTGCTCGAGGACGAGCAAATTTTAAGTTTGGTGTGGTAAAAAGCCTAAGCTTTTTATTTTTCATTCACCATCAATGGCACCCAAGACTGGAGTTTCCTCAAGAAAAGGAAAAGGGAAGGCAAAAGCTTCCACTTCCGAGTCATGGGAGAAGGAGAGATTCATCTCCAAGAGCCACCAAGACCACTTCTATGATGTTGTGGCAAAGAAGAAGGTGATCCCCGAGGTCCCTTTCAAGCTCAAAAAGAATGAGTATCCGGAAATCCGACATGAGATCCAAAGAAGAGGGTGGGAAGTCATAACCAACCCCATGCAACAAGTCGGAATATTGATGGTCCAAGAGTTCTATGCTAATGCATGGATCACTAGGAACCATGATCAAAGTATGAACCCGAATCCAAAGAACTATCTCACAATGGTTCGGGGGAAATACTTAGATTTCAGTCCGGAAAATGTGAGGTTGGCATTCCATCTACCCATGATGCAAGGTGATGAACGCCCCTACACAAGAAGGGTCAACTTTAATCAAAGGTTGGACCAAGTCCTAATGGACATTTGTGTGGAAGGCGCCCAATGGAGAGTAGACTCCAAAGGCAAACCAGTCCAACTAAGAAGACTGGACCTCAAGCCTGTAGCTAGAGGATGGTTGGAGTTCATCCAAAGATCCATCATCCCTACAAGCAACCGATCTGAAGTTACTGTGGATCAGGCCATCATGATTCATAGCATCATGATTGGAGAGGAAGTGGAAGTTCATGAAGTCATATCCAATGAACTCTACAAAATAGCTGACAAGCCTTCATACATGGCACGGCTAGCCTTCCCCCACCTGATATGCCATTTATGCTACTCAGCTGGAGTTATCATAGATGGAGATGTCTCCATTGAAGAAGACAAGCCCATCACAAAGAAGAGGATGGAGCAAACAAGAGAAGTTCCTCACGGCCCTCAAGAAGAACATGAGGAAGTTCATCATCAACAAATGCCTCAAGGAATGCACTTTCCTCCCAACAACTATTGGGAGCAACTTAGCACCTCTTTGGAAGACTTGAGCCATAATGTTGAACAATTAAGGGTGGAACACCATGAACACGCCCTCACTCTCCAAGAAATAAGAGAAGATCAAAGAGCAATGAGGGAGGAGCAACAAAGGCAAGGAAGGGACATAGAAGAGTTGAAGAACATCATTGGTCCTTCAAGAAGAAGACGCCACTAGAGGTGGATTCATTCCTTGTTCTTTATTTTCTTTCTGTTTTCGGTTTTTAAGTATTGTGTTTATCTATGTTTTTGTGTCTCTACTTCATGATCATTAGTGTGTAACCATGCCTTAAAGCTATGAATAAAATCCATTAGTCCTTCACCTCTCTTAAAAGAAAAATGTTTTAATTCAAAAGAATAAGAAGTACATAATTTTTGAAATTATTAGTGAATTTAATTTAATTATATTGATGTGGTGGCAATAATTTTTGTTTTCTGAATGAATGCTTGAACAGTGCATATTTTTGATCTTGTTGTTTATGAGTGTTAAAATTGTTGGTTCTTGAAAGAATGATGAACAAAGAGAAATGTTATTGATGATCTGAAAAATCATGAAATTGATTCTTGAAGCAAGAAAAAGCAGTGAAAAAAAAAAGTGGCGAAAAAAAAATATAGAAAGAAAAAGCCAATAGCCCTTAAAACCAAAAGGCAAGGGTAGCAAGGATCCAAGGCTTTGAGCATCAATGGATAGGAGGGCCCAAGGAAGTTAAATTCAGGCCTAAGCGGCTAAATCAAGCTGTCCCTAACCATGTGCTTGTGTCATGAAGGTCCAAGTGAAAAGCTTGAGACTGAGTGGTTAAAGTCGTGATCCAAAAGAGTGTGCTTAAGAGCTCTGGACACCACTAACTGGGGACTTAAGCAAAGCTAAGTCACAATCTGAAAAGGTTCACCCAGTTATGTGTCTGTGGCATTTGTGTATCCGGTGGTAATACTGGAAGACAAAGTGCTTAGGGCCACAGCCAAGACTCATAAGTAGCTGTGTTCAAGAATCAACATGCCTAACTAGGAAAGTCAATAACACTATCCCAAATTCTAAGTTCCTAGAGATACCAATCACTCTAAACTACAAAGGAAAAAGTGAGATGCCAAAACTGTTCAGAAGCAAAAAGCTACAAGTCCCGCTCATGTAATTAA
Source organism: Arachis hypogaea (assembly GCF_003086295.3). Classification (NCBI taxonomy): domain Eukaryota; kingdom Viridiplantae; phylum Streptophyta; class Magnoliopsida; order Fabales; family Fabaceae; genus Arachis; species Arachis hypogaea. The sequence continues at coordinate 105,654,980 of NC_092039.1, forward strand.
ATTAATATTCATTGATATTTTGGACTTTATAGTATATTCTCTTCTTTTTATCCTATTTGATTTTCAGTTGCTTGGGGACAAGCAACAATTTAAGTTTGGTGTTGTGATGAGCGGATAATTTATACACTTTTTGGCATTGTTTTTATATAGTTTTTAGTAAGTTTAAGCTACTTTTAGGGATGTTTTCATTAGTTTTTATGTTAAATTCACATTTCTGGACTTTACTATGAGTTTGTGTGTTTTTCTGTGATTTCAGGTAAATTCTGACTGAAATTGAGGGATTTGAGCAAAACTCTGAAGAAGGCTGACAAAAGGACTGCTGATGCTGTTGGAATCTGACCTCCTTGCACTCGAAATGTATTTTCTGGAGCTACAGAACTCCAATTGACGCGCTCTCAACGGCGTTGGAAAGTAGACATCTAGGGCTTTCCAGCAATATATAATAGTCCATACTTTATTCGAAGATTGACGACGTAACTTGGCGTTGATCGCCAAGTTCATGCTGCTGTCTGGAGTTAAACGCCAGAAAAACGTCATGATCCGGAGTTAAACGCCCAAAACACGTCATAACTCAAAGTTTAACGCCAAGAAATGCCTTAGCTCGTGGAATGATCAAGCTCAGCCCAAGCATACACCAAGTGGGCCCCGGAAGTGGATTTATGCATCAATTACTTACTCATGTAAACCCTAGTAGCTAGTCAAGTATATATAGAACATTTATCTATTGTATTAGAGGTCTTTTGACCACGTTTCATCTTTGATCTCAGTTTTGTTTTATTCTTCATCTTAGGGGATCATTGATCACGTTTAGGGAGGCTGGCCATTCGGCCATGCCTGGACCCTTTGCTTATGTATTTTCAACGGTGGAGTTTCTGCACACCATAGATTAAGGGTGTGGAGCTCTGCTGTACCTCAAGTATTAATGAAATTCTATTATCTTTTATTCAAATCTCTCTTATTCTTATTCCAAGATATTCATTCGTACCCAAGAACATGATGAATGTTATGAGTCAGATTACCCTCATTATCATTCTCACTTATGAACGCGCGTGATTGACAACCACTTCCGTTCTACATGCAACAGAGCTTGAATGTATATCTCTTAGATTCCCCAACAGAATCTTCGTGGTATAAGCTAGATAGATGGCGGCATTTATGAGGATCCGGAAAGTCTCACCTTGTCTGTGGTATTCCGAGTAGGATTCCGGTAATGAATGACTGTGACGTGCTTCAAACCTGTAACCTGCTGGGCGTTAGTGACAGACGCAAAAGAGGGATTCTATTCCAGTAGGGGAGGGAACCAACCGGTGATTAGCCGTACTGTGACAGAGTGCGTGAGCATTAGTTTTCACTGCGAGGATGGGATGTAGCCATCAGCCATGGGTGATGCCTCCAGACTGGTTAGCTGTGCGAGTGACAGCCGCACAGGATATTTCCCCGAGAGGAAGAAAGTAGCCACAGTTGATGGTGAACCCCTATACAAAGCTTGCCATGGAAAGGAGTAAGAAGGATTGAGTAGAAGCAGTAGGAGAGCAGGCGTCCCTGGGCTCTACAACATCTCCATCCGCTTATCTGAAATTCCTACCAATGAATCTGCATAAGTATTCTATCCCTTTTATTATTTCCTTTTATTATTTTATTTTGAATCTAATCAAGTATCATGTTTAATTCGCCTGACTGAGATTTACAAGGTGACCATAGCTTGCTTCATACCAACAATCTCTGTGGATTCGACCCTTACTCACGTAAGGTTTATTACTTGGACGACCCAGTACACTTGCTGGTTAGTTGAACGAAGTTGTGAGAATAAACAGTGCCCTAAGAGTAAATATATGCTAAAGCTCAAAAGATAGAAATCACAATTTCGTCCACCATCATACATCTTTCCTCATCCCAATTTCCAACAATACTATTTCCAATCTATCATCATTACACATAATCAATATTATACTCACCGTCACATGATTTCACCCACAAATCAACCTTAATTATTTCTCAAGTATATACCACAACATACATATCTCTTATGCATCATCATACCATCAAGGCATCAATAATCATGATCACATATATGACCACATAACATACCTCAACCAAAACCAAACATACCTCATCTATACAATTTCACCCAAAATTACCAATTTCCATACTTCAACTCCTCAAACCTCATTATTCAATAACCAATCCAATCATTCATATATTCATTATCTAAAATCCATACAATCACTTGTGTCATCATACAATGCACACATCAACTTACCTTCCTTACCTCTTACCGGCCTCCGGCCCAAAATTTACGGCCTCTGGCCCAATTTCACAATTTAAATTCATAAACCACAAGTCAATACTCATTACCCAATACATCAAATTTTCAATACACCAAACATACAAGGCCACACAATTCTCAATCCAATCATTAATTTCACATTACATACCAACTACGCATATTAGCACCAACCATTTACACAATCCAAACTTAATCCTAGGGGCATCTAGCCTAGGAATTCTCATCACACCACACGGTACTTAAATGAAACTTAAACCGTACCTCTTGTAGCCAAATCAATTGAGCCTCTTCTTTGGAAGTCTCCACCAACCTTAGCTCCAAGCCTCACCAAAGCTCCTCAAGCAACACCAATCTCCCAATTGTGCACCAAAACCATCAAATGCACTAACATAACCAACATTACATACATACATCAACCTAGGGCTCATAAAGATGATAAATCACAAGGGTTTGAGCACTTCTTACCTCAACCCATATGAAGTAGGGATAGAACCCACTTAGAATCCATGTTGGAGTATCCCTAAACACCCAAAATCACAAGATTTCAACACTAACTTCCCAAAAACGTGTAACAGTGGGGAATTTCGAAAACTGGGCAGAGATGAATGGAATACTCACCACAAAACTTAGATAGAATTGTAGAGGATGAGAAGAGCGACGCGTGGCCACAAACGGCTCGTCAATCGGAGCTCCGTAGCTCAAGTTATGGTGGTTTGAAGATCAAAGAGAGTTAGGTTTTCTCTCTTCTCTTCTCTCTTCTTAATTCAGAGCCCCAACCCTTCTTTTTAGGGTAAAATGAGCTGAAATGCTCATAACTAATGTTTATATATGTTGGGTCTTGGGCCCACTTAGGCCCGGTTCACTTATTTTTGTCCGTTGGCCCAATTTTGGGCCAAAACCTTTAAGATTAGTGCTCCAAATCGCACTTTAAATATTTCTACCTCCCCTAATCATAATTCCTCATTTCTTAATCTTATTTACTCATAATCAATTTTCTCAGCTGCAGTACCAGACAGGTCTCAGCCGGTACTGTCGGTCAAAATTCCACTGCGCGCTTTTACGCAGAAAACTATGTCTTCCGACTCGGAAAAATTCACTGAATCCAAATATTATATTTAAATCATCAAATTCCAATTGCCAAATATTCCAATCATATTCGCTCCTACTTAACTCATTATTTAATTAATTTCGGTTAGACCGGGTATTACAAACAACATCCCCAAGTGTTAAAATCAACCCTGTTAGCTCCATCAACACAAAACAAATTTGCTAGCATACCATCCTCCGTTAAATTGTATCATGCCATTAACATTGGATCAGCTGCTGCCTTACCCTGCAAAAAAAAATTATCGCAGCATTTGTGTCACCATCAACAACCTTTGCACGCTTTGTACGATCGATGTAGTTGTACGCGTCCTTTTTTGTGAAGCCCAACAAAGAATACTTGTCGATAATACCAGCCATGTACCCCAATATCTTTGATGTTCGTAATCCACAGGCATGCATTCCATCCATGTGAGCCTTTCTAGAGCTAGAGATTTTTCTGGAATTTTGGAATTGTATGGACCATCTTCTTAGGTGTCAACTCATGGTTATGTTCGAGTATAACATTTCGAACCTTCCAAATTAAACTACCCCTATCCAGGTTATCCAGCTATATAGACAACAGGGCCTGACAATTTGTCTGTGTCTCCGACCTATAGGATCTCCTCCGGTCTAATCTGTTGTAGTGCTTTTTGTCCCTTAACCCTACCCTATTGCAAAAGAACTTTCTTCTAATTAGATTTTTAGCTTCATCTTTCTTGTAATCTCCCATACGGATACCAAATCCATGACATGTTCCCAATCTCATGTAGAACTCATACGCGTGCTCTCCAGTTGGAAAGAACTTCTTCAGAATCTCATCTTCACTCAAACCTAACACATCTTCATATCAGGAAATATCCTCATCGGAATGAGCCTGGCTGTTTTTATAATCATTCTCATTAACCAAATCATCCTCTGAAGAAATGTCTACTTCAGCTTCACTTTCTGCCAACAGGAAAGTTTTGGTATTCTCTTTCCCATTATTACATTCCATATGAAAAATTACACTATCGTTAATAATTTTATAACAAGTAAGCATTACCACAACAATCAATCGTAAAAAAAAAATCATTAACTAATAATTTATACTTCATATAATTTATCAAACCTTCATTCATGCATGAACAAATTATTACTACAATACTTATAATTTTCTTACCATATATTTCACATTGTATAATTTATAAAAATAATTAACCTAAATACCATAATTTAATTTCAAAGTTTTCAAGCTTCACAAATAGATACAATCAAGTTTTTTTTATTAAAATATAGATTTATCTAACTATAGAATACTTGCAAAAAATTATTTCTAACAATTTCATTTACACAAATTACACCATCCTGGACAACCATATTTAGTTTTACAAATTAATATGCAATTAACATAAACTCAAGAACTCAAGTTAAGAATATATTAGATGCAATCAATTACATCCAACTATCAAAGTAAAAAATAATATGCATCCATATATTACATTAATAATCAATGTCACAAGCTTTTAAGATCAATGTTTAGCAGTAAGAATTTATTAGGGGTGTGCAAAAAAAAAAACTGGTTTCACTGAACTGAATTGAAACTGAACTGAAACTATAGTTTTTATAAAAACCAGTTTATTAAAAACCAGTTTTATGGTTCAATTTAGTTTTAAACCAAATTAAAATTGGTTTTATTTAAACTCCAAAATTAGTTCTTACATACTCTTTCTCTCTCTCCTCTTTTTCCCTCCCTTCTATCCCTTCCTCTCTCTCTCACTCCTCTTTTTCCCTCTCCTCTCTCTCTCCTTCTCTACCTTCTCTCTCTCTCTCCCCTCCTCTCTTTCTCTCTCTTTCCCCTCTTCTCTCTCTCTCTCTCTTTCCTCTCCCTCTTCCATCCCTTCTCTAATCTTCTCTCGCTCTCCCCTCCTTCCCCCTCTCTCTCTCACTATTTTTTCTCTCTATCTCTTTTTCCCTTCTCTCTCTCCTTTTCCTCTCTCTCCCCTACCTTTCCTCCTCTCTTCCTTTCTCTCCCCTTCCTCTCTTTCTCCTCCTCCTCCTCTCTCTCCCCTCTTTTTTCTCTCTCTCTTTCCTATCTCTCTCTTTTCTCTTCTCTCTCTTTCTCTCTCTCTCTTCCCCCTCTCCCTCCTCTCTTTCCCTTTCTTCCTTTTTTTCTTTTTCTCTATTTCTCTCTTTCTCTCTCCCTCTCCTCTCTCTCCTCCTTCCTTTTTTTCTCTCTCCCCTCCCCTCTCTCTCTTCCTTTCTTCCTTCTCTCGCCTCCTCTCTCTCTTTCTCTTCTTTATTTTCTTCCTCTCTTTTTTCTCTTTCTCTCTTAGCCTTCTCTCACTCTCTATCCCTTTCTTCTCTCTTTCTTCCTCTTCTCCCTAAAGCAAGAAAGAGAGAGAAAAAAAGATAGATGAGAGGAGAGAGAAAAATAGGAGAAATAAGGAGAGAAAAAAAAGAGAGAGAAGATAGGAAGAGAAAGAGGACAAGAAGAGAGAGAAAGAGAGAGAGAGAAGAGAGAGAGGAAGAGAAGAAAGAGAGAGGGAAGAGAGAGACAGAGAGAGGAAGGAGAGAGAGAGAGAGAAAAGAGGGGAAGGAAAGAGAGAGATAGAGCATGGAGAGAGAGAGAGAAGGATAGAGAGAGAAGGGAGAGAGAAAGAAAAGGGAGGGGAGAAAGGAAAATGAGAGAGAGAGAGAGAAAGATAGATAGAGAGAGAAAGAGAGGGGAAGGGGAGAGAGAGGGAGACATGGATAGAGAAAAAAGGGAGAGAGAAAGAAAGGGAACGGGGAGAGAGAGAGGAGGAAGAGAGAGAAAGAGAGCACGAGGAAAGAGAAGGAGAGAAGGATAGAGAGAGGAAGAGAGAAAGAAAGGAGAGAGAGAGAGAAACAGAGCACATGGAAAGAGAGGGAGAGAAGGATAGAGAGAGAGAGAGGGGAGGGGAGAGAGAGAGAGGAAGGAGAGAGAATGTAAAAACTATTTTTTGTATGTTAAAACTAGTTTTAGCTTATAAACCAGTTTAAATTGATTTTTTTCATTTAAAACTGGTTTTATTTTTATGAACTGGTTTAAACTGGTGCACTGTATTGTAAACTGGTTTAAAATCAGTTTTTTATGTGACAAAACAGTTTGGTTCAGTTTTTAAACCATTTAAAATGGTTTAGTGCAGTTTCAGTTCAGTTTATGAAAAAACTGAACCATGAACACCCCTAGAATTTATTATCCTCCAAATTTCTATGATATTCCTCACCTATTAATCTTATCCACCACATTAAAAGAATTTAATTCACCTTTTGACTTGTTTTAGTATCCTAATCACTTTCATAGACCTCACACATGAACCCCCATTACTTTTAACATACCCACATTGTATAAAATAAACAAATTCATTGTCACATTATAATTTCTGATAAACCCTAAACCATACACAAAAAAAATAATCAACATCACACCAATTAAATATAAACCCTGAACCATACTCACTCACACACTTAAAGATTCATTACACTCTTATGTACTGCTCAAAATGGCAAAAACACTCCACAAATCCATATCCAACATCAATGCCAAAAAAATAACCATTACCTCCGTGATGAAACCGCAACACAACAAGATGGAGTACTCCTCAATATGAATCCGAATGGAACGGAATACAATACCTTTTTCTTCAGTGGGACTACAACAAGAGCCACATACATCGACGACAAGGATAAACAATAATTAGGCAACCTCCACAATTGATGTATACTGCAATAGTGGATCCCAATAATTGCTTAAAAGGGGCTAACGGATTAACTTTGATGAATTTAAATTATTTTTAATACTGTAACATTTCTTTTTTTGGTCAGAGATACTATTTTATAACATGTTACATGTCCAAAAAAGTTGGGCCTATGGACCGACTATATACCCAAAAAATAAATGTCCAACAACAAACCATTTTGTGAATATGACATTACCCAAAATGGATAGTATTTTACAAAAACAAAAAAACCTTCCAAACTGAGGCCCATCATCGTAATCACACTTGCCATACTTAATCAGTGACTTGATGATGGGCCGAAAGTGGGTTAGGAATATTTCTCAAAATAGAATTAGTGTTACAAGTATAGTTCTAAATCCACAATCAACCAACATCAAAATTTAAAATAAAGGATTGTCACAATCAACACAAAATTAACCAGGAGTTTTAAATCCCGGGTCATTCTCCCTATGAATTGCAATGAAGTGTCATATTATTAGCTATGAGAGAATTGGGGTTGTGATTGCAAGTGACAAGAAAATTAAAAGGTAAGAAAGTGAATAAGCATGCAAGGGAATTAAACTCAAAGAAAGTAAATTAAAAATGGAATGCAAGTGGCAAAAAATTAAAGTGCAAGAAAGCAAATAAGCATGCGAGGAAATTAAAACTCAAAGCAAATAAAGCAACAAAAATGGAATTTAAGTGGCAAAAAGGAGGAACTTTTAGCAAGGATTGGGAATTAAGGATTCCTATCATAATCATAGACCACAAACATGATAATTGCTAAGAATTAATCTCAATTAGTCCATCTCTCATCGAGAATAAGTCAAATGGCATAATTGATCTCAATCCACAAGTCGTAGTCAACTCACTAATTAACTTAGTGAAATACTAGCGTTAGTGAAAACCAAACCAACTAACAATCCTAATCACAATATCGAATGGACATCTATGACTCAAAGTCACCTAATTATCCAATTCCAAGCCAAGAGTGTGAAAAACTATACAAAAGCTAAAGGAGATATTTTATCAAATACCTAACATGCATAAAAGGAAAAATGTCATAAATTGCAACAAAAATAAATTCTATAACTACCAATTGCATGAAAATAAAAATAACAACTTAAATGGGTATCAAAAAAAATATAAAACATCAAAATTGCATTAAAGAAAATCAAAATTGACAAGAGTATTCATAAACTAAAAATGATAAAATTGAGAAAATGACAAAAAAAAATTAAGAAGATCAAAGCAAGAGAGCATGAAAACATAAGTGAAATTACACTAAAACAAGAATTAAATACTGAAATTAAAGAGAAATTAAACTAAGAAACCCTAATTTTAGAGAGAAGAGTGAGCTTCTCTCTTTAGAAACCTACTCTAAAATATGATAAAATCTAAACCTAATTGCTCCCTACTTTATCCTTCTTCACTTTGGCTTGAAAAAGCTTCAGAAATGAGTTGGATTGGATTATGGAGGCCCAGAATTCGCCCCCAGCGATTTGCATTTAATGAGCTCACGTGCCAAGACTTGTGCGTACACATAGGTGTGTGCGTATGCACACTTGCTAAATCCCGACTTGTGCGTACGCACACTTAAACTTATGTTCATTATACCAAATTATATATCATTTTGAAGCCCCAGATGTTAGCTTTTCAATGCCGCTGAAACCGCCTTATTTAGACCTATGTAGCTTAAGTTATAACCAATTTAGTACAGAGAGGTCAGGACTAGCAGCTTTACAAATCCTTCATTTCTTGAATTCTCCCATTTCGCATGCTTTCCTTGTAAGCCTGAAATTACTCAACAAACACATCAAGGCATCAAATTAAATTAAAGTGAATAAAATTTAGCAATTATAAAGCTTAAAAAGCATGTTTTTACTTTCAAGCACAATTTAGGGAGAAATTATGAAACTATGCTATTTCAATGGATAAATGCAAGAAAAGTTGATGAAATCCACCCAAATAGAACAAATATATATCATGAAATGTGGATTCATTAGTAACTTTTTCACATGCTTCAGGGGACAAAGCACACTGAAACTCACCTGAATATTGTTAGACATTATCCTCAACTCTTCTCTCTCTAGACAATTGTCACACACTACTATTGATAACAAAAACATACATGTGTCTTCCTTCTATACTATAGAGTCTCTTTATATATAATAAAAGAGCTGTACATAGTTGGTTGGCTGACAATTGTTGGACTTTATTATGCGACAAGTGGCACTATGATAGTGTAAAAGAAACTTTCTCATTGTGTTGTTGCATCACCATATAGTAGATTGCTAAATATAAATAGTGCTAAATACAAACATCACTTACGCAAATAATTGGCCCAACCTATACTGAATATACGAAATTGTACATTTATATATACACAAGATTATACTTGATGTCACATAATAATAAAGCAAAAATTAAAATCAGTTGGAACAGATGAAAATCTAAAGCGAACACATAGGGACAAATTTTATGCTCAATTCAAACCTATTCTCAAATATACAAGACATTTTTTAAAAGTATAACACAGATATACATACACAAAGTTATACTTGATGTCACATAATAATTACATAAAAATTAAAATTAGTTTGAACAAAGTAAAACCCTAAACCGTACACACATGGACTAACTTTTTGCTGAATTCAAACTTTTTAAATAGGAGAGCAGTACATAATAGGAGTGTAGTACATAGACTTTTGTTGTGGCCATAAATATAGACCTTTTTGCTCCACCTTGACCCAATGTTCTACTATTACTCTACATAATTTTATCTTCAAATAAATAAGCTAAATATCCCTCTGAGGCACCAGAGATTTTCATTCCATACCATCTCATACAAATACTAATATCCAAATGGCCAAACACGTTGATTACCTACTTGACTTGAATCCAACAAAACTTACCTGAAATTTCAAAATTTTATGTTATCATGATCTGGGAAGCCCTAAGCAAGTATAATGAGGAGGTTAGGAGCATTCAAATAATTCTCCAGGATAGTAAGGTTTGTACACTATGTGTTTAAATATTTTCTTGCGACTTACTAAAATATTTATGCTTGACCAGTAACTAACACCAAACCTTTCTAATAGGACGGTAGTATGCACGCTAAAATACCCAGGTCTTTTTAGTTAGCAAGTGGAAGGGTTCTATTATGTAGTTTCAGAATTACCAAATGACCCACTTCATTATTGTTGCTAATGATATGGGCACAATCATAACTCCGAATAAATAGGTACTTCGCTTCTCCCGCAGAACGCGAGTCATCCATGTGGAGAATTTATACTTTCCATTGGAAGCCTTTCATTTCAAATCTATACCAGATTTACTCAATGTTGATAAGTTGGATGACTATGAGAATTTTGGTAAGTACATGTCTTTTAAACTGAACATGTTACCATACTAAGTTATTAGTCAGATTGATAAAGAACATTTGTATTCTCAGATGTCATTGCTGAGGTAATTAGCAAGGAGGATTCTAGACATTTGGTCACCAACAAAGAAAAAGAGATTAAGCGTTTGGTAGTTCTCCAAGAAGACCTAAAGTATGTTGTTAAACTCCTTTGATGTTTAGAATTATTTTACAAAATAAAGATTTACACTTTGTCAAAATCCTTTGATTTTTAGAATTATTTTACAAAATAAAGATTTGCACTGTTTAAATCTGTCGATTAACTTCTTGCAGGAGCAACAGAATAAACTGTATTCTATTCAGGAACATGGTAGACCAGATTCTTTCATAACTTGAAGATGGAAGAGTGGAACCCCTTATAATTTTGTTTCAATACTTCAGAGCAACAAGGTGGAATGGAAAGACATCTATTCAAAACAACTTTGATGTGTCTCAAATGCACTTTGACAAAAACTTAAAAGAGATCGTGGATTAATAATTCTAATGTAAATATTTTGCATTCAATCACATATTTTTACTCATTATTTCTTATTTGTTCACCTTAGGCTGCTTAGTGTGTCGCCATCAAGTTATGTAAAGATTAGTCAAGTGTCTTCACAACATGCATGGTCAAGAGCTGATGAACCTAATCAAAGTTCCTATTTTCGTAAAGATAATCAAAGAAGCACTTAGCTTGGTTCAGGAAGGTCCTTGCTGGATATCTGCAACCATTGTGGCTATAAATACCACGAACAAGGATTGGTTCTACAAGGCATGTAGGAGGTGCTCGAAAAAAGTAGAACCAAGTATCGGTGATAGATACGAGTGTAACAAATGTGGCCACACTCATAGTTGTGCAGCTTTGAGGTATTATTTTGTTTAATTTTCTTTACTTATCATGGTTCCATACAAGTACTAAGTTTAGAGTTGTTCTAATTGCTAATATATTTTTATACTGTGAAATAGTAGGTTTAAGATGGAGGTTATGGTATATGATGACACTGGAAGTATGAGTTTGCTTCTATGGGACAGAGAAACCACTCAGTTATGTGATGATGATGAGATAACATGATGGACAAAAGGGTGATTTTTTAGATTAATGTAAAATCTGCAAACATTAATCATAAAAATCAAGTTTACACTATCATGAAAGTGTGTGATGATGGCAAGATAATTCAGAAGAATGTTCCAAAAGAGATGCAATCTAATCAGTCTATTAGTGTTACGGTATGGTTCAGTGTTTATGTTTATTTCTTAAAAAAGTTATATTTCTTAAATAAGCATGGTTCACAAGTATATTTAAACAAAAATATGGTTTCGGATTATGTAAAAAATTAACTGTAACAACTCGGTTGATATGTCTGGAAATGTTATTCATCTTAATGTTGATGTTAATCCTCACTTTTCTTTGGTATAAAAGTTTGGCTTTTGTTTCCAACTTCTTACTTATCGTATTTTAAGTAGTTTTCTTTAATCGTTTAATTACAATCCTAATTGAAAAAATAATTAATTGTCAGTTCTATGGTTATATGTAGGATGTTTTGGATGAGTGTGTTTCCTCCTCCAAACACAAGACCCCATATAAAAGAACTTCCAGTGGGGTGAAGTCTAGCTCTAATAGCGCAACTGATAACGATGAGGATGGATAGTTTTCAATCTACTACAACAAAAATCACTTTTAGTGGCAAACTTTTAGTCGCCATAATGCAATGGCTACTATTTTTCTTATTTAATCTATATTTTTGTGGCCATTATATATTTGCTATTATTAATATATATGTTATAATGGTAATTATTATTATTGCCACTAAATTATTATTTTTTTACTTTTATTTTTATTTTTTTCAAAATTAATAATGGACATTATTATTATTGCCGGTAAAAGATGTTTTTAAATTAAATTGATTAAAAAAGAGAAAAAAAAGCTATGTTCATGTTCCTAGGTAAAAAGTTCATGCCCTGGCAAAGGCCACAAAATATACTCTCATTCTCTTCCGTCGAACTCACTTCAAGTATCAAGGACCAGTCCTCTGTTTCTTTTATCATTTGTTGGAATGGCTAAAGTACTTGGATGGGAACCTAGGTATGGTTAGTATTTGTTTGTATAGATCAAGCCATGCATTCATAAGATAATCTTACACTTTTGGCTAATTGCTTCAACCAAAAATTGATTTCTTCCAAGATTTTGCTAATACATGAACTCTTCATTATAGATTGAAACAATTCAAGCATAAAATGTGATTTAGCATAGGATCATAGCATAGGTGAACTCTTTTGCGGCTCTCAGCTCTTCCACATGTTTCATCTTCAGCTATGGAGCACATGCAAAGTCCATTATTGGAAGAGTTTCTAGGACAATAATTTTTTCTTGATTTTGGAAATGGATCTGCCAGAAATTCTGACATAGAAATTATTAACAGTCAAGAGGAACTGAAATTCTATTACCAGCTAATAAATGCATTGGATGAATTATCGTTATTTATATTAACAAATTTCAAATGTCTCATTTATTCTCTTGAAAACATCTTTGTGTATGTTGGCACTTCTTTCATTCCTATCTTTTTAGTGTAATTTATTGGTGTTTATTTTAGACTCAAAAGCTTATAAGTTTATGTTGGCACCTCTTTCACTTCTATCTTTGTGTATGTTTGCATGAAGAGGATCATGGAATTCTTTGAAAGCATCATGACTGGAGAACTGGCTTAGCAAAAGTTTAAAGGTCTAAAAGACTTTCAGATTCGTTTATATGCACAGTGGCTAACTATAAGTATGCATTTTTTTGGCATTTTTATCAGGCAAGTAGAATATCACAGTTTGATTTGCCTTTTTCTTGTTGCACAAATTCACTAATATCAAGTGATCACTCTTTAAACATTGTTAAAAGTGATGGTTTTTGTTGCTTCAGGATGGAAAGATTGAAGCCGAAGTTAAGCTTATTGAAATTCTCAGCTTAGGAGCATTGATGCCTGGAGAGCTTTGAAAATATGGAACCATGATTGCTCCAGGTCTATATGCTCCAGTTCATCAACACTTCTTTGTTGCTCGCATGGACATAGCTGTTGATTCTAAACCTGGTGAAGTTTTGGCCTTCCCTTGTGTTTAAAGATGCCAAGTTTACCACTTTGTAGCATAATATTTCATTTCCAAGTTAACATTGTTAATCTGTGTCAATGTTTTTGGTGACCATAATGTTCATAATATTACTTTTAGCATAATAATTATAGGCTCGTAGTATTTTTTGTTATTTAAACTTGTAACATGATTTATTACTTTTCAAAAGAAATTTATGTATTAATATTTAAGTTCAATGAAATATCTCATCTTGTAGTAATTAATTTCAGTATATTTATATTATGCATAATGATAATAATTATTGGCAAAAATAATTGAGATTCTAGAAAAAAAGATAGTTCGTTGCTTCTAAGAAAATGAGTATAATATAACTAAAAAAAGTCTTAAGATTTTAGCAGCAATAGTAATGGCAACTAAAAGTGAATAACATTACAATTTTAGAATAATCTTTAGTGGCCATATAAATTTCCGGTAAAATAGGTTTTGGCGGCAATAGTAATGGTTACTAAAAGTGAATAACATTGCAATCTTAGAATTACTTTTGGTGGCCATATAAATTGCCAAGAAAATGACCACTAAAAGTTATATACTTTTTGCGGCCACTAAAAAAGTCTTTACCGGCAAATATTATAATTGTCGCAAAAACCTTTTAACGATAAAGTATAAGATGGTTAATGTCTAATTGTCGGTAAATGTACTAGCAGTTATTTTTATTGCCGCTAAAAGCAAAATAAATGGCCGCTAAAAGTGATTTTTTTGTAGTGACCAATAAGTTTAGCAAAAAGTCTATAAAACGACACAAGATTTAAGTGATTGAAGGGAATGAGTAATGTACTTATGAAGGGTTTTAAATATTGCTGAATTTTCATTTAGCATTGTTTTGGTTAACATATTTATGTTTTAGATAGTTGGGCACAAATATGTGACAACATATTTAGGGTGAATCTTTCTTTAGACTCCATTTAATTTATATCCTTGATGAACTAATCTAATTACTATGAAATCTATTCCATGGATATTATCCAAAAATTTAGAATGAGCTTGCCAAGAATCTATGTCTTTATTTTGACAATTTATTTAGGATAAATCTTTCTTCTCCATTTAATTTATATCCTTGATGAACTAATCTAATTACCATAGAATCTATTCCATGGATATTATCCAAAAATTTAAAATGAGCTTGTCAGAATCTATGTTTTTATTTTGACAATCTTATATGATAATAAATTTTTATATATGTTGTTATATCTGTAAGGGTTTCATATACATATTTACTTTATAGCTATATTAATTTATTGTAACAAGTCTATTGGATAAAGCGATATAAAATTAAGATTTTATGTGAAATAGATGGATACTATCTAAATAGTGATAAAGAGCTTGCCAGTATTTAAGTTTGGATATTTTGAAAATTATATATGAAATCTATTAAATAAAGTGATATAAAATTAAAAATACATGTGAAATGGATAGGAAAAGTTGTATAATAAATGTTCTCATAGATATTATCTAAATAATTTATGTATTTAAATTTTTTTATTGATAATTTCATACGAAGTCTATTGTATAAAGATATGAATAATTAATTTACAAAATACTAAAATTATATGGGACAATTTGTATACTAAATATTTTTAAAGTTATATCAAAATGAGAATAGATAAGTTAACACTTTTGGATAGCACCACCAAAATGAAACTTACTATAATTATGAAGGCACATAACATAGATCCATAATTTCAACATACACGATACAATTTATACAAAAATTTTAATATTGACAGTTGTGTTTTTAACTCTGTATATATAAAAAAAATGAAATAGTCAAAAATTGTTAACACAGCACCATATATGTTTTTAAAGGATAATAGATAAAAATATGCTAAACAATTACGCCAACTGTCATGATAACAAGCATGTATAATAGATAAAAGGCACACCAATAAATATATAATAATACAATTGTAATAAAAACCATCAGCTATACTCACAATGAAATATAGTGTTTTTATATTGTTTACCTTTTATCTCATAGTATCAAGGTACTGTCATGAGTGGTCAGCACTTTGTTAACAAAACTTTATCCACAACCCTGCTAGTTTTCATCTAAATATCATCCTATTCACAGTTGTTAGGAGCAGTACTCTCCACACAAATAAAAAAGGAAACACATAATAAGTAAAAAAATTATTCTATATAAGATTTATAGAAACAATAACAATAGATTTAATTTAATTTGTTAAATTTGAAGATGGAGGCATAATCTGTTAATTTACAGAAATGATAATAATAGATCAAGTTATGCAGGCACATTCCGAGAGTGTCACTAACTTACTTATAATCATCTGATGAAGAAGCTAAGTAGATTGACGAAAATTCCATAATCAACCCTGTCAAACTCACCAGTGTCATATGTAAATCTACAATATCTTCGCATTAGATAAATTATGTTAGAGAAAACCAACATGTGTAAAACTAAACTTATTCAGCAGAAACCCTACTTGAGAAATCAAAAACAAAAATAATATAATTAGGTAATCCCCTAAAAAAAGATACACTTATGATTATCAAAAATGAAGCGCACCAATAATCGGAGGCTCTCAAGAACCATATGTTTCTTATCTGATGCAGCTTTTCAACTCTTGAGCATTTCAATTTTTCTTGCTGTTTAATTATTACTCTAAGCTATTAAAAGTTATATCTTTTTGTTGATGGGTGGAAAGATAGGTGCGAATTTAATATTGAATAGTGGTAATAATAAATGTGTGTATAATTGTATATACAACTATACAAGTAAGAATGGGAAAGAAAAAGATATGTATTTTTTATTATTTTTAAAGTGTCTTATTCATGACAAGCAAGTTTGTAGGTAATTTTTTAGTGGGAGTTATGGTCTGCTGTAATAAATACAATTCAATTAGTGCCTATAGTATTATAAATAAATTTAAATATTTAGTTCATCAACTATTAGAAGGGTATAGTATTATTAGAAGGGTATAGTATAGTCTTCCAAAAAAAACAATAAAATAAAATAAAAAAATAAAATATATTTTTTGTCTTAAAAATTGTAAAACATTTTAAAACAATTTTTAAATTTTATTTTGTTTTAATTTTATCCCAAAAATTTTTGATTTGCATTAAATATACCATTGACGATTAATTTTTTTATAAAATTTAGAATTAATTTAGCAACAATTTCACAAGAATAATTTTCAACACAAACAAATCAAATATAGTTATCATGCATTATTATTGTTGGATAGATCATAAATTTTTTAAAAATTTAACTGTCAAGAATATATTTAATGAAGATCGAAAACTTTGGAAACAAAATTAAAATAAAGTAAAATTTTAGAATATTTTTAAAAATTTTAACAAATTTAAAAAATATATATACTTTACTCTTATTAAAATATATCAACTTAAAAATGACTTTTTTTCTAATTGACGTAACAACAAGTTTAAAATTCTTTTGAATAATTATTTCTTATTAAATATTAAATTTCTTTCGACTACAAAAATTCACTGTCCTTCGATTTTTTTTTAAATGATACGTGAATGAAATTTTTTATGAACTGAAATAATGGACCTAACGAATATTTTAATGTATAAAGTAGCTCAATTATTAACTTACACGAAATAATATATTTATGTAGGCGTCAATTTTGGGTTATTATTTTCAAAATCTATTATTGTTAAGACATATCACTACAGTTTACTATTTATATATTTATATATATAATAATTCAACCATACAATATGATAAATACATAATCTGCGCAGAGCGTGGGCTCTAAACTAGTTGGCCATATTTAGATAGTCTAAGAAGAATTCAAGTCTCAAGGTATGGTTGGTCCAGCTTATTTTTGCCATTAATATATGGTACAACAAAATTAGGAAATTTTTGACTTTTTCTAAAATAAAAACCTAAATGATGATAATCCAAAAAAAATAAATAAAGATTAAAATTAAATCAATTTGGATTGTCGTCCTGTAGTTAGCATTAAAATTCTATAGTCACAATTATTTAAATTAGAATTTTTAGTCATAGTAATCATTTGTTTTTTCAAACACTTTAGATCACTGTTTAAATTAGTGATTGTAAGTTACTCTAAAGTCAAGTTCAATTTTTGTCAAAAACTTAAGGTTAAATATTAATTAAAAATACATCATACTTAAAACGTCCTATCTATCTATCTATCTATAACAACAAGGTTAACAAACATTTTCAATTTATTACATCTAACGTAAAACCAGAGAGTAGTATATATACAACTACAATCATATATAACAGGTATATGATCCTAATGTTCCATGCATAAAGCTTAACTACTTTTTTTTTTCCCTTGTGAAGTTCCTCCTACGTTCTTCTCTTCCTCCTCCTACTGATGTAGTCATTAAGTGTCACGGTTAGAGCCACTATGAACGCATAATCAATGTTTGGAGATATTGTGACCATGAACTTTTCTCTTTTAAAAAATCTACCCAACTTGTGCTTTATCTACAATAATAGCAATTATATCATCATAACTTTGTGTTTATTATAATAAGTACATCTAACACGACCTTTAATTTTGACAAACAATAATACTACACTTTCGGTTTAGTTTATGGGATTGGAATGTGAAATTTTAACTATTTTAGATTAGAATAGGTTTTGATATACTCTTTAATTTCCTTCTCTCTCCCACCAGGGTCAATTTTTTCTTTAAATATATAAAAAAATTAACATATGAATAAAAGAAAGTTGTTTAGATAAATTTATATCTGTATTATATTCTAGCTATATATTTCCTGTAGAAAAATACGCAATTTTTCATATAGTTGCTTGTATGTAACTGGTTATTTGAATTATTAACATAGTGTTTTCGTTAGAAAAAAAAAACACCTACCGTACAATATAAAAATCTTTTAACTATATAATTTAAATTACCATTATTAATGAAATTTCTATTATTTTTTATGGCAAAAATACTAGAAAACTAAGCTGAATTCTTTTAACCAATTTCAACTAAATTGAATTTATATAGTATTTTTTTATTATTTTATTCTCTTATTTTTTTTTTCTTTCTCCTTCTCTTCCTCTTTTTTTATCTTTATTATTATCATTTCTTCGTCATCTCCTGTTTTTCTTTTTCCTTTTATTTGATTTTTTCTCCTCTTTTATTATCATTATCATCACTATTATTATTGTCATCTTTTTTTTCTTCTTCTTTTTTTAGTTCAATATCAAATAATTAATTTAAGGATTTTCTTTCTCCTTCTCTTTCTTTTCTTTTGTCTTTATTATTATCATTTCTTCGTCATCTCCTATTTTTCTTCTTGTAAAACCCGATTAATTAATGGCTAATTAACCCATAAATGAAAATTTATTCTAGAAAACCCTAAATGTGATTTTTATGGCTAAATGTGACAGAGGAAATTGAGACGAGAACTTCGGTACCAATTTTATAGAATTCGGACCAAGATTGGACCGAACGGGCCAAACCGGACCAACCGGATCCAAAGTGGGCCCTTGGCCCAACTAAACTAAATCAAAACCCTAGTTTTCAGCACTCTCTCTCCTCACAACACTCAAAAACACGCTGAAAGTTAGAGAGAATGGGGGAAGAACACTCTCTCAAACTTCTATCTCTCACTTGATCTTCAAACCACCATAACTTTTGATCTAGAGCTTAGATTGACGCACCGTTTGCGGCCACGCGTTCACCACGGAGAGCTCTACAAAACCCATACAATCAATCTTGAGGTAAGCCATGTTTTGCTCTTCGAATTTCCAGCCTTGTTTTCGAGTTTTATGAGCAAAAATATTGAGATTTTGGGTTCTTTGATGTTATAGGACCCAACTCTCTTGAAGGAGAAGGTTAATCTTGTCTCCTTGGACTTTGAGTGTGGTAAGATTCTCAACCCTAGAGTAATTTGTTGTTCTATGATGCTTGGGTATTGAGATGTTGTGTATGGGTATAATGATTGTGGCTTAGGTTTGTATGTGTGAATATTGGAGCTTGATTGGTGATATTGAAAAGCTTGAAAAGGGATTTGGTGGTGAAAAATCTGTTCTTGGAGGTGTTGAGGCCTTGAGAGCTTGAGAAAAAAGTGGTTTGGAAGTGCTCCGGTTGAGCTTGGGAAATCGGCTAAGGTATGGTCTCGGTTTCTCGTATCTAATATGTAATGTGGTAGGAAATACTTAGGCTAGAGGCCCTAAGATAGGCATTGAAGTGTTGATATTGTTGAATAGTTGAAATATATGATGTGGTCATATATGTGATGATGATTATTGATGCCTTGATGGTATGATGTATGAGAAATATGCATGTTGTGATATATGCTTGATGATTGGTTATGGTTGAATTCTGGATTGAACCCTGTTGATGGTGAGTATGATATTGAATGTGTACAATGATGATTTATTGGAATTGGTGTTGTTGAAAATTGGCATGAGAAAGAGTACGTGATATGTCAATGTGTTTGAGTTTGAGCCACTTGGGTGAAGTGGGTTAAAATGATGGGATAGTGATTTTGTAAATTGTGGTAATGTGTCAATGTGTGAGTTGAGGAGGCTTGATGCTGAATTTGATATGTTTTGATTGATTTCAAAGAAAAGGGATGAAATTGGCATGTTTTGATTGATTTTGAAAAGAGTTGAAAATGACTTATTTTGAAAATGGTACTTTGTGGTTTTGTATGAAAAACATGGTTTTTGGGCATATCTTGACGGGACATAACTTGAACTACGGATCTCTGTTTTGTGCCAAATCTGTTTAGAAATGAAATTGGATCCGGGATGTCCATGCCGTTCGAAGAACGGGTGAAAAACGATTTAAAATGAGAAAGTTATGTCCGTCGGAAGATTGGGGGTTGAATCTATGAATTCTGCAGTTTTTAACTTAGAAAATTTTTAGCAGAATGACCCCTCGCGCGTAGGCGCACTTGGCGCGTACGCGCAGCCTCTTCTCAAAAACGCCATCCACGCGTATGCGTGATGTGTGCGGGCGCACCGAATGTGCTGCACCCAATGCCCAGCCATTTTCCAGAGAGTTATGCCAGAACTGTACCAGTTCTGTGCCTGGGGTACGAGAGTACCCACGCGTACGCGTGGCTGACACGTGCGCGTCGATTGGCTAATTTTCAATCCACGCGTTAACGTGCATGACGCATATGCGTCGATGAGTTTTTGTGGCCATCCGCGCGTGCGCGTGGAGTGCGCGTACGCGTGGCTCTGTTTTCATCCCAAAGTTGATTTTTGAGTTTTAAAAGCCAAATCTCATACTTCCAAGCCTCCGATCTCACCACTTATGTCTTAAATCATTATGATATGCCTAGCTATTAGAAAAGAAGCTAGGGGATGTGGTAACTTGCGAGTGAAGCAAGGGAAAAATGAATGATCAATGAGGATCAAAGATGATTATGTGAGAGGCGGAGGATGGCGGTGGAAGTGCTTGTTATGCCATGGGCCGAAAGGCCGTAATTGTTAATGAAACGGCTGGTTATGGATTTAACCGTGAGCCAGGTGGCTGGTTATGGATTTAACCGTGAGCTGGATGGATGGATTATTGCCGTGTTACGGCGGAGCCATGATTATGGCTAAGAATAAATGCATATATGCTGTTGAATGAATTGTGAATGTTGCACTTCCACTGTTGGAGATGAGAGTTTCCCTGGAAGGAAGCAGTGGCTAGCCACCACGTGCTCCAGGTTGAGACTCGAAGCTCTTTTGACCCTATGTCGTAAGTGTGGCTGGGCACTGTGAAAGTCCCGGATGAGCTCGCCCCCGTAAGTATTCACCAGTGAAGGTGATGGATATAGATCATGATTATGATCAAGTTTATGATGAGTATAACTCGAGTTGGGGATGCGCGACAGAGGGACAGTCCAATGGTTAGCTACCAGGACTTGTTAGGTTGGCTCTATAACCGACAGATGATATCATCAGCCACTAGGGACAGGCATTCATCATATGCATACTATATGAATTGTTTGGGATTGCCTATTTGACTGCATATTACTTGCTAATTGTCTAAATGCCTTAATTGTTCCTATTTGTATATTTCTTGTTTGATATAACTGTGTTTGCTACATTATACTTCTGCTGGTGGATGGGAGGTCTGAAGAAATTGGAAAGGGAAGTATTAGTTAGACTGAAGAACCTTTAGTCAGTCGCCACATATGGTTTAGCTTGTTTATAAGCTTTGATATTATCTGGAGGAAGTTATAGGATTGCCTTTGGCTTTCCTCTATTATTATGTATTATATATGTGGAAGCTGTTACCATGCTGGGGACCTCTGGTTCTCACCCATGCGGATTTTGTGGTTTTCAGATGCAGGACGTGAGGTTTCCCGCTGAGGCATGCTGGAGACTTCTAGATTTGCGAAGATCCTTTGTTCTTGGGGACTATGTTTTGGGTTATATGTTTTGCTTAGATACTTTTATCTCCATTAAATAATACAAACTATGATGACTCCTCTTATGGGAGATTTTGGAGAATAGTTTTTTTTTGTATTTGTGTCCCTTTGGGTTTCCTTTGGGGTTTTCCTTATTTTATCATATGTATATATTGTTGTGCTCGAACCGAATATCTTCGCAGCCGGATTTTGAGTCTTGATATTCCTGTTTTTGACACTCATTTGTATATATATAATCTCGCGTTGGTATATCCTTGTTCGTTACGTTATCGATCGGAGTGTTGCGCTTTCGAGTTGCGATTTTTGTTTACCCCTTTTTCTACAAAGGCTCCTAGTTATAATCAATCATTCATACTACTATACGTACTAAATTTTTATTTTAGAGGTCGTAATACCTTGCCATCTCTGAATTATGACTTAAGCATAAGACTCTGTATGGTAGGGTGTTACACTTCTTTCTTTTATTTGATTTTTTTCTCCTCTTTTATTATCATTATCATTACTATTATTATTGTCATCTTTTTTTTCTTTTTCTTCTTTTAGTTCAATATCAAATAATTAATTTAAAGATAACAAAATATATAAAAATTTAGTTAATGACACAAAAAACTATTGAAAATGATACAATTTTTTTTTTATAAAAGACACAAAAAATCTTTAAAAAATCACAAATTTAAAATTTTAACTTGCTCAACCAACAAAATACATTTAAATATGTTTTAAAATAAAAAATACATCAATTTGTTGCAAATAACACAGAAATGACTAGACTTCTTATATATGAATTCAATACCATTTAATTTGTTCAATAATAATAAAAATTGGTTAAAAATTTTTCTATGTCCCAGTTAAGAAATTTAATGTCAAAATTAAAAAACTTCTTCCGTGTCACAGTTAAAAAATTTCGATACTATTTATCTAATAAATTTTACATAATTTAAAACTTTCCTCTTTCTTCTTCTTCTTTAATGTTATTCCTAATAAATTCTGCATAATTCAAAACTTTTTTTCTCATTTTCTTTCACATTCTCATAATTCTTTTTATTTTATTCTGTTGATAAGAATCTTTGTCATGGTTAAAAAAATTCAATATCAAAATTAAGAAACTTCCTATGTCACGATTAAAAATTTTTAGTGTTATTTTTTTATAAATTCTGTTCAATTCAAAATTTTTCTTTCTTCTACTTCTTTTTCATTATCATCTATCATCATCTTCTTTTTCTTTTTTATTTTCTCCTTCTTGTTTTATCTTCTCACAATTCTACTTATTTCACTCCCTTAATAAGAATAAAATAAAAGAATAAACCAAAACAAAATATAATAAAAAATACTGCAATAACTGAGAAAAAAGATATAAAAAAAAAAAAAAATTCAGCAACGACAGCAACAATAAAAGAACAACAATGAAAAGGCAAAGAAAAAAATGAAACTCAAAAAAAGAAGTGAGTGATTTTTGTTGAATTTAAGCTAATTTAACTAAATTTAGGTGACAAAAATATTTCAATATATAACGGGACACTGGTTTTACTGTGATTGATCGGACTAATTATGAAAAGTAATAGTTTTGTTATTTTTTTATTAGAGGCAATTAATAATAAAGCTACAAGTTATTTTTAGAGTGTTGTGATGATAAATTAAATCAAATACATAGTTTGTACTGAGATTTTACTCTCTTAAAAAAAATTATAAGTTCTAACGTTATGTATATAACCATCTGATCTCTCATATATATTACTCTTAAGTAAAAAGACATAAATAATTATTTATATCTAGCTAGTCGTTAATTTTTTAAAAAATGAGAATTGAACATGAATTCAGAAAATCAAGTGAGAAATACAGGATTCTAAGCACCAAATGAAAGCAAAAACTGGAAAAACGAGAAGAAAATAAACCTGGGCAACAACAATGTCAGATTCAGCGATGTTAACAACCCAAGTTCGTGCAAAGAAACCTGCTTCAACGAGCTTGAAGTCACAAACTCCAGTGCTGTTATTTGCCAAGAACACATCCAATGTGGTCCTTAGCTGCAACACTGAGGATTGCTTCCGAGTAAAGATCTTCAATTGTTCCATATTTTGGCCTCTAAACGCTTTCCATCGATCTCTAAATAGCTGCTAATAACAACAAATTAAATATAGCGCCACTTTCAAGTTAAATTTCAGTGTTGGATGTAAAATTTTATAAGACTGATTAATCCATAATTAACTAAAATTATGAACTTGAGAACAAATATTATCCATTGATTAAATCAAAAGTATCGATAGATACTCTTTTCATTTGAATTCGACTTCAAATTGTAGTACAGTTTGTTAAAAAAAATAATAATTATAAAAAGAAAATTTTATTGTATAATTGAAATTTAATTTATAATACTACTCTTGCAGTTGGAAAATACTAGAAAACTAATAAATATATGTATAAAATTATTTTTGCACGCAACAAAATTAAATTCATAAGATAATGAAAAAATTATAAGGACCAGATATTTTATTTTATATTAGCTCATAATTTTAGTCATTAGTTTAATACTCCAATACTTTAGTTTATCAATTCAATAATATTTTTTTAGCCAATAATTTTAAACATTATTGACTAACTGTGGCCAAAACTCAATAATTTTTGTTAGTCCTCTAATATTACCTAAGATAAATATTAAAAAATAATTAATATCTAATATTTTTCATAATTAATTACCTCTCTGCGAAGATGGAGGATGGTGTTTCCAAGAGCGTCACGTACATAACGATGCTGGTGCATAGTGAGAAAAGGGCTGGTAACCGTAAAAATAACGTTGTCGTTGATATCTGTTACCGTATACTTATGAAGAACAGTCTTCTCTTTCTTGAGTACAAGCCCAACTGGATATGGAGCACAGTACTGAGAGTGGATTATGGCGGTCGGAAATGGTGATGGTGGTGTTGTTGGGGTTATTAATGGCATCATGTGAGGGTGGATTATGGCACTCTCAAATGGTAACGGTGGTGCTGTTGGTGTTATGTATGCCATAATGTTCATTTTAGGAAGTGATTAATTTTACTTTGCTTTTTATAATTATATTAGAATAGCAATGTCTACCATGAAAAGTATAAGAATTAACTTTTATCTAGTCAATATTAGCTAAAATTTTTATTTTAAAAACTTTTATTTTTTAAATTTAAAATTTGAATTTATAATTAAAATTTACGATCTAAAACTTAAAATAAATAAAATAAATTTTAAAAAATAGGTAATATTAATTGAAAAAATTGACTTTTTAACATTATTCTTATCATATATATAATATAAAAATATTTTATGTAAAAATTCTTTTATTTTTTAAAATGTCTTTATTATAGGGTACAAAATGTTTATAATTTTAATTAGTTTTATATTCCTTAATTTTGGTACATATTTAATAAATTAAAAAAATTAAATTAATGGGCTAACGTGCGTTGGGTACTCTCTTGTGTTTTCGTAATTAATTTCAAGGTTATAATTTAATATTGTATTAAGTCATAACTATATATATATATATATATATATATATATATATATATATATATATACACAGTTTGATATGAATTTAGGAATGAAACTTCAAGCATATATACTGATGTATGTATAGTTTTTGGAGTCCGAACGAATTGGTCAACTTTGATGCAGTTTCTTGGCGCGTAAGAAGCTAAGGATAATAATATTGAAATTATATTGAAGATGATCAGTAATGTAATATTATACATCTTCTGACTTCTGTATTCCTGGCGGCAGATACATTGGTCCGTACAATGTTTTAAACCGATCCACCTTTATTTTCTCCTAAACAACTTTTATATAATAATGAGTTTAATTTTAACGTGCGTAAAATATTTTATATAGTGACATAATTATATCTATTATTTTAGATAATTATTTATATAATTAATATAAAAAATTATTATTATAATAATACATTATATATATTAATTATATGTACAAAATTATTTTATATTAATAATATATTAAAATTAAATTTATAATAATAATTTAAAATAAATACTAAAAATAAATAATTATATATATTATTTTATATATTTTAGATGCCCAATCACTAATTTTTTATGTATATATTGTATGATTTTTATTTACAAAATACATTTTAATTCTATATTAAGAGGTGATTTATATATTATAAGATGCTACAGTGTTATTTTAGAAGGCTAGCACACATGTAAATCACTAAATTGTAGCTGATTAGATTACGCCATTATATATTTTGATCCCAAAAATGATGATATTATATATATTGTTGATGTGGGTGACAATTAAATTTTTATATAATTATTTTTCAATTTTAATATAAATTTTATTAGTTTAAAGTATATTACCTTTGTCCCTGTGAGTGGATGACATTTACGGTAAAATTATATTTAAGAGATATTATTTTTTGAATGTCTAAAATATAGAGATAATTATTTTATTATTATCTATAGGCTTTTTATTTTTAATTAGTTTTTTATAATTTAAATATTTTTAAATCAAATTTTTGTAGTATAAAAAGCTTTTAACCAAGCTCTTATTTTATCCAACGTTACAAAAAAAAAACATCACATGACATTAATTTCATTTCTTAATAAATATTATAAATTCATCCGCTCTCATGCACATCTCATACAATAACTACTACCCAGCATAAATTCTTACCTTTCCACCATTTAGAAAAAAAATAAAAACAATATATCACTTTTTTTCATTATTTGCAAGAATAAGAGGTTTTTTATTTAAATTATTAAATAACTAAAACAAGATTCTTTAATTTTCAAAATATTCATTACCTACAACATTTGCCTATGTTAGTTCATGCATTGGACTAGTGGAAAAATGAGTTTGCATCCCAATTCATAAGAGGCACCCATGAAATAGAGATCTCTAAGCATGTGAAATGACCCATTTAAGCCCACAAAATGAGCTCTCATTTCCCTTCTAGTGCCCACGATATGAACTTGGCTCAAATTGGTCTTGGTGCCCACAAAATATAGACTATAGAGTCACGGGGAATGGAGTTCCCTTCGCAACCCTTGGAGGTATTTTTTCGTGGGCGCCTCCTCCGAATTGGGGTGCAAATCTATTTTGCTGGCCCAATTCTTAAAAGTTAAAATGGATATGCGTGGAAAAATTTTTTTGCCATGTAAATTTTAACAATTAAAGAAATTTTTTAATACTCACTAGAATATCTCTATCTCCAACTCGTGCAAAAAGAAATCTCTCCTTTCTTTGTGAAATACCTGATCTCAGCCACCGTCATGAGGGGCGGTTTCGTCCGTGGACGACATTCACGGTCCCATAAATTTAAGAAGTTCACTAAAAAAAGAAAATAATCAAGTGCAATGGAATGTTAAAAAAGTTAAAATAAGGAGTGATGGATGTGACACTATAAGAAAAACATCCATTCAGATACACTTAAAAAATGTAGTCAAAAGTAAAAAAAAAAAAAAAAAGTATTAGGCTACGACTACATTTTTTAAGGTGATTCCTATTCAGCCGTTATCTATTCTCAAAGGCTACGTTTTTTTGTACCAAAAGTTACGCTTTTAGCGTTTGGGAATAAGGTGCGTTTTTCAAGTGATGCTGTCCAGAATCAAAGGTTACGCTTTTCAGCTTCCATTTTTAATAGAATAGACTACGCTTTTCAACGCTACTGCATCACCTGTAAAGCGTAGCCACATTATATTCCATGGCTACTTTTTATAAGTGTAGCCTTAGGTCCCTCGTTTTTTTTTTGGTATACTATAACTACACTATATAAGTGTAGCCTTAGATCCTTTAGTGTTTTTTTTTTATTTTCTATATATATATATATATATATATATAATATTTTAATAATTATTAATACAACATAATATTTAGTACTATAATTACATATATAATAATTCTGTATTTTTAATTAAATGAGTTAAATATTATAAAATAAAAAAATACATAATTATACTAAATAATTTTTTTAAATAATAAAAATTATCTGTAACCAAAATATATTTATAATAATGATCCAAAAATATTAGAATGATGTTAATTTTAAATATTTATACATCTCATTAAAATAAACATAGCCATATCAAAATAACTATGATATCACTTAGAATTTACTACTAATATTCTATAAAAAACTAAAATATTATATCCTACATAAGTATCTTCTAATAAAAGTCATTAATCAACCATACATGTATCCATTCCCAACACTACTCTATCTTAACAAATAAACCACAATAATAATCAACTTAATCTTCATTATCATCATCCTCCATATTATCATGCATAATTATATAGAAAAGTAATTAAAAAATATTTATAATGATATTTACGATTATAAAAATTAAAAAATCAGACTCAAAATTATCAATGACTGATATCATTAATTCTTTCTGTACCGTGTACAAGTTTCACCAATGCATAGTAGTGTTTCACAAATCTAAATTTAGAATTCAAAAATAAAAAAAGCATAAGCTATAAACCATAAGATAAAGAGCTATAATTTAAAAAATCATCACCCTGGCAGCTAGACAAAAATTCCCTACCTCCCACAACGCCAAAATCAGAATTGTTGCCAAAAAATTTTCCTATTCTCTTCACATTTGAAAAGTTGAACTCTCCTACACAAGCCAATGTTAAATTATTACTCCTCCAACTACTACTACTACATGCAGCAGCAACATATAGAACATGATTAGGACTAGCACCTAAAAACTAAAATTTTATGATTAGGATTAGCACCTAAACACTAAAATTTTAATATATTATTATCATATTATACATACTATATCCGCTGTTTTATGTCATATTGTAACATTTTTTTTAAATTAAAACTAATAACTTTAATTTGAAAATACTAATACTATAAATCTATAACCATAGCTAGTATTATTTGCTTTTTATCTGCAGATGAATAAAAAAATAGGGACAAATTCATATATACCAAGTCATTCTATGTTTCTAGTTCATGGTGAAAAGGAAATAACCAAAAATAGCAATATAACTGTCAGCCATAGTAAACAGAAGTGCACAAAATCAGAAATACAACAACCAGAATTGCACAAACAATTTTCAGCCATAGCAACACAACTCAAGTGTTAAAGTGTTAATAAAGCCAGCAACATATGATTTCCAGTCATAGCAATTAAATTAAATGCAAGCAAAAAACTATGGAACTAGAAAAAAAGGACATACCACATCTATGTTCGGAAAATGCGTTGATCCATGAGCGCTTTATTAGTTCACTTTATGAGAGGAAAAAGAATACTGAATACAAAAATAGATGTCAGTGTTGAAAAGGATATCGTGTTTTGCATGGAGAGAACGTATCATATTATGAACAAAAGGAAAAGTTAACTTTTATACTCAATAAAATAGAACACACAGATGCTAATGTTTTAAAACTTTTAAATAATAATTATTTTTTTAATTCATGTAATAGTATTGATCAGTAATAGCATATTTCTAAAGTGTGAGTTAACTCTTAATTCATGTGACACATATATCATTGCAATAAGTCAGAGGAGGAGATATGTGCTCAGTTTTACAGGGAAACAAAGTGAAACAGAACCAATAAACCAACCAAACTAGCAATTAGCAGTTGAATAATTTTCTTTTTCCAACCAAGCATAAATCATCACCTTAGTCGCAGCTTCCAGGCTTACAAGGTCTAAGTGGAAGTCAAGTAGTCCAGGCGATCTATCAGTTAGAACCTAGAGCTAAAATAGCAAAATAGAAAGAAGGTAAGTGATCAAATGATATATTTATTTAGTGCAATTGTTATTATACCTTGCAAAGATAGTGCATCAGTGTCATCTTATTGTTAGAAGCACGAGTGTCAGTAAGCTTTAAAAGACTATCCAACTTGAATCCAATTGCGGATCCTGCATAAATTAAATAAATAAATACTAATCCATAAACTATAAGTTTACGTTAGACAAGATCTAACAGAATCAAATTAAATTTTAACCGCTAAAAAATTAAGAAGGGCCTGTGATTATCCAAACATAGAAAATTGAGAGAGATAGAACGATGTTCTAGAGAATGATAAAGACATTAACATTTAAAGGAAAAAAGTACATACCCCTATCTGTTCCTTGATTTAATGTATTACCCAAAAAAAGAATTTTCTTCATGATCTCCTTCAGCTTGACAGACTTTCGGACCTATTCCCAAGAGAAAATGCATGAGGTCAAAGAAATGCCAATAACACAATTTGTTAGTTTCATGCACAATGTACCTCTTCACAAGCAGAGTTCACAGCTTTTAAACTCTTCTTAAATTCTGTAACCTACAAAAAGAAGAAAGCATAACTAAATCAAAATTTCAATTCCACAAAACATATAGAAAAATATAGCAAGCACCACCATACCTGAGACATAAATTGGATCTTGAAAGAGAATACTCTTAACTTTGACTCTACTCGTGGCACCTTCATCAGCTCTAAAAAATACTGAAACATGACCAAATATATACAAGGATATGATTATAGATACATAGTATGATATTGCATTAGGAAAGGCCAAAAGAATTGTTTTATAACCAACATCTAAAGGAAAAACGGGGACATGTAATAAATTGCTTCTTTCTTTCTAGAAGCAAGCAGGCAACAACAAATCTATAACAGACTTCTTGCACAATTT
Organism: Arachis hypogaea; assembly: GCF_003086295.3. Taxonomy (NCBI): domain Eukaryota; kingdom Viridiplantae; phylum Streptophyta; class Magnoliopsida; order Fabales; family Fabaceae; genus Arachis; species Arachis hypogaea. The sequence goes on from NC_092039.1 coordinate 105,685,577, forward strand.
TATTGATCATTATCATGTTAGATTTGCTTCCAAACTCACACTTCCCGAGTAGCTAGCTATTAAGATATTGTTCATACAGCTGCTTTTGAAGGAGTGCTATTCTCTTCATCCTTCTTTGTTACTGGGTTATATTTCTCTCCCTCACTATTTTCAACTGCTTGGGCATCGCTCCTTGTATCATTCTTTGCACCAGTACCATCTTCTCCCGCATCATCCTACCAAATCAATGAATACAAGTATGGAAACAATAATCCTGGATTATTTTTTGAACCACTAGATGTGAATGAACCTTAGTTTTATTAGTCTTTGTATTATCTTTTCCACTGACTTTGTCTTCCTTGAATAGATTCAACACCTGACACAGGCTGCACAGATCCAATATCAGTGATGAGAAGGAAGATCTTAAAGAACCATAGATCTATAATTTCCAATCTTTTGGCTTCTATCTGCGTTAGCTCTGCAAATTCATAGCACACATAAACCACAAATGGTGTTAGAAATAATAAACTCTGTTTGAAGAGGTGACAATTCGCACACTTGAGGCCAATAATCTTCTCAAAAAAAAAAAAAGAAAATCCTAACGAAGCAAGAAGCAGAAACTCATAAAATTAGAAAGTCCAAAAGATAGAACCCCCAAAACATTCAAAAATTCACAAAAGAAAAATCCATACACAGAGAACAAGTGAGATAGAGGGTGAGCCAAAGAGAAAGCGAATGAGATAAAAAGTGAGATGACGAGCGACGAAGTGAATGAGATTGAGAATTATTGTAGGTGGTCTGTGACTGCTTCTCAGCTACCAGGAAGTGATATGCGAAATTGTGATCACTACAACTTCGCACAACTAACCAGCAAGTGTACTGGGTCGTCCAAGTAATAAACCTTACACGAGTAAGGGTCGATCCCACAAAGATTGTTGGTATAAAGCAAGCTATGGTCACCTTGTAAATCTTAGTCAGGCAAACTCAAATGGGTATGGTGATAAACGCATAAAACATAAAGATAAAGATAGAGATACTTATGTAATTCATTGGTAGGAATTTCAGATAAGAGTACGAAGATGCTGGTCCTTTCCGTCTCTCTGCTTTCCTACTGTCTTCATCCAATCCTTCTTACTCCTTTCCATGGCAAGCTTATGCAAGGGTTTCACCGTTGTCAGTGGCTACCTCCCATCCTCTCAGTGGAAATGTTCAACGCACCCTGTCACGGCACGGCTATCCATCTGTCGGTTCTCGATCAGGCCGGAATAGAATCCAGTGATTCTTTTGCGTCTATCACTAACGCCCCGCCCTCAGGAGTTTGAAGCTCGTCACAGTCATTCAATCATTGAATCCTACTCAGAATACCACAGACAAGGTTAGACCTTCCGGATTCTCTTGAATGCCGCCATCAGTTCTAGCCTATACCACGAAGACTCTGATCTCACGGAATGGCTGGCTCGGTTGTCAGGCGAGCACTCGGTTGTCAGGCGATCAACCATGCATCGTGTATCAGGAATCCAAGAGATATTCACCCAATCGAAGGTAGAACGGAGGTGGTTGTCAGTCACACGTTCATAGGTGAGAATGATGATGAGTGTCACGGATCATCACATTCATCAAGTTGAAGAACAAGTGATATCTTAGAACAAGAACAAGCGGAATTGAATAGAAGAACAATAGTAATTGCATTAATACTCGAGGTACAGCAGAGCTCCACACCTTAATCTATGGTGTGTAGAAACTCCACCGTTGAAAATACATAAGAACAAGGTCTAGGCATGGCCGAATGGCCAGCCTCCCAGTGATCTAAGAACTAGATGTCCAAAGATAACTACCCCGATATGATCTAAGAACTAGATGTCCAAAGATGAAAATACAATAGTAAAAGGTCCTACTTATAGAGAACTAGTAGCCTAGGGTGTACAGAGATGAGTAAATGACATAAAAATCCACTTCCGGGCCCACTTGGTGTGTGCTTGGGCTGAGCAATGAAGCATTTTCGTGTAGAGACTCCTCTTGGAGTTAAACGCCAGCTTTGGTGCCAGTTTGGGCGTTTAACTCCCATTCTTGTGCCAGTTCCGGCGTTTAACGCTGGAAATTCTGAGGGTGACTTTGAACGCCGGTTTGGGCCATCAAATCTTGGGCAAAGTATAGACTATCATATATTGCTGGAAAGCCCAGGATGTCTACTTTCCAACGCCGTTGAGAGCGCGCCAATTGGGCTTCTGTAGCTCCAGAAAATCCACTTCGAGTGCAAGGAGATCAGAATCCAACAGCATCTGTAGTCCTTTTTAGTCTCTAAATCAGATTTTTGCTCAGGTCCCTCAATTTCAGCCAGAAAATACCTGAAATCACAGAAAAATACACAAACTCATAGTAAAGTCCAGAAAAGTGAATTTTAACTAAAAACTAATAAAAATATACTAAAAACTAACTAGATCATACTAAAAACATACTAAAAACAATGCCAAAAAGCGTACAAATTATCCGCTCATCACAACACCAAACTTAAATTGTTGCTTGTCCTCAAGCAACTGAAAATCAAACAAGATAAAAAGAAGGGAATATGCAATGAATTCTAAAAACATCTATGAAGATCAGTATTAATTAGATGAGCGGGGCTTTTATCTTTTTGCCTCTGAACAGTTTTGGCATCTCACTCTATCCTTTGAAATTCAGAATGATTGGCTTCTTTAGGAACTCAGAATCCAGATAGTGTTATTGATTCTCCTAGTTAAGTATGATGATTCTTGAACACAGCTACTTATTGAGTCTTGGCCGTGGCCCAAAGCACTCTGTCTTCCAGTATTACCACCGGATACATACATGCCACAGACACATAACTAGGTGAACCTTTTCAGATTGTGACTCAGCTTTGCTAGAGTCCCCAATTAGAGGTGTCCAGGGTTCTTAAGTACACTCTTTTTGCCTTGGATCACAACTTTATTTCTTTCTTTTTTTTTCTCTTCCTTTTTCTTTCTCTTTTTTTTTCGAAATATTTTTTTTGTATTCACTGCTTTTTCTTGCTTCAAGAACCATTTTAATGATTTTTCAGATCCTCAGTAACATGTCTCCTTTTTCATCATTCTTTCAAGAGCCAACATTCATGAACCACAAATTCAAAAGACATATGCACTGTTTAAGCATACATTCAGAAAACAAAAGTATTGCCACCACATCAAAATAATCAAACTGTTATAAAATTCAAAATTCATGCAATTCTTTTCTTTTTCAATTAAGAACATTTTTCATTCAAGAAAGGTGATGGATTCATAGGACATTCATAACTTTAAGGCATAGACACTAAGACACTAATGATCACAAGACACAAACATAGACAAACATAAGCACTAAAATTCGAAAAACAGGAAAATAAAGAACAAGAAATTTAAAGAACGGGTCCACCTTAGTGATGGCGGCTCTTTCTTCCTCTTGAAGATCCTATGGAGTCCTTGAGCTCCTCAATGTCTCTTCCTTGTCTTTGTTGCTCCTCTCTCATGATTCTTTGATCTTCTCTAATTTCATGGAGGATGATGGAGTGTTCTTGATGCTCCACCCTTAGTTGTCCCATGTTGGAACTCAATTCTCCTAGGGAGGTGTTTAGTTGCTCCCAATAGTTTTGTGGAGGAAAGTGCATCCCTTGAGGTATCTCAGGGATCTCATGATGAGTGGGGTCTCTTGTGTGCTCCATCCTCTTCTTAGTGATGGGCTTATCCTCATCAATAGGGATGTCTCCCTCTATGTCAACTCCAACCGAATAACAGAGGTGACAAATAAGATGAGGGAAGGCTAACCTTGCCAAGGTAGAAGACTTGTCCGCCACCTTATAAAGTTCTTGAGATATAACCTCATGAACTTCTATTTCTTCTCCAATCATGATGTTATGAATCATGATAGCCCGGTCTATAGTAACTTCGGACCGGTTGCTAGTGGGAATGATTGAGCGTTGGATAAACTCCAACCATCCTCTAGCCACGGGTTTGAGGTCATGCCTTCTCAATTGAACCGGCTTCCCTCTTGAATCTCTCTTCCATTGGGCGCCCTCTTTACATATGACTGTGAGGACTTGGTCCAACCTTTGATCAAAGTTGACCCTTCTAGTGTAAGGATGTTCATCTCCTTGCATCATGGGCAAGTTGAATGCCAACCTTACATTTTCCGGACTAAAATCCAAGTATTTCCCCCGAACCATAGTAAGATAATTCTTTGGATCCGGGTTCACACTTTGGTCATGGTTCTTGGTGATCCATGCATTGGCATAGAACTCTTGAACCATTAAGATTCCGACTTGTTGAATGGGGTTGGTAAGAACTTCCCAACCTCTTCTTCGGATCTCATGTCGGATCTCCGGATATTCACTCTTTTTGAGTGAAAAAGGGACCTCGGGGATCACCTTCTTCAAGGCCACACCTTCATAGAAGTGGTCTTGATGCACCCTTGAGATGAATCTCTCCATCTCCCATGACTCGGAGATAGAAGCTTTTGCCTTCCCTTTCCTCTTTCTAGAGGTTTCTCCGGCCTTGGATGCCATAAATGGTTATGGAAAAACAAAAAGCAATGCTTTTACCACACCAAACTTAAAAGGTTTGCTCGTCCTCGAGCAAAAGAAGAAAGAAGAGAGTAGAAGAAGAAGAAATGAGGAAGAAGTGAATGGCTTTGTGTTCGGCCAAAAGGGGGAGAAGTGGTGTTTAGGTTGTGTGAAAATGAAGGAGTGAAGATGGGTTTATATAGGAGTGGTGGGTGGTGATGGTTTGGCTATGTGAGGGTGGGTTTGGGAGGGAAAGTGTTTTAAATTTGAATGGTTAGGTAGGTGGGGTTTTATGAAGGATGGATGTGAGTGAAGAGAAAGATGGGATTTGATAGGTGAAGGGTTTTTGGGGAAGAGGTGTTGAGGTGATTGGTGAATGGGTGAAGAAGAAGAGAGAGAGTGGTGGGGTAGGTGGGGATCTTGTGGGGTCCACAGATCCTGAGGTGTCAAGGAAAAGTCATCCCTGCACCAAATGGCATGCAAAAATGCGTTTTTAGCCATTTCTGGCGTTAAACGCCGGGCTGGTGCCCATTTCTGGCGTTTAATGCCAGCTTCTTGCCCTTTTCTGGCGTTTAACGCCAGTCTGGTGCCCCTTTCTGGCGTTAAACGCCCAGAATGGTGCCAGACTGGGCGTTAAACGCCCAACAGCTAGCCTTACTGGCGTTTAAACGCCAGCATGCTCTCCTCCAGGGTGTGCTGTTTTTCTTTCTGCTTTTCATTCTGTTTTTGCTTTTTTTTTTGATTTTGTGACTTCTCATGATCATCAACCTACAAAAAACATAAAATAACAAAGAAAAATATAAAATATAACATTGGGTTGCCTCCCAACAAGCGCTTCTTTAATGTCAGTAGCTTGACAGAGGGCTCTCATGGAGCCTTAGAGATGCTCAGAGCAATGTTGGAACCTCCCAACACCAAACTTAGAGTTTGAATGTGGGGGTTCAACACCAAACTTAGAATTTGGTTGTGGCCTCCCAACACCAAACTTAGAGTTTGACTGTGGGGGCTCTGTTTGGCTCTGTTTTGAGAGAAGCTCTTCATGCTTCCTCTCCATGGTGACAGAGGGATATCCTTAAGCCTTAAACACCAAGGATTCTTCATTCACTTGAATGATCAACTCTCCTCTATCAACATCAATCACAGCCTTTGCTGTGGCTAGGAAGGGTCTGCCAAGGATGATGGATTCATCCATGCACTTCCCAGTCTCTAGGACTATGAAATCAGTAGGGATGTAATGGTCTTCAACTTTTACCAGAACATCCTCTACAAGTCCATAAGCTTGTTTTCTTGAGTTGTCTGCCGTCTCTAGTGAGATTTTTGCAGCTTGCACCTCAAAGATCCCTAGCTTCTCCATTACAGAGAGAGGCATGAGGTTTACACTTGACCCTAAGTCACACAAGGCCTTTTTGAAGGTCATGGTGCCTATGGTACAAGGTATTGAAAACTTCCCAGGATCCTGTCTCTTTTGAGGTAGTTTCTGCCTAGACAAGTCATCCAGTTCTTTGGTGAGCAAAGGGGGTTCATCCTCCCAAGTCTCATTTCCAAATAACTTGTCATTTAGCTTCATGATTGCTCCAAGGTATTTAGCAACTTGCTCTTCAGTGACATACTCATCCTCTTCAGAGGAAGAATACTCATCAGAGCTCAGGAATGGCAGAAGTAAGTCCAATGGAATCTCTATGGTCTCATTTTGAGCCTCAGATTCCCATAGCTCCTCATTGGGGAACTCATTGGAGGCCAGTGGACGTCCATTGAGGTCTTCCTCAGTGGCGTTCACTGCCTCTTCCTCCTCTCCAAATTCGGCCATGTTGATGGCTTTGCACTCTCCTTTTGGATTTTCTTCTGTATTGCTTGGAAGAGTACTAGGAGGGAGTTCAGTAATTTTCTTGCTCAGCTGACCCACTTGTGCCTCCAAATTTCTAATGGAGGACCTTGTTTCAGTCATGAAACTTTGAGTGGTTTTGATTAGATCAGAGACCATGGTTGCTAAGTCAGAGGTATTCTGCTTAGAACTCTCTGTCTGTTGCTGAGAAGATGATGGAAAAGGCTTGCTATTGCTAAACCTGTTTCTTCCACCATTATCGTTGAAACCTTGTTGAGGTCTCTGTTGATCCTTCCATGAGAAATTTGGATGATTTCTCCATGACGGATTATAGGTGGTTCCATAGGGTTCTCCCATGTAATTCACCTCTTCCATTGAAGGGTTCTCAGGATCATAAGCTTCTTCTTCAGATGAAGCTTCCTTAGTACTGCTTGGTGCATTTTGCATTCCAGACAGACTTTGAGAAATCATATTGACTTGCTGAGTCAATATTTTATTCTGAGCCAGTATGGCATTCAGAGTGTCAATCTCAAGAATTCCTTTCTTCTGATTGGTCCCATTGTTCACAGGATTCCTTTCAGAAGTGTACATGAATTGGTTATTTGCAACCATTTCAATCAGCTCTTGAGCTTCTGTAGGCGTCTTCTTCAGATGAAGAGATCCTCCAGCAGAGCTATCCAAAGACATCTTGGACAGTTCAGAGAGACCATCATAGAAAATACCTATGATGCTCCATTCAGAAAGCATGTCAGAGGGACACTTTCTGATTAATTGTTTGTATCTTTCCCAAGCTTCATAGAGGGATTCTCCTTCCTTCTGTCTGAAGGTTTGGACTTCCACTCTAAGCTTACTCAATTTTTGAGGTGGAAAGAACTTTGACAAGAAGGCATTGACTAGCTTTTCCCAAGAGTCCAGGCTTTCTTTGGGTTGAGAGTCCAACCATGTCCTAGCTCTGTCTCTTACAGAAAAAGGGAATAGCATAAGTCTGTAGACCTCAGGGTCAACCCCATTAGTCTTGACAGTGTCACAGATTTGCAAGAATTCAGCTAAAAACTGATGAGGATCTTCCAATGGAAGTCCATGGAACTTGCAATTCTGTTGCATTAGAGAAACTAATTGAGGCTTAAGCTCAAAATTGTTTGCTCCAATGGCAGGGATAGAGATGCTTCTCCCATAGAAATCGGGAGTAGGTGCAGTAAAGTCACCCAGCACCTTCCTTGCATTGTTGGCATTGTTGTTGTTTTCGGCTGCCATGTGTTCTTCTTCTTTGAAGATTTCTATTAGGTCCTCTACAGAGAATTGTGCCTTAGCTTCTCTTAATTTTCGCTTCAAGGTCCTTTCAGGTTCAGGATCAGCCTCAACAAGAATGCTTTTGTCCTTGCTCCTGCTCATAAGAAAGAGAAGAGAACAAGAAAATGTGGAATCCTCTATGTCACAGTATAGAGATTCCTTGAGGTGTCAGAGGAAAAGAAAAATAGAAGGCAGAAGTAGAAATTTCAAACTTATCAAAGAAGATGGAGTTCAAATTTTGCATTAAGGAATAGTGTTAGTCCATAAATAGAAGGATGTAAGAAGAAGGGAAGTAATTTTCGAAAATTAAGTAAAAGGTTTTTAAAAACATTTTGAAAAACACTAATTAATTTTCGAAAACCAAGAGTGGGAAAGAGATCAAGTGATTTTTGAAAAAGATTTTGAGATTAGAAATCAAAAAGATTTGATTGAAAGCTATTTTGAAAAAGATGTGGTTAAGAAGATATGATTAGTTTTAAAAAGATGTGATTGAGAAGATATGATTTGAAAAACATTTTAAAAAAAGATTTGATTTTGAAAATTAAAAACTTGGCTAACAAGAAAAGATATGATTCAAACATTAAACCTTTCTCAACAGAAAAGGCAACATACTTGAAATGTTGAATCAAATCATTAATTGATAGCAAGTATCTTTGAAAATAGAAAGAAATTGAATTTGAAAAAGATTTGATTGAAAAGATATGATTTGAAAAAGATTTGATTTTGAAAAGATTTTGAAAACTTGAAAAAAATTTGCATTGAAAACAAAATCTTCCCTCTTGTGCCATCCTGGTGTTAAACGCCCAGAATGGTGCACATTCTGGCGTTTAACGCCCAAAACTCTACCCTTTTGGGCGTTAAACGCCCAACCAGGCACCCTGGCTGGCGTTTAAATGCCAGTCTGTCCTTCTTCACTGGGCGTTTTGAACGCCCAGCTTTTTCTGTGCAATTCCTCTGCTGTATGTTCTGAATCTTCAATTCTCTGTATTATTGACTTGAAAAGACACAAATTAAAAATATTTTTGAATTTTTAATAATGAGGAATAATCAAAATGCAACTAAAATCAAATAATAATGCATGCAAGACACCAAACTTAGCAAATTGTATACTACTGACACTAATGAGAATGCATATGAGATACACAAACACTCAAGTCAAGAGGAATTAAAGATCAGAGTAATGAAATCATCAAGAACATCTTGAAGATCACTAAGACACATGCATGAATGCAAGAAGAACAGAATCATGCAATTGACACCAAACTTAATATGAGACACTAGACTCAAACAAGAAATTTTTGGATTTTATGATTTTGTAATTTTTTTGTGCTTTTTTCGAAAATTAAGTGGAAAAAGAAAATAAAGGTATCAAAATTCTTAATGAGAAGTTCAGGAATCATGCAATATTTAGTCTAAGACTCCGGTCCAGCAATTAGACACGGCTTCACAGCCAGCCAAGCTTTCAAAGAAAGCTTCGGTCCAAAACACTAGACATGGCCAAAGGCCAGCCAAGCCTTAGCAGATCACTGCTCCAACAGCAAGATTGATAGAAATCAACAAGCTCTTGTGATGATAAGTTGAAACCTCGGTCCAATGAAATTAGACATGGCTTCACAGCCAGCCAGATTTCAACAGATCATCATGAAACTCTAGAATTCATTCTTAAGAACTCTGAAGAAAAAATACCTAATCTAAGCAACAAGATGAACCGTCAGTTGTCCATACTCGAACAATCCCCGGCAACGGCGCCAAAACCTTGGTAGCGCGAAATTGTGATCACTACAACTTCGCACAACTAACCAGCAAGTGTACTGGGTCATCCAAGTAATAAACCTTACGCGAGTAAGGGTCGATCCCACAGAGATTGTTGGTATAAAGCAAGCTATGGTCACCTTGTAAATCTTAGTCAGGCAAACTCAAATGGGTATGGTGATAAACGCATAAAACATAAAGATAAAGATAGAGATACTTATGTAATTCATTGGTAGGAATTTTAGATAAGAGTACGAAGATGCTGGTCCCTTCCGTCTCTCTGCTTTCCTACTGTCTTCATCCAATCCTTCTTACTCCTTTCCATGGCAAGCTTATGCAAGGGTTTCACCGTTGTCAGTGGCTACCTCCCATCCTCTCAGTGGAAATGTTCAACGCACCCTGTCACGGCACGGCTATCCATCTGTCGGTTCTCGATCAGGCTGGAATAGAATCCAGTGATTCTTTTGCGTCTGTCACTAACGCCCCGCCCTCAGGAGTTTGAAGCTCGTCACAGTCATTCAATCATTGAATCCTACTCAGAATACCACAGACAAGGTTAGACCTTCCGGATTCTCTTGAATGCCGCCATCAGTTCTAGCCTATACCACGAAGACTCTGATCTCACGGAATGGCTGGCTCGGTTGTCAGGCGAGCACTCGGTTGTCAGGCGATCAACCATGCATCGTGTATCAGGAATCCAAGAGATATTCACCCAATCGAAGGTAGAACGGAGGTGGTTGTCAGTCACACGTTCATAGGTGAGAATGATGATGAGTGTCACAGATCATCACATTCATCAAGTTGAAGAACAAGTGATATCTTAGAACAAGAACAAGCGGAATTGAATAGAAAAACAATAGTAATTGCATTAATACTCGAGGTACAGCAGAGCTCCACACCTTAATCTATGGTGTGTAGAAACTCCACCGTTGAAAATACATAAGAACAAGGTCTAGGCATGGCCGAATGGCCAGCCTCCCAGTGATCTAAGAACTAGATGTCCAAAGATAACTACCCCGATATGATCTAAGAACTAGATGTCCAAAGATGAAAATACAATAGTAAAAGGTCCTACTTATAGAGAACTAGTAGCCTAGGGTGTACAGAGATGAGTAAATGACATAAAAATCCACTTCCGGGCCCACTTGGTGTGTGCTTGGGCTGAGCAATGAAGCATTTTCGTGTAGAGACTCCTCTTGGAGTTAAACGCCAGCTTTGGTGCCAGTTTGGGTGTTTAACTCCCATTCTTGTGCCAGTTCCGGCGTTTAACGCTGGGAATTCTGAGGGTGACTTTGAACGCAGGTTTGGGCCATTAAATCTTGGGAAAAGTATGGACTATTATATATTGCTGGAACGCCCAGGATGTCTACTTTCCAACGCCGTTGAGAGCACGCCAATTGGGCTTCTGTAGCTCCAGAAAATCCACTTCGAGTGCAGGGAGGTCAGAATCCAACAGCATCTGTAGTACTTTTTAGTCTCTAAATCAGATTTTTGCTCAGGTCCCTCAATTTCAGCCAGAAAATACCTGAAATCACAGAAAAACACACAAACTCATAGTAAAGTCCAGAAAAGTGAATTTTAACTAAAAACTAATAAAAATATACTAAAAACTAACTAGATCATACTAAAAACATACTAAAAACAATGCCAAAAAGCGTACAAATTATCCGCTCATCAGGAAGCTAAAACCATTCATGCAGTAAAACCCCTAATTCCTATCAGTGTCATATCCAGAATCTACAACCCCTAATTAAAAACCCTAAAATTGGAACCCAAAACCTCCCAAATTTTACAGAACAAACTGAAAATCGATACATACCTTCTCAGGTGAGCGGTGATGACGATGCTGAGCGACGATGACGATGCTGAGCAGCGACAGTGAGCACAAGCGATGATGATGCTGAGCGGTGACGATGAGTGCACGAGATGGCGATGCTGAGGCGACGGTCAGCACACGCAACGACGATGGTCAATGCGGCAGAGCCCTAGCCGGAGTTGTCCTCTCATTCCTTCCCCTTTCCTCTCTTCTTCTTCCCGTTCTCCCATTTTTTGATTTTTTTCCTCTTTTTTGTGTGTGTGGAGTGAGGATGAGAGTGTGAGCTGGTGAGTGGTGAGCTGGTGAGTGGTACAGCGATGTGGTGAGTGGTGAGTGGTGACTGGCGGTGAGTGGTGACTGGGTGGCGATGGTCGACAGCGACGGTGAGAATGCGAAGGTGATGAGTGTCGTAGGTTATGAGTGTTGAAGGTAAGAATCGCGAAGGTGGGGTTACTCAAATTGAAGGTGCAGTATGCGTGTGTGCTTTTGGAGGGAATTGAAACGGGAGTAAAAAATTCACTAAGTGTTAGGATTTGGCCCTATATACATTATGCATCACTTTTAAAGCGCACTCAAAACATAATAAATAAGTTACTCTTTAAAAGCATTTTCTTTGATATGAAAAGTGAACCCATAAATATCAATCTACGGCTACACTTTATAAGTAATTTCTATAATACCTAAGGCTACACTTTTTAAATGATGCTATAATTGTGTATCCTTTTCTCTTATAAAAAGGCAACACAGAGAAAAGTTCTATGAATAGGCTATGCTTTTAAATGTAGCTTAAAAAAAGTTTGACTGAATGGGTGTTTTACAGGAGAAGAGCTGTTGGTTTCAAGGAGGAAGATTGGATGGTGGGTGATGAGCGAATAATTTATACGCTTTTTGGTATTGTTTTTACATAGTTTTTAGTGTGTTTTATTCACTTTTTATTATATTTTTATTAGTTTTTATAAAAAATTTACATTTCTAGACTTTACTATGAGTTTGTGTGTTTTTCTGTAATTTTAGGTATTTTCTGGCTGAAATTGAGGGACCTGAACAAAAATCTGATTCAGAGGCTGAGAAAGGACTGCAGATGCTGTTGGATTCTGACCTCCCTACACTCGAAGTGAATTTTCTAGAGCTACAGAAACCCAATTGGCGCGCTCACAATTGTGTTGAAAAGTAGACATCCTGGGCTTTCTAGCAATGTATAATAGTCTATACTTTGCCCGAGATTTGATGGCCCAAACTGGCGTCCAAACGCCCACCAGAGACCCTTTTCTGGCGTAAAACGCCAGAACTGGCACCAAAGCTGGAGTTAAACTCCAAGGATGGCCTATGCACGTGAAAGCTTCAAGGCTCAGCCCAAACACACACCAAGTGGGCCCCAGAAGTGGATTTCTGCACTATCTACTCATTTTCTGTAAACCTAGTTTACTAGCTTAGTATAAAAACTACTTTTAAAGATTTATTTAGTATCTTTTTTATCATCTTTTAATCTTTTGTCCTTGGACCATAGTTCCATGTTTTGGAGGCTGGCTATTCGGCCATGCTTGAACCTTGTTCTTATGTATTTTCAACGGTGGAGTTTCTACACCTCACAGATTAAGGTGAGGAGCTCTGCTGTTCCTCATGAATTAATGCAAAGTATTATTGTTTTTCCTTCAATTCACGCCTACTTATTCTCCAAGATATACTCTCGTACTTAATTCAGTTAAGTCAAGACTGAAGGGGTGACCTGTGACAATCACCCACTATCGTCAGTAATCGCTTAGCCAAAATCCGCGTTCCTGACAACCACAGCGGTCTACATGATGTTCAATGTAGTCATTGAACGCTAGATGGAGTATCTTTTCTTGGGTTTCTAATCAACGATTCACATCGTCTCTCCTGACAATAGAGCATCTGAATATGAGATTAGAACCTTCATTGTATAGGCTAGAATAGTAGACAGCATTCCTGAGATCCAGAAAGTCTAAACCTTGTCTGTGGTATTCCGAGTAGGATCTGGGAAGGGATGACTGTGAAGAGCTTCAAACTTGCAAATGTTGGGCGCAGTGACAGTGTGCAAAAGGATAGAGAGATCCTATTTTGACACTAGCAAGAACCGACAGATGATTAGCTATGCGATAGCTGTGCCTGGTATTTTTCATCTGAGACGAGAAATCTGACAGTTGATTAGCCGTACAGAAACCATAGAGGACCATTTTCACTGAGAGGATCATAAAGCTTGCCATGGAAGAGAGTACGCATGATTGGATGAAGGCAATAGGAAAGCAGAGGTTCAGAGGCAACAAAGCATCTCCAAACGCTTATCTGAAATTCCCACCAATGAGTTACATAAGTATCTCTATCTTATTTTATGTTTTATTTATCTTTTATTTACTAAAACTTCATAACCATTTGAATATGCCCGACTGAGATCAACAAGATGACCATGGCTTGCTTCAAGCCGACAATCTCCGTGGGATCGACCCTTACTCACGTAAGGTATTACTTGGATGACCTAGTGCACTTGCTGGTTAGTTGTATCGGAGTTGTGAATCACGATTTAGTGCGACCAAGTTTTTGGTGCCATTGCCAAGGAGCAAACAATTCCGTGCACCACGTTTTTGGCACCGTTGCCGGGGATTGTTTGAGTTTGGACAACTAACGGTTCATCTTGTTGCTTAGATTGGGTAACATTTATTTTTATTTTTGAAAAAAAAAATTTAATAAAATCATAAAAACAAAAAAAAAAAATTTGTGTTTCTTGTTTGAGTCTAGAGTCAAATTTTAAGTTTGGTATCAATTGTATATTTTTAATATTTCTTAAAAATTTTTGAAAACTCATGCATGATGTTCTTCATGATCTTCAAGTTGTTCTTGGTAAGTCTCCTTGTTTGATCTTTTAATTTTCTTGTTTTGTGTCTTTTCTTGTTTTTCATATGTATTTTTGAATTCTTAGTGTCTAAACATTGAAAATTTCTAAGTTTGGTGTCTTGCATGTCTTTCTTTTTCTTAAAAATTTTCAAAAATATGTTCTTGATGTTCATCATGATCTTCAAAGTGTTCTTGTTGTTCAGCTTGACATTCAAAATGTTCTTGCATGCATTATTTGTTTTGATCTTCAATTTCCATGTTTTGAGTCTTTTTGTTGTTTTTCTCTTTCCTCATTAAAATTCAAAAATAAAAAATATCTTTTCCTTATTTCACTCATAATTTTCAAAATTTTTGCATTGAATTAGTCAAAGATTTTCAAAATCATATATTTTCTTATTAGTCAAGTCAAAATTTCAATTTCAAAAATTTATCTTTTCAAATCTTTTTCAAAAATCAAATCTTTTTCATTTTTCTTTTAATATTTTCGAATTGTTAGGATAAAAATTTTTAAAATCTTTTTCTTAATTTTATCTTATATTTTCGAAATTCATACTAACTTTTAATGTTTTAATTCAAAAATTTCAAGTTTGTGACTTTCATCTCAAGAAAAATTTAATCTTTAAATTCTAGAATCATATCTTTTTAGTTTCTTGTTAGCCAAGTCATCAACTTTAATTTCAAAAATCAAATATTTTTTTCATATCTTTTTCAAAATAAGTTTCAATCATATCTTTTTAGATTGATAATTTCAAAACTCTTTTTCTAACTTCCTATCTTTTCAAAATCTATTTTAACTAACCACTTAATTTGTTTGTTTTAATTTTAAAGTTTACTATTTCTTATATTTTTCAAAATCACCTAACTACTTTTCTCTCTCATTAATTTTGAAAATTAGCTAACATTTTTCAAAAATCCTTTTTTTAATTAATTAATTTATTTAATTTTCAATTTGCTTTTATTTCCTTTCTTAAATTTTGAATTCCAAATTAAAATAAAAACAAAAATATTTTTCTTCTCTTTAACTAATTTTCGAATTCCCTCTCCCCCTCTTCTCCTTCTATTTATTTTATTTATTTACTAACACTCCTTCTCCACTCATCAAAAATTTGAACCCTCTCCTCCTCTCTGTGTTCGAATTTTTCTCTTTCTTTCCTCATTCTTATTCTTCTTCTCTTCTACTCAGATAAAGGAATCTCTATATCTTGACAAAGAGGATCCCTATTATTTCCTGTTCTATTTTTTTTTCTTATGAGCAGAAACATGGATAAAAACATTCTTGTTGAAGCTGATCCTGAACTTGAAAAGACTCTAAAGAAGAAGCTAAGAGAAGCTAGAGCACAACACTCCGGAGAGGACCTTACATAAATTTTCGAAAAAGAAGGAGACATGGCAGCCGAACCCAACAATGCAAGGAAGATGCTTGGTGACTATGTTGCACCAACTTCCAACTTCTATGAAAGAAGCATCTCAATTCCTGCCATTGGAGCAAACAACTTTGAGCTTAAGCCTCAGTTAGTTTCTCTAATGCAGCAGAACTGCACGTTTCATGAACTTCCATAAGAAGATCCTCATCAAGCTTAGAGTGGACGTTCAAACCTTCCAACAGAAAGAAGGTGAATCCCTCTATGAAGCTTGGGAGAGATACAAACAATTAACCAAAAAGTGTCCTGCTGACATGCTTCCAGAATGGAGTATCATATGTATCTTCTATGATGGTCTGTCTGAGTTATCTAAGATGTCATTGGATCATTCTGCTGGTGGATCCCTTCATCTGAAGACGCCTGCAGAAGCTCAGAAACTCATTGAGATGGTTACAAATAACCAATTCATGTACACTTCTGAATGAAATCCTATGAATAATGGGGACTTAGAAGAAATGAGTTATTGAGATTGACACTCTGAATGCCATATTGGCTCAGAACAAAATATTGACTCAGCAAGTCAATATGATTTCTCAGAATCTGACTGGATTGCAAGCTACATCTGGCAGTACTAAGAAAGCCTCCTCTGAAGGAGAAGCTTATGACCCTGAGAATCCTACAATAGAAGAGGTGAATTACATGAGAGAATCCTATTGAAACACCTATAATCCTTCATGGAAGAATCATTCAAATTTCTCATGGAAGGATCAACAGAAGCCTCAACAAGGCTTTAATAACAATAATGGTGGGAGAAACAAGTTTGGCAATAGCAAACCTTTTCCATCATCTTCTCAATAACAGACAAAGACTTCTAAGCAGAGCCTCTCTGGCTTAGCAAATATAGTCTATGATCTATCTAAGGCCACTCTAAGTTTCATGAATGAAACAAGGTCCTCCATCAGAAATTTGGAGGCACAAGTGGATCAGCTGAGTAAAAGAGTTACTGAAACTCCTCCTATTACTCTCCAAAGCAATACAGAGGAGAACCCAAAGAGAGAGTGCAAGGCCATTAACATGACCAAAATGGCCGAACCTGAGAAGGAGGAGGAGGACGTGATTTCCATTGAGGAAAACCTCAATGGACGTCTACTGATCAATAAGAGGTCCCCTAATGGAGAACCAAAGGAATCTAAGGCTCATATATAGACCATAGAGATTCCATTGAACTTCCTACTACCATTCATGAGCTCTGATGAGTATTCTTCCTCCGAAGAGGATGAAGACATTGTTGAAGGGCAAGTTGCTCAGTATCTAGGAGCAATCATGAAGTTGAATGCCAAGTTATTTGGTAATGTGACTTGGGAGGATGAACCTTCACTGCTCATCAATGAACTGAATGCCTGGGTTTAGCAGACATTACCTCAAAAGAAACTAGATCCCGAAAAGTTCTTAATACCATGCACCATAGGCACTATGACCTTTGAGAAGGCTATGTGTAACCTGGGGTCAGGTATAAACCTCATGTCACTCTCTGTAATGGAGAAACTAGGGATCTTTGAGGTACAAGCTGCTAAAATCTCACTAGAGATGGCAGACAAATCCATGAAACATGCTTATGAACTTGTAGAGGACGTATTAGTGAAGGTTGAAGGCCTTTACATCCCTACTGACATCATAATCCTAGACAATGAGAAGGATGAAGATGAATCCATCATCCTTGGAAGACCCTTCCTAGCCATAGCAAAGGCTGTGATTGATGTAGATAGAGGAGAGTTAGTACTTCAATTGAATGAGTACTACCTTGTGTTTAAGGCTCAAGGATCTCCTACTATAAACATGGAGAAGAAGCATGAAAAGCTTCATCCAGTTCTCTCCATACAGAGTCAAGCAAAGCCTCCACATTCAAACTCTAAGTTTGGTGTTGGGAGGCCACAATTATGCTCTGAACATCTGTGAAGCTCTGTAAGAGCTTCATGTCAAGCTATTGACATTAAAAAAGTGCTTGTTAGGAGGCAACCCAATTATATTTATTTATATTAATTATTTTATTTTCCATTGTTAGTTTATGTTTTCTTCAGGTTGATGATCATGTGGAGTCACAAAAACAATTGAAAAATTAAAGAAAAAAAACAGCATCAACAACAGAACACCCTGGGGGACGAGCTTACTGGCGTTTAAACGCGAGTAAGGCTAGCAAAATGGGCGTTTAACGCCCAGCCTGGCACAATTCTGGGCGTTAAATGCCAAAACTGGTAGGCAGACTGGCGTTTAAAGCCAGAAAAGGGTGTATGGTGTCTGACTGGCGTTAAACGCCAGTAAGAGTAGCAGAATGGGCGTTTAATGCCAGGAATGGCACACAGAGGGCGTCTAAATGCCAGAAAGGTGCAGGGATGAGAAATTCTTGACACCTCAGGATCTGTAGACCCCACAAGATCCCTACCTACCCCAACTCACTCTCTCCCCTCTTCACACCTTTCCATAACACCCTTCTCCATACACTATTCACCACTCACATTTATCTACTCTTCCCTCCCAAAGCCACCCATTCTCACACACCTCCATCTCCTCCATTTCTTCTTCTTCTCCTCTTTTCTCTCTTCTTTTACTCGAGGACAAGCAAACCTTTTAAGTTTGGTGTAGAAAAAAAGCGTTGCTTTTTATTCTTCCATAACCATTAATGGCACCAAAGGCCGGAGAAACCTCTAGAAAGAGGAAAGGGAAGGCAATTGCTTCCACATTCGAGTCATGGGAGATGGAGAGATTCATCTCAAAGGTCCATCAAGACCACTTCTATGAAGTTGTGGCCAAGAAAAAGGTAATTCCTGAGGTCCCCTTTAAGCTCAAAAAGAGTGAATATCCGGAGATTTGACATGAGATTCGAAGAAGAGGTTGGGAAGCTCTCACCAACCCCATCCAACAGGTCGGAATCTTAATGGTTCAAGAGTTCTATGCTAATGCATGGATCACTAAGAACCATGATCAAAGTATAAACCCGAACCCAAGGAATTGGCTTACTATGGTTCAGGGGAAATACTTAGATTTCAGTCCGAAAAATGTAAGATTGGCGTTCAACTTGCCAATGATGCAAGGAGATCTTTATCCTTTCACAAGGAGGGTCAACTTTGATCAAAGGTTGGACCAAGTCCTTATGGACATCTGTGTGGAGGAGCCCAATGGAAGAGAGACTCCAAAGGCAAGCCAGTTCAACTAAGAAGGCTTGACCTCAAGCCCATGGCTAGAGGATGGTTGGAGTTTATCCAATGCTCTATCATCCCTACTAGCAACCGGTCTGAAGTAACTGTGGATCGGGCCATCATGATTCATAGCATCATGATTGGAGAGGAAGTGGAAGTTCATGAGATCATTCCTCTAGAACTCTATAAGGTGGCTGACAAACCTTCCACTTTAGCAAGGTTAGGCTTCCCTCATCTCATCTGTCACCTATGCAATTTAGCTGGAATTGTCATAGAGGAAGACACCCTCATTAAAGAGGACAAGCCCATCACTAAAAAGAGGATGGAGAAAACAAGAAAGCCCACTCATGGACCTCAACAAACATATGAGGAAGTCCCTCATCAAGAAATCCTTGAGATACCTTAAGGGATGCATTTTCCTCCACACAACTATTGGGAGCAACTCAATACCTCTTTAGGAGATTTGAGTTCCAACATGGAGCAACTAAGGATGGAGCACCAAGAACACTCCATCATCCTCCATGAAATTAGAGAGGATCAAAGAACCTTGAGGGAGGAGCAACAAAGGCAAGGAAGAGACATTGAGGAGCTCAAGTACTCTATAAGAACTTCAAGAGGAAGAACTAGTCGCCATCACTAAGGTGGACCCATTCTTTAATTTTCTTGTTCTTATTTTTCTATTTTTTTATTTTTTATGTTTTATGTTATTTATGTTTGTGTCTTCATTACATGATCATTAGTATTTAGAGTCTATGTCTTAAAGTTATGAATGTCCTATGAATCCTTCACCTTTCTTAAATGAAAAATGTTCCTAATTACAAAAGAACAAGAAGTACATGAATTTCAAATTTTATCTTGAAATTAGTTTGATTATTTTGATGTGGTGGCAATGCTTTTTGTTTTCTGAATGAATGTGTGAACAATGCATATTTTTGATAGTGAAGTTTATGAATGTTAAAATTGTTGTCTCTTGAAAGAATAATGAAAAAGGAGAAATGTTATTGATAATCTGAAAAAATCATAAAATTTATTCTTGAAGCAAGAAAAAGTAGTGAAAAAAATAAAAAGCTTGCAAAAAAAATTAGCGAAAAATAAAGAAAAAAAGAAAGAAAAAGAAAAGCAAGTAGAAAAAGTCAATAGCCATTTAAACCAAAAGGCAAGGATAAAAAGGATCTAAGGCTTTGAGCATTAATGGATAGGAGGGCCCAAAAGAATAAAATCCTAGCCTAAGCGGCTAAATCAAGTTGTCCCTAACCATGTGCTTGTGTCATGAAGGTCCAAGTGAAAAGCTTGAGACTGAGTGGTTAAAGTCGTGATCCAAAGCAAAAAGAGTGTGCTTAAGAACTTTGGACACTTCTAACTGAGGACTCTAGCAAAGCTGAGTCACAATTTGAAAAGGTTCACCCAGTTAGGTGTCTGTGGCATTTATCTATCCGGTGGTAATACTGAAAAACAAAGTGCTTAGGGTCACGGCCAAGATTCATAAAGTAGCTGTGTTCAAGAATCAACATACTAAACTAGGAGAATCAATAACACTATCTTAATTCTGAGTTCCTATAGATGCCAATCATTCTGAACTTCAAAGGATAACGTGAGATGCCAAAACTGTTTAGAAGCAAAATGCTACTAGTCCCGCTCATCTAATTAGAACTAAGCTTCATTGATATTTTGGAGTTTATAGTATATTCTCTTCTTTTTATCCTATTTTATTTTCAGCTGCTTGGGGACAAGCAACAATTTAGGTTTGGTGTTGTGATGAGCGGATAATTTATACGCTTTTTGGCATTATTTTTACATAATTTTTAGTATGTTTTATTCACTTTTTATTATATTTTTATTGGTTTTTATAAAAAATCACATTTCTGAACTTTACTATGAGTTGTGTGTGTTTTTCTGTAATTTCAAGTATTTTCTGGCTAAAATTGAGGGACCTGAACAAAAATCTGATTCAGAGGCTGAGAAAGGACGGCAGATGCTGTTGGATTCTGACCTCCCTACACTCGAAGTGGATTTTCTGGAGCTACAGAAACCCAATTGGCGCAATTTCAATTGCTTTGAAAAGTAGACATCCTGGGCTTTCCAGAAATGTATAATAGTCCATACTTTGCCCGAGATTTGATGGCCCAAACCGGCATCCAAACACCCACTAGAGACCATTTTCTGGCGTAAAACACCGGAACTGGCACCAAAGCTGGAGTTAAACTCCAAGGATGGCCTATGCACGTGAAAGCTTCAAGGCTCAGCCCAAACACACACCAAGTGGGCCCCGGAAGTGGATTTCTGCACTATCTACTCATTTTATGTAAACCTAGTTTACTAGCTTAGTATAAAAACTACTTTTAGAGATTTATTTAGTATCTTTTTTTTATCATCTTTTAATCTTTTGTCCTTGGACCATAGTTCCTTGTTTTGGAGGCTGGCCATTCGGCCATACTTGAACCTTGTTCTTATGTATTTTCAACAGTAGAGTTTCTACACCTCACAGATTAAGGTGAGGAGCTCTGCTGTTCCTCATGAATTAATGCAAAGTATTATTGTTTTTCCTTCAATTCACGCCTACTTCTTCTCCAAGATATACTCTCGTACTTAATTCATTTAAGTCAAGACTGAAGGGGTGACCTGTGACAATCACCCACTATCGTCAGTAATCGCTTAGCCAAGATCCGCGTGCCTGACAACCACAGCGGTCTACATGATGTTCAATGTAGTCATTGAACGCTAGATGGAGTATCTTTTCTTGGGTTTCTAATCAATGATTCACATCGTCTCTCCTGACAATAGAGCATCTGAATATGAGATTAGAACCTTCGTTGTATAGGCTAGAATAGTAGACAGCATTCCTGAGATCCAGAAAGTCTAAACCTTTTTTGTGGTATTTCGAGTAGGATCTGGGAAGGGATGACTGTGAAGAGCTTCAAACTTGTGAATGTTGGGCACAATGACAGTGTGAAAAAGGATAGAGAGATCCTATTCTGACACTAGCAAGAACCGACAGATGATTAGCTATGCGGTAGCTGTGCCTGGTATTTTTCATCTGAGACGAGAAATCTGACAGTTGATTACCCGTACAGAAACCATAGAGGACCATTTTCACTGAGATGATCATACAGCTTGCCATGGAAGAGAGTACGCATGATTGGATGAAGGCAATAAGAAAGCAGAGGCTCAGAGGCAACAAAGCATCTCTAAACGCTTATCTGAAATTCCCACCAATGAGTTACATAAGTATCTCTATCTTATTTTATGTTTTATTTATCTTTTATTTACTAAAACTTCATAGCCATTTGAATATGCCCGAATGAGATCAACAAGATGACCATGGCTTGCTTCAAGCCGACAATCTCCGTGGGATCGACCCTTACTCACGTAAGGTATAACTTGGACGACCTAGTGCACTTGCTGGTTAGTTGTATCGGAGTTGTGAATCACGATTTAGTGTGACCAAGATTTTGGCGCCATTGGCAAGGAGCGAACAATTCCGTGCTCCAGTGGGAGAGCAGAAGGAAGCACTAGCAACCAACCACCCTCAACGTTTATTTGTTAATGCTGTCAAAGGAGGCAGAAGGCCATCGACAGTAATAGAAGCAGAGGACCAAACTCAGGAATCTGATGATGAGGAGATGAGTTTAGAAAAAGACCACTCCGAAAGAAGCAAAACACAAAGCCATAGTTCTTCTGCAACTGCCATGCGCACAGCCGCTGGGTGACTTCAGAAAACATTGCCCGAACTGTTGCAATCATCAACTCATCCCCATCAGTAACCACAATGGAGGGAATTGATGAGTGAGCATCTTTTCTATCTTTTACTAGTGAATTTGCATGGATTTTGTTGAGTTTAATCAAGAATTAATTATATTTTAGCCGCTATGGATGCTATTTTGAGTTTTGTGCAATGCTATTTATTTTTGGTAGCATTCGGCTGGATTTGATGGAGTTTCTGCAGCACAAGAATCAAAGGAGATGGCTGTGAGGAACGACGCGCACGCGTGCCTGACGCGTGCGCGTGATTTGGAGGTATCCATGGCGACGCGTGCACGTGACTGACGCGTATGCATGAATTGAGGATTTGCTCAGCGACACGTCCGTGTGACCGACGCATCCGCGTGACTTGCGAAGAAGTCCAGCAACGCATCTGCATGACTGACGCATACGCGTGACATGTGCCACGTGCAGAAAACGTAGAAAAATGCTGGGGGCAATTTCTGGGCTATTTTGACCCAGTTTCCAGCCCAGAAAACACATATTAGAAGCTGCAGAATGGACAAATCAAGTAGTTCCCACCCATCAAGCTGAACACTTGTTAATTAATTCCAATTTAAATTCAAAATCTTATTTTTAGGAAAAGATATTAATTTTAATTTTAAATAATTAGATTTTAAATTTATTAGGATTAGTTATAAAAAGGGATCTGATGCCATCAGATGGGAACGTGGTACATTTTACTAGAATCCTAGTTTTCTTCTCTGAACCATGAGCAACTAATCCTTCATTGTTAAGGTTAGGAGCTCTGTCTATTTGTATGGATTGATTCGTTTGATCTTTCGAATTTAATCCATGTTTTGATTTATATTTCAATAATTATTTTCGTTCTTTATTTTATGAATTTGGGTGGAACGGAAGTATGACCCATGTTATAATTGAGTTCTTGTAAAACTTGGAAAAGCTCTTTACTTGAACAATAGCTTGAAAACATATTATACTGAATTTCTAATTGTTTATATTTAATGGGATACGTGACATATAATCTCCTTATTTTTGGATAATTAGGATTCTTGTGGCATATAAACTAGAAATTGATCATCACCCTCTAATTGGAATTAATTGACCAAGGAATTGGCAGTTGATGAATTTTAGAGGAGACTAGGAAGGTCTAAGGAATTAGGGTCTAGTCACATATAGTTTGCCATGAATTAAATCTTGCATGATTAAAATAGTTAGTAAGAAATCTCAATCCGGAAAATAGATAACTCTGAAGCCTTAACTGTTTTCTCCATAGTTTATTCCCAACTTATTTATCTGCCTGTCTTTAATATTCTGAATTTACTGTTTAATGCTCTTTGAATACCAAAACACTCTTTTCTGCTTGCCTAACTAAGCCTATCACTCAATAACTTTTGCTTAATCCATCAATCTTCGTGGGATCGACCCTTACTCACATAAGGTATTACTTGGTACGACCCGGTGCACTTGCCGGTTAGTTTGTGGGTTATATAATACCGCACCAAGTTTTTAGAGTGCATAATGAGCAACTGTTCTTTCATGTCTTCAAAGATATACATTCAACAGATGAAGAAGTGAGGTGCATGCAGACTGAGCTTATTGATCCAACCCTTCAAAACCCTCCTGATGATACACATCAGAATCTGCAGCTCAAACCTTCCTTGGTAACAATCAATAAAATTCCTCCTGACATCAAACCTAAGTTTGGTGTTGGGAATGCATCATCTACCAAGGAGGAGGTTCCCGAAAAGAAGAAAGTACTCAGAGGATGGAGAAACAAAAAGATCCCCACTGAAGGTTTCTCCCCAGGAATGAAGGTGGTGTTGACCAGCAATCTAGCATGGGTTTATACAGTAATCAGAATCCTCTCTCTGGAGCATATTGAGCTATGTTATGGAGACACAGAAAAGAAGTTCAAAGTAAGTGGTGAAGAGCTGAGCCCCTATGATCCTCCTCCTTAAAGGAGATGACCGTCAAGCTAGTGACGATAAAGAAGCGCTTGTCGGGAGGCAACCCGATAAATTCGTATCCTTAGCTATTTTTCGTAGTTTTGAGTTCTTACTAATTTTCTGATCATGCAGCTATGTTATTCCAGGAACTGAACACCTCAAGTCAAAAAGAAAAAGAGCACACGACACACAAGCGTCACTGATGCGAACGCGTCAATCATGTGTGCGTGAAAAACAAAATTGACTGAGAGTTGCACGGGAGTGGCGCTGAACCCATGCTTGGCGCACAAACATGACCGCGCGTACGCGTACTCCACGCGTGTGCGTCATTTGCAATTTTTGCCATTCATGCGGCCACGTCAGTGACGCGAATGCGTGACCTGAAAAATCGACGTAAAGGAGTGATTGGGCAGAGAGTTGTGCTGGCTTGGGGCTGGAAGCGTGCTAGAGGTACAAATTTACTCACGCGTATGCGTCCCTGACGCGAGCGCGTCATTTGCAAAAATGGTCCTCCACGCGTGCGCGTCATGACGCGCACGCGTCATATCAAAAATGGTTCCTAAGCCACGCAAACAGAGAGTTGTGCGTGCGCGTGGCTGGCTTCGCGCGAATTGCACAAAACCCATGGCACGCGGACACGTGCCTGACGCTTACGCGTCATTAAGAAAATTCGTGACCCACGCGTACGCGTCGCCTTCGCCGCACACTCTTCACTTTTCTTTCTCTTTCTCTCACTCCTAATTCTCTCTTGTTCTTTTATCTTTATATTTTTCCTTTGTCTCACTATTTGTTTTTATTTTCAGTTCTTCTTTGCTTGAGGACAAGCAAACCTTTAAGTTTGGTGTTGACGCTGCGCTTATGGATTTTTTGGCATAAAAGGGAGGCGAATCATCTTCACAAAGGAGCACAACCTGAAGAATAAAACGACCACTCGGATAACTAAGGTGGTTGAGTTCCTTTCATTTTTTTATTCCCTCCCACTTTTATTATGTTATGTTCCGGTTTCCTGCTACTTTGTTTTGTTTAGTGCATGATCCTTTATTAGTAGATTCATAGGTTCTAGTTTAGTTTTCTGTTAAGTGCTTTAATTCTGAAAGATGTCTCATGTATTGCCCACTGAGCTTGAAATAAAAAATTTTTTAAATGATGTATTGCATGAGAAATTGAGTTTAATTTTAAGAATAGTCTTATTTACTTAAAGGTGGTGGTATTTTCTGTGATTTTTGAATGCATGATATGAATAGTGCATATTTGAATTTGAATCAAGGGATGTTGATGTATAAGGAACAGGAATTTAGAGAATTATTATGAGTTCTCTGAAATAAACAAAAATTTAATCCTTGAAGCAAAAGAAACAGTAAAAGAAAAAAAATTTAAAATTAAATAAATAAATAATAATAAAAGTAAGGTCCAAGGCTCTGAGCATCAATGACTAGGGAGGTCAGACATGATTAAAAGCTCAAAGAGTTGTTTCCCTAGTCATATGCTTGTGGTGTGATTGTGTCAAGTAATACTTGAGACAGAACACTTAGAGTCGAGACCAAGTGCGTTTAACAGAGTATGCCAAAGGCTTTGAGCACCACTGTCTGGGAGTAACTGAAAGAAAAATCAGGACTCAAAGAGAGTCCCCTAGTTAAGTGCTTGTGGTGTTTCTGTGTCAAGTAATCCTTGAGACAAAACATTTAAAGTCACGGCTAGGCTCAAGGTGCAAAGCACCAAAGAAAAAAATAAATTAAAGTCAATTTTGCTGTGTTCAAGGATTAAACTGAAATGTAAAGATCAGCGAATTTATAATATTATCCGGATTTTAATTTCGAATGACAATGACATCCTCTTGATTCAAAGGAGAGTGAGATGCCAAACCTATCCAGGATTATAGTTATAAACTCCACTATAAAAAGAGATATGAGCTTAATCGAACTCTCATTCTCATGCAAATGCACATCCTAAACCTATGTTAGTTTTGGTTGCTTGAGGACAAGCAACAGTTTAAGTTTGGTGTTGTGATGCATGAGCATCTTTTCTATCTTTTCCTAGTGATGCTATTTTGAGTTTTGTGCAATACTGTTTATTTTAGGTAGCATTCAGCTGGATTTGATGGAGTTTTTGCAGCATAAGAATCAAAGGAGATGGCTGCGAGGATCGACGCGCACACGTGCCTGACGCGTGCGCTTGATTTGGAGTTATCCATGGCGACGCGTGCGCGTGACTGACGCGTACGCGTGAATTGAGGATTTGCTCAGCGACGTGTCCGCGTGACCGACGCGTCCACGTGACTTGCGAAGAAGACCAGCGATGCGTCCACATGACTGACGCGTACGCGTGACATGCGCCACGTGCAGAAAACGCAGAAAAATGCAAGGGGCGATTTCTGGGCTGTTTTGACCCAGTTTTCAGCCCAGAAAACACAGATTAGAAGCTGCAGAATGGACAAATCAACTGGTCCCCACCCATCAAGCTGAAGACTTGTTAATTAATTCGAATTTAAATTCAAAATCTTATTTTTAGGAAAAGATATTATTTTTAATTTTAGATAATTAGATTTTAAATTTATTAGGATTAGTTATAAAAAAAAGGATCTGATGCCATCAGATGGGAACGCGGTACATTTTACCAGGATCCTAGTTTTCTTCTCTAAACCATGAGCAACTAATCCTTCATTGTTAAGGTTAGGAGCTCTATCTATTTGTATGGATTGATTCGTTTGATCTTTCGAATTTAATCCATGTTTTGATTTATATTTCAATAATTATTTTCGTTCTTTATTTTATGAATTTGGGTGGAACGAAAGTATGACCCATGTTCTAATTGAGTTCTTGTAAAACTTGAAAAAGCTCTTTACTTGAACAACAGCTTGAAAACATATTATACTGAATTTCTAATTGTTTGTATTTAACGGGATACGTGGCGTACAATCTCCTTATTTTTGGATAATTAGGATTCTTGTGGCATATAAACTAGAAATTGATCATCACCCTCTAATTGGAATTAATTGACCAAGAAATTGGCAGTTGATGAATTTTAGAGGAGACTAGGAAGGTCTAAGGAATTAGGGTCTAGTCACATATAGTTTGCCATGAATTAAATCTTACATGATTAAAATAGTTAGTAAGAAAAATCAATCTGAAAAATATATCACTCTGAAGCCTTAACTGTTTTCTCCATAGTTTATTCCCAACTTATTTATCTGCCTGTCTTTAAGATTCTGAATTTACTATTTAATGCTCTTTGAATACCAAAACACTCTTTTCTGCTTGCCTAACTAAGCCTATCACTCAATAACTGTTGCTTAATCCATCAATCTTCGTGGGATCGACCCTTACTCACGTGAGGTATTACTTGGTACGACCCGGTGCACTTGTCAGTTAGTTTGTGGGTTATAAAATACCGCACCAGGATTTTTATGACATCACCTTTAATAGATTGTCTAACATCCATTTGAATGAGGCAATTGTCTCGTTCAACACCAACCCAAATCCAAAAATTGTTGTTTGCTTGTGATTATTGGCACCTGAAAAAATGACAAGTGGCATGTTGTACTTGTTCTTCTTATAAGTTGAATCAAATGCAACAACATCCCTAAAGTGTTGAAAGTCAACTCTGTTTGCTACATTATCCCAAAACAAGTTTGCCAGCATACCATCCTATGTTAAGTTATACCATGCCATTGACATTGGATCAGATGCTGCTTTACCTATAAATTATCGTAGCATTTGTGTCACCATTAACAACCTTTGCATGCTTTGTGCGATCGATGTAGTTTGATGTAGTTGCACGCATCCTTTTTTGGTGAAGCCTAACAAAGAATACTCATCGGGAATCCTAGCCATGTACCCTAATATTTTTTATGTTGGCAATCTATAGGCATGCATTTCATTCTGCGAGCCTTTGCAGAACCAGAGATCCCCCGAAATTTCGGAATCATATGAACCATCCCCTTAGGTGTCAACTCATGGTTATGTTCGAGTATAATTTTTTGAACCTTCCAAATTTAACTACCTTTATCCAAGTATATAGACAACAAGGCCTGACAATTCCTCTGTGTCTCTGGCCTGTGAGATCTCCTCCAATCTAATTTGTTATAGTGCTTTTCATCTCTCAACCCTGTCCTATTGCAAAAGAACCTTCTTCTAATTACATTTCCAGCTTCATCCTTCCCGTAATCTCCTTGATGGATACCAAATCCATGACATTTCTCCAATTTCATGTAAAACCTGTACCCGCACTCTTTGGTTCAAAAGACCTTCTTTAGTATCTCATCTTCACTCAAACCTAACACATCTTCATATTAAAAAATATCCTCATCAAAATGAGCCTGACCGTTTTTATAATCATTCTCGTTATCTTTCGAAGAATTGTCTACTTCAACTTCACTTTATGCCAAAGTGAAAGTTTTGGTATTTTCTTTCCCTTCATTACATTCTATATGAAAAATTATATCATTGTTAACAATTTTATAACAAGTAAGCATTAGCACAGCAATCAACAGTAATAGAAAATCATTAATTTATACTTCATATAAGTTATCAAACCTTCATTCATACATGAACAAATTGTTACTACAATGATTGTTTATAATTTTTTTATCATATATTTTACGTTTTATAATTTATAAAGATAATTAACCTAAATACCGTCATTTAATTTTAAAGTTTTTAAGCTTCACAAATAGATACAATAAATTTTTTTTATTAAATATAGATTTATCTAAATATAGGATACTTGCAAAAAATTATTGCTAACAATTTTATTTACACAAAATACACCATCTTGAACAACATATTTAGTTTTATAAATTAATATGCAATTAACACCAACTCAAAAACTCAAGTTAAGAATATATTAGATGCAATTAATTACATTCAACATATTAATTTCAACTATCAAAATAAAAAATAATATGTATCCACATATTACATTAATAATCAACATCACAAGCTTTTAAGATCAACAATTAGCAGTAAGAATTTATTATCCTCCAAATTTCTATTTTATTCCTCCCCCATAAACTTTATCTATCACATTAAAAAAATTTAATTTACCTTTTGACTTGTTTTATTATACCGAGCCACCTTCATAGCCCTCCCACATAAATTCCATTACCTTTGACACACCCGCATCGTATAAAATAAACAAATGTAATTCATTGTCACATTATAATTTTCGATAAACCATAAACCACACACACAAAATAATAATCAACATACACCAATTAAATATAAACCCTAAACCACACTCACTCACACATTAAAAAATTCATTATATTTTTATGTGTTGTTCAAAATGGCAAAAATGTTCCACAAATCTAGATCCAACATCAGCACAAAAAAAAAAAAAGAAAACAAAAACTATTACCTCCGTGATGAAACCGCAACACAACAAGATAGAGAACTCCTCAATATAAATCCAAATGGAACGAAACAAAACGCCTTCTTTTTCAGTGGAACTACAACAAGAGTCACACGCACTAACGACAAGGACGAATAATAATTAGAGAACCTCCATAATTGATGTATACTGCAACAGTGGATGCCAATATTGGCTTAAAAGGGGCTAACGGATAAACTTTGATGAGTTTAAATTGTTTTCAACAGTTTTACTTTTTTTTCTTCTTTTTTTTGTCAGAGATACTATTTCAGAACATGTTACATTTCCAAAAAAAATTAGGCCAACTCAAAAAATAAACGTCCAATAATAAATCACTTTATGAATATGACAATGATCCAAAATGGATAGAATTTTACAAAAACCAAATAAACTCTCCAAACTGAGACCCATCATCATAATCACACTTGTCATACTTAATCAATAATCCCTTTACATATTTCAGGGACAAAGCACACTAAAACTCACCTGAATATTATTAAATATTGTTCTCAATTCTTTTTTATTTATACAGTTATCACACACTACTATTGACAACAAAAATATATATGTGTAGAAAAAATCTTACTTTTACATCATAAAATTGGTCATATTTAAATAGTCTAAAAAAAATTCAAGTCTAAAAGTATGGTTATAGTCCAGCTTATTTTTGCCATTAATTTATTGTGCAACAAAATTAGGCAATTTTTGTCTTTTTCTAAAATAAAAACCTAAATGATGATAACCCCAAAAAAAAAAAATAAAGACTAAAATTTAAATCAATTTAGGTTTGTCGTGTAACAGTTAGCATTGAAATTCTATAGTCACAATCATTTAAGATTAGAATTTGTAGTCATAATTATAATTTTTTTTATCAAACACTTTAAACCACTGTTTAAAATAGTGATAGTAAATTACTCCAAAGTCAAGTTCAATTTTTATCAAAACTTAAAGCTTAAATATTGATTAAAAATGCATCAAACTTAAAACATCCTATCTATCTATTTATAACAAGGTTAACAAATATTTTCATTTTATTACATCTAACTTAAAACCAGAGAATAGTATATATAACTAAAATCATATATAACAGGTATATGATCCTAATGTTCCATGCATAAAGCTTAACTATTTTTTTTTTCCGTTGTGAAATTCTTCTTATGTTCTTCTCCTTCTCCTCCTGATGTAGTCATCAAGTGTCACAGTTAGAGCCACTATGAACGCGTAATCAATGTTTGGAGATATTGTGACCATGAACTTTTCTCTTGTAAAAAATCTACCCAACTTATGCTTTATCTACAATAATAGCAATTATATCATCATAACTTTGCGTTTATATCTACAATAATATTATAATAAGTACATCTAACACGACCTTTAATTTTGACAAACAATAATGCTACACTTTCGGTTTAGTTCATGAGATTGGAATGTGAATTTTGAACTATTTTAGATTAGAATATGTTTTGATATACTCTTTAATTTCCTTCTCTACTCTCCCACCAGAATCAATTTTTTTCTTTAAATATAAAAGAAAATAACATATGACTAAAAAAAGTTGTTTAGATAAATTTATATCTGTATTATATTCTAGCTATATATTTCCTGTAGAAAAATACGCAATTTTTCATATAGTTACTTGTATGTAACTGGTTATTTTAGTTGTTAACATAGTGTTTTTATTAGAAAAAAAAAATAACACCTACCGTATAATATAAAAATCTTTCAGTTTAATTTACCATGATTAATGAAATTTTCACTATTTTTTATGGCAAAAATGCTAGAAAACTAAACTTTTTTTAACCAATTTCAACCAAATCAAATTTATATGGTATCGGTTTTTACATTTTTGTTCTCTTATTTTTGTTTTTTTTTCTTCTATTTCTTCTATCTCTCATAAAAGACACAAAAGAATTTTAAAGAATCACAAATCTAAAACTTTAACTTTTTCAACCAACAAAATATATTTAAATATATTTTAAAATAAAAAAATATATCAATTTATTACAAATAACACAAAAATGACTAGACCTCTTATATATGAATTTAATACCATTTAATTTGTTCAATAATTAAAAAAATTGGTTAAAAATTTTTCTGTCACAGTTAAGAACTTCAGTGTCAAAATTAAGAAATTTTTTATGCGTTACGGTTAAAAAATTTTGGTACTATTTTTCTAATAAATTTTAAATAATTTAAAATTATGCTTCTTCTTCTTCTTCTTCTTTGGTATTATTTCTAATAAATTCTGCATCATTAAAAACTTTTTTCATCTTCTTTTACATTCTCATAATTCTTTTTGTTTCACTCTGTTGACAAGAATCTTTGTCACGATTAAAAAATTTCGATATCAAAATTAAGAAACTTTCTGTGTCACAGTTAAAAAGTTTCAGTGTTATTTATTTGATAAATTTTACACAATTCAAAATTTTTTCTCTTTTTACTTCTTTATCATCTATTATCATCTTTTTTTCTATTTCATTTTCTCCTTCTTGTTTTATCTTCTTATAATTCTATTTGTTTTACTATCTTAATAAGAATAAAAACAAAAAAATTAAACAAAAAAGTAGAAGAAAAAATAAAAAATGCAGTAATAACTAATAGGTGAAAAAGGAGGTAAAGAAATAAAAAAATTCAGCAACAGCAGTAGCAATAAAAGAAAGATGAGAAGGAGGTGAAGAGGAAGAAAGAACTCAAAGAAAATTTATATGCACGTTATGTGAGTAATTTTTGTTATATTTAGCCCAACTTAATTAAATTTAGTTGACAAAAATATTTGAATGTGTAATGGAACACTATTTTTACGGTGACTGATCGGACTAATTATGGAAAGTAATAGTTTCGTTGGTTTTTTATTAGAGGCAATTAATCACTACAACAAATACGGAGAATAGCAGCGATAAATGGGCGGTTGTTTATCAAATTGCCGCAAATTAGCAAGATACCGGCGGTTATAATAGCAATTTGAGCTTCTGCTACAAAAAGAATCAGATAGAGCCAGCGCCCTAAGGTAGCGTTTGGTGGAGAGACAGATACTGAAAGACTGAGACTGAGAGACAGAGACTAAGAGACAGAGACTGAAATAAATTTTAGTATTCTGTTTGGTGCCAAGTGAGAGACAAAAATTGAAACAAGAATAAAACTCTAATTTAATTTGCACAAAGGATAAAATTGGAATTAATTAATTAAAATGAGAGTATTTTAGGTATAAAATATTATTAAAGTTTCAGTCTCTGTTTCTAAAAATATCAGTCCCCTGTGTCCCTACATTTTGGAGGCACTGAAATACTGAAATTTTGGGGACAGAGACAGAAATTTTAGTACCAGTCTCTGAGCCAACAAACATGATACTGTGTCTCAGTCTCTCAGTCTCTGTTCCAGTACTGCAAAACAAACGCTACCTAAGTGCCCCGTCACCCCCTCGATTAGAAGTCCAGAGCTCTAAAGTCTGAATCACTCCCCCTTCTCCAACCCTAGCTTCTCTTCGACCACCAACACGGCGCCACCATCGATCATCACCCTCAGCGTCTCCGTCAGAACCACAGAACCACCACTGTCGTCCTTCTTCTTTTTCTTCTTCTTCTTCCACCTTCCCCGAACAACCACCGTGAAAACCCTTTCTCTCTTTCTCTTCCCCTGTCTCCTGCCTTCTCGGTCTTGCTGCCGGCTACCATCCAGCGCGGCCACGACCATCTTCTTCCCCTCCTCACAACCTCGCACTGTGGCTCTCTAGCTCCCCCTAGCCTCCCTCATTCCCAGTCGCAGAATCAGAACAGAGCCACTCTAGTTCAGACGCAGCAGCAGCTGGTCACTGCCACTGCATCCCTCTCTCCAAGTTCTTTTTCTGTTCTTCGACTCAGGTTCTCATATCACCTTTTCTTCTCTGTTTTAGTTAAATTAGGATTAGTTATATGTTGATTTTAGTGTTAATTTGATTTAGTAAGGATTATTTGCTGCTGTTAGTTGAGTTTAGGTTAGAATTAGTGTTAGTTTATACATAGTTAAACATGCTATTAAGAGCTTCTTGAGTTTAGATTTCAATTTGTTTGGATTGATTGGCTGACACTTTGCTGAGTCCCTACGAAACGCTTCTAATTTTTCATGTCATTAGTGCTGAATTTTGATTTGGTTTTGCAAAGAATGCTTGTTAGTGCTATTTTGTGTTGGTTATGCTTTTGCATGCCAAGTGTTCGACAATATGCCAAGTGTTTTAAATATGTTTCACCATACTAATCAGAACAATTTCGACAATGTTTCACCAGTTGTTATTATCTACTATATCTTAGTTGGCATTTGTTCGAAATGAATGAATATTATCATACTAATGTTTAAATTAGAGAGAAATAAAGATCAATCGCATCAAAATGGAGTGGTATAACAAATTAATTAGTAGAAATACTAAGCTTTATATAACAAATATTTTTATATTCTTACTTGCTTTGCAATGCTTTTAAGCATCTATCCCTGAAACATGCTTTGCAATGTCTAAGCCAACTATATTCCCAAAGGCTCTGTTTTGTTTTCTCAGTGAGGAAAGGAACTTATTTTATTATGATAAGACCTTATTTTGTTAATAACAGGAAAAGCATAGTGTGATAGAACCATTTATTCATTTCATTTCATTTTAGTTACATTAGTGATGGTAATGGTCGAACAAATAAACTAGTAGACTCCATTTCTTATAGTGCGATAAGATCTGAAATGAGTTTGTTTCAAATTAAAAATGTTCCAATTCAATTTAAAAGATCTGAATGAAGTTTGTTTCATTGATCGAATCTAAAGTAGGTGTTCTATCTAGTTATTAATAAAAATATATTTTATTAATAACTAGAATGTTTATATCTTATTTATGTTATATGATAAATTTTGTAACAAAATAATTTATTACTAATTACTTTATTACCTCTGTGGTATATTATAAACACTTAATAATTCTACACTTAAACTAGCTTTATCTTATAGGAGACTCATAATTAATGCCATCTTATCTTTATTATCTATTTCAGACTTATTACTTCAGGCAAGGGATCTTATTTTGAAGATTACCGAGGAGAGGAGTTCTATTATTGATCAAAATAAAAGACCTCCGCAAGAACTGGTACAGAATTTATTTAGAAGATAAATAATTCTTTTATGCATGTGCTTACACTAGTTATGTTGAACTTTTTTGTAAAAACTCTTTTATCCTCTGAACACAAAAAGAAACCTGACGAGTTTTCATGTTCTAAAATGATATTCTTACTTTTCAGATTACAAGAAATAGTATGCTATTCAATTTGTGATGTTTATAGCTGTTGTTACTGTTTGTTTTCTTTTCCCCTAAACTTATTAATTTAGTTGTTAAACACTTATAACTCAACTAATGCACCTAGTTCTAGAGCTACTTCTTATATTCTGATAATTGGCCCCTGTATTATATTTAGCATACAGAACAGCTTTTTTACAATGTGGTAAAAACAAAAAATAGAAGTACATTAACAAATAATCAAAAACCATAATGTAATGCATAGCATTAGAGTTACTAAGCTGCTTCTACTTTTTTATACAGCCAGGAACAAAAAAGAATCAGGATAATCAAACCAACAAGAACCATAACAAAACTAAGAATACCTAAACAAGGTACTATGAATTCTAAATGTGCCACATATAACACTAAGGAGTGGACAGTAGTGTATGTATGAATACTTGAATTATTGTGCATCATGAAAAAGGATGAAGAGCAAACTTAGTAGCTTAATTGAGTACTATTTTTGAGTTTTATTTTGCTTTTGATTATGCCCAAATGAGTGTATTTGTGTTTGTGTGTGTGTCTAAGAGATTTATAAAATAGTTTTTGTGAGGCAAATTATTAAACAGCTGGTTATGGTTATGGGACAAAATCTAAGCAAATTGATACTGCTGTGATCTACCTAATGCTACTGTTGGAGAATGTTTGTGAAGGAGTTCCTATGATTTGTATACTTTGTTTTGGTGATCAAAAGGTGAATGCTAAAAATGTGAGTGCTGTTTAGAAAGTTTGGGTAAAATTGGAGGGAAGGTTGAGAGGGTTGAGATAAATATAATTATTAAGAGAATAATGAGTGGGGGATGAAGGAAAGGAGATTAGAAGAAACATCTTGAATTTGAAGGAGAATGCAAATGAAGGGAGCTCTTGTTCTGTTTTCAAGTTCTTGTAGCCACTCATGTTCCAGGTCAGGAGGGTCAAAGTTGGTTTCAGGATACTGTTGATGTTGTCATTGTAATAAGGCAGTTCCACTGGCTATTTAAGGTGCTAAGCTATTTCATTATCATGTACTTTATTTCATGTATTAATCCTAACACATATAGTCTAATTGCTTGCTTGTTGACAGAGAATATAAAATTTTGTATTTGCTATATATGTTGTTCTGTTGACATATGGTATACAAAGTGTTGTTAGTTCCATTTTTTAATTGATGACAATGATTATTTGTTGTAGGATCCAAGAGCAAGGAATATTGAGAATGTATTGATTCTTTCCGGGGATCACCTGTACATAATGAACTACATGGATTTGATTCAAGTAAGTCATCATCACCATCATTGTATCTAAGATTTCAACTCTAAATTCAATTTGCATTTTAAAAAATTAAAATGACTTCATATTCTTTCTACACTTCAGGTTCACCGGGAGAACAAAGCTAAATTAGCTATTGACTGTAAAAGGAGGTGTGGGTGGAAGGTTGATTTCTTTGTTAGAGACACTATTGACATATTTATGTAGTAGTTGATAATTTTATTCTTGATGAACGATAATCTCTTTGAAGTATAGATGATGTTCTTCTTTGATCATGTAGTTTACTTGTTTTGGCTCTGACTTATAGAGAATTTTGATTTTTTCAAAGATGCTGCCACAAATGTATCTCTAGCAATTTCAAGACGAGACATGGCAACACAAATGATAAATATATTATTTATTTTTCAGTTAATTTTATTATTTTTGTCACAAGTTTAGATTCAATAAATGAACAATATTAAAATTTATAGTATTAAAAAAATTCAAAAAGGCCAAAAACTGTATCTTTAAAATTAAATAAAAAAATCAGCGTTTTTTAAAAAGAAAATCCATTTTTTTAAAATTTGTATTGAAATTAGCGGCGGTTTTACAGTCGCAAACTTTAAAAAATCGTGTTAAATAACGGTGGTTTTTTAACTGGATGCCGTAAAATACTGATTTAGCGGCGGTTATACTAGCGGTTGTTAAAAATCGCCGCAAAACCTAATTCCCGCACCAATATCCAAGACATTTCCCTTAGCCGCTAATCATAAAAAAAAATCGCCGCAAACTCGGGCCTCTCTTGTAGTGAATAATAAAGCTACAAGTTATTTTTAGAGCGTTGTGATGATAAATTAAATCAAGGGTAATGCTAGGAAGACAAAAAAAAAAGCCAAAATTTACCTTATTTAGTATTCATTAATTATCGTAACAATTAATAAATGCTAAATAAAATAAGTTATGGCTGTTTTTGGCTGATTTTCTTTGGTTACCAAACATTTTCGTTAAATCAAATACAGAGTTTGTACTGAGATTTTACTCTTTAAAAAAAAATTAAAAAAAACCATAAGTCCTAACGTTATGTATATAATAACTATCTGATCTCTCATATATATTACTCTTAAGTAAAAAAGACATAAATAATTATTTATATCTAGCCGTTAATTTTTTTAAAAATGAAAATCGAACATAAACTCAAAAATTCAAGTGAGAAATACAGGATTCTAACCACCAAACCAAAGCAAAAACTGGAAAAACGAGAAGAAAATAAACCTGGGCAACATCAATGTCAGATTCAGCGATGTTAAGAACCCAAGTTCGTGCAAAGAAACCTGCTTCAACGTGCTTGAAGTCACAAACTCCAGTGATGTTATTTGCCAAGAACACATCCACATTCCGAGTAAAGAACTCCAATTGTTCCATATTTTGGCCTCTAAACGCTTTCCATCGATCTCTAAATAGCTGCTAATAACAACAAATTAAATATAGCGCCACTTTCAAGTTAGATTTCAATGTTGGATATAAAATTTTATAAGACTGATTAATTAGGATTCGGATTTCCATGATTAACTAAAATTATTTATAAAAAAATTATGAACTTGAGAACAAATATATTATCCATTGATTAAATCAAAAGTACCGATAGATACTCGATCTTTTCATTTGAATTCGACCTCAAATTGTAGTAGAGTTTGTTAAAAAAATAATAATTATAAAAATAATTTTTCTTTCTATTGTATAATAGAAATTTAATTTATAATACTACTCTTGCAGTTGGAAAATACTAGAAAACTAATAAATGTATATCTAAAATTATTTTTGCACGCAACAAAATTAAATTCATGAGATAATGAAAAACTTATAAGGACAAGCAATTTTATTTTATATTAGCTCACATTTTTAGTCAGTAATCCAATACCTTTAGTCTATTTGTTCCATAATATATTTTTAGCCAATAATTTTAAATATTATTGATTAACTAATGTCAAAACTCAATAAATTTTATTAGTCCTCTAGCATTACCTAAAATAAATATTAAAAAATAATTAATATCTAATATTTTTCATAATTAATGACCTCTTTGGAGGATGGTGTTTCCATGAGCATCACGTAAACAACGATGCTGGTGCATAGTGAGGAAAGGGCTAGTAACCGTAAAAATAAAGTTGTCGTTGATGTCTGTTACCGTATACTTATGAAGAACAGTCTTCTCTTTCTTGAGTACAAGCCCAACTGGATATGGAGCACAGTACTGAGGATGAATTATGGCGGTCGGAAATGGTGATGGTGGTGTTGTTGGGGTTGTGAATGGCATCATGTGAGGGTGGATTATGGCACTCTCAAATGGTAACGGTGGTGCTGTTGGTGTTATGTATGCCATAATGTTCATTTTAGGTGATTAATTTTACTTTGCTTTTAAAACACTCCTATAACAAAACTCTATTGCCACGCTTTGAAAGCGTG
The DNA here is from genome assembly GCF_003086295.3 of Arachis hypogaea. NCBI lineage: Eukaryota > Viridiplantae > Streptophyta > Magnoliopsida > Fabales > Fabaceae > Arachis > Arachis hypogaea. The sequence goes on from NC_092039.1 coordinate 105,724,179, forward strand.
CCTATTTTTTTTATGGCTACGCTTTTTAAACGTGACAAAAAAAGCGTGACCAAATCTCTTTTTAATCACCACCCTCGTAAAAGCGTGACTATTAATCACTTTTGGCCACGTTTTTGAAGCATGGCAAGAAAAAAGCGTGGCCATAGGCCTTTTTTCTTATAGTGAAGAATTAACTTTTATCTAGCCAATATTGGCTAAAATTTTTATTTTAAAATTTTTATTTTTTAAATTTAAAATTTGAATTTATAATTAAAATTTATGATCTAAAAATTATAATATTTTTTAAAAAATTAGTTAATATTAATTAAAAAAATTAACTTTCTAATATTATTATTCTTATCGTATATATAATATAAAAGTATAAAAATATTTGATGTAAAAATTCTTTTTTTTTTTAAATGTCTTTATTATATATATAAATTTTAAATTTTGAATTTAAGATTTTTTAATTAATGGGTACGCAATATTTATAATTTTAATTAGTTTTATATTCATTAATTTTGGTACATATTTAATAAATAAAAAATTAAATTAATGGGCTAACGTGCGTTGGGTACTCAAAAGGTTGTGTTTTCGTAATTAATTTCAAGGTGTTAATTTAATATTGTATTAAGTCATAGCTATATATATACAGTTTGATATGAATTTACGAATGAAACTTCAAGCATATATACTAATGTATAGTTTTTGCCTTTTTGGAGTCTGAACGAATTGGTCAACTTTGATGCAGTTTCTTGGCGCGTAAGAAGCTAAGGATAATAATATTGAAATTATATTGAAGATGATCAGTAATGTAATATTATACATCTTCTGACTTCTGTATTCCTGGCGGCAGATACATTGGTCCGTACAATGTTTTAAACCGATCCACCGTTACTTTCTCCTAAACAACTTTTTAATATAATAATGAGTTTAATTTTAATGTGGGTAAAATATTTTATACAATTATATTTTTTTAAATAATTATTTATACGATTAAAATAAAAAATAATTATTTTTATTAATGTAATGTTAGATAATTAATTATATGTATAAAATTATTTTATATTAATAATATATTAAAATTAAATTTATAATAATAATAATTAAAAATTAAAAAATATAAAATAAATATTAAAATTCACAATTATATATATTATTTTATATATTTTAATATATATTTTATATGTCGAATCACTAATTTTTTATGTATATATTGTATGATTTTTATTTACAAAATACATTTTTAATTATATATTAAGAGGTGATTAGGGGCCATCTAGTGTACAGATGTGCCTGTACAGATTTTTGTCTTTTTGTGGCTGAAAAAGCGTGTCATTAAAAGTGTTGCTTAAAGAAAAAGTGTTACCCTTAATCGTTAACTTGGCTCTGATACCAATTTTAAAATACTTTTCTTTTAATTTCTTTTCCGAAATTTCTATTAACTCTTCAAATAAATGTATAATTTGTATGGATTTGATTGGTGGTACTTTATTTGCCAATTTATAACCAAAAGTTTTGACCATTTTTACTATTACTAGTATTTTTAGTTCTGATTTATAATTTTTTCAATCTTGTTTTAGTTTATAATATTCTTTTTTGCATGGATTATTGTATATAAAACCTTTTATCTGTTTGTCTTTTTCTTTAATATAATTTCTCAAATCTTCAATAACCTCTTTTATTTCTACACTTTCTGTTGTTTCTAAATATCTTTTTAACTTTTCAACTTCATTCTCCATTTTTTCTTTTAACAGTTTTAATTCTTTTAAGTCATAATATGGTTTTCCAGGCATTTATAAATTTTTTAAGTTTAACTCTAACTTGTTTATATTTATTCTTATTTCTATCATTTTTATTATAAGGTCATTAATTTCGATCTGAAGATTATTTAATTCCCTTTTATATTTCTTTATTTTACTTTTTAATTTTTTCGCCCTTTTTCTTTTTATTTTATTTTCTGGTTTTTCAATTTTTGTATGCTTCATTATTTATCTTAGAATTTCTGCAAATTCTATCATCGATTCATCATTATTTTCTAGAGATTCTATCATTTTTTCTAGCTCTTCAACTTCTCTTTTCAACTTGTCATAGATTATTTTTAGTGCTTCAAATGCTCTTTGATTTATTTCAAAAAACTGTAAATAATTCAACCGGTTTTCTCTTTCAAAGAGCTCTTGTTTCTTGTCTTGATAAGTTACATATATTTTTTCTTTATTTATTGTCATAATTTAATGTTTAGGGTTTCATTTAATTTTTCGACCTTTTTTGTTAATTCTTTTATTTCAGAATTTTCTTCTTTAATCTTTAACTTGGATAAACTTAAAGGGCTATTAATTTTAGATTCTCTTATTTGAAAATTCGATGAAACTAATTTTCCTGATGGTTCTTTTAATAATAGGACTGGATTTTCAATAGCTTTATATTTTGGTATTTCTGTTTTTATAATTTTCTGAAATAATTCATCAACATAAATTATTTCTCTGTTTTTAAATATTATACTATGATGGCTATTTGTTAAAGCATAATTTATTGCATATGTAATTGAAAATGGTTCATCGTCTTGTTCCATTAGATTCTTTCTGTGAAATTTATAAGCCAAACCTATAGATCTTCCAAGATTTTCAGTTGATAAAGGTATAGCATATCCAAGATAGGCATTGAATTTAACATTTACGTTTGCCAAGTTTCCATGAACAATTCCAATTATTTGGTCTATTGGGTCATCAGTAATTCTTTTGTCACAGATTGCTAAGCTTATTGGTGAATTAATTCCTTTCATATATGTAGATTTGATTAAGACTTGTATAGTACTAATATGGATCCATCCAATTTTAGATCTTTTTTGTTGATCCTTAATTTTCTCAATCTGTTTACTCAATTCTTCATCATTTATCAAGGCTATTTCAAGTTTTCCATTGGCAGATTTTATCTTTATAGGGGCTTCAAGTTGAATTTTTCCATAATATATTATATTTTTTCTATTAAAAACTTCTTTTAAAAGATTTTGTTTATTAAAATTTTCATTTGATTTGAGATTTAATTCTGTTTTTAGAACAACCTGTTTTTCATTATCTAATAAAGCAGATAATCTATAATAATCATATTCTTCCATTAATTCTAAACTTTCTAAATAATTCATAATTAAGAGATTAAGATGAAGGCGTACCTTTCTGGAGAAAAACTTCCTTTATTTAGTATATTTTACATAAGATGTTTTTATCTCCAGAGGGGAGATTGTAGATACTAACTCCAGAGGGGAGTTTAGAATTGGTTTTTCCTAAGGGAATTCTTCTTCAAACTATAGAATCGCCTCGGCAGTTTCCTCCTTGCTCTCCTAGCATATGAGTACTCTTAGCCTCCTGCTTTCTATTGTTTGATGATTTCTACAATTGCCTAAGTAACCTATTTATAATGGTTGGGTCTGATGGACAATTCCCATCCTTACCCTTCTTATGACATCATTGCTTACGTCATTGTTTATTATCTTGCACCAGCTACATTGTTGGTGCTTTATGACCTAAGCGCTTACGTCACTATGCAATAATGTTGAGAGATGCTTCAGATGTGTTGTCCTCTTCTTTCATTATGTGGCCTTCAGATGCATTGTCTCCTTCCTTTATCATGTGGGTTGATTCCGTTTCATTATTGCTTTCTTCAGATAACTCTGAGACACATAACTGGCACTTGTGGTCTTCTCTGTCTTTTATCAAATAGCAGAGATTCCTCTTTATCCCTTCGGGGAGCTTTTCTAAGAGTCCAGATAAGTTGTAGAATGCTGATTCAAATTCCACTAAGAGTCTCATCTCTTTTTCTTCAATTTCATTCCTTTTACTGGACACAAGCAAAGTATTTCTGCTTTTATAATTGATTCTTGTGTGAGATTCCCTTGTTATCTTTTGAGTTCTTTCGAAGACCCTTGCTAGTGTGCTGGCTAGTCTTCCTTCATGACTGTAGATTGTTAAATTTTGAACTTGATCAATTGGTTGAAAATTTCCTGGGAAGACGGACATGAAGATTACTTGATGTGCTGGAACCAAGCATTCTTCTTCTTCATTAAAAATAGGTTGACTATTCGTAAATTTTAGGGATATATCCCTTGGATTTACATTGTCAATCATATTTTTAAATCTCTTTACTGCATCAACGAATCCTGCAGGAAACTCACTAATAATTTTCAAATCATTAAAAATTAAAATTGTATCAATTAATCCATACTGGAAAAACTGATAGGTGTCAGATGGGGAAGCTTCTGGAAATATAACCAGCTTTGTTAACTGTTCTTTGGCAATAGGATAATATCCCAAGATTGCCCTTTTTTCTTCAGTCCAATTTAGGACTATGTTAAGGGTTTCTCTGAGATTTGATCTACAGACCCTTTTCTTTTCCTTGATTTCAGCCCTTGTAGGAATGTTTCTTATTATTCCTGTTCTCTGGGTTTGAATTGGAGCTTTATCTGCTCTTTTTAGGGTTTGCTCTGGATGAAGAGCTTCATATTCCCTGAAAGATTCCTTTGCTTCTTCCAGTGTTAAAAACCCTCCTTTATGAATTATCCTTGATTGATGTGTAAATGGTGCTGCTTTTTCCCAGGCATCATATACTCCTTTCATGGGGCCATTATAAATTACATAATATTTTTTATCTTGGGTGGATTTTTTGATAATTTCAGCAATTGTTTTATTTTCTGGAATTTTTTCTTCACCTGATTTGTCCACCACGCTTAGCTGGCTGAACTCTGATGGTTTTGGTTGTTGTGTTGATTTCATTGCTTCGATGGCCTTCTTGAGGGATTGGATCTGTGTCCTTATTTGCTGACAATGCTTGCATTTTTCGAGTTCTTGTTCGTATTTCTGAATTTCTTGATCTAATGCGTTGTAGACGAACTCCATTCCCTTGTTAATGTATCTGCAATAACATTTTTGTCACCCTTAATATATTCAATTTTTATTGGATATTGTAACAAAAATAATTGCCATCTAACCAATCGTCCATGATTATAATCAACTTTTAAATTATATCGTACGAAACCTGTTAGATAACTTGAGTCTGTCCTTAATGGAAATTCTTTGGGTAGTAAATCAATTTTCCATTTCTTAAGAGATTTAATTGCTGCTAGAGTTTCTTTTTCATGAGTGGTATATCTCCGTTCTGTTGGAGTAAAAGTCCCTGAAATATACCTGCAAAGTAATTCCTTTGGGGAATATTTAGAATCTAGTGATTCTTTTTCTTGTTCCAAACTTTTTATAGCTTTCTTAACTTTTAGACATCCTGACCAGGTTATGTCTGAAGCATCTGTTTCTACTATTAAGTAGTCATTTTCTTCTGGAATATAAAGTTCTGGAAGTTTTTCACATAATTCTTTAATCCTTTGAATTTGCATACTGTCTTTCTCATCCCATTTCCATTCTTTTTTAGTACTTATTTTTGGAAATAAGCCTTTAGTGTATTCTGTTATATTCTTTAAAAATCCTTGATCAGAAATATAATTTATACATCCTAAAAATCTTTGTAATTGTTTTCTATCTTCTATTTTATTGGGAAATAAATTTACCTTTTCTAGGACATTTGGCTGAAGTTTTAGCTTTCCTTGAGTGGATAGAATTAATCCAAGAAACTCTATTTCTTGTTTTGCTATTCTTGCTTTCTTTTTGCTAAGAACTAGTCCTTTTTCTTTACATCTTTCTAAAACTATTAATAGTTTTTGAAGATGATCTTCTTTATCCTGTTTTGTAAAAATTAGTATATCATCAATGTACACTAAAACAAATTCATTTAATTCTTTTAGATTTTCTTCCATAAATCTTTGATAAATACCTGGAGCTTGTTTTAATCCGAATGGTAATACATTCCATTCATAGAGTAACACACTTGTTGATTCTTTTGTTGGGCAAGTAAAAGCAGTTAATTTCTTTGTTTCTTCGTCTAAACGAAGTTGCCAATATCCTGATTTTGCATCAAGAGATGAAAACCAAGTCGGTCCTTTTATTTTTTCTAAAATAGAATCTTTTCTTGGAAGTTTATGAGCATCACCAATAGTTGCTTCATTCATCTTTTTATAGTTAATAACCATTCTTCGTTTTTCCCTTTTAATTTCATTATTGTTTTCGACATAAAAGGCTGGAGCTGCATGAGGACTTTTACTTAATCTTATAATTCCTTTTTTCAAAAGATCTCTACATTCTAAAGAGAACTCTTCTCTATCTCTTGCGGAATAAGGAATTTTATTTGGAACATTTATCTCTTTTGTAGGATCTTTCAATTTAATGTTTACTAATTCGTTATTTGTATTTTTAATATCTAAAGGATTTTCAGCACAAATTTCATCCAAAAGTTCCTCTATCTTTATTTCAAGATTATTTTTTGGAATGTTTATCTGAAAGTATAAATTTAAATAACATGTTTCTAATATAGAAAATATTTTAAATTTTAAGATTTTATCTATAGTAGTAGTTGGTATTTTTATACGTTTTGATTTTTGATTTATTGAAGAATCATGTGGAGCTTTTAAAACTATGTATGTTAATTCTTGAATGAATGGATGATATAGTTTTAAAAAGTTATTTCCTATGATAAAATCCATTCTAGAATCTAACATATATATAGATGGAACAATGAACCTATAATTTTGAATAAAAATTTCAGTCATCTCTGTTTTTTGGTCAATTTTATGTATTGATTTGTCAGCTATTCTAACTCTTAATGGTTTCTTTAATTTTTTCCAATCAAGTTTTATATTTGAACTAGCAAAGCATTGTGTTGCTCCAGAATCTATAAAAGCATTTATAAATTTTTCTGTTATTTTTATAGTGATAAATGTGGCATTATTACTCAGTCTCTGAGTCTGTTTCTGAGACATATTCAAAAATATAGTCTAGGTTATCATCAGATTCCTCTAAAGGTTCCATAAAACAAGACTTAGCAATTTCTATTTGTTTAGTAAGATCTTTTTTATCGTTCTTTTTCGGACATTCATTTGCATAGTGTCCTTCTTCTTGGCAATACCAACACTTACAGTTTTCTTTTTTATTTGGGCAATAGTCACTTTTTTGCCTTTTGTTTTTATTGTTATTTCTTGTTCTAAAATACCTCTTTTTTCTCCAGTTTGGATAGTATTTTATTTTTCTAAATTGATATTTTCTCTTTCTCTGAAAATTTTTATTAAGCCCATATTTTTGGGGTATCTCTTCATTATCCTGACAGCAGATTCTAATTATATTTGCAAATCTTTTTTGAGTTGCTTCTTGCATACAACGTTCTTTTATTTCCTCTCTTATTGCAGCGGTTGCTCCACCAAAATTATTTTCAATTGTCCCTCTATTTATTTCTCTTATAAATCTTCCCATTATAAATTCATTAGCAGGATATGGAAGTTTTGTTATATACATACTAAGATAATGATTTTTATCTTCTTCTTTTAATTTGTAATAATGTATTCTATATTCACATATATAAGATTCCACATTACATAGATCATATATCTGGATATTAGCTAAATGGTTTTTTGCTTCTTGATATTCTTTATTATAGACTTCTTGTTTATGATCTATAATATTTTTTCCAAAAAATTCTTTATATAGAATCATCATTATATATAATATCTTATCATAAGCTGTTATTTTTGTTGCTAAATCTTCTATTATTTGGTTTTCTATTGATGTCATATAATCTCTTATAGTTCCTTTAGTATGAAATCCTATGTAATTCCAAATATCTCTTCCAGACAATTCACTAAGCTTTGGATTAGTAAAAGCTTCTAATAAAAAGGAATTCAACCAATTTTCGAAAAATTTCTTTTTCATTCTTTTTACAGTCTAAATCAAGCATTCTTTCTCCTTCCATTTCCTGGATTTTAGGAACGTACTTTGATGGTATTTTTGTATATTTTGAACCCTTTTTTAAAAGCATAATTATCAAAACCTGTTTCCCATTTATATTGAGATTGGTTATCTTTAGATGTTCCAGCTTCATTTTTTACTTGTATTGGAATTGCTGGTTCTTCGTTACTTGAATAATCTAGGATGTGTTCTTCATTTTCTATATTTTCAGAATTTACTAATTCTTCTTCTATTTGAAATCCTTGTTCCATAATATTATTTTCTTGAGCCATTTTTAATTGTTTAAAAAGTATTGTAACCTCTTCTAATTTTTCTTCAATATTCATAATTTTAGTGGTGGTTTTACTTTTAGATCTGTTATGTTTATTATATTTTGAAATTTTTCTTCTTTGGGATTCTCTTTTTCTTTATTTCTTTGAAATTTTATGGATACTAATATTTCTTCAAGCATATCTACTATAGAATTTAATTGTGGGTTAAAAGTATGATAAAGATGTGGGGAATCATTTCCATGGTAACATTTCTTAGAAATTCCATGTGAAAAATAAGTTTTTTCAGGTTTTTGAAGTCCTTCAATAAAACTTATAGTAAAATAAAGATTTTGAGAAAAATCATTTTGTATTGATTTTAAGAATTCGGTGTCATTACAGTTAACATTAGTTAAAATCATTAATTTTTATAACTTGATTATTTCTTCTCTTAAATCTTCTAATTTACTTTTTTCCATTAGGTGACGCTTTTCTTTATAAAGAGTTACGGTTTAAAGTGTAGTTTTAAAAAGTGTGGTGTAGACAAATCTTTAAATCTGTACCAACTTTGGCTCTGTATACTAAAATTCTCCGGTGATTAGATGACACTATTATAATTTATAAGATGCTACAATGTTATTTTAGAAGGCTAACACATGTAAATTGTAGCTGATTAGATTACGCTATTATATATTTTGATCCCAAAAATGATATTATATTGTTGATGTAGGTGATAGTTAAATATTTATATAGTTATCTTTCAATGTTAATTTAAAGTATATTACCTTTGTCCCTGAGTGGATGACATTTATGGTAGAATTATATATATTTAAAGATATTATTTTTGGAATGTGTAAAATATAGAGATCAGATAATTATTTTATTAGTATCAATAGGCTTTTTATTTTTAATTAATTTTTTATAATTTAAATATTTTTAAATCAATTTTTTATAGTATAAAAAGCTTTTAACCAAGCCCTTATTTTATCCAAAGTTACAAAAAAAATATCAAATGAAATTATTCTTTTGGACGTTGATCGTTGTATAACTGGTCTGTCGATAAATATTGTAAGTATTTTGTTGGAATGAGTTATATCTCGGCATTTTGATAGATATATAAAACTCCAACTCAACTTGTTTGATCAAAATATATAAATATAAAAAAATATAAAGACTGGAACAATTAAATGGAGAAATGTAAGTTTTTTTTTAAAAATAAAATGAAAAGAAAAGTGGTATTGTCATTAAATGGGTAGTAATTGGCGTTCCAATTTTTCAAGGTGAGTGAGTACCGTTGGTTTTGATAGAAACAATGGTTATGATTAAAGAGATGAAATTGAACCGGTCTGCATATGTATTCGAAATTCTAAAGGTTTTCATTAAAGAAATTTCAGTTTGATTAAAGACGTTTGACAAGAGTAAAATATGTGTAAAAGAGGTGAGTTTCTCTTCCATTTTTGATTGTGATTCTTTTGTCTTCTTTTTGTTTTCCAGTTTCTCTTTCGAAAAATCATGGGTGAGAAAAAGAAAAAGAAAAAACAGAAAGATGGTGATGATGGTTCTTACAATTGAGTTAGTGAGGATATTAAAATTCGAGGTTCTCTTTTTATGGACATGGATAGTATGGTTGAGATTGACGTTTCAAAAATAGTTAGGAAAGGTTATAGGGTGAGGGTTGAGTTGCTTCCATGCACTAGGACTTATCGTGTTTTTCGTAGAAAATAAAGGGATTTTGAATATTTTTACATACATAGCTATGTTCTTGAAGAATTTCGTATGAAATTCCCTTTTACTGTTTCTAAATGTGATGATTTGAAACAACTAAATTGTGCCCCATCTCAACTCCATTTGAATGGTTGGGTTTTTCTAAGATATTTTGAAATTTTGATGGAGTTTTTGAAAATAAAACCTTCTCTTAAGTTTTTTTTCTCTTTATTTCAAGCTAAAGGGGTTTGGAAGGGGGTTTGGGTGAATCTGAATAATGCTCCTGATTTTTCGGTTTTCAAACTCTATAAGTAGTCTTTCAAAGATTTCAAGAAAATATTTTTGAAAATAAAGTTGGTCAACAAGGATTTTTCCTTCTATTTAGACGAGCATTTAGGTAAGAAGTTTCTCCTGTTTTGGTATTCGTAGCCACAACATATATTGGATGGAAGAGATCACTCCTTGAAATGAGTGTATAATAGGACATTTGGTGGAATATTTGTATTTGATTTGCTTCCATGGGAGGAAGATAGAACATCTATGGTGAACTATCTTGATGAGAGTTGATCTGTTGTTTTTTGAAAATGTGAGAGTTGGCTATATTTGTAAAATTATTTAATTATTTTGAAGGTAGAAAGTATCTAGGTGTATCAGCGGCGAGCTTGAGAGCTCGTTTGAAGGCTAAGCATTTTGAGAAAGAGGGGTCATCTTCTAATCCCGAAAAAATGGATGGAGAGGGAAGGGTGAATCAACCATCTCCCAAGAAGAAGAGTTTTGTTTTTAAGAAGAGGAAGGCCGATGTTATAAATATGGGTGATGAAGTCACTGAGAAAGAGAAGGAAATTCCTTTGGAGGAGCTGTCGACATTTATGAGCAAGTAAGAGAAGCTCTATGGGTTTGCCGAGGATGGAGATGGTTCCTCGGTATGGGATAAGAGATTTTCTTTTATGGTTGTAGCTGACGAGGTAGTGCAGGTGTCTTCCGACGTTGCACTGATTAATGAGGTCAGGAATATCGGTATCTACCAATTTCTTCAGGTACTAAAACTAAACTTCATTACTAATCTTTTGTAACGACGAGTTGTATGTTATAACTTTTGGGTTGTTTTAGGGTTTGGATTTTTGCTTGACCAGTATAGGTCGGAGCCAGAAGAGGAGGCATAAGAAGCTGTTACTGAAAAATGATGAATCTGTAAGACTAAAAGAGGAGCTGGACTTAAAAGAAATTGTTATTATAGATCTGAAAAAGAAATGGGCTAAAAAGGAGGAAGAGTTAAAATTGGAGAAGAGTAACCATCACAAAGATGTAGAGTTGTTGAAGAAAAAGGAAAGCAATCTTTCCAATTTGAATAATCAAGTTATTGAGGTTACTATGAAGTTGAAAAATATAAAGAAGGGTTGTGAGACGGAGATTTTAGATGATTTTGTTAGCCCCTGATTTGAACGTGTTGTTACTCAAGCGAAGCTGTTAGCCCCCGATTGTAACTTTTCGGCGATGGATCCAGGCAAAGTGGTTCGAGACGGAATGTTAGTGGATGACGAGGATGATGCCGAGGATAAGGATAACAACCTGACAGATTGATGTTTGTAGTTTGTTTTAAAAACTTTTGAATGGTTTGATGTATTTGACTCTTGCCAATTTGTTTTGGCTATTTTGGGACTTTCTTTTGATAATATTTGATCACTGTTTGATTATATAATCTTCGTTTGACTTGTGGATTGATAATTGGGAAATGGTTAATTTAGATTGCCAGTAGTTGGTTTCGTATTATAACGAACGTTTTTGTTCCTATTTATCATAGGTTTGATAGAAGTGCACTTATATTTGACGAGAATTTCTCATTTGAACTTTGTTTGATAATTGTGTATCATTGAGTTTGATTGCACATGTTGAATAATTGTGATTTCGAATTGAAAAGTTATTACTAGTGGATAATTTGTTTAATATTTGATTGAATGAGGTAGTTGATTGTAGGTAGTCATAGTTCTGATTGATATAGATCGGAAGATAGAACATAGTTGATATAGGTTAGAAGAAAGAAGATAATTGATATAGGTCGGCCTTTCTTTAGCCTTAATAAATTGTTATATGACCTTTATTTACAAAGGTGCAGGTAGGCTTGTCTCGTTAAAACCTCTCCAAGCAAAATTCACTTTGGAAAAAATCTTGTGAGTAGGAAAAGGAGTACAAGCTTGTCCCTATCTTGTTAACTATAATATTTCTTTAAAGAAGAAATACTCCAAGTGTTAGATAATGTTGTACCATTTAGAGATTAGAACTTATAAGGTCCATTTTCGAGGACTTCAAGAATTCTGAGTGGACCTTTCCATTTGGCTGCAAGTTTCCCATGGGATGGAGGTCGTCTGGCTTGCTCAATCTTTCTGAGTACTAAGTTTCCCATGAGCAAGGATTGACTTTTTAATTGTATCGCCGAGCTATGTTTTGTTGCATTGCTCAGTGGTGGACAGAGGCTATGTCTTAGATTTCTTTACTTAAGTTGAGTTCGATTTTCTGAGTTTAATCATGATTGGTTGCTTGTGTTTTTAGTGAGGATTGAGAGACAACTTTTGAATCATCCAATTTCTTTCTCAAAGCATGTAAGACAACTTTGCTTATGGCTTCGGCTAATCCATTAGTTTGTAGATGTTCAACTGAAGAGAAGTGTTGTTGAATTTTTAAGTTTTGTAAAAAAAGATGTGCATTATGGTCGACAAACTGACGACTATTGTCAGTAATAATATGATGAGGTATACCAAATCTGCATATAATGTGCTTCCAAACAAAGAAAATCATTTGCTGTGATGTGATTTTGGCCAGTGATTGTGCCTCAATCCACTTGAAAGAATAGTCAGTAGCCACAACTAAAAATTTACCTGTCCGGGTGCAATAGGAAATGGACCAAGGATGTCAATTCCCTACTAATAGAATGGCCAACTTACCTTGGAGTGATGCAATAGCTTGGCTGTTACATGTATTATTGGAGCGTGTTTTTGATAATTTGTACATGTTTTTACCTTTTGATGACAGTCTTTCTATAAGCTCAGCTAAAAAATCCAGTTCAGAGAATGTTGGATGATAAGCTTTGTGCTCTTATATGCGTGCCACATATTCCTTCATGGACCTCGGCCAAGGCAAGGTCGGCTTCTGACCTGTTTAGATACTTTAATAGAGGACGAGTATATCCTCGCCTATACAAGTTATCATTTAACAATGTAAAAAATGAAGCTTTTCTCCTGATTTTTTTTCAAATTACTGATTTCAAGGAAAATGTTTCCAATTTTTAGATACTGTATATAACGCCATCCCCAATCATCCTCGTTAGAAAATGTTGCAAGAATTAATGGAATGGATGCTTAGTGTAATCAAAGTGGATTGTAAGAGAGTAGCAATGTGTGATTGTGTACTGACGAGCTTTGACAGAATGTCAACTTGGTGATTTTGTTCCCTTGGAATATAATGAATTTCGAATTTTGAAAAATAAGATATAAATGTTTTGGCAATGTCTAAGTATTTTGTTAAGAGGAGATCTTTTACTTAATAAGATTCGTTTACTTGTACCACCAGTAAAGAGTCACAATGGACATTTATTTCAGAAATATTTAATTCAATGGCTAACCTTAAACCTGCAATTAGTGCTTCATATTCGGCCTGATTGTTACTGGCCTTGAAAGAAAAGTGTAGAGAATGTTCCAAAATAATTCCATTGGGATCTTCAAGAAGAATTCCAGCTCCTGACACTTGGGAGTTAGAAGTGCCGTCGACGTATAGTATCCATTCTGCTCGCATATCATCGAACATGGAAGCAGTAAACTCAACAACAAAGTTAGCAAGGTATTGTGATTTAATTGATCATTGGGGTTGATATCTGATATCAAACTTGGATAGCAAAGCTCGGCATTTTGGAGAGATTTGCTAATGAAGTAAACAGGCCTTTGCATCTTATCTCTTTCTGTAACAAGAATAGAACTAATTGCCTAGTCAATAATGGATAAATAAGATAAAATTCTTTTCCAAGTTTAGGTTTTTGCAAAATGGAAGGTTTTGAAAGAATAGTTTTTAAATTTGAACAAGCAGTTTCACATTCATCATCCAATTTGAAGTTTTTTTTTTTTTGAGTGATTGAAAAAAAGTAGAAAGATTTGGAAGCTAAACAAGGTAAAAATCTTGATAAAGCAGCAAGTCTCCCTGTTAATCGTTGGACCTCTTTGATTGTTTGAGGACTTTGCATGTCCAAAACAGCTCGGCATTTTTCAAGGTTTGCCTCTATACCTTGGCTTGGCAGCAAAAAGCCGAGAAATTTTTCTCTTTGGACACCAAAGACACATTTCTCGGGGCTTAATCTCATGTTGTATTTTTGAATTTGTGAAAAAATCTCCACAAGGTCGTCCACGTGAGATTTGTCGACTTTGGTTTTTGCAACCATGTCATCAACATAAACTTTGATGATCCGACCAATTTGCTTGGCGAACATTTTGTCCATAAGTCGCTAAATAAGTAGCCCCTGCATTCTTAAGGGCAAAAGGCATAACTTTATAGCAGAAATTAGGAGTGACAAAGTGGGTTAGCCCGCCCCATCCCACCAAAGCTCGCCCAAATATGGGGTGGCCCGGCCTACCTCGCCAAACTAATATGGGTTCAACTCGCTACCCCGCCCCACCAAGGGGCGGACTGGCAGATTGGCGGACCGACCCCTCTCTTTTTTTCTTTTTGAAATATTTTTTAATAAAATTTTTTCTTTTATGATGAAATTTAATTTAACATACTAACGATTAATTTATTTTATAATAAAATAATTTCATCGAATTAGTTTTTAATATATGGAGTAATATCTTAAATTAAATATTAATCCATAAAAAAATTATAATTAACCATAATAACTTTTTTTATGTGAAACTAACAATAATAAAAATAACTTAACAAATAATAAGTCTCAAAGTCTCAAACATAAGTGCATTAATAAAACAAACACATAATCCACACATAAATCCATATACTTAAAACAAAACACGCAACATAATCCATAAATCAACAAGACACCAAAAAAAATCCATAAAGCAACATACATAAATCAATTATCAACTTCCAAATCAATAAAATTTGAATATGATCCGGAAGTTGAAACACTACCTCGCTTAACACCTTACGGAATGACATCGTCACCTTCACCTTCACCTTCGCCTAAAATTAGAAGAATACCCAAATTTAGAACAAGATATAAATACTTAAATATTATATAAATATTAAATTAGTAACTAACAATCTAATTACCATAAACAAAGCCTTTATTCTAATTGCGAGTACAAATCACAGCCTCAATATTTTCTGGCAACATTTGACTTCTATATTTTTTAATAACATGAGCTCTAATACAAAGCAGATTCCGAAGTAACCGTAGTAATTGGAATACTCAATACGTTACGCGCCATGATTATTGATTAATAACTTCGGATAATAATTCTCATATAATTTCCACCATTCTAAAACATCTAAATCTTCAAAACAATCCTTTGACAAAAGTGGCTCCTCTAAGTATGTATCAAGTGGATTCTTTCCACTAGAGACCTCAGTTTGATGGTTACGTTTCATCAATTTCTAGCAAAATAGAAATAAATTATCTTGTTAGGATAGAATAATGACAATTAATAATATAAGAGATTTAAAATATGTTAAACATTACTTACACCAACAATTGCAAGTTGCTTCTTGCTTGCACTTTCAGGGGTATGGATCATGGATGAAGATTGAATACTAGGTCCTTGTTCTTCAACAGTTAAAAGAGAATTCTTGTCGCATTTTTTAAAAAACTTGTATAATTTCTTTTTCACATGTTCCACCTTCCCTTTTGCAGTCTCAGCATCAATCTCTTCATACATAAGCTCTAAAGTAAAAATCTTAAGCCTAGGATCAAGAATAGCACTAAATGCAAGAATGACACTATACTTTTTTCCAATACTTCTTAAATTTGTTCATCATCTTTTCTCCCATGCTCCTTAGAAGCTCATCTTCACTTCTCAAACTTTCCATCAAAACACATTGAATATGATAGACTTGTAGAAAATACAAATTTGAAGTAGGATAAGATGTGCCAGAAATTAAATTAGTAGTTTCATAAAAGGGGTATAAAAATTCACATATTCTTTCAGCTCTTCCCCATTTATCAACCGAAGGACAATGCTTATAAGTATGATCAGTTGCCTTCAAATACTCAAAGGCCTCCCGATACTTGATAGCACTTTCGAGCATAATGTACGTAGAATTCCATCGAGAGTAACATCTAGATTCAACCCACTTGTAAAATTCAAACCCTGAATCGTTGAAACACATTCTTTAAACCTTATCATTCTACTTTCCGATCCCCTTACATATTTCACACTTTTCATAATCTTATCTAATGCATCATGAGCAGTTTTTAATCCATCTTGCACAATAAAATTCAAGATATAAGTAGAACAATGAATATGAAAGAACTCCCCATCATACAACAACCAATCATGTATATTTAATGTACTTTTCAAATGATATTGGCATGCATCATTAGCAAATGCATTATCTAATGTAAGAGTCATAATCTTCTTTTCAATTCTCCACTTATTTAAAAGCTCAGAAATTTTGGAAGACAATTCAAATCTCGCATGAGGAGGAGGCATATGACAAAACCTCAAAATTTTACTTTGCAATTTCCAATTTAATTCAACAAAGTGAGTAGATAAATATAAATAACCCTCTGTAGTGATGGATGTC
The DNA here is from genome assembly GCF_003086295.3 of Arachis hypogaea. Classification (NCBI taxonomy): domain Eukaryota; kingdom Viridiplantae; phylum Streptophyta; class Magnoliopsida; order Fabales; family Fabaceae; genus Arachis; species Arachis hypogaea. The sequence continues at coordinate 105,740,686 of NC_092039.1, forward strand.
CACAAATCAGAAGTCAAACAAACTCTATTAGGAATGGCTATTAAAGTACTTTTAAGCTTTTCTTTTTTCCTTGAGTAAATTTTCAGCACATCCTCCTTAAGAGTATTTCTAGTAATCAGGCTTAGAGTTGGACTAATGTATTTTACCCAAATCCTAAATTTCTTATTATCAACAATAGAAAAGGGAATATCATAATTAATCACAAAGACAGCAAACATCTCATGCGATACATGATTATCTATCTTGAGAGCCTGATGAGCGGATATTTTATACACTTTTTAGTATAGTTTTCTTATTTTTTTGGTTATATTTTGTTAAGTTTTATTAAGTTTTAGTGAAAAAATCACTTTTTGGATGCTACTTTGAGTTTTGGTGCTTTTTCTATGTTTAGGCAAGTTTTAGAAAAGTCTAATTTAGAGACAGAGAAAGGGCTGCAGATGCTGTCAGATTCTGACCTCTGTGCTTTCATATGAGAATATCTAGAGCTACAGAGTTCTAAACGACGCGCTCTTAATAGCATTGGAAAACTAACTTCTAGGGCTTTCCATAAATGTATAATAGTGCATACTTATATTTGGAAATGATGGCCCCAAAACGGGCGTTGAACACCCATTTGACTCCCTACCTGGCGTCTGGACACCCCAAAAGGACCAAGATGGCATTTGGACGCCCAAAAGGTAGCAAGCCTGGCGTCCAATGCCCCAAGAGGAGTCCCAGCACGTGGAGTCACCCCAAGCTCAGCCTAAACACTCACCAAATAGGCCCAAGAAAATGGATTTTTTCGCACTAAGAGTCAAGTTTATCTTATTTCTGTAATCTCTAGTTATTAGATTAGTATTTAAAGGGGAAGATCTCCCATGTTTAAGATCTTCTGTCTCAACTTCTTCCACACTATTTTCGAATTACATTATTATTTTCTGTAAGCTATGAGCAACTTCCTAAGTTAGGGTTAGGAGCTCTACTGATTCTCATAGATTAATAATATTACTGTTTCTATTTCAATATGTCTGATTCTATTCTCTTATGCGTTCTCATTCTTCAATCTCAATGAATTGGGGATGAACCGTGACATTCATCCTTGTTCTACATGGGTTTCGTGTGAGTCCTGACCCGGATAGCATTGAACTAAAGCTAGAGAATGTATTGCAGATTCCAAGAGAGTACCTGGGTAACTTTGGACACGTGACATAAAATTCTGTTGACCGTGGGTTACTGAGGTCTCTGTAGCGCTAAGGCTAGAGTCAGAAAAGCAGCACTCTCTGATTCGAAAGATCCGACCTTGTCTATAGCATTTTGAGTAAAATCGCAAAGGGGAGTGGATTGCTTAGAGATTCATCTTTGGCTACAGTGAGAAGCCATGAGTCAACTTGATGAGAGGATATGAGTTACTCAGATATGGTGGACTACTGTTGTTTAAAAGAGATTAACTTGATAAGAGGACATGAGTTAGTCACGTATGGCTGCCATTGAATGAATCATTCGTTATTGAAGTAGAACAGTAAGAAAAGTTAATCCGGAAAGAAATAGCATCTCCGAAGTCTTAACTGAATCTTTATCACTATTTTCATATCAATTAGGTATTTCGTTCTTTACTATTTCATTTATGCTTTCAAATAAACAACCATCTTTTCTAATCGCCTGAGTAAGATTTACAAGATAGCCATTTCTTGCTCAATCTGACAATCTCCGTGGGATTCGACCCTCACTCACCTGAGGTATTACTTGGACGACCCGGTGTACTTGCCGGTTCAGTTGTGTGGAGTTCAATTCCACACACCAGAGCCCCCATTTTATTTTGCATTTCTATCAAAGTTTGACCAATATCCTCAAAGTCTATTTTCATGCACCTGTCTAAATGATGCTTAAGTGACAATGTCCCATATTGTTTACCACCAGCTTTAAACTTCTATTTGTATCCATCACATCGAGCACGATCTATACCATTATTACCAGGTCCAAGCTTTGTGAAATATCTCCACACATCAGATGTTGTTACCTTCATCTTTTTCTTTTTAATATCTTGTGTTGTTTTAAATCTTTCCACATTTTTAGGATTTTGTGTTATATTGCCGCCATCAACTTTCACAGAGATAGAATTATCCATTGCAGAATTAACAACTCAACCTAAATAATATCAATACATAACAATATCTAAATCAATAAAAAATATTCAAATGATAATCAAACATAATCAATTAGTAATTTAGTACTAACTACATCATCAGTTCATCACTTATTCACTTATAGTTATGAATATGGACATATAAGACTAATTAAAACAAAGCACGTTGGTGATGTATGAGTAAATTTGTTGGCAAATGTTTGGGACACAATTGTTGGTAGGCGATGATAATTATAATATATTATTCCTAAAAGCCTATCTTTCTTAATTCCGAGGGTCAATCCTATAATGTTTCCCAAATCATTTTGTGATTTTGTCCCTTCAGTTTACGATTTTAGTATCAAATAACATTTTTTTTAAAAAGGCTTGAAATAGTTATTCTGTCTCCAACTACAACTCACCAGAAAATAAAGAAGCAACCTACAGTTAAGAGGCACCGACGAGACACAGAATCGAAGGTCACATAACCACCTTCGAGAGGCACCGATAAGACACAACGCTGTCGACGACGAGAGGAGGAGAGAGAGGAAGGCGAAAGGCAGAGCCGCAGAACAGAGGTGCTGAAGAGGAGCAACTCGCACAGAAGAGGAACTGGAGCGCGTTGCTCATCGGCTGCGAACCGCAATCTGTGATGTCGCGAGACTGAGGCAAGGCCGCCAGTGCAGGGAGATCAGGGAACACCGAGGAGTGAGGACCGCGAGACTGAGGAAAGGCCATCGCAGGGAGGAGCGAGTGAGGAGGGAGCCGAGCTGCGAAGCTCAGGGAGTCAAGGTCACTGGGTTAGGGAAGGCCGGAAGGGACGAAGGTTGAAGGGTGCTGTGGGGTCTGGCTGTTTGGGTATGGCTGTGTGGGCTGTGGCATTTGGTAGGAGGTAGCATGTGTGTGATGTGTTGTTTGTGGACTAGAAACTGGAAAGCAAAAACCCTAATTTTCAATTTATACCCTATGTAAATTTACTAAAATACCCCCTTAAAAAAAGGATGACAGCCCATCGGGCCAGCCCGCCCTGCCCTACCTTGGCCCGCGGTTTTTGCGGTGCGGTTTTAGCAGGTTTTTAAAATTTGGCGGGTTCAAAATCTCGTCTCGACCCTCCTTTTTCGACGATTTTGGCGGTTTGAACCGTTTTATCACCGCTAGCAACAATTACTGTATTTAGTTATGAAAGTAGTTTTATCTTAGTCTGATGGATGCATGAGGATCTGGTTATATCCATAATATGCCTCCATAAAACTTAAAGTGCCAAAGCCAGATGAATTATCAACTAAAGCATCAATGGATGGTAAAGGATATACATCTTTAGGACATGCTTTGTTTAAATTAGTGAAGTCAACACACATGCGCCATTTACCATTATGTTTCTTTACCATGACAACATTAGCTAACCATATTATGAATCTGATTTCTCGAATGAAATCTGCATCAATGAGGTTTTGGTCTCCTGTAAGGATTCTTCTTTCTTTTCCAAGCGAAGATTACGCTTTTTCTGCGCTATAGGTTGGATTGATGAGTTAATTGCCTGTTTATGAGATATTACAGAAGGATCAATGCCGGACATGTCAGCGGGAGTCCAAGTGAAGAGGTTGGCATTTTGTTGAAGAAATTGGCTGAGCTTTTCTTTCTTGTCGTTTTGCATAGATGATCCTACAAAAGTGAACTTGTTTGGATTGTTAGTTAAAGAGATTTTTTTGTAATTTCTCCATGGGGGTAGGATGATCTTGAAACTCGGTGCGTGGGTCCAACTCGGCTAAAGAATGAAGCTTGAGCGAGTTGTGGATGACATTTATTTGTGCACCTATAGCTCATGAGATATAGGCATTTTGAGACTGATGTTATAGCAGTGCCATGCTTCACGGTGGTCACTATGAATTGTTGCAACAAGGTTGCTCTACACATGAGACTTAACATAAAAATGAATTGTAGAGACAATTACACCGAACTTATTCAAAAAAGGTCGGCCAAGGATTAGGTTATACGGGCTAAAACAATCAACCACAAGGTATTGAACATCTAGGGTTTTGGTTAGAGGGCTCTCACCAAGTGTGGTGTGTAACTATACTAATCCTAACATAGGCACTCGTTCACCTGAAAATCTGACCAGGTCTCCAGTTGATGGTTGCAATATGTTATCACTCAACTTCATTTTTTGAAATATAGAGTAAAATAAAACATTAGAGTTGCTGCCTAGGTCCAACAAGACTTTGCAAACTATTAGGTCTCCCAGTAGAATGGAGATGACAATGGGGTCATCTAAGTTGAGTTCGGTTGAATTGAAATCGGACGGTTGGAACGCCATTTCAGGCAAGTTGGGCAAAGTTTGATGATTTGTTGATAGTTCTTTTCACGGCGAGCATAGCTCAGTAAGTGTGTTTGCGAGCAAAGCTTGATACCCTGCCACCAGCGAAGCCCCTAGAGATGCAATTAATCATACCGTGGGGTTGATTGGGTGGAGCAGTATGTGCTTTGTCCTTGTCCCGAGAAGATTGACCAGCAGAAGATATGTCAAATGGATGTGTAGTGCACTTTTGGATGTTGCCACCGATGTATTTGTCCATATGTCCTTACCGAGCTAAGCGCTTGAGCAAGTCTTTGGCTACAACACACTCATCAGTAGTGTGCCCGTGTTTTTTTATGAAAAGCACAGTACTTAGTCTTGTCCACATTCTTCGTATCTCGGTAGGTTTCAGTCTTCTGAGGAGGTTTGATTAGCTTCGAGTTCGGTATTTTCTTGATGATCTCCTCCCTTTTGGTGTTGAACTGGGTATAAGAATCATAACGCGGTGTCAACCGGAAAGGTTTCTTGTTGTCCCGAGCTTTATCGTCATTCTTATTGTTTTGGTTCTTCTCAGATTTCCGAGCATGGCATGGTTCTTCAATTTCTATTTGACCATTGGCTTTCTCTCGAAACTAGGCCAAGGTTTTGGGTTTGGCCACTGTGATGGCCTCTTGGAACTTCCTAGGGTGGAGTCCACTCTTTATAGCATGCAGGTGTACCTCAGGGTGAATGTTTGGGATGCTCATCGCTACTTTGGTGAAGCGGATGACATACTCCCTTAAACTTTCGTGCTGTCCTTGCTTAATAGTGCTTAGATAGTTAGAATCATGTAGATAGAGGGAAGAAGCATCGAATTGATCTTCAAATTGCTTAGCGAGCTTCTAAAAGTGTGAAATTGAACCTGCAGACAAAGATGAAAACCACTCGAGTGCAGGACCATCTAAAATGGTAGGAAAACAACGACATAAAATAGGATCAGAAACACTGTTCACTATCATTATAGATCAAAATTTCTTGACGTGTTTTTTTAGATCTCCCATGCCATCGTTGGGACTCAAAGTGATTCGTAACGCGAATATCCTAGGTAGCTTGAAATTCATGACGTTGGCCATGAATGGTCCAACTGTATTGTCTAATCCATCATCGTCATCGTTTGTTGTTGGTCTCCCTTTGGGTGTTGAGTTTCAAAGATATGTATTGGATCAGAGTTTTCTTCCTTGTTATCTTTTCGTTCATTATGATCATCGTTATGAGCAATCCAAGCATTGGTTAGCTCGGCTATCCGGTTTTTCATTCGTTAGTTATCTTCTGCCATACGTTGATTAGCTTGTTACCATTCGAAGAAGCTCAGATGCTGTGGGAGGAAGCTGGTCAGTCATGAACAGGAATGGGAGTTTTGGGATCTAAAGAAAGAAGGGTTTTTGTTTCTAGGCCCCACGGTGGGCACCAATTGTTCTTGTGGAGGTTGACCATTGTATAGCTCATCTGTCAATGAGTATTTGCAAGCTTTCCATCGAATGAGTTATACGTCGGCAATGAGAGAACAAGGGGTGGGTATCTGCAAAAGACACTTCGATGCTCAAGTCAGTAAGTGAATAATAGGCTTTGCAAATTGCAATAATCTAAACAACATTCTTACCCTTTCTTTTGTATTTGAAACGAAAAGTAACAGTTATGTCTCTGAATAATTTTTCTTTAAACGGAGAATAATAGCATATTTGAGTTGCTTTGATGACTGTTATTGATAACCGACTTATAACGCTTCCTTGTTCATACCAAGCTGCCATTCCATGGGTTACATGGAAAGATTTGACTCATCTAAAGGAGTTTCAGGTGCCGCATAGCGGTCCCATTTTGGAACAGGTCAATTGGCGGCCAGCTCTGAACTTTACTGCTGGCTTTTCGCTCTTGTTTTAGCTCAATGGAATGAACAAAAATTTGCTCCAGTCTTTTTCTTTTTTGTCATGTCTTATGCTACCGTGATGGGCCATCATTGATCCTGGAGCCGAAAAGAAGGATTGTTTTTTGTCTAGCTTAGACGGTCTTGTCTGTGATGGAGTATAGAAATGTGATATTTGTTATGTCAAGTTCAGATAGGATCACTAACCACTTCAACATTCTCTTAAATAGGGCAGGGGCTATTTCTTGAGTATCCAGAGTAGTCTGTAGTAAAAAGCCTTCTTCATAGGCAAGGCAGGAGCTAGAAGTAACTCACCAGACTCGAACTCGCACGGCTCACATCAAGCTTATTCTTCCCTCAATAGAGTTTCTTTTGCTACGCAGTTCAAAAGCCTAAGCCTTTTGACATCTGTATATAGCTTAATCATGACGTATAAACCTATAACGGTTGCATAAAAAATTAATTTCATTTTTTAATAAATATTTCTAATTCATCTGCTCTCATGCACATCTCATACAATAACTATCCAACATAAATTCTTACCTTTCCATCATTTAGAAAAAAAATATATCACTTTTTTCATTATTTGCAAGAATAAAAGGTTTTTTATTTAAATTATTAAATAACTAAAACAAAGATTCTTTAATTTTTAAAATATTCATTACTTAAAAATTTGTCCAACATTTGCCTATGTTATTTCATGCATTAGACTAGTGGAAAAATGAGTTTGCATCCCAATTCATTAGAGACACCCATGAAATAGAGATCTCTAAGTATGTGAAATGACCCATTTAAGCCCACAAAATATGGAGTCACCGGGAATAGAGCTCTCTTCGCAACCCTTGGAGGTTTTTTTTTGTGGGCGCTTCCTTTGAATTGGGGTGCAAATCTATTTTGCTGGTCCAATCCTTAAAAGTTAAAATGAATATAAGTGTGGAATTTTTTGTGTCATGTACATTTTAACAATTAAAGAAATTTTTTAATTTATTTAAATAAAGATTAACATATCATTTTTATCTCTAACATTTGGGATATGTTTTAAAGTTGTCTCTAACGTTTAAATCATCCTATTTAAATCCCAACGTTTCAAAATCATCTCAATGTTGTCCTGCCGTTAGTGATTTATTAACAGAATTGATGGTGAAACAAAATTGAGATGATTTTGAGACATTAGGGACTTAAATAATAGCCCCAAGTGGCATCTTTATTTTGAACCATCTTGTAATTTTTGCTTTAGACCACACTTTTTCCTTACACCTACGTTTTACGAATTATTTGATATTTAGAAAATTATATACATAAATATGCCATGACCTCTGCTTTTCTAAAATATACAAAAGTAAAGTATTTAAAACTATTTTAGTATTTTGTGTATTAAGTTAATTTTTGAGGACGAAAATTTTTATAAGTGGAGTAGGATGTAAGATTCCGGATTTTTTTTTACAAAATTAAATAATAAATTTATTTATGATTTATTATATTTAATTAAGATTATATTTTAAGAGATTTTATATATAAATTAAGCAATTTTTTATTTATGATTTAGAACTTTAATAATTGGATAATAATAAGAATTTTATATGCTTTAAGTTAAATAATTAGATTTTTAACTTTATTTTATGATTAAAAAGAAAATTAATTTTTATTATCTCTAACTATTGAATTAGAGTATTTATTTGAAAATAAATTTTAAGTTGATAATCGAATAGTATTTTTATAGATATTATTATTATTGAATTAAAATTTGGTTTTCAATTACTCTATTATCTTAATTTTACTAAAGTTACTAAATTACCCAAAATCCCTAATTTTATATATAAAAAAAGATTGTACGTTTTGTTTTTCCTCTTAGCTGGTTCCCGTAACAAAAAAAAATGATCTATAAATTCTAAGTTTCTAACTAATAATGTTATTTGCTCATAAAACATATTCAATTTGGTTTACTTCCTTTTGAGATTCCAAGAGCTTTATTTTCGTTACATGTTATTACAGTCGTCGTCACTGGAGCTGCGGCTGCTTCGCTCTTGATTTCTTTTGTGCAGTAAGTTACTTCTGCTTCGAAAACTCAATTGTCACTTTGCTGTATATATTTCTAAAGTTTTGGTAAATGTAGGGTTGAGTTTTGATTATTGCGAGTCACGATTGAAGCTGTGGTTGCTGCGGATTGCGAGGGAAAAGGGGGTTGTGACGTGTTTGAGTTTTTTTAGTTTCGACAATAAAGGTAGGGGTTTTTCTTAAAATCTATTTTACATCATAGAGTTGTGATAAATAGATATCAACACAAAAAGATATTTTGTGATTATATTTGTCTTGTGGATGTGATGGTATGTTGGATTGGATTATTGGGTGCTTGATTGTGTGAGTGGTATATGGTTGTTGGTAAAAAACTGGTTTGAAATATTATTTACTTGATTATTATGAAAATGAATTGATTTTGGGTGCGATTTGATTTTGAGTTAGTCTAATTTTATAAATGATTTAATATTTGAGTTGATTTGATTTTAAAAAGAGTTTTACTGTTGGAATTGGTTTGTTTTAAAATAAATTGATATTGGAACTGGTTCAACTCTGAAAAATGTTTGAGGTTTGGAAATGGTTGAGAAAAGGTTTGAAAAATGTTTGGATGGGACCCGAAAAGGGTGGCAGTGTCCGAATTTTAGAGGAGATGCTACCGAAACTTTATAAAATTGGAAGTTTTATTTGAAGTAATTAATTAAAAAGATTTGTTTTTAAACATTATATGTTTTAAGATTGATTTATCTATCAAAGAAAGAATTATGTTTTGGAATTGCGATTGTTAATGAATGGAATGGAAAGAAGGATAATGAGTATTTTCTTTGAAATATAGTTTTTGAATGAATTTGGAAATGAAATTTGGATTGATGAATGATTATGAAGTTGAGAAATGTTGAGAATGTTGAGATATGAACTTTGAATTATTCACATGGCTTATGAATTTGAATTATCTGAGATACGAGGTTCCTTGAATAAAGTACCATAGCTTGCCACCATGTGTACCAGGTGGAAAACTCGATACTCTGTTGACCCTACGACGTAAGTGTGACCGGGCACTATATAAATTCTCGGGAATATTATCCCCATTGAGTAATATTGATTATTTGAGAAAAGCTATGCATAGACTCTTGGGGATGCACGTCGGGGGACAGTCTAAGGACGATTCAGACTTGTCGGATTGGCTGGATAACCGACAGATGAGCCTCATTAGCGATAGGACAGGCATGCATCATATGCATTTGTATGCTTTGCTTGGGTTTGAACTTGTTTTGGTTTGCCTAATTGCTAACTGTTCTTAACTGCTACTTGAACTATTTGCTGTAACTGCTACCTACTTGTGTTTTTCTTGTCTGTCTTGCCTGTGTTTGTCCTGGCATGCTACATTTGAAAATGAACTTTGGTGCTGAATTAATGATTTTGTTGTTTGATTGCGTGGTTGGTTTCTGATTGAGATTTTTCTTATAAGAAAGGAAATGTTTCGGATTTCTAAACGATTAAATATTGTTTCTTCGAAAAGGTTTGAACGATTTTCCATTGGTTTTTAAAAGATTCATAAGGCAATGATAATCACTGAGCTTGAAAATAGTTTGCTTATTAAATATCTTTTTATGACAACTTTGAAACTCCGTGGTGAGACTGTGTGGTTAGGTTCTCACCCCCCTACAGCTTTACCTTTTTAGGAACCGGATGAAGAAGCATTAAGAAAAGTTATACTGCGTTTGGTTTATATGTTGTTGTATTAATTAGTTTATTTTCTTCCCTCGTCTTTGTTATTACAAATTTGTAAGAGGGATAGGAATTGTATGTGTTATATATATATATATATATATATATTATGAGTTAGTATGTAAAGAGTCTTGTATATGAATCTATGCTGCTTGTATTTTTCTTAAGATAAGGTATTAATTTCCGGTTTTTAAAGAAATCAGCGATACAGTGTCGAGTCACAGGCTCCTATTTTAGTATTTAGTACGTAAAGTAGTCGTAATACTTCTTGCTATCAGAGAAGTGCAGCCGGAAGTGTGACTTTTTATAGTGAGGGTTTTACAATTTAACTCCCTAACGTTTCAAAATCGTCTCAATTTTGTCATGTCGTCAATTCTGTTAACAGATTTCTAACGGTAGGATATCATTGAGACAAATTTGAAACGTTAAGGACTTAAATAGGACGATTTAAAACAACTTTGAGACTTTTTTCAAATGTTGGAGATAAAAACGATATTTTACTCTTAAATAAAAAAGTCAAAATAAGATGTGAATAAAAATATATAAATTGTTGCGCTAATATATTAGATAGTTGAAATAAAAATACCAACCATACTAAGAGTACACTAAAATTAGTTATTAGTATATAATATATTTTAAAATATAAAATATATATGAAAAATAAATCAAATTGTATATATTTATATATAAATACATGATGGTTAATTTTAGTGACGAATTTTAGTGTGTAAATAGTATTTTTGAAAAAATACTTAATGAAATATTCTATCTATTGTGTTGTTTTTATCACGACTAATGAAGTTAGATTTATGGATGTAATAAAAAAAATTAATATTACATAATTAAATGGTTAAATAAATAATTATTTGTAAAAAATTAAAATATATATTGAAAAGTAGAAAGAGAATGAGAGGAATTCAGTGAGTATCCACTAGCTAGCTATATACAAGATGAGAAAATAAAATTTAAAAAGGAGGCAAATTACAACCACACTAATTAAGAAACAGAGTAATGAAGAAACAGAGTACACCATACCGAATTCACACTAATTATTGAGTGGAAGAAACAGCGGCGGTTTTCCTTAGCTTGAGAACTTTGCCAAGTCGCTATGGCTGAGGTGGTATTCAAGAGTCACAGTTAGCGCCACTATGAATGCATAATCAATGTTCGGATACACTTTTACCATGAATTTCTTTCTGCTAAACCAAGTGAACACTTCATGTGTTATCTACGAAATAAAAGAAAAAAAGATGTCATCATTAATATTAACTATTTTCAGCAATAATTATATACTTTTTTATTTATTAAAAAGGTTTTTATCGATAATTATATAATTGTCACTAAAATTTTTTAGTAACAACATAAGATAATTAATGTCTAACTATCGATAAATATATTAGTGATTATTTTTCTTATTGCTAAAAGTAAAATTAATAACCACTAAAAATAATTTTTCTAATGGTACCTCTAAGAAAATGATAAAGTGTCTTTTTAGACAATGTTATTATTAATATATTCCCTCTTATTGAAAATAATCTTGTTATTTAATGCATTATTAAAATATTATTTTAATAAAATATCTTTTATAATATTTTTAAGAAAGGTATTTTTATTAACAAATCTTTATGTGAAAATGATATTAAAAATAGTTAGATGGCTCACTCAACCATATCAAATTATCTAACATTTTTAAATATGATCTTGAGTAAATTACAAAAAATAGTACGTACTGAAAATTCATATGGCTAACAAAAAATAATCCTAAAAGATGTTAATAACAAATAAACTCTTATAAGATTTAAAAACGCAACATATATATATACATATATATTCTAAATAACAACTTTAAAGATTATATTTTCATATAAATTTTTGTAAGTACTATAAAAAAAAAAAAGATCTTTTCACCTTTAAAATTATATAATTTTATGTTAAGTAAATTTTTAAAATTTTTTTTACTATGAATGCATAACTAAATATTTTAAAAAAAAATTAGAGATCAAATTTTATTTCAATTTTTTTAAATATTTATTTAAATATTATTACAAAAATTCGAATCAAAATTATTTATTAAATACAAAAATTTTGTTATTTATAAAAAAATATCTTATTTATTAATTTTTTTAATTATATTTTTAAATTATTTAGACACTATTTTATCAATAATTTCTTTTAAACAGTTTTTTTATGGGCGCCTGAATCTTTGTTCCATTAACCACCTATTTTTAATAAGTTTCTCTTAAGATAATGATCTAATAAAAACCTGGGCAACGACGTTGTCTGATTCGCCGATGCAAACAAGCCAAGATTGACCGAAGGAATTTTGTTTGAGAATCTTGAAGTCACAAACTTGTGTGGTGTTATTTGCTAAGAAAACGCCCATGTTGGCTTTTAGCTGGAAGGGTGGCGGTTGTCTCCGACTGAAAATCAAATCCCTTTGTTCCGTACTTTCACCTCTATATGCTTTCCAAATATCGTCACCTATCTGCATTCATTCACATCCAACAAATTAAACACTCATCACTTTTAAAGATAAAAGGTGAAAAGGTGGGATCCACTTTTGTATTTGTCTCAAACAGATAAATTATAGGTATAATAGATGAAAGCTTAATTTTATGATGGATAATTTTGGACTCAAACTTCAAATTATAATAGTGAAAAAAAAAAAATACTCCTTAAAGAGAAATTAAATTAATACAAGAAAAAGTGTTGTGTTCTGTTGGGAAAGTAAGCTCAAGTAGAGAAAGTCTAAACAAGAAAATGGCAGAGTTGTAATAAAGTGTATTTGATGGATCGGAGAAATTATTACCGCCTTGCGAAGACGGAGGACGGTGTTGCCACGAGCGTCGCGCAAGAAACGTTCCTTTCGCGGCATGACGAAGGTAGCAAGAGGACCCATAACGGTAAAAACAACGTTCTTGTTGATGTCTGTGACGGTGAAGTTATCATCGCCGCCAAAAGTTACCTGCTTCGTGATTATAAGATCAACTTCATGGGGAACACAGTACTGATGATTGATTATGGCTGTGGCAGAGGGTGGAGATGATGATGATGTTGGTGATTTTGACATGATAATAACAATGTTTGAGGTTCTAATAATATGAGTGGCACAAATTTGAGAAATAATTGAATTGAATTGAGTTGGATAATGATTAAGAGTGGCACAAATATCGTTCATATATAAAGGGGAGAATACGGAAGCTTTTCTAACTTGACTAAGTTCATGTTTGAATTCGATCAGGTCAAAAGTAGTGGATCTTTTAGTTTTCTTTGGTGATATGATATATAAAAGAGTTAATACTCAATTTGTTTTTTAAATTTGTATGGAAATTTTAATTTAGTTTTTAATATTTTAATTAATTTTATTTAGTCTTTTATAAATTTATAAATGGAATTTAAATTAGTTTTATGTGACAAGTTTTGGTACATAAATATTAATGGAGCATTGATATCGATAATTAGATATTAAAGTTAGAACTTGTAAAATGATACTATTTTTATTTGGGTACTTAAATAGCCAAAAAATAATGTGGTATCATTTATTGTTGGAAAAAAAATTTAATAAATATCACTTACAATGTTATTTTTAGACTATTTAAATATCAAAACTAAATTAAAATCATTTTACAGAGTTTAACGTTATATTTATGTTAGCGTTCCGTTAGCATTTATGTTTTAAAAATTATTTTAGAGACTAACATAAATCATGTTCGTAAAATTTAAGGACTAAATAGAGAAAATCAAAATAAAATATTTGTCTTCAAAATATTAAGATTGAGGAAAATTACAGAAACTTACTTTTTCTGAAGTATTTTTTATTATTATAAAGTTGGATAGTTCCCTACAGTGGACAACTACCCAGCCCTTCAACACCTGTTTCTAACTTTACTATTACATTTATTTTTAAAATTTTAAAACTAAAATTGGGAAACAAAAGGATTTAGGTTATTTCTCTTTACCCTTTGGTTGAAGCACTGCACCAGCCGCTGGAAATAGGAAAAATGGGGAGACGAGATGTCAACGAGGGAGATTAGCGTAACGTGCTTTTTTCTACGGTGTTAGGCTTCAGCAATCCCGAGACGAGGTGCATTAGCGTAATGCGACTTCTTAATTGGGTGATAAGAGAAATGCTACCTTCTGATTGGCAGATGACGGTGAGCCACGGATCCAGAGATGAAAATCTAAGGTATAGTATGATTAAATCTTTTAAATTGGCTCTAACTTTCAAATCTGACGCTCTTTTCTTTCTTTTTGAGAGAGTAGTGTTTAGGGTTTGAGTTCCAAACAGTGTTCTTCTTATCGTCTATATATTCTATTCAAATTGAATTTGTGAATATGTGTCCGATTCAAATTCCATAGCTTTTACAAAAAACAATTTTTATATACTTGATAGAGCTCTGCCTTCCTGTGTTTTGCTATGGCTCTCATGAATTCTGTTGGTGCTTTGAATCAAAAAGTGGATGCTGTTGCAGATATCAACCCAACGAAGCTGGCTTGGAATCTGAAGGTTGAAATTGTGCACCTCTACGAGTTTCCTAGCAAGTGGAACCCAAGAGAGATTTACAACATGGAGTTGGTGCTTCAAGATGAAAGGGTCAGTTACCAAACCCTAAACTTTTCTAATTAGATTCACTTTGGATTTTTTTATCCATTGTAGTTTATTCTATTTACTTCTTTTTGGCGTAGGGTGATTGTATAAACTGCTCCATCCCGAATTCAAATATGGCGGTATTTAGGACCTTGATTCGTGAGCATGAACTTTATGCAATAAAAAATTTTATTGTTCAAGTAGTAGGACAATCTGTGCGAATAACTAGCCACAAGTATAAACTAAGCTTTTATACCAAGACCTCTGTCAGTTTGCTTTCCAGCGGCAGTTTTCTATTTAATCCTTTTCAGTTTGTCTCATAAGAGAAGATTGAGGCAATGGTTGGTGTGAACAAGAACCATTTGCTGGATAAATCAAGTTACTAATTAGTTATTTTGTTCATTCTTTTAACGTTATTGTATAATGTTGGTTACTTATTTGGTTAAATTTGTATGTATCTTTATGAATCTCTTTGCTCTTTGGGTTGCTTTGTGTACTCTTTTGTAGACTGTATGGGTCATGTCGTAGGAAGAGAGGATGTTACACCATTAATTACAAAATCAAGAGAGAAGTGTAAATTCATTAAACTACACTTGGAAGATTTAGAGTCCGTTTCCTATTTGTTTTCAATTCTTTTTTCGATTTTGTGATTTACTATTGATTTGTCATTTAGGTGGGCTTTGTTTACATTGTTTGTCCTTATATTTTGTTCCACTTAAAAAATTAGGGAAAACATCATGAAGTGCACCCTCTTTATTTGGTGAATTGGTGGACAAAGCCCTTGGCTTATTTGATAAAGATGATGGTCAGCCTATTATTTTGGTGGCAGAACTCTTTAAGCCAAATTTCTATCTCAATGAGGTCAATGTTCAAAATAGCCTTTATGCCTCTCTCCTGTTTTTTAACCCTGAGATTCCCGATGTTCTTGCAATCAAGAATAGGTGTGTTGAAAGTATATAGTCTGTCCTCACTTAACGGGTTCCCTTATCTCATTAATTTCACTATAATGTCTTCCTAAGATTGTTTGTCTATTTGATTTCATGTGCTTCAGGTTAATAAAGAGAGGTGATCTAAAGGCTCAGTATATTAATTATATACATAGCCAGCCTGTAAATTTAATTAGTGATGAGTTGCATGGCGGTTCTTTACCAATCACTACTATTGAGGAGGTTTTGGACAAAACTAATGTAAGCTCCTGTTGGTTTTTTCAACATGGCGTGCTTTGTTCATATGGGTCTACTACTAGTGTTATTGTGTTTTTTTTTTTTGTGTGCAGAAAACTTCATGTTGGATACTAGCCACTGTGGTTTCTATTGAAGTTGGTGGGTGTGATTGGTATTATGCTTCGTGCAAGAGTTGTCCCAAAAAAATGAAGGAGAATAAAGGTCGTTATCTATGCAAGCATTGTGGTAAAGTTGGTTTCAATGCTCCTCTGAGGTAGAGACCTTCCAAGTTAAAAAGGGGTTAATATATTTAAGTTGTTTTGGGTTAATACTCACTTTTCTAATATATTCCATAATGCATTTTCAACAGGTATCGTCTACATGTTATTGCCAGTGGTGGTACTGGATGTATTGGCCTAATCATTTGGAACCAAGAGGTCAAATTGGTTGTTGAAAAATCTGAAAAAAAATAATTTAGTACCTCAGTGTAAGTTTTTTAATATTTGTGTGGAAAATGATTTATGTATTCAACTCATTATAGAGCAATGAATAATGAATTGATTCTTTTTTTTCCTAATATCCAGAGAAGAGAAAATGTGGCATGCAAGAAAAATCTCACCTCAATTGATCAAGTGTATATTGTAGTTAAGAACAACGATGATGACACACTCATAGTCCTTTATGAGTCCCAGTCTTGCTCTATAGATATGGTGGTGTGTTTTTTTATCTTTTAATTGTTATGTTGTTCATTATTTGCTTTCTTATTGTAGTGATCACACTATTTTTTTTCAATAACTACCTCTTAGGGAGTTGACCAAAATGTTTCTAATCTATTGCCTGCATCCTTTACTAATGAGGTTGAGTCTGATGTACATTCTGCTGCAGTTGTGTCTTCATCTAAGGTTTGTATATCATATGAAACATGCATAGAGCATGAGCAAATTTTATGACCAATCCCTCCCTCTTAAGATCTGTCGTTTCTGAGATGTGTTGCTAAACATGCAGGATTCAGGTTTGGAGAGCATTTTTGAGTGCGGTCTTGAGACTCTTGGCAAGGGTGTTGTGGCTGATTCAAATGTAGGTGCCGCTATTGGTGGGCTATATAGTCCAAATGTTCAGGGCTCTACAACCAAGCCACTGAAAGATCGTGCTGGGGAAAGGAAACTTGAGTAGTTAGTAAACACACTTCGGTTAATGTGGAATCCGAGAAAAGCATTTTCAGCTTAGTTGAAAATGCTCTTTTATTTATGTACATTTTGCTTTAATATCATCTTTAATTGTTTTCTACACGAGAATCTATTTAGAAGTTTATTGTAAGAACTCTATATATGTTTGTTAATTATAGTTTGATGCATCTTTTGTAAACAAAATTTATAAATAGATAGTTTATTAGAGAATGGTTAGTTCTAAGGATGATTACATTTTTTTCTAATTTACCCTTGGAAACATATAAATACTCATTCCTTAGATTTTGATTATTTAAGCTGCTTTGTTTCATTTAAGCTGATATTAGACGATAACAACTCTTAAATAACAACAACCTGGGTTAATGATGAAGTCGTGTCTTGATTCGTGAGTATGAACTTTATTATTATAAGGAATTTTATTATTCAAACACGGTAGGACAATCTGTGTGAACAGCTAGACATAAGTATATACTAAGCTTTTATATCAAGACCTTTGTCAATTTACTTCTCAATGGCAGTTTTCTCTCTAATATAATACTTCTTAGTTTATCTCATATAAGAATATTGAAGCAATGGTTAGTGTGAACAAGAATTATTTGCTGGATAAATCAAGTTACTAATTATTTATTTTGTTCATTCTTTTAATGTTACTATATCATCTTGGTAACTTATTTATTTAAATTTGTATGTACTCTTATGAATGTCTTTGTTTTTTGGATTGGTTTGTGTACTCTTTGTATACTGTTTTACTAAAGTCGTGTCATTTTAGTTTATAATTTCTATTTGTATTTTACTAATTTAAAAATAATAAATATATAATATTAAGCTATATAAATAAAGCTGGCATTATATTTTGTGCAAATTGGTATGCATGGTTAGATCATTACAGGTGTAACTTACCGTATATGTATAGTTTTTTTTGTTTTATTTTACTCTTCGAGGAATTGAATTTCAAAGTAACTTGAATTATCAAGCTTAGATATAGATAGTTGTATAATAAATTAGATTGTATATAAAATAAAAGATCTCCTTAGTATATTTTTATTCAACTTCTTTTTCTCTTAACATATTTACTCAAAAATTATTCAACTGGTAATATGATTTTTCTATCTTCAATTATATTTAATTGAAAAAACTAAAAGAGATGTGACCATTTACAATCACACTGAAGTTACAATAAGATAATCTACAAAGTAAACTATAATAGTGAAGTTGATGTTTTCAGATATAGATTTTCCAGAAAAATCACTATTTGGCGTTGACTTTATAATCTACAGTTTTTTAACTACTCCATTAATTATGATGACCAGTTTTGTCATGAGTTATTAACTGCATCAAGAATTTTGTAATAGCTGTTATCAATTAAGCACACCTTACTAGACTGTTAACCTACCATAAAAAAGTAAGTTGTGGCTAACTAAACTAAACAAAGGACCTTCCACTTATTATATAACCAATGAGCATTAGCAGTCAATATTTTTTCATGACAACTATGCTCTCTAATTTAGTTTACTGCACCAACTACAATTGCTTTCTTTTAAAATTTGATAACTGAACTAGCTTTTAATAGTTGCTGTATTACATCATCATTTTTTATCTTTATCATATTTGTCATCTAATAAGGTGCAATTATATATAAAAGAAGAAACTTTTGGTCTGGTGTTCAGAAACTAGGTGTTCAAAAACTAATCAATAGGCTACTAAAATTTTTTGCAGCCAAATGAATAATTGGTAAGTATTTATTAAAATGTGAATTTGCTTAATAAAATTACCTATAACCATTTATTACATGTATGAAAATGAAGTATCTTCAGCCATTATAAAAAGTTATTTCACCGATTCTTCTCTTCTCACGCCCTCTTAAGTCTGAAGTTAACAATGTCTACTACTTCTCTACAAACACAAAGCTTATCACTTTTGCCAACTGATGTGATTTTTGAAATTTTTGTCAGAGCCGATTCTAAAAGCATTGGCCGTGGCAAAAGTCTTTCTACCTTCTGGAGGAATGACTTGCTCACCACAGATTTTATCCTAGCACATTTGGAACATGCAAAAAGAAGGTGTGGATCCATTTATGTTTTAATCTTTTTTAAAGGGCAAAGATCAGGTGCAACTTGGCTTTTCAAAATAAATATACAAATTGGAATAAGAGAAGCTGTTAGTGATCCATTTGTAAGAAACAACCAAGGCCAGTTTGAAATAATTGCTTGTGAGAATGAGAATATGGTAATTTGATACTCAACGAAAGATAGTCCAACTAATCTTTTTGTTTGTAATCCAAACTCTAGACATGTAAGTAGCATTCCTGATGTCATCCAGCATCATTGTAATTTATGTGGTTTCATCTATGCATTTGTTTATGTCCCATATTTTGTAAATTACACTTGGATCAACATATACAAAAACAAACTCTTAGATGCACGTTGTTGGTTGACTTCGTATTCCTTAGCAAGTGGTTGGTGGGATACCAACTTGTGTTGCCCCCATATGTGCAGGAAATTGATCCCGGATATGTTGCATCTAACGGCTCTATCTATTTATTGAGCTGGAATAATCATGCAGAAACTAAGCCCTTGTGTATTGTTACTTATTCCATTGTAACCAGAGAATTTGGATATATTGTCATACCCACACAAGCCAAAGCTATCCATCAAAAGTTGTTACTGATAAATGATCACCTATGCTACGTAGGCATGCATACTAAAATGGGTTCATATAAGTGGAACATATGGATGATTAAGGATTCACATGGAACATACTCGTGGTACCAAGTAATGTCAAGTCATGGGGGGAAATGATCATACATGAGGGGAGCTCACTTAGACATAGTTTTACATAGTAGGAGTAGGAGTAATGTAGAGTAGTGATCTTTTATTTCTCTCTTATGGTTTTAATTAGGTTTTCAATGTAGCATTTTATAGTTCAATTTCGATTTTGGATTTCGCTATCTCATTGTAAGTACTCTTTAATCCTCCCTTTAATTTCACTACTCTTGCTACAATTTCCTTTTGTTCAAGTTGCTTTGTTAATATATGCAATTTTGGTTTCTTGCAATTTCGGTTGATGAATTTATTGCTTTATGATTTATATTTGTTTGATTGAATGTTTATTGTTGATGTTGTAAATATTTTGGTTATAGTTTTCATTTTCCTTTGCAAATTCTAATGTTTTGGTTTTATACCCACAAGGTGTTTGTGAAAATGCCAATTATGAGTTTTCAGTAGATTTTCACACTTTGACTTGGGATTTGAGTTCCTAGGATACTAGAGTCATGATGTCCGATATTTAGTAGTAATTTTTGGGTAGTTAGTTAATTCTTATTTCCATTGATGCTAGCTTTTTACCAATTAATTTGGTAAGTTAGCTAAGACCTATGGATTAAGATCAATTATACTTGTTCTACTTACTCCTCGATGTTGGGTTTAGACGAAGCGAGATTGACTCATCATAGTTGCCATAGTTGTGGTTATGACAATGATAGGATTCCTTGGATCCTCATTCCCAAGTCAAGGCTCTTTTATGCATTTATAGCATTTTCACTAGTTTTGACCTTATTTTCTCTTTAATTACATTAATTTCAATTTTGATCATCTCTTTGTTCTTTTATTTCTTAGTTCTATCAATCTTTTGTTCTTTGATTACAAAATCCCTTTTCCCCCCATAACCGAAAGCGTAACATTTCAATTGCATCCCTAGGGAGAATGACCCGAGGTTGAACTACTCTCGATATCGGTTAATATTTGTATTTGAAAATTAAACTTTGATTGTGAGAGTTCATTGTTGGTTTGGGCTATGCTATCAATGAACCTATATTTTGTGGAAATCTAGATCAACAATAAATTCTTTTCATCAGAGCTTTTGAAGAAAAGTCAAAACAAAAGCGGTAAAACGAAAAGTGCAACACTCACAAAGCGACAACGTAGACGAAGCAAGGTAAGAGTAAGCTAACATGGATATATACCAAAGAGTCCCAAAATACAATTAACAAGGCTCGTGACTTGGCTCGCGAAGACAAAACGGCCAGAGCATATAAGTATATACACATATATACAAGAGAACCCAAAAGAGAACCCAGAACACAGTTTACAAAACCTGTTTCTTCAAAACAACCTCTAAGAGGAAGTTAATACATCATGTACATAGGGTGTCGAGATGATAAGTATTTACATATATACATATAACCAAAATAAAGCCCCAAAAGACATATAGATATTCGCAATCAGAAGCTTCCAGCATGCCTCAGCGAGGTGCCTCACGTCTTGCATTTGAAAACCACAAAATATGTATGGGGTGAGAACCAAAGGTTCTCAGCATGGTAACAATGCCCACATATCTAACATATAATGTCCCGAGAAAGCCAAAGGCGATCCTAGAACTCTGACACTTAGATTCAAGTCTTAAAGTTTGTAAATTTAAAACCATAAATAAGGTAGATTATCTAAGGATTCTTGATTCTAACTCAATTCTAAATGAATCTCTAAAATCATTACCTTTCCTCCAATCCTCCGAACACTAGTAGAACCACACAGACAAACAAATCAGACAAAGCAAACACAAGTAGTATACAGGTACAACAAGAAAATCATATAGCGAGTAAGTATAGTAATTTCACAAAGGCAATCCCAAATAATGCAAATTGAAACAAGACGAATAGAAGCAAATGATGCATGCCTTTCCTAGTGGCCGTTGATATCAACTGTCGATTACACAGCCAGCCTGACATGTCTTGGTAGATAACCGTGGACAGAACACCAAACACGGAGTAAGTGGGACAATGCCGCAATCCTTGCATCTTACCCACGTACCCGGAGGACAACTTCACCCTGCCTCTTATTCAGGTGGTGTTACAGTTCTCGACTCGGAGCAAGCGCGACAAAACACAACCCTTGTATCTTACCCAAAGCTTCGAAGTTTTCCAGAGCAAGTAGATAACACCATTGCATCTTACCCGGCTTATTAACGCTTACCCGGAGCAAGTGGATAACACCACGACATCTTACCCGGAGTCACATTCAGAAACACATTTCATTCTCATTCATTTATTCATTCTTAATTCATACCCGAAGCAAGTGGATAACACCACTGCGCCTTACCTAGTCATCAGGCGGTCACGTATATCTCAAACATAATCATTTTCAGCCATATATCATAATTTAACATAGCCCTCAGGCCCATTACATAAATATTACTTCCACCACCCTCATCATTCACTTTTACCTCTTTTTTCACCAACAAGATATCTTCCCCAATAGTCCCAACCATACTTCACTACCCAAAAATCTATCTACCAAGTTTTAAATGAAAGTTATAAAGGTATTGAAAACTAGAGGAATGGTTTAAAAATACAACATTCATATTTCAGAAAAATAGGGGCTGTTTGTACGCACACTGGTGCACGAAATTGCAATCACACTTTGCAATCCCGCACAACTAACCAGCAAGTGCACTGGGTCGTCGAAGTAATACCTTACGTGAGTAAGGGTCGATCCCACGGAGATTGTCGGCTTGAAGCAAGCTATGGTTATCTTGTAACTCTTAGTCAGGATATCAGAAATTATCAGGATTGATTGTGAAAAGCAAAAGAACATGAAATAAGTACTTGTTTTGCAGTAATGGAAAATAGGTTGAGGTTTTGGAGATGCTCCATCTTCTGAATCTCTGCTTTCCTACTGTCTTCTTCTTCAAGCACGCAAGGCTCCTTCCATGGCAAGCTGTATGCAAGGGTTTCACCGTTGTCAGTGGCTACCTCCCATCCTCTCAGTGGAAATGTTCAACGCACCCTGTCACGGCACGGCTATCCATCTGTCGGTTCTCAATCAGGCCGGAATAGAATCCAGTGATTCTTTTGCGTCTGTCACTAACGCCCCGCCTTCAGGAGTTTGAAGCTCGTCACAGTCATTCAATCATTGAATCCTACTCAGAATACCACAGACAAGGTTTAGACCTTCCGGATTCTCTTGAATGCCGCCATCAGTTCTAGCTTATACCACGAAGATTCCGGTTAAAGGATCCAAGAGATATCTACTTAATCTAAGGTAGAACGGAGGTGGTTGTCAGGCACACGTTCATAGTTGAGAATGATGATGAGTGTCACGGATCATCACATTCATCCGGTTTAAGAACAAGTAATATCTTGGAATGGAAGCAAGCATGATTGAATGAAAAATAGTAGTAATTGCATTAATCCATCAAGACACAGCAGAGCTCCTCACCCCCAACCATGGGGTTTAGAGACTCATGCCGTGGAAAGTACACAAGGAAACGTGTAAAGTGTCATGAGGTACCGATACAATGTCAAAAGATCCTATTAATAGTGAACTAGTAACCTAGGGTATACAGAAATGAGTAAAAGGACGTAAAAATCCACTTCTGGGTCCACTTAGTGTGTGCTTGGGCTGAGCATTAAAGCTTTCATGTGTAGAGACCTTTTCTGGAGTTAAACGCCAGCTTTCATGCCAGTTTGGGCGTTTAACTCCAATTTCCATGCCAGTTCCAGCGTTAAACGCTGGAAATTCTGAGGCTGATTTGCAACGCCGGTTTGGGCCATCAAATCTCGGGTAAAGTATGGACTATTATACATGGCTGGAAAGCCCAGGATGTCTACTTTCCAACGCCGTTGAGAGCGCGCCAATTGGGCTTCTATAGCTCCAGAAAATCCACTTCGAGTGCAGGGAGGTCAGAATCCAACAGCATCTGCAGTCCTTTTCAGCCTCTGAATCAGATTTTTGCTCAGGACCCTCAATTTCAGCCAGAAAATACCTGAAATCACAGAAAAACACACAAACTCATAGTAAAGTCCAGAAAAGTGAATTTTAACTAAAAACTAATAAAAATATACTAAAAACTAACTAGATCATACTAAAAACATACTAAAAACAATGCCAAAAAGCGTATGAATTATCCGCTCATCACAACACCAAACTTAAATTGTTGCTTGTCCCCAAGCAACTGAAAATCAAAATAGGATAAAAAGAAGAGAATATACTATAGACTCCAAAATATCAAGGAAACTTAGCTCCAATTAGATGAGCGGAACTAGTAGCTTTTTGCTTCCGAACAGTTTTGGCATCTCACTCTATCATTTGAAGTTCAGAATGATTGGCATCTATAAGAACTCAGAACTCAGATAGTGTTATTGATTCTCCTAGTTAAATATAATGATTCTTGAACATAGCTAGTGTATGAGTCTTGGCTGTGGCCCAAAGCACTCTGTCTTCCAGTATTACCACCGGATACATACATGCCACAGACACATAATTGGGTGAACCTTTTCAGATTGTGACCCAGCTTTGCTAGAGTCCCCAATTAGAGGTGTCCAGGGTTCTTAAGCACACTCTTTTTGCCTTGGATCGCAACTTTATTTCTTTCTTTTTCTTTTTTTTCTTTTTTTTTCGAATTTTTTTTGTATCCACTGCTTTTTCTTGCTTCAAGAATCAATCTGATGATTTTTTTAGATCCTCAATAACAGTTCTCTTTTTCCTCATTCTTTCAAGAGCCAACAATTTTTAACATTCTCAAAACAACAAATTCAAGAGACATATGCACTGTTCAAGCATTCATTCGGAAAATAAAAATTATTGTCACCACATCAAACTAATTCAACTAGTTTCAAGGATAAATTTCGAAATCCTGTACTTCTTGTTCTTTTGTGATTAAAGCATTTTTCATTTAAGAGAGGTGATGAATTCATAGGACATTCATAGCTTTAAGACATGAATTTTAAATTTTATTAGTTATGAATTAAGAACAAGACTCAAAAATAGATATAAGATGAGACTAAAAATAGAAAACAAAAAATTTAAATAGGCTCCTAATGATAGAGGTTTTCACAGAGTTAGGACTCAACAACCTTGATTTTGAGAAGTGGATGCTCCCTCAAATTGAGGGGAGAATTTCTGGTGTTTCAGCTCTTGGAGTTCACGCCCCTGCTTCTCTTGTTCCTTCAGCAATTTGCAGAGCATGCAGTTCTGATTCTGCTGTTCTTCCTTAAGTTGCTCCATAGTCTCTTGCAACTTGGTGATAGATGCTTCTAGGCTGGCCCAGTAGCCAATTTCAGGAAATTCAGGGAGGAACTCCTGCACCCTCCTTTTGATAGAGTTGTCTTGCATTTGTCCTTCCATTGACTTCTTGGTGATTGGATGTTCAATGGGTATGAATTCATCTATTCCCATCTTTACCCCAGCCTCTTTACAGAGCAAGGAGATCAAGCTTGGGTAAGCCAACTTGGCTTCAGTGGAATTCTTATTTGCAATTGTGTAGATCTCACAAGCAATCACATGATGAACCTCCACTTCTTTTCCAAGCATAATGCAATGAATCATCACTGCTCTCTTGATAGTGACCTCAGAACGGTTGCTAGTGGGCAGTATGGAACGCCCAATAAAGTCTAGCCAACCTCTTGCAATTGGTTTGAGGTCTCCCCTCTTGAGTTGGTTTGGGACACCCTTTGAATTGGTTATCCACTTAGTTCCAGGGAGGCATATGTCCTCTAGAACTTGATCCAACCCTTTATCTGCTCTCACCATTCTCCTATTAAAGGATTCAGGATCATCCTGCAATTGAGGCAATTTGAAGATTTCTCTTATTTTGTCCAGATGGAAGTACATAACTTTCCCTCTGACCATGGTTCTGTAAGTATGGTAAGCGGTTCCAGTCATTCTCTGCTTATCTGTCAGCCACAGATTTGAGTAGAATTCCTGAACCATATTTCTTCCAACCTTTATCTCAGGATTGGTTAGAACTTCCCATCCTCTGTTTCGAATTTGCTCTTGGATCCCCGGATATTCATCTTCTTTCAGATCAAATTTAACTTCCAGGATCACTGACCTCAGACCCATTATTTTGTGATAATGGTCATCATGTTCTTTGGTTAAGAACTTCTCTTGATTCCAAAGATTCTTTGGATTATTCTCTTTCTTTCCTCTTAAATTGGTTTGTTTTCCCTTAGGAGCCATGATCTTGATGAATCTTAGCTTAGTGATCACGGAAAAGCACACCAAACTTAGAGGTTTGCTTGTCCTCAAGCAAAAGAAAGGAAAGAAGAGAGAGAGGAGAAGAGCAAATTCGAATGGTGTGGGGGAATGAGGAGGCCGAACATGTTTTTATAAGGGGGGGGGAAAGGAGATTTCGAAAAAAATTGAAAGGAGAATTGAGAAGATATGGAGAGAATTTGAGAGAAGGGTGAGTTTTTGAACAAGATTTGGGATTGATTTGAGAGAGATTTGAAGAATGATTTTGATTTTTGAAGATTTGAAAATGAATGATGAAAGGTTGAAATGTGTTTATGTGGAAATGTATGGGTAAGAAAAGGAAAGTTTGAAAAAAATTTGATTGGAAAGAAAAATCTTGATCCCCCACCTTTCTGGCGTTAAACGCCCAGAATGGCATTCATTCTGGCGTTTAACGCCCATTTGTTGCCCATTGTGGGCGTTTAATGCCCAGCCAGGTGCCCTGGCTGGCGTTAAACGCCAGAATTCCCTTTATCACTGGGCATTTTGCTAAACGCCCAGGATGCTGCACACCTGGCGTTAAACGCCCAGAATGGTGCCCATTCTGGCGTTTAACGCCCAAAATGGCACCCTTACTGGCGTTAAACGCCCAGAATGGTGCCCATTCTGGCGTTTAACGCCCAAAATGCCCCTTACTGGCGTTTTTTCGCCAGTAAGCTCTTTTTCTCTGCTTTTTGCACTGAATCCTTCTGTAACTCTGTGAATTCCTTCATTTTTGATACTTGCCGTTGTACAAACAAAACACATAACCTGCTAATGACTGGGTTGCCTCCCAGCAAGCGCTTCTTTACTGTCTTTAGCTGGACCTTTATTGAGAATCACTCAAGTCTCAGTTTTGAGCATTCCTGCTCAAAATTGCCTTCAAGATAATGCTTGATTCTCTGTCCATTAACAATGAACTTTTTGTCAGAATCAATATCCTGAAGCTCAACATATCCATATGGTGACACTCCTGTAATCACATATGGACCCCTCCACCGGGATTTAAGTTTTCCTGGAAACAATCTGAGCCTAGAGTTGAAGAGCAGAACTTTTTGTCCTGGCTCAAAGACTCTAGATGACAACTTCTTGTCATGCCACTTCTTTGCCTTTTCCTTATAAATTTTTGCATTTTCAAAGGCATTGAGTCTGAACTCCTCTAGCTCATTTAGCTGGAGCAATCTTTTTTCACCAGCTAACTGAGCATCTATGTTTAGGAATCTGGTTGCCCAGTAGGCTTTATGTTCCAGTTTCACGGGCAGATGACAGGCCTTCCCATACACCAGTTGGTATGGAGAGGTTCCTATAGGAGTCTTGAATGCTGTTCTGTATGCCCAAAGAGCATCATCCAAGCTCTTTGCCCAATCCTTTCTTCGGGCTATCACAGTCCGTTCTAGGATTCTTTTTAGCTCTCTGTTAGAGACTTCAGCTTGCCCATTTGTCTGTGGATGATACGGAGTTGCCACTTTGTGGCTAATTCCATATCTTACCATAGCAGAGTATAACTGTTTATTGCAGAAATGAGTGCCCCCATCACTGATTAGTACTCTGGGAACACCAAACCTGCTGAAGATGTGTTTCTGGAGGAATTTCAGCACGGTCTTGGTATCATTAGTGGGTGTAGCAATTGCTTCTACCCACTTAGATACGTAGTCCACTGCCACCAGAATGTAAGTGTTTGAGTATGATGGTGGGAATGGACCCATGAAGTCAATTCCCCATACATCAAACAATTCTATCTCTAATATCCCTTGTTGAGGCATGGCATATCCGTGAGGCAAGTTACCAGCTCTTTGGCAACTGTCACAGTTACGCACAAACTCTAGGGCATCTTTATAGAGAGTAGGCCAGTAGAAGCCACATTGGAGGACTTTAGTGGCTGTTCGCTCACTTCCAAAATGTCCTCCATACTGTGATCCATGGCAGTGCCATAGGATCCTTTGTGCTTCTTCTCTGGGTACACATCTGCGGATCATTCCATCTGCACATCTCTTAAAGAGATATGGCTCATCCCATAGGTAGTACTTGGCATCTGAAATTAATTTCTTTCTTTGTACTCTGCTGTACTCCTGGGGTATGAACCTTACGGCTTTATAATTTGAAATATCTGCAAACCATGGAGCTTCCTGAATGGCAAAGAGTTGCTCATCTGGGAAAGTCTCAGAAATCTCAGTAGAAGGGAGGGACGCCCCAGCTACTGGTTCTATTCGGGACAGATGATCAGCTACCTGGTTCTCTGTCCCTTTTCTGTCTCTTATTTCTATATCAAACTCTTGCAGAAGCAACACCCATCTTATTAGCCTGGGTTTTGAATCCTGCTTTGAGAGTAAGTATTTAAGAGCAGCATGGTCAGTGTACACAATCACTTTGGATCCCACTAGATAGGATCTAAACTTGTCAATGGCATAGACCACTGCAAGTAATTCTTTTTCTGTGGTTGTGTAATTCTTCTGTGCATCATTTAGAACACGGCTGGCATAATAAATGACATGCAGAAGCTTGTTATGCCTCTGTCCCAACACTGCACCAATGGCATGGTCACTGGCATCACACATTAGTTCAAATGACAATGTCCAGTCTGGTGCAGAGATGACTGGTACTGTAACCAGCTTGGCTTTCAGGGTCTCAAATGCCTGCAGACACTGTGCATCAAACACAAATGGTGTGTCAGCAGCTAGCAGGTTGCTCAAAGGTTTTGTAATTTTTGAAAAATCCTTTATAAACCTTCTATAAAATCCTGCATGCCCCAAAAAGCTTCTGATTGCCTTAACATTGACAGGTGGTGGTAATTTTTCAATTACCTCTACCTTTGCCTTATCCACCTCTATTCCCCTGCTTGAAATTTTGTGCCCAAGGACAATTCCTTCAGTCACCATGAAGTGACATTTCTCCCAGTTTAAAACCAGGTTAGTCTCTTGGCACCTTTTCAGGACAAGTGCTAGGTGGTTAAGACAGGAGCTGAATGAGTCTCCATATACTGAGAAGTCATCCATGAAGACTTCCAGGAATTTCTCCACCATGTCAGAGAAGATGGATAGCATGCATCTCTGAAAGGTTGCAGGAGCATTACACAGACCAAAAGGCATCCTTCTGTAGGCAAACACGCCAGAAGGGCAAGTAAATGTTGTTTTCTCTTGGTCCTGAGGGTCTACTGCAATTTGGTTGTAACCTGAATAGCCATCCAAAAAGCAGTAATAATCATGACCAGCTAGTCTAGCATTTGGTCTATGAATGGTAAAGGAAAATGATCCTTTCTGGTGGCTGTATTGAGCCTTCTGTAGTCAATACACATACGCCACCCTGTGACTGTTCTTGTAGGAACCAGTTCATTTTTTTCATTATGAACCACTGTCATGCCTCCCTTTTTGGGGACAACTTGGACAGGGCTCACCCAGGGGCTATCAGAAATAGGATAAATAATCCCAGCCTCTAGTAATTTAGTGACCTCTTTTTGCACCACCTCCTTCATGGCTGGATTTAGCCTCCTTTGTGGTTGGACCACCGGTTTGGCATTATCCTCCAATAGGATCTTGTACATGCATCTAGCTGGGCTAATGCCCTTGAGATCACTTATGGACCACCCAAGAGCTGTCTTGTGTGTCCTTAGCACTTGAATCAGTGCTTCCTCTTCCTGTGGATTTAAAGCAGAGCTTATAATCACTGGAAAAGTGTCACCCTCTCCCAGAAATGCATACTTCAGGGATGGTGGTAGTGGTTTGAGTTCAGGTTTGGGAGGCTTATCCTCCTCCTGAGGAATTTTCGAAAATTCCTTTGTTTCCTCTGTTTCTTCTTGATCAGGTTGAGCATCCTTGAAGATGTCCTCAAGCTCTGATTCTAGGCTTTCAGTCATATTGATCTCTTCTACCAGAGAGTCAATAATGTCAGCGCCCATGCAGTCATTTGGTGTGTCTGGATACTGCATAGCTTTTACAGCATTCAACTTGAACTCATCCTCATTGACTCTCAGGGTTACTTCCCCTTTTTGTACATCAATGAGAGTTTGTCCAGTTGCTAGGAAAGGTCTTCCTAGAATGAGAGTTGCACTCTTGTGCTCCTCCATTTCCAGCACCACAAAGTCAGTTGGAAAGGCGAATGGCCCAACCTTGACAATCATGTCCTCTATTATGCCTGATGGATATTTAATGGAGCCATCAGCAAGTTGGAGGCATATCCGGGTTGGTTTGACTTCTTCAGTCAACCCAAGCTTTTTGATAGTGGATGCAGGTATTAGATTGATGCTTGCTCCAAGATCACATAGGGCTGTCTTGGTGCAAGCACCTTCTAATGTGCATGGTATCATAAAGCTTCCTGGATCTTGAAGCTTTTCTGGTAAGCTTTTCAAAATGACTGCACTGCATTCTTCAGTGAGAAATACTTTTTCAGTTTCTCTCCAATCCTTCTTATGACTTAAGATCTCTTTCATGAACCTAGCATAAGAAGGTATTTGCTCAAGTGCCTCTGCAAACGGAATCTTTATTTCAAGAGTCCTTAGATAGTCTGCAAAGCGGACAAATTGCTTATCCTGCTCCGCTTGGCAGAGTTTCTGAGGATAAGGCATCTTGGCTTTATATTCTTCAACCTTAGTTGCTGCAGGATTATTCCCTAATGAAGTGGTTGAAGAAGCCTTTTTAGAGGGATTACTGTCAGCACTCTCAGGTGTCTGGTTCTCCTTTTGCGTTTGAACGCCAGGATTGGGTGGAAAATGGGCGTTTAACGCCAACTTTTTCCCCTTTTCTGGCGTTTGAACGCCAGAACTGGGCAAGGAATGGGCGTTTAACGCCAGCTTTCCTTCCCTCTCTGGCGTTTGAACGCCAAAAGTATTCCTCTCTGGGCTCTTATTGTCCTCAGAGGGATTTTGGGCAGTGGCTTGGTTATCCTCTGTCAATTGTTCCTTATTTGACTTTTTGCTCTTTTGAGTGGTGTTGTTCAGTGTCTTCCCACTCCTCAGTTGAACTGCTTGACACTCTTCTGTTATCTGCTTAGATATCTGCTGTTTTGCTTGATTCAACTGCATTTCTATGTTCTTGTTAGCAACTTTAGTTTCATGGAGCATTTCTTTGAATTCTGCTAACTGTTCTGTCATCAGGAGCAATTGTTGATTAAGCTCAATCATCTGTTCTTGAGGATTAGGGTCAGTGACTATTGTCATGACTTCCTCTTTTGGAGAGAACTCATTGCTAGAGTACAAATATTGGTTTCTAGCAACAGTGTCTATAAGCTCTTGAGCCTCTTCAATTGTCTTTCTCATGTGTATAGATCCACCAGATGAGTGGTCTAAAGACATCTGAGCTTTTTCTGTAAGCCCATAGTAGAAGATGTCTAACTGTACCCACTCTGAAAATATTTCAGAGGGGCATTTTCTTAGCATACCTCTATACCTCTCCCAGGCATTATAAAGGGATTCATTATCCTCTTGTTTAAAGCCTTGGATGTCCAGCCTTAGCTGTGTCATCCTCTTTGGAGGGTAAAAGTGATTCAGGAATTTGTCTGATAACTGTTTCCATGTCTTTATGCTTGCTGTAGGTTGGTTATTCAACCACCTTTTAGCTTGATCTTTTACAGCAAATGGAAACAGTAATAGTCTGTAGACATCCTGATCCACCTCTTTATCATGTACTGTGTCAGCAATTTGTAAGAACTGTGCCAGAAACTCAGTAGGCTCTTCCTGTGGAAGACCGAAATACTGGCAATTTTGCTGCACTATGATAATGAGTTGAGGATTTAGCTCAAAGCTGCTTGCTTTGATGGGAGGTGTACATATGCTACTCCCATATGCAGCTGTAATGGGGTTAGCATATGACCCCAGAGTCATTTTGGACTGATCAATCCCACTTAGGTCCATAATGGATAAAGGGAAATGATATGGATTGCAAATAGATAAATTTTGTTTTTTTTTTTTTTTGAATTAACCGAAAAAAATAAAATAAAACAAAAGGAAATTAAAATAAAAATTCGAAAATTAAAAAGAAAATAAGATCCAAGCAAATTGAGAACTGAATCAATTAGTTAATTAAAAAGATTTTGAAAGTAGCAATTAGAAAGATATGATTGAAAAATTTTTATGAAAAAGATTTGATTTTTGAAATGAGGAAAGAGAAAAACAACAAAATGACACCAAACTTAAAATTTTTAGGAAATCAAACACTAATTTTCGAAAATTTTAAGGGAAAAACACAAAGAGGACACCAAACTTAGAATTTTTACGGATCAAAAAGGGACTGAAGACATGCAAAATCGAAAATTAAAAGAAAAACAAAAGCATGCAATTGACACCAAACTTAAAATATGAAACTAGACTCAACTAAAAGACTCTAAACCAACAAAAATAAAACAGTCCTAATCTAAGCAACAAGATAAGCCGTCAGTTGTCCAAACTCGAACAATCCCCGGCAACGGCGCCAAAAACTTGGTGCACGAAATTGCAATCACACTTTGCAATCCCGCACAACTAACCAGCAAGTGCACTGGGTCGTCCAAGTAATACCTTACGTGAGTAAGGGTCGATCCCACAGAGATTGTCGGCTTGAAGCAAGCTATGGTTATCTTGTAACTCTTAGTCAGGATATCAGAAATTATCAGGATTGATTGTGAAAAGCAAAAGAACATGAAATAAGTACTTGTTTTGCAGTAATGGAAAATAGGTTGAGGTTTTGGAGATGCTCCATCTTCTGAATCTCTGCTTTCCTACTGTCTTCTTCTTCAAGCACGCAAGGCTCCTTCCATGGCAAGCTGTATGCAAGGGTTTCACCGTTGTCAGTGGCTACCTCCCATCCTCTCAGTGGAAATGTTCAACGCACCCTGTCACGGCACGGCTATCCATCTGTCGGTTCTCAATCAGGCCGGAATAGAATCCAGTGATTCTTTTGCGTCTGTCACTAACGCCCCGCCTTCAGGAGTTTGAAGCTCGTCACAGTCATTCAATCATTGAATCCTACTCAGAATACCACAGACAAGGTTTAGACCTTCTGGATTCTCTTGAATGCCGCCATCAGTTCTAGCTTATACCACGAAGATTCCGGTTAAAGGATCCAAGAGATATCTACTTAATCTAAGGTAGAACGGAGGTGGTTGTCAGGCACACGTTCATAGTTGAGAATGATGATGAGTGTCACGGATCATCACATTCATCCGGTTTAAGAACAAGTAATATCTTGGAATGGAAGCAAGCATGATTGAATGAAAAATAGTAGTAATTGCATTAATCCATCAAGACACAGCAGAGCTCCTCACCCCCAACCATGGGGTTTAGAGACTCATGCCGTGGAAAGTACACAAGGAAACGTGTAAAGTGTCATGAGGTACCGATACAATGTCAAAAGATCCTATTAATAGTGAACTAGTAACCTAGGGTATACAGAAATGAGTAAAAGGACGTAAAAATCCACTTCTGGGTCCACTTAGTGTGTGCTTGGGCTGAGCATTAAAGCTTTCATGTGTAGAGACCTTTTCTGGAGTTAAACGCCAGCTTTCATGCCAGTTTGGGCGTTTAACTCCAATTTCCATGCCAGTTCCAGCGTTAAACGCTGGAAATTCTGAGGCTGATTTGCAACGCCGGTTTGGGCCATCAAATCTCGGGCAAAGTATGGACTATTATACATGGCTGGAAAGCCCAGGATGTCTACTTTCCAACGCCGTTGAGAGCGCGCCAATTGGGCTTCTGTAGCTCCAGAAAATCCACTTCGAGTGCAGGGAGGTCAGAATCCAACAGCATCTGCAGTCCTTTTCAGCCTCTGAATCAGATTTTTGCTCAGGACCCTCAATTTCAGCCAAAAAATACCTGAAATCACAGAAAAACACACAAACTCATAGTAAAGTCCAGAAAAGTGAATTTTAACTAAAAACTAATAAAAATATACTAAAAACTAACTAGATCATACTAAAAACATACTAAAAACAATGCCAAAAAGCGTATGAATTATCCGCTCATCACACACCCTTGCCGTGCGTATGCACACGGCTAAAAATGGGTGGTCGCGCACGCGACCCCC
Organism: Arachis hypogaea; assembly: GCF_003086295.3. Taxonomy (NCBI): domain Eukaryota; kingdom Viridiplantae; phylum Streptophyta; class Magnoliopsida; order Fabales; family Fabaceae; genus Arachis; species Arachis hypogaea. Next base: position 105,774,634 of record NC_092039.1, read on the forward strand.
TTGCTCGCGTATGCGAGTGCTCCAACCCGAATGGACTACTCATGTCGCGTGTGTTCCTCGCGTACGCATGCTTAGCAAAAATCTCAAAAAAGCTGCTAAGTCCAGAATTTCTATTTTGCACACCAATCTTTGATCGCACATAATTTTCTCGTTTTAAAATATTTTCTTCCGTTGTTCGAACGGTGTAAACCTCTCAGATCAAATTTTCTTTCAAGGAAAGTTTGATAAAATTTGAAGGTCCGGAGGCTAAGTTATGCTCCACAAAAGTTGGCCAAAAATCAAGATTTTTTTCAAAACTTCCAAAAACTCAACTTTCAAAGCAATAAATGTCAAACCTTTTAAAATCAAAACCAAAGCTTACCAACACAGCAATGAACCCTTCCACTTCATATTTCAATCTTCTCTGTTCATCCCAATGCTTCCTCACACACACCAACTTACCATTATATTACCATTTCAATCAATAATCCAAATTCTCAAACAACTTTATATCAACATCATAAACAACATCAACATTTTCATTGCAAATATTCACATACAATATCACATATCATAACATCAAAGTCTCGACCACAATTTCAACCCTCATACATGTCCACCAAATCCAATCATCAACAATATAAATAGTCCAATCCTGCACTACAGTCAGCTAACCTAAGTTTTTATGGCACATTACATTTTAGTTACGGAAAATTGAAACCATACGTGGCTGATTCCTCCCTAAGCTCGGTATGCCTCAAGTATCCACCGTTAACAAATATCCACACTCCCAAAAATCAAGCTCAAGCTCCCAACTTTGCCAATTTGCTTCCAATATCACCAAATTGTTTTCAAGTACACAATTGAATCTAAATTTTCATACAACAATGCTAGAATTACCTTATGGTTCACAAATTCAGTAATTTGACAAGGATAAGGGTTGTCTCACCTTACCAACGCAAAATTGAAACATGACTTGGCAAGTCCACGAAGCTAATTATGTCCTAAATACTGAAATTACACAATTTCTCAACACTAAACCCAATTAATTTTTGAAATTAAGGGCTGAGCTTCATGGAGTGAGAATGAGGCTTACATATGAAATTGTTGGATGGGTCTTGTAGAGCTTGTCGCGGTGAACGCGTGGCAGCAAATGGTGCGGCGATCGGAGCTCCGAATCAAAAGTTATTTGAGATTGAAATCAAGCCAAGGATTTGTATGTTCTTCTTCTCCTCCTCCTCTAGTTTCTAGTGTGTGTGTGTGTGAAATGGGAGAGAGAAAGAGAGCTGAAGCTCTTTTGTGTCATTAATTGGGTTGGGTCTTGGGCTTAATATGGGCCCAGTTTGCCCGATTAAGCTCGTTTAGCCCAATTTCGAGTCAAATTTTTTTTAAAATTAGTGTCAAAATTTTTATTTTAATTAACTCTATCTTATTAAGCTATAAAATTAATATTTTTTAATTTCTTTAAATAATAATTAATTTATTAGTTAATTATTTACTAATTCTGCAGATTTTACATTCAGCATAGCCACACGCAGGAGGAGACAGAGACCGACAACACAGGAGGAGAAACAGAGCGTTACGAGTTTTAGCCATGGAGAAAGGAGTGACATTTGAGGGTTTGCGAGAGAGTGAGCACGACGGAGGTTTTGAGACGGAGAGAGCGCAGACGGAAGGAGCGCCAAAGCAGGGGTTAGAAGCGCGATGAAGTTCTGGGGTTCGGGTTGGAGGTGCGACGAAGCTCTGGGGTTAAGGTTACGTTGGAGGTGCGAGAAAAAAACTCAGTATTTACTTCTGTAAAATAGTTGTTAAGCTTTTGAAATTGTCTATTAATTACTTGATAAAATAATTCAACTTGAATACGATGCAAGTTTGAGACCTTTTGAATTTTGTGCCTTAATCTTTTTAGAAAAAATTATTATGAAGGACTGTAAGTGAGAGATTTAATTATTAAAGATCTTTAATACAAAAATTATTAAAAAAAATTATTTTTTATACTATTTAGAGAGAAGGACCAAATCTTTGTTATAAAAAGACAAATATATATTTAGATTATTTTTTTATTTTTATTTTTGTAAACATATTTTTTTATCGCCTATTATATTCAAATTCTTATTTATATCTACTTCGTCTATAACAATAATTTTTGTTGTGAATTTTTACTTTTTAAGTTGGGTATGTTTGACTTATACACTCTACTTGAAAAAGAATATTATGTGGATGATAAAAAGTTTTTAAGTCTCAACAAGTTTTAATTCAAGAAAAGATGATAATAATATTTCGGAACTTGCAGTTAATTCAATTAGTTTTAACTTGAGAGAAGATATTAGAAATGATGTTAAGCTAACATTCAATGGCCCACAAAAATAAGCTGTGTAACTGATTATAGTTAAATGATTTTCAAAAAGTGCTCATTTTTATAATTTTAGTTAGAATGATAGAAAATTTTATTTTAGTTAAAAATCACAGCTAACAATAATAATTATCTCTTAACGATAGTTAATTTATTTACCTCATTGAGTTAGATTTTAATAAAATTAATTTTCTATAGCTATAAGTAGTGATAGCAACAATAGGTAATGTATCGTTCTATTTCAATTTTTAAGTTTTGTATTTATTTATATAAGTAATTCCTTTTCTCTTAATCTTTCTCTTCAATCTTATTATTCTTTTCTTCACTAAAATCTGACCCAGACCACAATTTGCAATTCTAATCAATTCCTTCTCCTAGCTAACAGCGTTCACACTATAGGAGAATTATATATGATGTATCGGTTAGATCCTTAAAAGTTTAATAAGTTTAGTTGAACAATGTTATATAAGGAAAATGATAATATCACTTTTATTTTTGATAATATCACTCTTTATATGAATTTTTTATATTGTATTTTGTATAAATTTGTAAAAAAAAGTAATATTATAAAAAAAGTGATATTATTATTTTCTGTTATATAACTAATAAAATTTATCATTTATAGTAAATACTTGACTAACTATAATTTTATGTACTAAATTTTAAGTTTTAAATTCTAAATTATTAAATAAAAATAAAATATTGGTCAAAGTGTTATTTAATATTAATAAAATATGTTAGTTTTCAAACATTTCTCAGTTTAATTTACAGTTTAACTTTTTTTAAAAAATGTTTAGATAACAGGTAGTCTTAAATACCTTCCTATAAAAGTTTAAATATTATCACTTAAATTTTTAAAGATCAATATTGTTAAAATACAAAAGTAAATGCATATATATTTTATTTTATTATTAAAAATATTAAAATTTTGTCTTTTTAATAAAATCATTAAAGTATTATATATATGTTCCTAACTTAAAAAAAGAAATATTATAATTTGTGAACTATTAAAAAATTGTCTCTAATCATCATGGTTGAGCTCATAAAGAATCATAACTATCGCCACAGCAAACCCATAATCAAAGTTTGGGCTCACAGAGATTGTGAAATTGTCTTTTCCAATGAGAATACTCCCAGCAGTGTGATGTTTTTTCATCTGCATGTGCAATTAACATCATAATATTCCTATGAGTTCATTTAACGACTATGTAATATTATAAGAGTCACATATATCGTTAGAGTATTATAAATTAAGGTACTATTAATAAAAAATTTTAAATATTTTATTTTAACAGATACACATTAATTTTATTAGAAATTAAATTTTATACAATTTTCTATAATAATTTTTTTATTAGTAATTTTAACATATGTCTTTAAAATACATATTAACTAAACTCATATTATACTAACTAAAATAAACAAAAAAAAAACAGTGAAACTTCAAATTGGTCATTAATAATTTTGTTTTGGTAAGATTAATTTTTAACAACAAAAAATATATCGACTAATAAAATAGATTTCAATCTTTCAGAATATCAAACAAATTATTTTTTTAATAATTTTTAAAAATAAAATGTTAGTCTTTAATTTATTTTAAAATAATAATATGGTTGGGATTAAATTTTTAAAAATTAAAAAATAAAAAAATTGTGTTTTATTTTATTTAAAATTAGTTGATATAATATTTAAAAAATAATTAATTTTCCAATTTCTTTTTTAAGAATCAATTTATCTAAAGCAAACAATTATTTAGAATCTATTTGAAGGGTTTGTTTGGGCACTATTTTGGAAAAAGATTTTTTTAAATGATAGTTTTTTTAAAGATTTTTTCAAAAATAAAAGTAATTTTATGTTTAAATATTTCGTATAAAAAGATTTTTTTATTGATCAATTATGTTTGGGTAAAAACAGATAAAAGTATTTTTTTTGTTTATTTATTATGTGAAAACATCTTTTTTTAAATTTTTTTAAAAAATATGTAAATTGTAACTTCTCAAAAAAGATATTTTTTATTTTTCTAGTATTTTTATTTTTACTATTAGAAATTTGTCAAACACATTAAAAAAATTATTAAAAAAATAGTTTTTATCCATTTAATGGCGCTCAAACAAATACAAAATTACAAGTAATAATTCAATAAATTAGCTAGATAATTAAAGTGAGGAAGCTAACTCTTTTTAGTTAACAATAACATCAACCAAATTTTTTAAAATTACTGTATTTATCTTAAATTTTAAATATTAAATTATAAATTTTTAATCTTAATTGAATTTTAAATTATAAATTATAAATCTTAATTCTTAAATTTATATAAAAAATAAAATTTTTTAACATTAAAAATAATAATAATTAATATTGACTATTTAAAATTATTTTTTTTTATATTTTTCAGATAATTAAATGTGGCGGTGATAAATTAATTAGTCACTTACCGCGGCGGTAATAATGTCGGTCTCACCAACATAAATTGTGGCTGATCGTTCAAGAAAGCTACCTTTAACCTTGTAATCACAAACTTTTTCGTCTGTGTTATTGGCTAAGAACACATCCAATTTGGCAACATGTTGGACAAAGAAGGTTCGTCTTACGTTGAATATCAGATCTTTGTCTTTCACGCTGTCACCCCTAAAACATTGCCATCGATCATGTAGAGTCATCGTCTGCATGCGCCAAGGGAGTTATTATATGCATATAATATATAGATTAATTAGGATCTTTTCAGTTAGCTGAATAACTTTTCATTCATCTTTTCTATAATAATCATTTGTTTTATTATAAATTAAATAAACTAGTTAAAACAATTTTAGTCGTAAATAATTAAAATTTAATTCTGATGCACTACAAATATAAAATAGTTTTATAAATATATCTAATTACGTAACGTTATATCAATAAAAATAATTATTTTTTAAATTGATCGCGTAAATAATCATCTAAAAAAATGAATATAATTATACGAGTGTAAAATTTTGTTTATAATAATACATTAAAATTAAATTCAAATAATTATTATTAGAACATAGATAAATAATTCTTCTCACTCATTTTTAAAAGTTAATTTTACATTTGTTTTCTCTCTCATATAAGAGAGAGAGACAGGAGAGAAGAAAATGAATTGCAAGAGAAATTGAAGATGATCAATTACAACTTACAAGCCTTTTATTCTTGGCTATAGCTGTTGTCACATGTACATTATATTGTGCGAGTAGTTTTCCTAAACTAATAAATTATTGGACTCATTTAATTGGATTTAGTAATTAAAAAGATTTATTCACCTAATACTATGGAAAAAAACACAAATAAGATACTATAGAACATAATTAATGTTAGCTTAGTTAAAAGTAAATTAATCTTTTATCATATATACTAAATGGTGTTCCGACAACTGATAGAAAATGGTCACCGGAATTTGGGAGTTGCTGTGTTAACGCATAAAGAGACAAAATATAATAAAGACTAAAAAGGAGATCATATCATATTTAAATAAAATAAATCTATTTTTTAAAAATAGATTTAAACTCAAATAAAAATCTTGTTTTATAGAAATTAGTCAAATTACTAAACAATAATTTAAAAATAACTTGGCTACATTATTATACCTAATAATTAGCTCGATTTTTTTGGATAAGGGAACATCAATCGTGTAAAAATTAAACAATTAAGGAGAAGGAGATTAATAGGAAATAAAAACAAACCTTGTGTCGGAGTGTGATGATGGTGTTACCCTGAGGATCTTTGATGACAATGCGGTCATGAAGGGACACAACATTGGACTTGACTTTGAAAACGAGGTTGTTATTGACATCGGTGACATCAAAGCAAGTGTCGCTTAATGTCACTACATTCTTCACCAGGGTTAGATCCACTGCATGTGGAGCACAAAATTGGGGTCCAATAACGGCGTAGACGGTGGCGCCGGTAGAGCTAACGGATGGTGGCATATTAGGGTTATCCAGATACATAGCCATAAAAAAACTGTGTATCAAATATAATATGACATCAAGCTGCTAAGGTTTTATTTCTTCGTGGCCTAATCGATGATGAACAAGAATGGGAAAAGTGAAAACTATTTTCAGGTTAGTTTCTATCGCTATAGATTTCGAGTTTACTATTTTTCCGGCGAAAGTTGAGTGATGGAATTGATTTATGGTTGGTCTTTTTTCTTTTGTAATATATGTTTTGTTTCGTTTTCCTTTTCTATCAAATGCTAGCCAAAATTGCTGGATTTTTTTTAAATAAATAGAATAATATAAATATTTTATTTATTGAAATACGTAATATGTAGTTTTATTACCAAAATTCATTATTTTACTTATATCGTTTATACGGTAAATGATTTGATTTTTAGTATATCTCATTTGCAATATAAACAAGATAAGACATATCACAGGTTACATGTATCACATTTGCATACGTAATACGTGGAATAGAATGGGATCCGCGTATCTTATTTACAGTGTAAACGAGATATGGTACAAACAAAATTAATCAGCTATAAAAGAATCTACAAACTATCATATTCTCCACAAACATCTTAATCATTCTTCTTATCCGTTTCTTCGATAAATTTAGTAGAAATGTCTATTGTTGGTAGTTATTTTGTTGTGACGATGTATCCCAACTGTCACATGAAAAATAATGACATTGGAATTGTATTTGAGTGTAAAAATTCTATTCTGCTATGCACTCAAAGAGCATGTTCTTTGTATGAGTTAAAAGGTCTGATATTGACGCACGTTGGTGGTAGTGAGAGAAAATAGGTTGGAAGAGTTGGTTATTGGATGCTAACACCGATGGAAAATAGAATATTTCAGTTTCATTTGTTTTGACTCGATAGCGATGAGCATGTGCGGCTCATGTTTGATGTCCACGGGAGAATCATTGCAAAAAAAGTGATGGAAATTTTTGTAGAGGTCAGCAATATCGACGGTGGTAGTTCTAGCAACTCAAATTTTGTCTAAGATTACCCACCTCTTACACCACCCCTGCACTGTGTTAGTCTGGAGGTGCCCAAGAATTTATGTGAAACTGCAACAATTGTTTGTCAAAAAGAACCGAGAGGCACAGGCCTAAATGGCAGTCGATAATCAGTTTTCACAGTGGCTACTGGCAGCTGTTGAGAAGAACAAGAAGAAAATCCCAAAGATGCATGTTACATACTGCAACAGGAGGACCTCAGTCTTTGTGGTGGAGGAGTTAGAGCCTTTTGAGGGTTGGAGTCAAGGGTCATTCCGTGTGTGGTTGAGTGGGAGGACATGTGGCTGTAGTCTTTTGCAGTCACTTTATTTCCCTTGTCATCATGCATTTGCTTCTTGTGCCATCGCAGGTGTCGAGTAGGGTACATATGTGGATTCAGTGTACACACAGGAGGCCATGTTTAAGGTGTACGAGGTTGAGTTCCTCCAGAGGTTGAGTGTCTCCATCATCATGGTTCTCTCATGACCACTCGTCGATGCGCTCAGATCCACTGAGCCAAATGGGGAGGTAAAAGAATTATCCTGAACCTGATGCGTCTGTGAGTCCGGAGGTGGGGTGGTGGTGGTGGTGGTGGTGAGTTCTCCGCTCCGACTGGTATGTCATCATAGTCCTCCTGTCTTTTTCCTATCCTATGGTCGTCAGGAATCCATCGACATTCATTGAGTCTCTAAGCATTGGCTACTCCCCACCGAACTAGCGTTTCACCCAATCAATGTGGTAATTAAAACTCCACATGTTAAAACAGATGAAGGGAACAACAGTCATCCATGTCTTCCACTCAGCCTTATCTCTTAACCAGTCTGGGCACAGGGTTTACAAGGCTAGGTCGTTGTATAACATCCATAGAAACTATATCAGTAAATTGTAATATAACTGTCAAGTTTAGTGCATTACAGAGGATATTTAACCATTTAGAGACAACTAAATAAAACTAAATTGCGTACCTCATGCAATTGCAAGCGATCTAACATATCACGCCATCAGAGGACCCTCTGTTCGTATTGGTCCCTACTCTATTGGGCCATACCTATCAACCTGTTCACATATGCAACAATCACATTCTCTCACTTTATGCAATAAAAGGATGAATTGCATAAATAGAAAGCATAAAAACCGTAATTAAAAATAATTACCTCATGGCTAGAGAAAATGTCCGAACCTATCTATCAGCTGGACACAAGTGAGAAAGCTTATGGCATATCCATGAAACGAGGAGCAGAGTGCATCCAGCAATGTCCGTGGTATCTCGATATGCTGCATGGCATAAAAAGTGGTATGTCCATTCAAGCACAGTGAATTTCCAAGACATACCACAACATTTTTGGAAGTCCGCCAATAGTGGCAGTCATTTGATACACACCTCATTGTTTGACTTGTCGACAGAGACAGACATACAAAGGGGTGAATGGAGGCCTCGACCTCCAGTTTTTAAAAAAATAGTATTAAGGTATTAAATACAATTTAATTTTTTAAAAAATATATTTAATATTTATTTTAGTGTAAATAAAAGTTCAGTCCAACTAAATATTAATGATCTTTAATATCTAAAAAATAAATAACAATATTAAAAAAATCTGAAAAATTTATTATTACTAATATTTTTTAGTTAAATAAAATTATTTAAATCCCATAAAATGGATTCTTTTTCTTCTTTATGACCGTCTTTCTTGATTCGTTTAGTATTAACTCTCTCTATTTCAAATGCTACAATTGAGAGATCTTTTTAACTATAAATATTGTGAAGAATAACTTAGAAACAAAATGGAAGATGAATTTTTTGTTAATTGTCTTTTAATTACATTGAGAAAAAAATTGCTGAAAGATTTGAAACAATTTCTATTATCGATGAATTTTATGATACAAAGAATCGACCACTTCCTTAGTAAAAGTACACACATATTTTTTATACTTTAAAATATATTCTCTATCGGTATATTTTTGTAATACATTTTACATTATATAATTCTTTTGCATATTTTTTTAATATTATATATGTTATTGGCCCTATGATAATATTTTTAGATCCATCCATGCTTATCGGGCATCAGGTAACCACCAATAAAAAACATGATATAACACCTCGTTTATTGTTGAGGGTGGCTGCATTGGCAATAGCTAGCATATGTCGGACCCGGTCTCGAAGCCATGTCATTTTGAAGGAAAAAAATTCCTTCCTCTGCTCACCTTGTTGCTAAGTATGAGAAGGCCTGACACCTAGGAGCTCTTCTACCCACTTCCAAGTCGAGTGCTAGTATCACGTTAGAAAGTCACGCAGGCTTCCACCCACACGTTCTCCGTGCGTGCGTAACCTAAGTGGTATATGCAACGTTCTATAGGATAATCGTGCACCTACCCCAAGGCAGGTAGAAAGTGTGGATCTCAAGATGCCACCACTCAACGAATGCAGTAATTAGAGAGTTATCAAAAACAAAGTCCCTGAATTGCACCGTATCATCGAAGCCAGCCTCCCTCAAGTAAGAGATAATGGTATTCGGGAGTACAAAAGTGTGGCTCACTTGCCTAAGAAGTAGTGGCCATGACCTCTGTTAAAAGATAAATGTATTTCATTAATAAATCTATTTTAATTGTCAAGAATTTTTTTTCAATATAAAAAGCTAAAAATTAATAATAAATGATTATTTCATATTCAAAATAATTAACTATAATAATCTAATTATTAAATAATTTATCAAACATCAATGCAACATATTTTCAAAATTAAAATTGATAATATAAAATTTACTTTAAATACATAGAAAAACAGAATAAACATTTAATAAATAAATTAAAACTAATAATTATATTAAATTAATTAATTAACATTTACTAATTTTTACATTTCACACAACCTAACAAATTCTATTAACATGACAATCTAATCTACATATATAACAATACTAAATTTATAAAAGTACCTTAACTATATAATTACGTACTCAATCACTTAAAAGAGGAAAAGGATAAAAAAATAAACTTCGAACTCAGTCACTCCCACAATGTGCCAAGTTGCATTCAGACAGTGAATGTCTCTGTCCTGTGAATCGGCGCACACCATAAAATTCGAGTATCTCACAAATATCAAGAGTAACGTTCGAAAAAGGGAAAAATGAAGGTAATGAAGGAGAAAAGTGACAAAAGGAGCGCTGTGAACAAGTTCCTTACATAGACACATCAAAGTCTTATCTCATTTATACTGTAAACGAAATAAGATTGTACCTATCTTATTTACACTATAAACGAAATAAGCTAAGGCACGTTGCACAACACGTTTATAAATGTGATACGTACAACGATAAACGTGTCTTATCTCATTTACAGTAGACAAGATGTGCACAATTTTATTAGATTACGTAAATTAGTAAAAATGCTATAAATCATGTATTTTAACAAATAAAATATTTATTTTATTTATTTAAAAAATTCCAAATTTTCTGGGGATATAGTTTTCGGGGAAAAAATTCTAGGAGTCAATATTTTTAGTTAAAAAAATTTGTTAGCTAATTTTAGTTTAAATGTAAACAAAAAATGTTAATTACTTAATATTACCGTTTTAATATTTATTTGTATCATGTGTGTTTGAAAAATTTTCGATATTCTATCCAGTAATTTTAAGTGCCAATTCCATTTCATTTAATTTTAAGTTCAATTTTTTATATTGACATTGATATTCAAATTAAGTCCAACTATCTTTTATCTATACCAAGTGGAAATTAAAACATCATTTTAATCCAAAATAAACCCTCAAAGAATAGAAGAATTAACAAAAGAATCAAACAAGAATATCACAATCTTATCAGTATAACATCTGATCAAGAGAAACAGAGAATGTATATGTTGAATCAGCAAGTATATCAAGAAACAAAGAATGTATATGTTGAATCAGCAAGTATTATTTAAATTAGGGTACACTACCAAAATATATGGTATTCAAAGATAGTAGCATTGACAAAAATAACTTTAAAAAATTCAAATGATAATAAATTTTTAAAAGAGTTAAAAACGTGATGAAAATAACTAAATACTAAATATATATTCTAAAAAGATTTTAAATATCATATTTTTATGCAAATTTTTACGTATATTATTAAAAAAAAGATATTTTTATCTTTAAAATTTAAAAATTTTCTATTAAGTAAATTCTATATTATAACTTTTTTTTATTGTGAATAACAAATTTATTTGAAAATAAAAAAATCTAAAAATTAAATTTTGGTCCAATTTTTTATATGCACATTCTAAATAAATATTCAAATGCAGTCATATAAAAAAATTTGAATAAAATACACAAGTCATTTGCTAAATTTAAAATTCTTTTGCTATTTAAAAAAAATATTTTTTAGGTTGTTTCCTCACATTTTTAAATCATCAGTTTAAAAATTATTGTTGTTTTTAATTTTAAGAATTATTTTTGTCAACAATATAAATTTTTGAATACTATTTTAGTAGTTTATCGTTTTTGAAGAATAAAAAACCCTTATTTTTCCTTGTGAAGTGTTGTGGCTACGTCCTCATGCAATCATGCCAACCGCTGACCTTCTCCTCTTAGTCCTGAGGTGGTCCTCAAGAGTGACAGTTAGAGCCACTATGAATGCATAATCTATATTCGCAGATACTGTGATCATGAACTTCTCACTGCTAATTATCCTTCCAGGCTTGCGCGTTATCTATATAATCATGAATTCATCACTCATGGATTAGCTATAAAAAAGTACATATATATAAACACAGACGTACCTGGGCAACAACAGTGTCGGATTCAGCAATGGTAACAACCCAAGATCGTCCAAAGGAACTTGCTTTGACGAGTTTGAAGTCACACACTTGCGTGCTATTATGTGCTAAGAACACTTTCATTTTCGTCTCTCGCTGAAATAGCTTTGCTGGCTCCCGAATAAAGGTTAGATCCCTTTCTTCTCTACTTTCACCTCTGAATGCTTCCCACCCACTTCTTAATACCTGCATTAATATCGAACAAATTAAATACACAATCACTTTGGAGTTGATTCCTTTCAAGAAATGTATAAAAATATGAGACGATTAATTATCATATCATTTTTACAACTACCATCTAATCATGTACTTATTATAAATGTGACTTTTTTTAATAATAATAATAATAATAATAATAATAATAATAATAATAATAATAATAATAATAATAATAATAATAATAATAATAATAATAATAATAATAATAGATGGGTAAAAAATATTCTTTTACAAAAAAAAAAGTATAATTTTTTAGGTCCATCTAATTTACTCAAAGTATTCTACCGTGCGAAAGTTCTAATCATATATAAAATAAGAGAAATGATAACAACTATCATAATTTATTATTTTTAGCTATCATAAATCAACATGTGTGGGTCTTCCTTCTTCCTTTTTTTTTTTCCTTTTTTTTTTCGGCAATGAATACACTACTCTGTATTCTATGCAAAAGCTGAATATATATGTAAAGAAATCAAAGAAAACGGAGATGGAGGAGCTGAAATTAAAGCTAAGAGGTACGTACCGATGATTTGCGAAGATGGAGGATGGTGTTGCCATTGGCGTCATGCAGAAAGCGGTGGCCACGAGGTGTGACGATGGGTACAAGAGGACCCTTAACACAGAAAACGACGTCGTTGTTGACGCCTGTCACGGTGAAGTGGCGACCACCGAGAGTTCTCTTCTTCGTCATTACAAGATCAACTGAATGTGGAACACAATACTCACCGTTGATTATAGCGCTCGCAAAATTTGGTGTTGGATTTGCCATCATATCATATATAATTCAATGCTTCAAATGAAGATATATATATGTATATCGATAAGTAATAATGTTGTAAAATTTAATTCATTCGTGTATGTATATATAGGGTTCGGCATTGAAGGTTTTGTTTTGAACGTTCGTTAGTGACTTCAAAGAAAATCAATAATGATAATGATGGTTAACTTTTTTAATTTGGTGGAAGTATATAGTTTGATTTTGATGATTTCAGAGCTAAAACCTAAAAGCCAAATGTGCCAATGAAGTGGTCACCCTTGTCGGAGGAATCTTACTTTGCGGGTAAGTAAGTATCAACTTCGCTAGGTGTCCAAGAAAATTTCCGATAGAAATGATTTTTTAATTCAATTATTTATCCTTTAAATTATTTTTTTAGTCAGTCTTTTATTCTATTAATTAAAAAAATAAAACAAACATATTTAAATAAATTTAGTTTTTTTATTTAAAATATAAATTTGAAAAACAGTTTAAATCAAATTAAAATTCAAAAATTTAATTTTAAATATTCAAAAAACAAAAGCTAACGAAAGGGTCAACCAGCTCACGTAAATTTTGGTTAATGAAATTTGTTAGTATCTTTGGTTTTTTTAATGTGTTTGTGATGATAATTTTTTTTTATATTTATCTATTTGATTTGAGATTTATAATGTTAATGTAATTTAGATGTATTAATATTTAATTTAAAATATTTTTATGTTATTTATTTAATTTTAGACGTATTTATGTTGTTCATTATATTTCAGGTTCGTATATAAATTTTTTGACATAAATTTTAAATGTGTTGATAAAATATTTAGCATGTATTCTTATAATTTTAGATATATTTATTTTGTTCATTTAATTTTAAATGTGTTTATATTGTTCATTATGTTTTTAAGTTTGTATATAAATTTTTTGACATAAATTTTAAATGTGTTGTTAAAATACTTAGCGTGCTTTTTTATAATTTATTTTAAAAACTTATGTGATTTTTGAAAAATCAATGCAAGAAAAGTAGTTATAAATTTTATGATGTGGTTTATGAAAAGTGAGAGCATTACAAGTGATTATAAATTTTACGGTGATAAGTAAAATAATAAATTAAATAAAAATATATGATAGTAATTCTTTAAAAATAAAAAATATGATTAATTAAAAAATTAAAATAATAAAATATTAAATTTAAAGATCGAATAAAAAATAATATTTAAAGAATGAATATAATTTTTCATATTTTTTTACGATGCGAATTTTTAGGAATTATTTATCAGATAATTGTTTCGTGAAAATTGCAAACACTAAAAGAAATATGTTCTATTGCTACCTTTTCTTTAGTCATGCTTTAAAAATGTGGTCTTCTAAGACCATCAACTACATGCGAAGATAGCATTTGTTCAAGATTTTGGTACGTACGCTTTTTATGTTAGGAGGATGTTTTTGTAAAGATGGGTAAAACATTTTTTTGTAAAAACACTTATGTGTTGTATTATTATTGGACATAATTTTTTAATTTTTTAATAAATTAGAATAAAACTGATTTTTTTATAATAATAACAATGAATTTAATTGTTATTTGATCCGATCGAACCGATCAACTTACATAACTCATTGGATCATGATTTTTTTGTTTTTTTAAATAAAAATCAGAGATATATTTGTTTTTTTATAAAAAAAATTAAACATAATTCGGTTTAAATTGTGTAAATTGATCGAATCAAATCAGATATAATAATTATTGTGCGGACAATTAGATTTATTATTATTGCTATAATAAACTGATTTTGTTCTGATTTATTAAAAATAAATTATTAATCAATTTAATAAAGATATCCAATAATATTATAACACATGTAAATATCTTAAAAAACGTGACAGCCAAAAGCAATTGATATGTTTTTAAGGTTTAGCCAATTCTTTCAGGTTTAGATCATATTTTAAAAATAAACATGGTCTATTCCTTTTTTATTATTTTGATTTCCTAGATAAGCCTGACCTATTCCTTTTCAAATTCCTACTTACACCTTTACCTTTCTCAATTTATGACCAATTTTCAGAATTTATTATAGTAGTGCTCTCCTATGAAAACCATAACATGTTTGACTATTTTATGACCAAATTCTTAAATGTGTTTTATATTATTATTATTTAATTATATACTATTTACCTAATAATTTGACTTGACTCTCAATAAGAAAATTAACTATAACAATTTATACATCTCTTCTTCTTCTACTTCTCTAGATACAAATGCAAGAGTAGTATCGCACCCGGTTGTATCTAGCTTAACAAGAAATCCAGCCCGGTCACATTATATTCTTGATGACAACTTCACCAAACATTTGGCTAATATCATCACGAAAAATGTGACTGAAATTCCTTTTTAATTTCAAACTGGTGATTAAATTAAACACTTTCAGAGATAATCTTTTATTTGGATAAGATATATATATTTTTTTGACGTTTTTGAAATTTTTTAAAATTATACTTAATATTTAATTTAATTTAATTTAATTTTTAACGTTTAAAATAGTTTCAATTTTACATTTATAGCCAAATTTTTTAAGTCAACGATTAGTCAAAATTTTTTTAATTTTATCTTTTTTTTATCTAATTCTAATCTCTCTAACCTATTCTAAAAAAACGGATCCTTTCCAATGAAAAAAAAATTGACCCTCTCCAATATTTAATCTCAATCCTTAATTAAATCAATGGTCCTAATTATAATTATTATTACTTTCACTTCTTTCAAATTTTACAAACCCTTATTATTCTCTTCGATTTCACATTTCACTTGCCCCATTCTCTTCCGCTGCAGCAATAACAACAACAAGAAACTATCTCTTCTCAAATTCTTCAAACCCCCTTCTTCTTCTCTTCGATTCCACACTCAACTCACCCCATTCTCTTCCGTAGCAGTAACAACAAGAAGAAGAAGCTTCCTTCCTCGTCTTCTTTCTCCTGCTTTAGCAGCTCTATGGAGTCGTTGAAGGCGAATAGGAATCTTGCATAAAAAACGGAGGGCCAGAATCCGAAGGCTCCATCTCCTGAGGTGTTCTTGCACAACATGACGAGCAAGAGAGAGCTTTTAAGACCTAAAGTGGAATCCAGGGTTGGAATGTACGTATGCGGTGTAACCGCTTATGATCTCAGCCATATTGGCCATGCTCGCGTCTAGTCAACTTTAACCTTCTTTTCAGATTCTCTCTTTCTCTCCTTCAATCATTAAATCCCTAAATTAATAATCCTTGTTGATAATAATTGGTTTAAATTTGTGTGGTTGTTTTCGCAATTAGACAGGTACCTTAAGTATTTGGAGGTATGAAGTGTCTTATGTTCATAATTTTACTGACGTGGATGACAAGGTAAGAAAAATTAGTTCCTTTTTCCTTTTTATTTGAATTTTCATAGTTTGGTTGTGTAAGTTTTGGATAATGATGTGTGGTATATATAATAGTTTTATTTGGTTGCGATTAGATAGTAGATATTAAGAAAGGAACACAACAATAGATAAAAAAACTCATTTGGTTGGGTTTGCTATCTTACAATACTTTATTCAATTCTTTTGAATTTTTTTTATTGGTGTTTTTTTCTAAAAATGCTGTCTTTTTCTCCCAAATAAAATTATTTTTAAGATTTTGTTTTTTGAATTAGGTTTTTGGTGTCACTTTAAAATAAGTAGAGGAGAGAAATGAGGTTCTAGAAAATATGTACTGTAAGTTCTACCTATGTGAACAACTTTATTGTTCCTATAATATTTTATGGTTTAATATTCTAATTTATAATAAATTTCGATGACTTTACTTGTTTGTAATGTTGGCCATTCAAGTGGTACCTTATTTTCATCATTTAGACTTCAATAATATTTAGTGGTGATTGAATTTTGATTATATTCTTTTGTTATGCAAAGTAGCCATTGCTTTTAATTGGTATAATAAGATCTGAGTCTGCAATTTTCAAATTTTATAGATCATTGTCAATTCTGTAGATCATTGCCAGAGCAAACAAATTAGGCGAAGATCCAATCAGTTTGAGCGAACGCTTTTATGAAGAGTTTTGACAATACATGATAC
Organism: Arachis hypogaea; assembly: GCF_003086295.3. Taxonomy (NCBI): domain Eukaryota; kingdom Viridiplantae; phylum Streptophyta; class Magnoliopsida; order Fabales; family Fabaceae; genus Arachis; species Arachis hypogaea. Next base: position 105,791,762 of record NC_092039.1, read on the forward strand.
ACTTAATTCTCTGACATTTTTTATGAAAATTCTAATGTTGAAGATGAGAATCATGTGAAGAAAACATCTGTTCAAAATTGTAATAGGAGATTGAGTACGAATTAGTGTGAGGATAAGTTTATTGTGCAGGAATTTATTGTTCAAAGTAATTATTTGTTTGTATCACAACTAGAAAATGGATTAATATAGACAGATTTACAGACAGATTTAGTTTTTATTACAGACGGATTTTGGGTTACCGACGGATTTTGTCCCTATGTAAAAGTTCCGTCGGAAATTATTTACCGACGAATTTTTTTCCCATCGGAAAGTTACAGAGGGATTTTTACCAGTTACCGACGGATTTTCCCTCTGTAAATTCTCCATCCATTTCACGAAGGCGACGAACTTTCCGATGAATTTTCCGTCTGTAATTACAGACGGATTTTTTGACGGATTTTTCGTCTGTAATTACAGACGAATTTTCAAACGGATTTTTTGTCTGTAATTACAAACGGATTTTCAGACAGATTTTCCATCTGTAATTACAGACGGATTTTCAGAAAAATTTTTCGTCTGTAATTTGAACTTTGGAAAATCATCTCACACTCTGATTACAGATAGAAAATCCGTCTGTAAGGTAAAACATATTTTTTTTTATTTTTCCAATTACAAAGTAAACTTGTTTTCATACAAAATAAATATAAATTTAATACAAATTTTTATCTAATTTGTATTCAAATATTTATAATAATATTTCAAAAAATAAACAAATTCATCGTATTATCAAACTAAAAAGAAGTACTATAAACAAGCAAGTCAATATAATTCAAAATATAAACAAAGTGTATTGATACATCAACTATAATAATAAGTAACAAACATACATCAACAAAGTCTATTGAGTAAATTAAAAGTTGTTAATGAGTATCCAAAGGGCTCTAAATGATTTTCCTCATATTAGTAAATTAAAAGACCTATATTACAAGCAACTCCTATTCAATTTCTTAACTTATTTGAACAATTTTCACTGCTCTAATAATTAATAGATGAAGTTGGTGAAGGAGGTCCTGTGTTAATTCCACTTATCTCATCTGCAAAATAATTCACTTCACTTGCTCTTTTTGCTGCTGTTTCTTCTTATTCATCACTGCTTTTCTCACAAAAAAACTTTGCCTTTTTGTACCTCAATAAAAATGCCCAGAGTGAGAACATAGAACCTATCATTAACTGAGGAATATTGAAAAATTTGGGCTTCCCATGAAGAGAAAACCACACAAGATCTCTCATCGGTACCAGGAAAGGAAATCTGCACCATGGCAAGCCTTCAACTTGAATAGATACACTCCAAGATCACCAAAAGAAAAACAACCTTTACTTTCTTCAAAGCTTTTGCAACTAATCAAAAGAAACAGTTGAAAATCCATATTCAGTACACTCCAAGATTCACCAAATAGACAAAATGCATATTCCATATGGGATGGATTCCACTTTTACAGTCAGTGTAGAAATAATCAGCATCAATTTCATAATATAGCAATGCACCACGCATATTCTACTCAATCCTTCTCAACAGTAAATAAGAATTGTGCTGAATTGATTATTCAGTCAAACAAGGCAAACTAAACGGATAAACCCTAAACCTTAAAAACAAAAAGAAATTCTTTTAGACCATATTCTAAGTTGCTAACAGTCTAACCCCAATACCCAAGGAACCTCAAGCCTGCACTGATTGCTCCACCAAAATATATGTCATACAATGAGACTTCAGATCAGATCCAGTAGCAAACTATGTACCTGCTCAGTAAGCATGATAACAGGATGCCCTGCCCTTTTTAAATGTTCAAACATGCTACAGTCGTAAAGATATTTACTCGCAACATTTGAGAGGACAGTTGCAGGAAGTTGCTTTGGGTCACCAACCTTAGATAATTTGCAAATGTCAGTATAACCTCTTACCTTATAGCAGAAGTTCAAAAGCCTTTTTAAGTACACTTACCATTATGTATTTGGTTCCACTTGACTTTAAAAGCTGAAAAGAAACAAGAGTAGCAGGTTCTAGATGATTGCAGATAAATTATCTATAACAGAACAAAGATATGTTTACTATGCCTAAATTAGGAACTGATCTCAGAAAACATCATAGCTTATAGCAGGTGAAGATGGAACTCCTTGTCCGTGTGGATGTGGCCCCTATGTTTTAGAAATATATAATTCACAAGAACATAAGACATAATTCCAACCAATAAAGAAGAAATAATTACAACACAAAAAAAAGCATATATAATTAAGGACTGAAAAGCTTTTATGATAATAAAATAAATAAATATAAATATTTGAATTATCTAGGTACACAAACAGGATCAAAGGAAACACATTTGACATTTCAGTATATTAGTTTCTCTTATCCTATTGTGAACTATTGATTGATATCATTACAGTAGAAGCCAAACATTCATGGGCAATGAACAAGACAAGCTCCAATTTTTCATAAACCATGAAATAAATTGCATGAAAGTAGCTAGACTTACAATAGGAATGGCAGGATGAGTATAAACCCTTTCAGGTGAATAAAGTGCTGCATAAGGTGGCATCATAGGCTGAAAGAGGTGTTCTAGTTACTGCAACCCTGGATCAAGGTAACATAATTCATTATTAAGAATGAAAATTCTATCATTTTTCTAAAGTATATTACTTTTTCTCCTTCATGTATTAATACCCTTATCATTTTAATGAACCAAAATGCTAATAAGATATACATATTTCCGTAGTAGATATGCTGCCCAATTCGGAAGAACAAATAAATACTGATAGCGCTATTTCTGCCTCATCAAGAGTGGAGTTTGGTTCCCCTGTTCAAGTAACTCCGATATTCAGATCTTTGGCTGCAGGGATTCCCAGCCCACAATTTTCGAAAAGTGTAAGTTACCTAAACACCTTGGGATTAAACAATTTTAAGACCAACAGAAATACTATCACATTAATAGTAACAACTAACAAGTAAAAATATACTGTTAATAACATTATATATTTGGAAACCGCACTGTTAATAATTAATCAATGGATAGTGAACTACATCAACAGAAAAAAAGGCAGATTAGATTCTAAACCTGCTCTCTTAAAGACTCTTCTGAGGATTTCAGGGCCTAAAGATAATCAAGCAACATTTTGGGCTCTGGAAAGAACAAAGGTTAACTAATAGTTCACAGATAAATTTATAACAAAAAAATAAAGCAATTGTGTACAAAGAACTAAAACTTGAACAATTAAAATGCAGATGTATATCACAATTAACATGCCAAAGACAAGGAACAAACTAACCAGGAGTGGCACCAGCAGGTACACAAGGCTCATTTTGAATTGAAGAATGCCAACTTTGAATCTCAGATTTAGCATCCTCAAGTTCATTCTGGAAAATTCACTGATCAAGTCAATAGTTATAAATGAAGCCTTGTCATTGATAACCAATCATGAATTCATCTCTTAAATTACATGAAATGTAACTAAAGTCCACTTTTAACATGATGACAGATAGTAAATAAATAAAATAGTAAAAAATAGAATAATAAATATTTAGACAATAACGTGTGCACAAGAAAGATAATGGTAGCAGAAGGGGCAAATTCCAATAATGGAAGAAAACGTGCTTGGCACGTTGCAAGTGTATCCTTACAGTTCTGAAGGCTGTCAATAACAAGATTCGAAAGAATGAAAGGAAAAAGAAGGGTTAGGCACAAACTAATGCTGGGAAATTTTTGAATGCCCTTTCCTCACCTGCAGCCAATAATAGAAGCTTTAATTTTGCATCTTATCTTTGCTTACTAATACAGTAACAGAGGGAAGAGCAGCAAGGGAAATTTACCATGTAAACTGCATACAAGATGACCAGAAGCTATGCAAGGATTTGATTATGGCCATTCATGGGCCTGGGCTTTCATAACTACTACTAGCTCTCAAAAACACTAGTTTAAGGCTTTGTTTCTCTATAACAGTTTCCTACTACAAATGAAAAATACATGATTGTCAATTCTCATAAACTGAATGAGAAGATTGGACTATGCTCCAACTCACTTCGAGTCTTCTCAGATTAAAAAATAAATAGATGCTGCAGCCCTTAGATGCTAAGAAGAAAAACCATGTGTACTGGTAAAAATGAACTGCTATAGTAAGGAAATTCATAGATTGTCTTTTAAGATTGCCAAAGCACATGGACAGTGTGCTGCACAAGAATGTGATTGATTTACAAAAGTATGAACTATTCATTGCAGATAGACATATAAAAACATGGAAAGTAATGTTGTACAAGCTTTCTTTGATCACATTCAAAATGCAAAATCAAATGAATAAGTGACACATAAAATAATATACCTAGTCACAGCACCCATTGAGCGGCCCTATAATCCAATCAAAGAGACGTTTTCATCTGCCCGCAAATAGTTAACCACAGCTCTCAGATCATCTTTCTGAAAACAATCAAGATTGTTAACTAATCATCTTAGTAATTGAGGTACAGGATCTAGAATGATCCCATCAAGAAAGTAATTATGGTAACACATTAATGGATAATTACTTTGCATAAAGCAATATAGCTAGATGTGATATTTTTCAAATTGTTTATTGAGCAAATACATACTTCATTCCAACCTAGTGTGACATGATCCCCTCTAGAAATTCCAGATCCTGAGAAATCCAAAGCAAAAACTGTAATATTTGATGGAAGTAAAATTATAGCAGCTTCACCGGCATCAGCCCTGCATCCACTGCAACAAAGATTACAGTATAAACAGCGAGCAAGACTATATAACATTCAAAATATAACATTTATATTAAATCACCATATAACAACTGCACCTGAGTTATCACCATATAACATTCAATATATCAATTGCACCTGAGTTTTCACCATATAACATTCAATATATTAAATCAGCATGTCCCCAAACAAACAACCACCAACTAAGAATCTCATAAAAGATATTGAAACTTAAGAACACCTAAATTTGCATAATTTAGTTAGAAAAGGAAATAATTGGTTTAGACTAAAATACTAAATTAAAATAAGTATAAAAGGAAACTATACAGGTTAAGTAAAACTCGTTTGTCCATTAATTTGCATGCTAAAAAAGAGAATTCCCAGAGTTACCTGTTGCCATGGCAATATATCACACACGGTAGAGGCTTTCCTCTAGGACTGACTATAGGCATGTAATGACTGTATTGAAGCACGTCGCCACGACTGTTTTTTATCTGAAGAATGACAAACATTGAATTGTAAGTTCATAATAAGGATATCAATTATACTAAAACATGATGTAATCAACAAGAAAAACATTTCCCTTTTAAATTGTACAACATGAGAACATCATACAAACTGATAGTACTATATTGTGATAAGGATTCTGATAAATCCAATGCATGAACTCTATTACTTAACCTTACCTCCACATCTTTCCATTGAAACAACTTCCCTTTCAGCATGAACTCTTGCTCCAGTAAATCAGTTTTCAGGTCATATTCAGCTCTGCATGCCAATAACACATTCAGCTCTGCATGAAACAACTTTCCTTTGCATAAACTATTTTTTATCTATATAAAAAAAGGTTTCATTTCTCTAAGGACATGTACTTTGACTTTGAAAATAGTGAATATTTGACTTAGAATGAATTTGTTCAATGTAAGTGGGATATTAGATACACAGCTAGATTTGAGGAAGGAGGTAAATAAAATAAAAAAATCTATATATGAATGGAAGACCATCAGATTATAATAACGATGCTCCATGAACTAAGCACTTTCCTCCGCATACACCTTCACCACCTTCATTCCTTTTTGCTTTCTTTCGATCTACGCCTCAACACCAAAAATTGAAAAACCACGAGAAAATAAGTTTCAACAACAAATTTTAAATCAAACTAATTGCTAAAATTAGAAAAAAAAACAAATCTAACTAAACCTAATCTAATCAAAACCTAAAAATCCACTAATCAGAAAACAAATCTAACTAAATTAATTACTAAAATTAAACTAACTAAACAAAATTAATTAAACTTAACAGAAATTAAAAGAATTTTGAAACCAAAACCTGGAAGCATTGACTGGAGGAGATGATGGTTGCGGCTATGAGAAGATATGTGAGCCATAATTGAGTGGGGATAAAAGGAGAGAGAGAGGCGCGGTGGGGATAGACACTGCTACAGGTGGCGCCGGCATGCTGGAGCTCACCTGAGACGAAGAGAACATGAGCTTGAGATTGATTTTTTCTGCGAACAAGAAAGAAAGAGAGAGACAAGGACTATGTTGTACTGGTTCAGTGTTTAAAAGAGAGGAGAAGATAGAGAAGGTAGCTGCGGTGGTTAGGGTGGCGGCGGTGGCGTTGTGAGTCAGGAAAGGAGAAGAAGAAGCTCGTGCGCGACGGAGAAACTCGTTGAAGGAGAGAGGAACAACTATTTGATCTGTGATTTTGTGTATGTGAAAGGAGGTCGATAGGGTGGAGATGAAGTAGGTCTAAATTAAAAATTTCCGACGAAAAATTTTAAATTACAGACAGATTTTCTATCTGTAATAATTTAATAAAATGCAGCGTTTTGTTTATTTAATTACAGACGAATTTTTCGTCTGTAACTATTTTCCACAAAAAAATAATTTTACCGACAAAATTATCGACGAATTTTGTTTTCCGTCTATGATTTATACTAATTCATTTTTTTTGTTTTCCGACAAAAAAAATCCCTCTGAAATTTCGTCTGTATTTTCGTAGGATAAAATCCGTCGAAAATATCCGTCTGTAATAACTATTTTTCTAGTAATGATATGTTCTGTAATTTGTGATATAGTATTATAAACATAGAAATTGAATTTATTATCTTCTTGATGAGCGGATATTTTATACGCTTTTTGGGGGTAATTTCATGTAGATTTTAGTATGTTTTAATTAGTTTTTAGTAGAATATTATTAGTTTTTAGGCAAAAATTATATTTCTAGACTTTACTATGAGTGTGTGTATTTTTCTGTGATTTCAGGTATTTTCTGGCTGAAATTGAGGGAGTTGAGCAAAAATCTGAGTTAGGCTGAAAAAGGACTGCTGATGCTGTTGGATCCTGACCTCCCTGCACTCGAAATGGATTTTCTGGAGCTACAGAAGTCCAATTGGCGCGCTCTCAACGGCGTTGGAAAGTAGACATCCAGGGCTTTCCAGCAATATATAATAGTCCATACTTTGCGCGAAGATAGACGACATAACTTGGCGTTGAACGCCAAGTTCATGCTGCTGTCTGGAGTTAAACGCCAGAAAAACGTCATGATCCGGAGTTGAACGCCCAAAACACGTCATAACCTGGAGTTTAACGCCAAGAAAGGCCTCTACTCGTGGATAGCTTTAGTCTCAGCCCTAGCACACACCAAGTGGGCCCCAGAAGTGGATTTCTGCACCAAATATCTTAGTTTATTCATTTTCTGTAAACCTAGGTTACTAGTTTACTATTTAAACAACTTTTAGAGACTTATCTTGTACCTCATGACATTTTCAGATCTGAATTACATACTTTGTGACGGCATGAGTCTCTAAACTCCATTGTTGGGGGTGAGGAGCTCTGCAGCGTCTCGATGAATTAATGCAATTGTTTCTATTTCACTCAAACGTGTGTATGGTCCGATCTAAGATGTTTATTCGCGCTTAATTGTGAAAGATGTGATGATTCGTGACACTCATCATCTCTCTCAATCTATGAACGTGTGTCTGACAAACACCTCCGTTCTACATCAGACTGAATGAACTTCTCTTAGATTCCCCAACAGAATCTTCGCGGTATAAGCCGGATTGATGGCAGCATTCATGAGAATCCGGAAAGTCTAAACCTTGTCTGTGGTATTCCGAGTAGGATTCTGGGATTGAATGACTGTGACGAGCTTCAAACTCCTGAAGGCTGGGCGTTAGTGACAGACGCAAAAGAATCAATGGATTCTATTCCAACCTGATTGAGAACCGACAGATGATTAGCCGTGCTGTGACAGAGCATAGGAACGTTTTCACTGAGAGGATGGGAAGTAGCCACTGACAATGGTGACGCCCTACATGCAGCTTGCCGTAGACGTGCTTTACAAACAATTGAGTTAAATATTACATTGCAGGAATTCAGAGGACAAAGCATCTCCAAAACTCCAACATATTCCCCATTACTGCACAACAAGTAACGCTATTATTCTCTATTATTTTAACTTACAATTTTAAATACTTTGACTTCTTACAATTAAATCCAAATCACCTTATTGACTTCCTGACTAAGATCAATAAAATAAACATTGATTGCTTCATACCAATAATCTCCGTGGGATCGACCCTTACTCACGTAAGGTATTACTTGGACGACCCAGTGCACTTGCTGGTTAGTTGTGCGAATCACAAATTCGTGCACCAAGTTTTTGGCGCCGTTGCCGGGGATTATTGAGTTTGAACAATTGAAGGCTTATTTTATTTCTTAGATTAGGAATAGTTCCTTTTTGTGGTTATAGAGTCATCAAATTCTGATAGGATAGTTTATTTTCAAAAATTTCTTTTCAAAAATTATTTTTCTTAATTAATTGTTAATTTTTCGTGAGTTTAGTGTCTTATTCTAAGTTTGGTGTTAATTGCATATTTGATATTTTTCTTTAAATTTTCGAACTTGTGTTCTTTGTTCTTCATTGATCTTCAAGTTGTTCTTGGTTATTTTTCTTTTTTGATCTTGAGTTTTTCTTGTTTTGTGTCTTTTCTTGTTTTTCTTGTGCTTTTTCAAAACATTAACTTTCAAAAATTATACTTTTATCCACAAAAATAATACATCTTTAAAATACATTACATTTTTAACTCAGTTGGTTATAGCGTTGGCTTATATTCTTGGCAATTGGGCACCAGTTCTTTTGAAAATCTTTTTCAAAAATAATTTTTCTTGATTTAAGCTGTGCCAAACTTTAAGTTTGGTGTTTTCTTGTTAATTTTGATATAATTTTCGAAAATTTGTCTTGGTTTTCTAAAAAATTGAAGTTTGGTGTTCTTTCTTTTGTTCTTGGTGTTCTTGTGAATCTTCAAGGTGTTCTTGAGTCTTTCTTGTGTCTTGATCTTAAAATTTTTAAGTTTGGTGTTCCTTGGTGTTTTCCCTCCAAAAATTTTCGAAAACAAGGAATACTAGATCTAAAAATTTTAAGTCTTGTGTCTTTTGTGTGTTTTTCTCTTTCATCATAAAATTCAAAATTCAAAAATTTTTTTTATATTTTCTAACTACTTTTTCGAAATTTTTTTTAATTTTTAGAATTTAATTTCATTTTTTTCGAAAAATTTTCTGAAAAATATATATATATATATATATATATATTTATTTTTAACTTCTTTTTATATATTTTGTTTTTACTTATTCCTTTTTTTAAATCAACATATAAATTATCTCTTGTAATCCAATATGGAAGCAAGTAGGAATGAACAGTCCAAGAGGACTCTGGGGTCATATGCTAACCCCACTACTGCTTCATATGGAAGTAGTATTTGTATACCCTCCATTGGAGTTAGTAGCTTTGAGCTGAATCCTCAGCTCATTATCATGGTGCAGCAAAACTGCCAGTATTCTGGTCTTCCACATGAAGAACCTACAGAGTTTCTGGCACAATTTCTGCAAATTGCTGATACAGTACATGATAAGGAAGTAGATCAGGATGTCTACAGATTATTACTGTTTCCATTTGCTGTAAAAGATCAAGCTAAGAGGTGGTTAAATAACCAGCCTAAGAACAGCATAAAAACATGGAAACAGCTGTCAGAAAAATTCCTGAATTACTATTTCCCTCCAAAACGGATGACACAGCTAAGGCTAAGCATCCAAGGCTTCAAACAAGGAGATAATGAATCCCTTTATGATGCCTGGGAGAGATACAGAGAGATGCTAAGAAAATGCCCCTCTGAAATGTTTTCAGAATGGGTGCAATTAGACATCTTCTACTATGGGCTTACAGAAAAAGCTCAGATTTCTCTAGACTACTCAGCTGGTGGATCTATACATATGAGAAAAACAATTGAAGAAGCTCAAGAGCTCATAGATACAGTTGCCAGAAATCAGCATCTGTACCTAAGCAGTGAATCTTCCATGGAAGAAGAAGCTAAAACAGTGACTGCAGAACTCAGTCCGGTGGATCAAGCTAATGAAATTAATCAACAATTGGACTTTCTAACTCAGCAGCTAGCCGAATTCAAGGAAATATTACAGGAAACAAGAATAGCTAACAGGAATATGGAAGTGCAATTGAAGCAGACAGAAAAGCAACTGTCAAAACAAATAGCAGAAGAATGCCAAGCAGTTCAATTAAGAAGTGGGAAAACATTAAATACCTCACTTCAAAGCAACAGGAAGCTAAGAAATGAACAGATGGCCAATCAAAATCCCTCTGAGGACAATCAGAGCCCAGAGAGGAATAATGCTGGCGCTGAACGCCCAGCCCATGCTCATTCCTGGCGTTCAACGCCAGAAACAAGCATGGATCTGGCGTTGAACGCCCAAAGGGAACATGGTTCTGGCGTTCAAACGCCAGTAACAAGCAAGGAGGTGGCGTTTAACGCCACCCCAGCTTCCACCCCTGGTATTCAAATGCCAGTGGGGGATCAGTCACATACAAGTGATGATAACAACCCTTCTAAAAAGGCTTCCCAACCCACTTCCGTAGGTAATAAACCTGCAGCAACTAAGGTTGAGGAATACAAAGCCAAAATGCCTTATCCTCAAAAACTCCGCCAAGCGGAACAGGATAAGCAATTTGCCCGCTTTGCAGACTATCTCAGGACTCTTGAAATAAAGATTCCGTTTGCAGAAGCACTTGAGCAAATACCCTCTTATGCTAAGTTCATGAAAGAGATCTTAAGTCATAAGAAGGATTGGAGGGAAACTGAAAAAGTTTACCTCACTGAAGAATGCAGTGCAGTCATTCTGAAAAGCTTACCTGAGAAGCTTAAAGATCCTGGGAGCTTTATGATACCATGCACATTAGAAGGTGTTTGTACCAAGCAAGCTTTATGTGATCTTGGGGCAAGTATCAACCTAATACCTGCATCTACTATCAGAAAGCTTGGTTTAGCTGAAGAAATCAAACCAACCAGGATATGCCTTCAACTTGCTGATGGCTCAATTAAATACCCATCAGGAGTGATTGAAGACATGATTGTCAAGGTTGGGCCATTTGCCTTTCCTACTGACTTTGTAGTGCTGGAAATGGAGGAGCACAAGAGTGCAACTCTCATTCTAGGAAGACCTTTCCTAGCAACTGGCCGAACCCTCATTGATGTCCAAAAAGGGGAAGTAACCTTGAGAGTCAATGAGGAGGAGTTCAAGTTGAATGTTGTTAAAGCCATGCAACATCCAGACACCCCAAATGACTGCATGAGTGTTGATATTATTGACTCTCTGGTAAGAGAGGTCAATATGGCTGAGAGTCTCGAATCAGAGCTAGAGGACATCTTTAAAGATGTTCAGCCTGATCTGGAGGAATCAGAGAGAATAATAGAACCTCTGAAAATCCCTCAAGAAGAGGAGAAACCTCCAAAACCCGAACTCAAACCATTACCACCATCCCTGAAATATGCATTTCTGGGAGAAGGTGAAACCTTTCCTGTAATTATAAGCTCTACCTTAGAGCCACAGGAAGAGGAAGCACTAATTCAAGTGCTAAGGACGCACAAGACAGCCCTTGGGTGGTCCATTAGTGATCTTAAGGGCATTAGCCCAGCCAGATGCATGCACAAAATCTTGCTGGAGGATGACGCCAAGCCAGTGGTTCAACCACAAAGGCGGCTGAATCCAGCTATGAAAGAAGTGGTGCAGAAAGAGGTCACTAAATTACTAGAGGCTGGGATCATTTATCCTATTTCTGACAGCCCCTGGGTGAGCCCTGTCCAAGTTGTCCCTAAGAAAGGTGGCATGACAGTGGTTCATAATGAAAAAAATGAACTGGTTCCTACAAGGACAGTTACAGGGTGGCGTATGTGCATTGATTACAGAAGGCTCAATACAGCCACCAGAAAGGATCATTTTCCTTTACCATTCATAGACCAGATGCTAGAAAGACTAGCAGGTCATGAATACTACTGCTTCCTGGATGGATATTCAGGTTATAATCAAATTGCAGTAGATCCCCAGGATCAGGAGAAAACGGCATTCACATGCCCATCTGGAGTATTTGCATACAGAAGGATGCCATTTGGCCTGTGCAATGCACCTGCAACCTTTCAGAGGTGCATGCTCTCAATTTTCTCTGATATGGTGGAAAAATTCCTGGAAGTCTTCATGGATGACTTCTCAGTATTTGGAGACTCATTTAGCTCCTGCCTTAACCATTTAGCACTTGTTCTGAAAAGATGCCAAGAGACTAACCAGGTTTTAAACTGGGAAAAATGTCACTTTATGGTGACCGAAGGAATTGTCCTTGGGCACAAAATTTCAAACAAGGGAATAGAGGTGGATCAAGCTAAGGTAGAAGTAATTGAAAAATTACCACCACCTGCTAATGTCAAGGCAATCAGAAGCTTTCTGGGGCATGCAGGATTCTATAGGAGGTTCATAAAGGATTTTTCAAAAATCGCCAAACCTCTGAGCAACCTGCTAGCTGCTGACACGCCATTTATCTTTGATAAAGAGTGTCTGCAAGCATTTGAGACTCTGAAAGCTAAATTGGTTACTGCACCAATCATCTCTGCACCAGACTGGACATTACCATTTGAATTGATGTGTGATGCCAGTGACCATGCAATTGGTGCAGTGTTGGGACAAAGGCATGACAAGCTTCTGCACGTCATTTACTATGCCAGCCGTGTTCTAAATGATGCACAGAAGAATTACACAACCACAGAAAAAGAGCTACTAGCCGTGGTTTACGCCATTGACAAATTCAGATCCTATTTAGTAGGATCAAAAGTGATTGTGTACACTGATCATGCTGCTCTTAAATATCTACTCACAAAGCAGGATTCAAAACCCAGACTCATCAGATGGGTGTTGCTTCTGCAAGAGTTTGATATAGAAATAAGAGACAGAAAAGGGACAGAGAATCAAGTGGCAGATCACCTGTCCCGAATAGAACCAGTAAAAGGGACGTCCCTCCCTCTCACTGAGATCTCTGAAACCTTTCCGGATGAGCACCTGTTTGCCGTCCAGGAAGTGCCATGGTTTGCAGACATTGCAAACTACAAGGCAGTGAGATTCATACCCAAAGAGTACAGTAGGGTGCAATCAAAGAAATTAATCACAGATGCAAAATACTATCTTTGGGATGAACCATATCTCTTCAAGAGATGTGTAGACGGAGTAATCCGTAGATGTGTGCCTAAAGAGGAAGCACAGAAGATCCTTTGGCATTGCCATGGATCACAGTATGGAGGACATTTTGGAAGTGAGCGAACAGCCACAAGAGTCCTCCAAAGTGGCTTCTACTGGCCTACTCTCTATAAAGATTCCCGAACGTTTGTGCTTAATTGTGACAGTTGCCAAAGATCAGGCAACCTACCTCACAGTTATGCCATGCCTCAACAAGGAATCTTGGAGATTGAGTTGTTTGATGTATGGGGCATTGACTTCATGGGACCTTTCCCACCATCATATTCAAACACTTATATTCTGGGGGCAGTGGATTACGTATCCAAATGGGTGGAGGCTATTGCAACACCCACTAATGACACTAAAACAGTGTTAAAATTCCTCCAGAAACATATCTTCAGCAGATTTGGTATCCCCAGAGTGTTAATCAGTGATGGGGGCACTCATTTCTGCAATAAACAGCTTTACTCTGCTCTGGTACGTTATGGAGTGAGCCACAGGATAGCTACTCCATATCACCCACAAACTAATGGGCAAGCTGAAGTCTCAAATAGAGAACTCAAAAGAATCCTGGAACGGACTGTAATTAACCGTAGAAAGGATTGGGCAAGAAGCTTGGATGATGCTCTGTGGGCATACAGAACAGCATTCAAGACCCCTATAGGGACCTCTCCATACCAGCTTGTGTATGGAAAGGCATGTCACTTGCTAGTGGAATTGGAACACAAGGCCTACTGGGCAACCAGATTCCTGAACCTTGATGCCAAGTTAGCTGGAGGAAAACGATTGCTCCAGTTAAATGAGCTAGAGGAATTTAGACTCAATGCTTTCGAGAATGCAAAAATTTACAAGGAGAAAGCAAAAAGATGGCATGATAGGAAATTGTCATCCAGAGTCTTTGAGCCGGGGCAGAAAGTTCTGCTATTTAATTCTAGGATCAAATTATTCCCCGGGAAATTAAAATCCCGGTGGAGAGGTCCATATGTAATTACAAGTGTATCACCATATGGATATGTAGAGCTTCAGGATAATGAATCCAACAAAAAGTTCATTGTTAATGGACAGAGAGTTAAACATTATCTTGAAAGCAATCTTGAGCAAGAATGCTCAAAACTGAGACTTGATTAAAAGCTCAGTAATAGTCCAGCTAATGACAATAAAGAAGCGCTTGCTGGGAGGCAACCCAGCCATTCACAAAATTTAATTTTATTTGTTTTTTTCTAATTGATCAAGTTTTACAGGTAGATGCTACAGTATCTTTGATGAGCGGATAATTTGTATGCTTTTTGGCATTGTTTTTAGTATGTTTTTAGTATAATCTAGTTAGTTTTTAGTATATTTTTATTAGTTTTTAGCTAAAATTCACTTTTCTGGACTTTACTATGGGTTTGTGTATTTTTCTGTGATTTCAGGTATTTTCTGGCTGAAATTGAGGGTCCTGAGCAAAAATCTGATTCCGAGACCAAAAAGGACTGCAGATGCTGTTGGATTCTGACCTCCCTGCACTCGAAGCGGATTTTCTGGAGCTACAGAAGCCCAATTGGCGCGCTCTCAACGGCGTTGGAAAGTAGACATCCTGGGCTTTCCAGCAATATATAATAGTCCATACTTTGCCCAAGATTTGATGGCCCAAACCGGCGCTCAAGGTCACCTACAGAAATTCCAGCGTTAAACGCCGGAACTGGCATAAAATTTGGAGTTAAACGCCCAAACTGGCATGAGAACTGGTGTTTAACTCCAGAAAAGGTCTCTACACGAAATTCCTTCATTGCTCAGCCCAAGCACACACCAAGTGGGCCCGGAAGTGGATTTTTCTGTCATTTACTCATTTCTGTAAACCTTAGGACACTAGTTTACTATTAATAGGATCTTTTGACATTGTATCAGTACCTTTTGATGACCTTATGACATTTTTACACGTTTTCTTCCACAGCATGAGTCTCTAAACCCCATGGTTGGGGGTGAGGAGCTCTGCCGTGTCTTGATGGATTAATGCAATTACTACTGTTTCTTATTCAATCATGCTTGCTTCCATTCTAAGATAATACTTGTTCTTAATCCGGATGAATGTGATGATCCGTGACAATCATCATCATTCTCAACTATGAACATGTGACTGACAACCACCTCCGTTCTACCTTAGATTAAGTAGTTATCTCTTGGGTTCTTTAACCGGAATCTTCGTGGTATAAGCTAGACTGATGGCGGCATTCAAGAGAATCCGGAAGGTCTAAACCTTGTCTATGGTATTCTGAGTAGGATTCAATGATTGAATGACTGTGACGTGCTTCAATCTCCTGAAGGCGGGGCGTTAGTGACAGACGCAAAAGAATCGCTGGATTCTATTCCGGCCTGATTGAGAACCGACAGATGAATTCCGCTATGCTGTGACAGAGCATATGCAATCGCTTTCACTGAGAGGATGGGAGGTAGCCACTGACAACGGTGAAACCCTACACACAGCTTGCCATGGAAGGAGACTGGCGTGTTTGAAGAAGAAGACAGCAGGAAAGCAGAGATTCAGAAGATGGAGCATCTCCAAACCTCAACCTATTCTCCATTACTGCAAAACAAGTAACTATTTCATGTTCTTTCGCTTTTCACAATCAATCCTGATAATTCCTGATATCCTGACTAAGATTTACAAGATAACCATAGCTTGCTTCAAGCCGACAATCTCCGTGGGATCGACCCTTGCTCACGCAAGGTATTACTTGGACGACCCAGTGCACTTGCTGGTTAGTTGTGCGGAGTTGCAAAAGTGTGATTGCAATTTCGTGCACCAAGTTTTTGGCGCCGTTGCCGGGGATTGTTGAGTTTGGACAACTGACGGCTTGTCTTGTTGCTTAGATTAGGATTTTTTTTATTTTTGTTGGTTTAGAGTCTTTTAGTTGAGTCTAGTTTCAAATTCTAAGTTTGGTGTCCTCTTAGTGTTTTTCCCTTAAAAATTTTTGAAAACTGTGTGTTTGATTTTCTAAAATTTTAAGTTTGGTTTCTTTTTGTGTTTTTCTCTTTCCTCTTTTCAAAAATCAAATCTTTTTCATAAAAATTTTTCAATCATATCTTTTTAATTGCTGTTTTAAAAATCTTTTTAATTAACTAATTGATTCAGTTTTCAATTTGCTTTGATCTTATTTTATTTTAGATTTTCGAATTTTTATTTTTATTTTCTTTTGTTTTATTTCATTTTTTTTCGTTAATTCAAAAAAAAAAAAACAAAATTTATCTCTTTGCAATCATTCTCATTTCCCTCTTGTCCATTATGGACTTAAGTGGGATTAATCAGTCCAAAAGGACTCTGGGGTCATATGCTAACCCCATTACAGCTGCATATGGGAGTAGCATCTGTACACCTCCCATCAAAGCAAGCAGCTTTGAGCTAAATCCTCAACTCATTATCATAGTGCAGCAAAATTGCCAGTATTCCGGTCTTCCACAGGAAGAGCCTACTGAGTTTCTGGCACAGTTTTTACAAATTGCTGACACAGTACATGATAAAGAGGTAGATCAGGATGTCTACAGACTATTACTGTTTCCATTTGCTGTAAAAGATCAAGCTAAAAGGTGGTTGAATAACCAACCTACAGCAAGCATAAAGACATGGAAACAGTTGTCAGACAAATTCCTGAATCATTTTTACCCTCCTAAAAGGATGACACAGCTAAGGCTGGACATCCAAGGCTTTAAACAAGAGGATAATGAATCCCTTTATAATGCCTGGGAGAGGTATAGAGGTATACTAAGAAAATGTCCCTCTGAAATGTTTTCAGAGTGGGTGCAGTTAGACATTTTCTATTATGGGCTTACAGAAAAAGCTCAGATGTCTTTAGACCACTCAGCTGGTGGATCTATACACATGAGGAAGACAATTGAAGAAGCTCAAGAGCTTATAGACATTGTTGCTAGAAACCAATATTTGTATTCTAGCAATGAGTTCTCTCCAAAAGAGGAAGTCATGGCAGTAGTCAATGACCCTAGTCCTCAAGAACAGATAAATGAGCTTAATCAACAATTGCTCCTGATGACAGAACAGTTAGCAGACCTTAAAGAGATGCTCCATGAAACTAAAGTTGCTAACAAGAGCATAGAACTGCAGTTGAATCAAGCAAAACAGCAGATATCTGAACAGATAACAGAAGAGTGTCAAGCAGTTCAACTGAGGAGTGGGAAGACACTGAATAACATTGCTCAAAAGAGCAAAAAGCCAAACAAGGAACAATTGACTGAGGACAACCAAACCACTGTCCAAAATCCCTCTGAGGACAGTAAGAGCACAGAGAGGAATACTGTTGGCGTTCAAACGCCAGAAAGGGGAGGAAAGCTGGCGTTAAACGCCCATTCCCTGCCCAGTTCTGGCGTTCAAACGCCAGAAAAGGGGGAAAAGTTGGCGTTGAACGCCCATTTTCCACCCAATCCTGGCGTTCAAACTTTAATGAGGAATCAGACACCTGAGAGTGCTGATAGTAATCCCTCTAGAAAGGCTTCTTCAACCACTTCTGTAAGGAATAAGCCTGCAGCAACTAAGGTTGAAGAATATAAAGCCAAGATGCCTTATCCTCAAAAACTCCGCCAAGCGGAGCAGGATAAGCAATTTGCCCGCTTTGCAGACTATCTAAGGACTCTTGAAATAAAGATTCCGTTTGCAGAGGCACTTGAGCAAATACCTTCTTATGCTAAGTTCATGAAAGAAATCTTAAGTCATAAGAAGGATTGGAGAGAAACTGAAAAAGTGTTTCTCACTGAAGAATGCAGTGCAGTCATATTAAAGAGCTTACCAGAAAAGCTTCAAGATCCAGGAAGCTTTATGATACCATGCACATTAGAAGGTGCTTGCACCAAGACAGCTCTATGTGATCTTGGAGCAAGCATCAATCTAATACCTGCATCCACTATCAGAAAGCTTGGGTTGACTGGAGAAGTCAAACCAACCCGGATATGCCTCCAACTTGCTGATGGCTCCATTAAACACCCATCAGGCATAATTGAGGACATGATTGTCAAGGTTGGGCCATTTGCCTTTCCAACTGACTTTGTGGTGCTGGAAATGGAGGAGCACAAGAGTGCAACTCTCATTCTAGGAAGACATTTCCTAGCAACTGGACGAACTCTCATTGATGTACAAAAAGGGGAATTAACCCTGAGAGTCAATGAGGATGAGTTCAAGTTGAATGTTGTCAAAGCTATGCAGCATCCAGACACATCAAATGACTGCATGAGCACTGATATTATTGACTCTTTGGTGGAGGAGGTCAATATGACTGAAAGTCTTGAATCAGAGCTAGATGACATCTTTGAAGATGTTCAGCCTGGTCTGGAGGAACTAAAGGAAATAAAAGAAATTTTGAAAATTCCTCAAGAAGGAGATAAACCTCCTAAACCAGAGCTCAAGCCACTACCTCCATCCCTGAAATATGCATTTCTGGGAGAAGGTGACACTTTTCCAGTGATCATAAGCTCTGCTTTAAATCCACAGGAAGAGGAAGCACTAATTCAAGTGCTAAGGACACACAAGACAGCTCTTGGGTGGTCCATAAGTGATATTAAGGGCATTAGCCCAGCAAGATGCATGCACAAGATCCTATTGGAGGATGATGCTAAGCCAGTGGTTCAACCACAAAGGCGGCTAAATCCAGCCATGAGGGAGGTGGTGCAGAAAGAGGTCACTAAGCTACTAGAGGCTGGGATTATTTATCCTATTTCTGACAGCCCCTGGGTGAGCCCTGTCCATGTTGTCCCCAAAAAGGGGGGCATAACAGTGGTTCATAATGAAAAGAATGAACTGGTTCCTACAAGAACAGTTACAGGGTGGCGCATGTGTATTGACTACAGAAGGCTCAATACAGTCACCAGAAAGGATCATTTTCCTTTACCATTCATAGACCAGATGCTAGAGAGACTAGCAGGTCATGAATACTACTGCTTTTTGGACGGCTACTCAGGTTACAACCAAATTGCAGTAGATCCTCAGGACCAAGAGAAAACAGCATTTACATGTCCTTCTGGAGTATTTGCCTACAGAAGGATGCCTTTTGGTCTGTGCAATGCACCTGCAACCTTTCAGAGGTGCATGCTCTCTATCTTCTCAGATATGGTAGAGAAATTTCTGGAAGTCTTTATGGATGACTTTTCAGTATTTGGAGATTCATTCAGCTCC
This sequence comes from Arachis hypogaea, assembly GCF_003086295.3. Taxonomy (NCBI): domain Eukaryota; kingdom Viridiplantae; phylum Streptophyta; class Magnoliopsida; order Fabales; family Fabaceae; genus Arachis; species Arachis hypogaea. The sequence goes on from NC_092039.1 coordinate 105,811,218, forward strand.
TGCCTTAACCATCTAGCACTTGTTCTGAAAAGATGCCAAGAGACCAACCTAGTTTTAAACTGGGAAAAATGTTACTTTATGGTGACTGAAGGGATTGTCCTTGGGCATAAAATTTCAAACAAGGGAATAGAGGTGGATAAGGCAAAGGTAGAGGTAATTGAAAAATTACCACCACCTGCCAATGTTAAGGCAGTCAGAAGCTTTCTGGGGCATGCAGGATTCTACAGAAGGTTTATAAGGGATTTTTCAAAAATTGCCAAACCTCTGAGTAATCTGCTAGCTGCTGACACTCCATTTATTTTTGATAATGAGTGTCTGCAGGCGTTTGAGACTTTGAAAGCTAAGCTGGTCACAGCACCAGTCATCTCTGCACCAGACTGGACATTACCATTTGAACTAATGTGTGATGCCAGTGACCATGCCATTGGTGCAGTATTGGGACAAAGGCATGGTAAGCTTCTGCATGTCATATATTATGGCAGCCGTATCTTAAATGATGCACAGAAGAACTACACAACCACAGAAAAGGAGTTACTTGCAGTGGTTTATGCCATTGACAAGTTCAGATCTTATTTAGTAGGATCAAAAGTGATTGTGTACACTGACCATACTGCTCTTAAATATCTACTCACAAAGCAGGATTCAAAACCCAGGCTCATAAGATGGGTGTTGCTTCTGCAAGAGTTTGATATAGAAATAAGAGACAGAAAAGGGACAGAGAACCAAGTAGCTGATCCTCTGTCCCGAATAGAACCAGTAGCTGGGGCGTCCCTCCCTTCTACTGAGATCTCTGAGACCTTTCCGGATGAGCAATTGTTTGCTATTCAGGAAGTTCCGTGGCTTGCAGACAGTGCAAACTATAAGACTCAAGGGTCTCCTTCTGTAACCATGCAGAGGAAGCATGAAGAGCTTCTCTCAAAACAGAGTCAAACAGAGCCCCCACAGTCAAACTCTAAGTTTGGTGTTGGGAGGCCACCACCAACTTCTAAGTTTGGTGTTGAACCCCCACATTCAAACTCTAAGTTTGGTGTTGGGAGGTTCCAACATGGCTTTGAGCCTCCGTGAGGCTCCATGAGGGCCCACTGTCAAGCTACTGACATTAAAGAAGCGCTTGTTGGGAGGCAACCCAATGTTATATTTTATCTAATTTCCTTTGTTATTTTATGTTTTTTATAGGTTGATGATCATGAGAAGTCACAAAATCAATTGAAAAAGCAAAAAAACAGAAAGAAAAATAGAAAGAAAAACAGCACACCCTGGAGGAGAACTTGCTGGCGTTTAAACGCCAGTAAGGCTAGCAGATGGGCGTTTAACGCCCAGTCTGGCACCATTCTGGGCGTTTAACGCCAGAAAGGGGCACCAGACTGGCGTTAAACGCCAGAGAAGGGCAAGAAGCTGGCATTAAACGCCAGAAATGGGCACCAGCCCGGCGTTTAACGCCAGAAATGGCTAAAAACGTGTTTTTGCTTGCCACTTGGTGCAGGGATGACTTTTCCTTGACACCTCAGGATCTGTGGACCCCGCAGGATCCCCATCTACCCCACCACTCTCTCTCTTCTTTCTTCTTTTGCCCGAGGACGAGCAAACCTTCTAAGTTTGGTGTGGTAAAAGCGTTGCTTTTTGTTTCTCCATAATCATTTATGGCACCTAAGGCCGGAGAAATCCCTAGGAGATTGAGAGATTCATCTCAAGGGATGCACTTTCCTCCACAAAACTATTGAGAGCAAATCAACACCTCCCTAGGAGAATTGAGTTCCAACATGGGACAACTAAGGATGGAGCACCAAGAACATTCCATCCTCCTCCATGAAATTAAAGAAGATCATAAAATCAATAGAGAGGAGCAACAAAGGCAAGGAAGAGACATTGAGGAGCTCAAGCACTCTATAAGATCTTCAAGAGGAAGAACAAGCCGCCATCACTAAGGTGGACCCGTTCTTTAATCTCCTTGTTATTTATTTTCTATTTTTTGAATTTTTATGCTTATGTTTATCTATGTTTGTGTCTTATTACATGATCATTAGTATCTTAGTGTCTATGCCTTAAAGCTATGAATGTCTTATGAATCCATCACCTCTCTTAAATGAAAAATGCTTTAATCACAAAAGAACAAGAAGTACAGGATTTCAAAATTTATCATTGAAACTAGTTGAATTAGCTTGATGTGGTGACAATACTTTTTGCTTTCTGAATGAATGCTTGAATAGTGCATATGTCTCTTGAATTTGTTGTTTTTGAGAATGTTAAAAATTGTTGGCTCTTGAAAGAATGAGGAGAAAGAGAACTGTTATTGAGGATCTAAAAATTATTAGAATGATTCTTGAAGCAAGAAAAAGCAGTGATACAAAAAAAAAATTTCGAAAAAAAAAAGAAAAAGAAAGAAATAAAGTTGTGATCCAAGGCAACAAGAGTGTGCTTAAGAACCTTGGACACCTCTAATTGGGGACTTTAGCAAAGCTGAGTCACAATCTGAAAAGGTTCACCCAATTATGTGTCTGTGGCATGTATGTATCCGGTGGTAATACTGGAAGACAGAGTGCTTTAGGCCACAGCCAAGACTCATACACTAGCTATGTTCAAGAATCATTATGCTTAACTAAGAGAATCAATAACACTATCTGAGTTCTGAGTTCTTATAGATGCCAATCATTCTGAACTTCAAGGGATAGAGTGAGATGCCAAAACTGTTCGGAGGCAAAAAGCTACTAGTCCCGCTCATCTAGTTGGAGCTATGTTTCCTTGATATTTTGGAGTCTATAGTATATTCTCTTCTTTTTATCCTATTTTGATTTTCAGTTGCTTGGGGACAAGCAACAATTTAAGTTTGGTGTTGTGATGAGCGGATAATTTGTATGCTTTTTGGCATTGTTTTTAGTATGTTTTTAGTATATTTTTATTAGTTTTTAGCTAAAATTCACTTTTCTGGACTTTACTATGGGTTTGTGTGTTTTTCTGTGATTTCAGGTATTTTCTGGCTGAAATTGAGGGTCCTGAGCAAAAATCTGATTCCGAGACCAAAAAGGACTGCAGATGCTGTTGGATTCTGACCTCCCTGCACTCGAAGCGGATTTTCTGGAGCTACAGAAGCCCAATTGGCGCGCTCTCAACGGCGTTGGAAAGTAGACATCCTGGGCTTTCCAGCAATATATAATAGTCCATACTTTGCCCAAGATTTGATGGCCCAAACCGGCGCTCAAAGTCACCTACAGAAATTCCAGCGTTAAACGCCGGAACTGGCATAAAATTTGGAGTTAAACGCCCAAACTGGCATGAGAACTGGCGTTTAACTCCAGAAAAGGTCTCTACACGAAATTCCTTCATTGCTCAGCCCAAGCACACACCAAGTGGGCCCGGAAGTGGATTTTTCTGTCATTTACTCATTTCTGTAAACCTTAGGACACTAGTTTACTATTAATAGGATCTTTTGACATTGTATCAGTACCTTTTGATGACCTTATGACATTTTTACACATTTTCTTCCACAGCATGAGTCTCTAAACCCCATGGTTGGGGGTGAGGAGCTCTGCTGTGTCTTGATGGATTAATGCAATTACTACTGTTTCTCATTCAATCATGCTTGCTTCCATTCTAAGATAATACTTGTTCTTAATCCGGATGAATGTGATGATCCGTGACAATCATCATCATTCTCAACTATGAACGTGTGACTGACAACCACCTCCGTTCTACCTTAGATTAAGTAGTTATCTCTTGGGTTCTTTAACCGGAATCTTCGTGGTATAAGCTAGACTGATGGCGGCATTCAAGAGAATCCGGAAGGTCTAAACCTTGTCTGTGGTATTCTGAGTAGGATTCAATGATTGAATGACTGTGACGTGCTTCAATCTCCTGAAGGCGGGGCGTTAGTGACAGACGCAAAAGAATCGCTGGATTCTATTCCGGCCTGATTGAGAACCGACAGATGAATTCCGCTATGCTGTGACAGAGCATATGCAATCGCTTTCACTGAGAGGATGGGAGGTAGCCACTGACAACGGTGAAACCCTACACACAGCTTGCCATGGAAGGAGACTGGCGTGTTTGAAGAAGAAGACAGTAGGAAAGCAGAGATTCAGAAGATGGAGCATCTCCAAACCTCAACCTATTCTCCATTACTGCAAAACAAGTAACTATTTCATGTTCTTTCGCTTTTCACAATCAATCCTGATAATTCCTGATATCCCGACTAAGATTTACAAGATAACCATAGCTTGCTTCAAGCCGACAATCTCCGTGGGATCGACCCTTGCTCACGCAAGGTATTACTTGGACGACCCAGTGCACTTGCTGGTTAGTTGTGCGGAGTTGCAAAAGTGTGATTGCAATTTCGTGCACCAATCTTCAAAAGGTGAAATAGCAATTGGTTGAAGTCACAAAGTTACAAGGAAAATTGGAAGCTTACTAGCGTGAAAAAGCCAGTAAGAAATACTTTGGGCGTTGAACGCCCAAAAGAAGCACCCTCTGGGCGTTTAACGCCAGTAAGGGTAGCCATCTGGGCGTTAAACGCCAGAAAGGAGCATCTTCTGGGCATTAAACGCCAGAAAGAAGCACCAGATGGGCGTTGAACGCCCAGGAGAAGCAACATTTGGGCGTTAAACGCCCAAAACATGCATCATGTGGGCGTTTAACGCCAGGATGGTGGGAGGAGGTACAATTTCGTTTTTAATCCTAAATTTTTTAATTTTTATGTTTCAATTCATGATTTCTCACATAAACATGTTCCAAAATTTTTAATCCTAATTTCTAAAAACACTAATTTCTAAAATCCCTTTTTCAAAAATATCAAATATATCTTAATTCATAAACCCAAATCTTTTTCCAATCCAAATCTTTTTCAAATCTTTTTCAACTCATCATATCTTTTGGATTTCGAAATTGCCTCTCCCTCTATTCCTCTCCTGTCCTTTCTTTTGCTTGAGGACAAGCAAACCTCTAAGTTTGGTGTGAGTTGCCATGATCACTGAGCTAAAACTCATCAAGATCATGGCACCTAAGGGAACAAGAAGAGCAAGGATGTGAACTTAAGGGAGCTGAAGCGTCAGAAATTAACTCTTGAAGGCACCCTACAGACTAAAGGAACACCCACTTCCCAAAATACAGGTTGTTAAGTTCTAATTCTAGCTTTAACTCTGTGATAGTATTATTATAGGATTTTACCTTAGAAGTTATATAGGAGTAGTAGTAATTAGCATATCTATTTTGGTTTTATTTCCAATTAAGTTATAATTTATTTTTCCCATCATCATCAAACATGAATAAAATAGTAGATTTGTAGAATAAAGAGGCAATTTAATTTTTTTCGAGTTCTTAATAAGGAAAATTCTAATTATTTATATGTGGTGGCAATACTTTTTGTCTTCTGAATGAATGCTTGAACAGTGCATATTTTTGATCTTGTTGTTTATGAATGTTAAAATTGTTGGTTCTTGAAAGAATGATGAAGAAAGAGAAATGTTATTGATGATCTGAAAAATTATGAAATTGATTCTTGAAGCAAGAAAAAGCAGTGAAAAAGCAAAAGCTTGTGAAAAAAAAAGTGGCGAAAAAAAAAATAGAAAGAAAAAGAAAAAAGCAAGCAGAAAAAGCCAATAGCCCTTAAAACCAAAAGGCAAGGGTAAAAAGGATCCAAGGCTTTGAGCATCAATGGATAGGAGGGCCCAAGGAAATAAAATCCAGGCCTAAGCGGCTAAATCAAGCTGTCCCTAACCATGTGCTTGTGTCATGAAGGTCCAAGTGAAAAGCTTGCGACTGAGTGGTTAAAGTCGTGATCCAAAGCAAAAAGAGTGTGCTTAAGAGCTTTGGACACCTCTAACTGGGGACTCTAGCAAAGCTGAGTCACAATCTGAAAAGGTTCACCCAGTTATGTGTCTGTGGCATTTGTGTATCCGGTGGTAATACTGGAAAACAAAGTGCTTAGGGCCACGGCCAAGACTCATAAAAGTCGTTGTGTTCAAGAATCAACACACTAAACTAGGAAAATCAATAATACTATCTGACTTCTGAGTTCCTATGGATGCCAATCATTCTGAATTTCAAAGGATAAAGTGAGATGCCAAAACTGTTTGGAAGCAAAAAGCTACTAGCCCCGCTCATCTAATTAGAATCTGAGCTTCACTTAAAACTCTGAGATATTATTGCTTCTTGATTTCTTTTTATCCTCTTTTATTCATCTAGTTGCTTGAGGACAAGCAACAGTTTAAGTTTGGTGTTGTGATGAGCGGATATTTTATACGCTTTTTGGGGGTAATTTCATGTAGATTTTAGTATGTTTTAATTAGTTTTTAGTAGAATATTATTAGTTTTTAGGCAAAAATTATATTTCTAGACTTTACTATGAGTGTGTGTATTTTTCTGTGATTTCAGGTATTTTCTGGCTGAAATTGAGGGAGTTGAGCAAAAATCTGAGTTAGGCTGAAAAAGGACTGCTGATGCTGTTGGATCCTGACCTCCCTGCACTCGAAATGGATTTTCTGGAGCTACAGGAGTCCAATTGGCGCGCTCTCAACGGCGTTGGAAAGTAGACATCCAGGGCTTTCCAGCAATATATAATAGTCCATACTTTGCGCGAAGATAGATGACGAAACTTGGCGTTGAACGCCAAGTTCATGCTGCTGTCTGGAGTTAAACGCCAGAAAAACGTCATGATCCGGAGTTGAACGCCCAAAACACGTCATAACCTGGAGTTTAACGCCAAGAAAGGCCTCTACTCGTGGATAGCTTTAGTCTCAGCCCCAGCACACACCAAGTGGGCCCCAGAAGTGGATTTCTGCACCAAATATCTTAGTTTATTCATTTTCTGTAAACCTAGGTTACTAGTTTACTATTTAAACAACTTTTAGAGACTTATCTTGTACCTCATGACATTTTCAGATCTGAATTACATACTTTGTGACGGCATGAGTTTCTAAACTCCATTGTTGGGGGTGAGGAGCTCTGCAGCGTCTCGATGAATTAATGCAATTGTTTCTATTTCACTCAAACGTGTGTATGGTCCGATCTAAGATGTTTATTCGCGCTTAATTGTGAAAGAGGTGATGATTCGTGACACTCATCATCTCTCTCAATCTATGAACGTGTGTCTGACAAACACCTCCGTTCTACATCAGACTGAATGAACTTCTCTTAGATTCCCCAACAGAATCTTCGCGGTATAAGCCGGATTGATGGCGGCATTCATGAGAATCCGGAAAGTCTAAACCTTGTCTGTGGTATTCCGAGTAGGATTCTGGGATTGAATGACTGTGACGAGCTTCAAACTCCTGAAGGCTGGGCGTTAGTGACAGACGCAAAAGAATCAATGGATTCTATTCCAACCTGATTGAGAACCGACAGATGATTAGCCGTGCTGTGACAGAGCATAGGAACGTTTTCACTGAGAGGATGGGAAGTAGCCACTGACAATGGTGACGCCCTACATGCAGCTTGCCGTAGACGTGCTTTACAAACAATTGAGTTAAATATTACATTGCAAGAATTCAGAGGACAAAGCATCTCCAAAACTCCAACATATTCCCCATTACTGCACAACAAGTAACGCTATTATTCTCTATTATTTTAACTTACAATTTTAAATACTTTGACTTCTTACAATTAAATCCAAATCACCTTATTGACTTCCTGACTAAGATCAATAAAATAAACATTGATTGCTTCATACCAATAATCTCCGTGGGATCGACCCTTACTCACGTAAGGTATTACTTGGACGACCCAGTGCACTTGCTGGTTAGTTGTGCGAATCACAAATTCGTGCACCAAGTTTTTGGCGCCGTTGCCGGGGATTATTGAGTTTGAACAATTGAAGGCTTATTTTATTTCTTAGATTAGGAATAGTTCCTTTTTGTGGTTATAGAGTCATCAAATTCTGATAGGATAGTTTATTTTCAAAAATTTCTTTTCAAAAATTATTTTTCTTAATTAATTGTTAATTTTTCGTGAGTTTAGTGTCTTATTCTAAGTTTGGTGTTAATTGCATATTTGATATTTTTCTTTAAATTTTCGAACTTGTGTTCTTTGTTCTTCATTGATCTTCAAGTTGTTCTTGGTTATTTTTCTTTTTTGATCTTGAGTTTTTCTTGTTTTGTGTCTTTTCTTGTTTTTCTTGTGCTTTTTCAAAACATTAACTTTCAAAAATTATACTTTTATCCACAAAAATAATACATCTTTAAAATACATTACATTTTTAACTCAGTTGGTTATAGCGTTGGCTTATATTCTTGGCAATTGGGCACCAGTTCTTTTGAAAATCTTTTTCAAAAATAATTTTTCTTGATTTAAGCTGTGCCAAACTTTAAGTTTGGTGTTTTCTTGTTAATTTTGATATAATTTTCGAAAATTTGTCTTGGTTTTCTAAAAAATTTAAGTTTGGTGTTCTTTCTTTTGTTCTTGGTGTTCTTGTGAATCTTCAAGGTGTTCTTGAGTCTTTCTTGTGTCTTGATCTTAAAATTTTTAAGTTTGGTGTTCCTTGGTGTTTTCCCTCCAAAAATTTTCGAAAACAAGGAATACTAGATCTAAAAATTTTAAGTCTTGTGTCTTTTGTGTGTTTTTCTCTTTCATCATAAAATTCAAAATTCAAAATTTTTTTTTTATATTTTCTAACTACTTTTTCGAAATTTTTTTTAATTTTTAGAATTTAATTTCATTTTTTTCGAAAAATTTTCTGAAAAAAAAAATATATATATATATATTTATTTTTAACTTCTTTTTATATATTTTGTTTTTACTTATTCCTTTTTTTAAATCAACATATAAATTATCTCTTGTAATCCAATATGGAAGCAAGTAGGAATGAACAGTCCAAGAGGACTCTGGGGTCATATGCTAACCCCACTACTGCTTCATATGGAAGTAGTATTTGTATACCCTCCATTGGAGTTAGTAGCTTTGAGCTGAATCCTCAGCTCATTATCATGGTGCAGCAAAACTGCCAGTATTCTGGTCTTCCACATGAAGAACCTACAGAGTTTCTGGCACAATTTCTGCAAATTGCTGATACAGTACATGATAAGGAAGTAGATCAGGATGTCTACAGATTATTACTGTTTCTATTTGCTGTAAAAGATCAAGCTAAGAGGTGGTTAAATAACCAGCCTAAGAACAGCATAAAAACATGGAAACAGCTGTCAGAAAAATTCCTGAATTACTATTTCCCTCCAAAACGGATGACACAGCTAAGGCTAAGCATCCAAGGCTTCAAACAAGGAGATAATGAATCCCTCTATGATGCCTGGGAGAGATACAGAGAGATGCTAAGAAAATGCCCCTCTGAAATGTTTTCAGAATGGGTGCAATTAGACATCTTCTACTATGGGCTTACAGAAAAAGCTCAGATTTCTCTAGACTACTCAGCTGGTGGATCTATACATATGAGAAAAACAATTGAAGAAGCTCAAGAGCTCATAGATACAGTTGCCAGAAATCAGCATCTGTACCTAAGCAGTGAATCTTCCATGGAAGAAGAAGCTAAAACAGTGACTGCAGAACTCAGTCCGGTGGATCAAGCTAATGAAATTAATCAACAATTGGAATTTCTAACTCAGCAGCTAGCCGAATTCAAGGAAATATTACAGGAAACAAGAATAGCTAACAGGAATATGGAAGTGCAATTGAAGCAGACAGAAAAGCAACTGTCAAAACAAATAGCAGAAGAATGCCAAGCAGTTCAATTAAGAAGTGGGAAAACATTAAATACCTCACTTCAAAGCAACAGGAAGCTAAGAAATGAACAGATGGCCAATCAAAATCCCTCTGAGGACAATCAGAGCCCAGAGAGGAATAATGCTGGCGCTGAACGCCCAGCCCATGCTCATTCCTGGCGTTCAACGCCAGAAACAAGCATGGATCTGGCGTTGAACACCCAAAGGGAACATGGTTCTGGCGTTCAAACGCCAGTAACAAGCAAGGAGGTGGCGTTTAACGCCACCCCAGCTTCCACCCCTGGTATTCAAATGCCAGTGGGGGATCAGTCACATACAAGTGATGATAACAACCCTTCTAAAAAGGCTTCCCAACCCACTTCCGTAGGTAATAAACCTGCAGCAACTAAGGTTGAGGAATACAAAGCCAAAATGCCTTATCCTCAAAAACTCCGCCAAGCGGAACAGGATAAGCAATTTGCCCGCTTTGCAGACTATCTCAGGACTCTTGAAATAAAGATTCCGTTTGCAGAAGCACTTGAGCAAATACCCTCTTATGCTAAGTTCATGAAAGAGATCTTAAGTCATAAGAAGGATTGGAGGGAAACTGAAAAAGTTTACCTCACTGAAGAATGCAGTGCAGTCATTCTGAAAAGCTTACCTGAGAAGCTTAAAGATCCTGGGAGCTTTATGATACCATGCACATTAGAAGGTGTTTGTACCAAGCAAGCTTTATGTGATCTTGGGGCAAGTATCAACCTAATACCTGCATCTACTATCCGAAAGCTTGGTTTAGCTGAAGAAATCAAACCAACCAGGATATGCCTTCAACTTGCTGATGGCTCAATTAAATACCCATCAGGAGTGATTGAAGACATGATTGTCAAGGTTGGGCCATTTGCCTTTCCTACTGACTTTGTAGTGCTGGAAATGGAGGAGCACAAGAGTGCAACTCTCATTCTAGGAAGACCTTTCCTAGCAACTGGCCGAACCCTCATTGATGTCCAAAAAGGGGAAGTAACCTTGAGAGTCAATGAGGAGGAGTTCAAGTTGAATGTTGTTAAAGCCATGCAACATCCAGACACCCCAAATGACTGCATGAGTGTTGATATTATTGACTCTCTGGTAAGAGAGGTCAATATGGCTGAGAGTCTCGAATCAGAGCTAGAGGACATCTTTAAAGATGTTCAGCCTGATCTGGAGGAATCAGAGAGAATAATAGAACCTCTGAAAATCCCTCAAGAAGAGGAGAAACCTCCAAAACCCGAACTCAAACCATTACCACCATCCCTGAAATATGCATTTATGGGAGAAGGTGAAACCTTTCCTGTAATTATAAGCTCTACCTTAGAGCCACAGGAAGAGGAAGCACTAATTCAAGTGCTAAGGACGCACAAGACAGCCCTTGGGTGGTCCATTAGTGATCTTAAGGGCATTAGCCCAGCCAGATGCATGCACAAAATCTTGCTGGAGGATGACGCCAAGCCAGTGGTTCAACCACAAAGGCGGCTGAATCCAGCTATGAAAGAAGTGGTGCAGAAAGAGGTCACTAAATTACTAGAGGCTGGGATCATTTATCCTATTTCTGACGGCCCCTGGGTGAGCCCTGTCCAAGTTGTCCCTAAGAAAGGTGGCATGACAGTGGTTCATAATGAAAAAAATGAACTGGTTCTGGTGCGCGAAATTGTGAACAATACTTTTTCACAACTCTCATAATCCCCGATAATGGCTCCAAGAACGTGGAAGCTCAGTACCATGGCATTACACAACTTCGCACAACTAACCAGCAAGTGCACTGGGTCGTCCAAGTAATAAACCTTACGTGAGTAAGGGTCGATCCCACGGAGATTGTTAGTATTGAAGCAAGCTATGGTCATCTTGTAAATCTTAGTCAGGCAAACTCAAATGATAATGGTGATGAACGAAAATAACACAAGGATAAAGATAGAGATACTTATGTAATTCATTGGTAGGAACTTCAGATAAGCGTACGAAGATGCCTTCCCTTCCGTCTCTCTGCTTTCCTACTGCCTTCATCCAATCCTTCTTACTCCTTTCCATGGCAAGCTTAAGCAAGGGTTTCACCGTTGTCAGTGGCTACATCCCATCCTCTCAGTGAAAGCGATTGCATATGCTCTGTCACAGCATAGCGGAATTCATCTGTCGGTTCTCAATCAGGCCGGAATAGAATCCAGTGATTCTTTTGCGTCTGTCACTAACGCCCCGCCCTCAGGAGTTTGAAGCACGTCACAGTCATTCAGTCATTGAATCCTACTCAGAATACCACAGACAAGGTTAGACCTTCCGGATTCTCTTGAATGCCGCCATCAGTTCTCACCTATACCACGAAGACTCTGATCTCACGGAATGGTTGGCTCGGTTGTCAGGCGAGCACTCGGTTGTCAGGCGATCAACCATGCATCGTGCAATCAGGAATCCAAGAGATATTCACTATGGCCTTAGTTGCTTGTAGAACAAGAGTGGTTGTCAGTCACTTTGTTCATGGGTGAGAATGGTGATGGGCGTCAATCATCACCTTCATCAGATTGAAGAACAAGTGATATCTTGGATAAAGAACAAGCGGAATTGAATGGAAGAACAATAGTAATTGCATTAATACTCGAGGTACAGCAGAGCTCCACACCTTAATCTATGGTGTGTAGAAACTCCACCGTTGAAAATACATAAGCATAAGGTCTAGGCATGGCCGAATGGCCAGCCTCCCAAGGATCTAAGATAGCATACAAAATGAAGATAGCTACCAAAGTCTTCTAATACAATAGTAAAAGGTCCTACTTATAAGAACTAGTAGCCTAAGGTGTACAGAAATGAGTAAATGACATAAAAATCCTCTTCCGGACCCACTTGGTGTGTGCTTGGGCTGAGCAATGAAGCAAATTTTGTGCAGAGACTCTTCTTGGAGTTAAACGCCAGCTTTAGTGCCAGTTTGGGCGTTTAACTCCCATTTGGGTGCCAGTTCCAGCGTTTAACGCTGGGATTTCTTGAGGTGACTTTGAACGCCGGTTTGGGCCATCAAATCTTGGGCAAAGTATGGACTATCATATATTGCTGGAAAGCCCAGGATGTCTACTTTCCAACGCCGTTGAGAGCGCGCCAATTGGGCTTCTGTAGCTCCAGAAAATCCACTTCGAGTGCAGGGAGGTCAGAATCCAACAGCATCTGCAGTCCTTTTTGGTCTCTAAATCAGATTTTTGCTCAGGTCCCTCAATTTCAGCCAGAAAATACCTGAAATCACAGAAAAACACACAAACTCATAGTAAAGTCCAGAAAAGAGAATTTTAACTAAAAACTAATAAAAATATACTAAAAACTAACTATATCATACCAAAAACATACTAAAAACAATGCCAAAAAGTATACAAATTATCCGCTCATCACAACACCAAACTTAAATTGTTGCTTGTCCCCAAGCAACTGAAAATCAAATAAGATAAAAAGAAGAGAATATGCAATGAATTTCAAAAACATCTGTGAAGATCAGTATTAATTAGATGAGCGGGGTTTTTAACTTTTTGCCTCTGAATAGTTTTGGCATCTCACTCTATCCTTTGAAATTCAGAATGATTGGCTTCTTTAGGAACTTAGAATCCAGATAGTGTTAATGATTCTCCTAGTAAAGTATGATGATTCTTGAACATAGCTATTTATTGAGTCTTGGCTGTGGCCCAAAGCACTCTGTCTTCCAGTATTACCACCGGATACATACATGCCACAGACACATAATTGGGTGAACCTTTTCAGATTGTGACTCAGCTTTGCTAAAGTCCCCAATTAGAGGTGTCCAGGGTTCTTAAGCACACTCTTATTTGCCTTGGATCACAACTCTTATTTCTATATATATATATTTTTTTTTCGTTTTTTTTTTCGAATATAAATGCTTTTTCTTGCTTCAAGAATCATTTTAATGATTTTTCAGATCCTCAGTAACATGTCTCCTTTTTCATCATTCTTTCAAGAGCCAACATTCATAAACCACAAATTCAAGATATATATGCACTGTTTAAGCATACATTCAGAGAACAAAAATATTGCCACCACATCAAAATAATTAAACTGTTATAAAATTCAAAATTCATGCACTTCTTTTTCTTTTTCAATTAAACACATTTTTATTCAAGAAAGGTGATGGATTCATAGGACATTCATAACTTTAAGGCATAGACACTAAGACACTAATGATCACAAGACACAAACATGGATAAACATAAGCATAAAATTCGAAAAACAGAAGAATAAAGAACAAGGAAATCAAAGAACGGGTCCACCTTAGTGATGGCGGCTCTTTCTTGCTCTTGAAGATCCTATGGAATGCTTGAGCTCCTCAATGTCTCTTCCTTGTCTTTGTTGCTCCTCCCTCATGATTCTTTGATCCTCTCTAATCTCATGAAGGATGATGGAGTGTTCTTGATGCTCCACCCTTAATTGTCCCATGTTAGAACTCAACTCTCCTAGGGAGGTGTTTAGTTGCTTCCAATAGTTTTGTGGAGGAAAATTCATCCCTTGAGGAATCTCAGGGATCTCATGATGAGTGGGATCTCTTGTGTACTCCATCCTTTTCTTGGTGATGGGCTTGTCCTCATCAATGGGGATGTCTCCCTCTATGTCAACTCCAACTGAATAACAGAGGTGACAGATGAGATGAGGAAAGGCTAACCTTGCCAAGGTGGAGGTCTTGTCCGCCACCTTATAGAGTTCTTGGGCTATAACCTCATGAACCTCTATTTCTTCTCCAATCATGATGCTATGGATCATGATAGCCCGGTCTATGGTAACTTCGGACCGGTTGCTAGTGGGAATGATTGAGCGTTGTATGAACTCTAATCATCCTCTAGCCACGGGCTTGAGGTCATGCCTTCTCAATTGAACCGGCTTTCCTCTTGAATCTTGCTTCCATTGTGCGCCCTCTTCACATATGACTGTGAGGACTTGGTCCAACCTTTGATCAAAGTTGACCCTTCTAGTGTAAGGATGCTCATCTCCTTGCATCATAGGCAAGTTGAACGCCACCCTCACACTCTCCGGACTAAAATCCAAGTATTTCCCCCGAACCATAGTAAGATAATTCTTTGGATTCGGGTTCACACTTTGGTCATGGTTCTTGGTGATCCATGCATTGGCATAGAACTCTTGAACCATCAAGATTCTGACTTGTTGAATGGGGTTGGCAAGAACTTCCCAACCTCTTCTTCGGATCTCATGTCGGATTTCCGGGTATTCACCCTTTTTGAGTGAAAAGGGGACCTCGGGGATCACCTTCTTCAAGGCCACAACTTCATAGAAGTGGTCTTGATGCACCCTTGAGATGAATCTATCCATCTCCCATGACTCGGAGGTGGAAGCTTTTGCCTTCCCTTTCCTCTTTCTAGAGGTTTCTCCGGCCTTGGATGCCATAATGGTTATGGAAAAACGAAAAAGCAACGCTTTTACCACACCAAACTTAAAATGTTTGCTCGTCCTCGAGCAAAAGAAGAAAGAAGGGAGTAGAAGAAGAAGAAATGAGGAAGAGGGAGATGGTGGTGTTTTCGGCCAAAGAGGGGGAGAAGTGGTGTTTAGGTTGTGTGAAAATGAAGGGATTGAAGAAGGGTATATATAGGGGCGAGGGGGGTAAAAGGTTCGGCCATTTGAAGGGTGAGGTTGGTGGGGATTTATGAAGGATGGATGTGAGTGGTGAAGAGAAAGATGGGATTTGATAGGTGAAGGGTTTTTGGGGAAGAGGTGTTGAGGTGATTGGTG
Source organism: Arachis hypogaea (assembly GCF_003086295.3). NCBI lineage: Eukaryota > Viridiplantae > Streptophyta > Magnoliopsida > Fabales > Fabaceae > Arachis > Arachis hypogaea. The sequence goes on from NC_092039.1 coordinate 105,826,607, forward strand.
AATGGGGGAAGAAGAGAGAGAGTGATGGTAGGGTCCTGTGGGGTCCACAGATCCTGTGGTGTCAAGGAAAAGGCATCCTTGCACCAAATGGCATCAAAATCCACGTTTTGAGCCATTTCTGGCGTTAAACGCCGGGCTGATGCCCATTCCTGGCGTTTAACGCCGGGTTCTTGCCCTTTACTGGCGTTTAACGCCAGTCTGGTGCCCCTTTCTGGCGTTAAACGCCCAGAATGGTGCCAGACTGGGCGTTAAACGCCCAACTGCTAGGCTGACTGGCGTTTAAACGCCAGCAGCATCTTCCTCCAGGGTGTGCTGTTTTTCTTCCTGTTTTTCATTTTGTTTTTGCTTTTTTCATTGTTTTTGTGACTTCTTATGATCATCAACCTACAAAAAAAGATAAAATAACAAAAGAAAATAATTAATTATAAAACATTGGGTTGCCTCCCAACAAGCGCTTCTTTATTGTCATTAGCTTGACAGAGGACTCTCATGGAGCCTCAGAAATGTTCAGAACCGTGTTGGAACCACCCAACACCAAACTTAGAGTTTGAATGTGGGGGTTCAACACCAAACTTAGAGTTTGGTTGTGGCCTCCCAACACCAAACTTAGAGTTTGACTGTGGGGGCTCTGTTTGGCTCTGTTTTGAGAGAAGCTCTTCATGCTTCCTCTCCATGATGACAGAGGGATATCCTTGGGCCTTAAACACCAAGGATTCTTCATTCACTTGAATGATCAACTCTCCTCTATCAACATCAATCACAGCCTTTGCTGTGGCTAGGAAGGGTCTGCCAAGGATGATGGATTCATCCATGCATTTCCCAGTCTCTAGGACTATGAAGTCAGTAGGGATGTAATGGTCTTCAACTTTAACCAGAACATCCTCTACAAGTCCATAGGCTTGTTTTCTTGAGTTGTCTGCCATCTCTAGTGAGATTTTTGCAGCTTGCACCTCAAAGATTCCTAAATTCTCCATTACAGAGAGGGGCATGAGGTTCACACTTGACCCTAAGTCACACAAGGCCTTCTTGAAGGTCATGGTGCCTATGGTACAAGGTATAGAAAACTTCCCAGGATCCTGCCTCTTTTGAGGTAAATGCTGCCTAGACAAGTTATCCAGTTCTTTGGTGAGCAAAGGGGGTTCATCCTCCCAAGTCTCATTTCCAAATAACTTGTCATTTAGCTTCATGATTGCTCCAAGGTATTTAGCAACTTGCTTCTCAGTGACATACTCATCCTCTTCAGAGGAAGAATACTCATCAGAGCTCATGAATGGCAGAAGTAAGTCCAATGGAATCTCTATGGTCTCAGTTTGAGCCTCAGATTCCCATGGTTCCTCATTGGGGAACTCATTGGAGTTCAGTGGGCGTCCAGTGAGGCCTTCCTCAGTGGCGTTCACTGCCTCTCCTTCCTCCCAGAATTCGGCCATATTGATGGCCTTGCACTCTCATTTTGGATTTTCTTCAGTATTGCTTGGGAGAGTGCTTGGAGGAAGTTCAGTAATTTTCTTGCTCAGCTGACCCACTTGTCCTTCCAAATTCCTAATGGAAGATCTAGTTTCAGTCATGAAACTTTGAGTGGTTTTGATTAGATCAGAGACCATGGTTGCCAAGTCAGAATTATTCTGCTTAGAACTCTCTGTCTGTTGCTGAGAAGATGATGGAAAAGGCTTGCTATTGCTAAACCTATTTCTTCCACCATTATTGTTATTGAAACCTTGTTGAGGTCTCTGTTAATCCTTCCATGAAAGATTTGGATGATTCCTCCATGAAGGATTGTAGGTGTTTCCATGGGATTCTCCCATGTAATTCACCTCTTCCATTGAAGGGTTCTCAGGATCAGAAGCTTCTTCCTCAGATGAAGCTTCCTTAGTACTGCTTGGTGCATTTTGCATTCCAGACAGACTTTGAGAAATCATATTGACTTGTTGGGTCAATATTTTGTTCTGAGCCAATATGGCATTCAGAGTGTCAATCTCAAGAACTCCTTTCTTCTGACTAGTCCCATTGTTCACAGGATTTCTTTCAGAAGTGTACATGAACTGGTTATTTGCAACCATTTCAATCAGTTCTTGAGCTTCAGTAGGCGTCTTCTTCAGATGAAGAGATCCTCCAGAAGAGCTATCCAAAGACATCTTGGACAGTTCAGAGAGACCATCATAGAAAATACCTATGATGCTCCATTCAGAAAGCATATCAGTGGGACACTTTCTGATCAATTGTTTGTATCTTTCCCAAGCTTCATAGAGGGATTCTCCTTCCTTCTGTCTGAAGGTTTGGACTTCCACTCTAAGCTTACTCAATTTTTGAGGTAGAAAGAACTTTGCCAAGAAGGCATTGACTAGCTTTTCCCAAGAGTCCAGGCTTTCTTTAGGTTGAGAATCCAACCATGTTCTAGCTCTGTCTCTTACAGCAAAAGGGAATAGCATCAGTCTGTAGACCTCAGGGTCAACCCCATTAGTCTTGACTGTGTCACAGATTTGCAAGAACTCAGCTAAAAACTGATGAGGATCTTCCAATGGAAGTCCATGGAACTTGCAATTCTGTTGCATTAGAGAAACTAATTGAGGCTTAAGCTCAAAGTTGTTTGCTCCAATGGCAGGGATAGAGATGCTTCTCCCATAGAAGTCGGGAGTAGGTGCAGTAAAGTCACCCAGCACCTTCCTTGCATTGTTGGCATTGTTGTTGTTTTCGGCTGCCATTTGTCCTTCTTCTTTGAAGAATTTGGTTAGGTGCTCTAAAGAGAGTTGTGCCTTGGCTTCTCTTCGCTTTCTCTTTAAGGTCCTTTCAGGTTCAGGATCAGCCTCAACAAGAATGCCTTTGTCTTTGCTCCTGCTCATAAGAAAGAGAAGAGAACAAGAAAATATGGAATCCTCTATGTCACAGTATAGAGATTCCTTGAGGTGTCAGAGGAAGAAAAATGGAAGACAGAGGTAGAAAATTCGAACTTATCAAAGAAGATGGAGTTCGAATTTTGCATTAAGGAATAGTGTTAGTCCATAAATAGAAGGATGTGAGAAGGAGGGAAGTAATTTTCGAAAATTAAGTGAAAAATTTTGAAAACATTTTTGAAAAACATTACTTAATTTTCGAAAATGAAAATGGAAAAGAAATCAAGTGATTTTTGGAAAAGATTTTGAAATTAGAAATCAAAAGGATTTGATTGAAAACTATTTTGAAAAAGATGTGGTTAAGAAGATATGATTGATTTTAAAAAAATGTGATTGAGAAGATATGATTTGAAAAACATTTTAAAAAGATTTGATTTGAAAATAATTTGAAAAGATATGATTTTAAAAATTAATGACTTGCCTAACAAGAAAAGATATGATTCAAACATAAAACCTTCCTCAACAGAAAAGGCAAAAAATGTTCAATCAAATCATTAATTGTTAGTAAGTATCTTTGAAAAAGGAAAGAAATTGATTTTGAAAACATTTGATTGAAAAGATATGATTTGAAAAAGATTTGATTTTGAAAAACTTTGAAAACTTAGAAAAAAATTTGATTTGAAAACAAAATCTTCCCTTCTAGCCATCCTGGCGTTAAACGCCCAGAATGGTATCCATTCTGGCGTTTAACGCCCAAAATGCTACCCTTTTGGGCGTTAAACGCCCAACCAGGTACCCTGGCTGGCGTTTAAACGCCAGTCTGTCCTTCTTCACTGGGCGTTTTGAACGCCCAGCTTTTTCTGTGCAATTCCTCTGCTGTATGTTCTGAATCTTCAATTCTCTGTATTATTGACTTGAAAAGACACAAATTAAAATTTTTTTTGGATTTTTAATAATAAGGAAAAATCAAAATGCAACAAGAATCAAATAACAATGCATGCAAGACACCAAACTTAGCAGTTTGTATACTACTGTCACTAACAAAATGAAAATGCATATGAGACACACAAAATAATCAAGTCAATAGAATTCAAAGATTAGAGCAAGTAAATCCTCAAGAACATCTTGAAGATCACCAAGATACATGAATGAATGCATGCAATTGACACCAAACTTAAGATGAGACACTAGACTCAAACAAGAAATATTTTTGGATTTTATGATTTTGTAAATTTTTTTTGTGTTTTTCGAAAATTAAGTGAAAAAAGATATCAAAATTCTTAATGAGAATTCCAGGAATCAGTGCAATGCTAGTCTAAGACTCCGGTCCAGGAATTAGACATGGCTTCACAGCCAGCCAAGCTCTCAAAGAAAGCTTCGGTCCAAAACACTAGACATGACCAAAGGTCAGCCAAGCCTTAGCAGATCACTGCTCCAAAAGCAAGATTGATAAGAAATCAACAAGCTCTTGTGGTGATAAGCTGAAACCTCGGTCCAATGAAATTAGACATGGCTTCTCAGCCAGCCAGATTTCAACAAATCATCATGAAACTCTAGAATTCATCTTCAAGAATTTCGAAAAAAATAAACACCTAATCTAAGCAACAAGATGAACCGTCAGTTGTCCAGCCTGAACAATCCCGGGCAATAACACCAAAAACTTGATGTTGTTGCCGGATCTTGGCACTGATGTTACCAAAGGCTTGCTCAAAACTAGAACAATCCCCGGTAACGGCGCCAAAAACTTGGTGTGCGAAATTGTGAACAATACTTTTTCACAACTCTCATAATCCCCGGTAATGGCTCCAAGAACGTGGAAGCTCAGTACCATGGCATTACACAACTTCGCACAACTAACCAGCAAGTGCACTGGGTCGTCCAAGTAATAAACCTTACGTGAGTAAGGGTCGATCCCACGGAGATTGTTAGTATTGAAGCAAGCTATGGTCATCTTGTAAATCTTAGTCAGGCAAACTCAAATGATAATGGTGATGAACGAAAATAACACAAGGATAAAGATAGAGATACTTATGTAATTCATTGGTAGGAACTTTAGATAAGCGTACGAAGATGCCTTCCCTTCCGTCTCTCTGCTTTCCTACTGCCTTCATCCAATCCTTCTTACTCCTTTCCATGGCAAGCTTAAGCAAGGGTTTCACCGTTGTCAGTGGCTACCTCCCATTCTCTCAGTGAAAGCGATTGCATATGCTCTGTCATAGCATAGCGGAATTCATCTGTCGGTTCTCAATCAGGCCGGAATAGAATCCAGTGATTCTTTTGCGTCTGTCACTAACGCCCCGCCCTCAGGAGTTTGAAGCACGTCACAGTCATTCAGTCATTGAATCCTACTCAGAATACCACAGACAAGGTTAGACCTTCCGGATTCTCTTGAATGCCGCCATCAGTTCTCGCCTATACCACGAAGACTCTGATCTCACGGAATGGTTGGCTCGGTTGTCAGGCGAGCACTCGGTTGTCAGGCGATCAACCATGCATCGTGCAATCAGGAATCCAAGAGATATTCACTATGGCCTTAGTTGCTTGTAGAACAAGAGTGGTTGTCAGTCACTTTGTTCATGGGTGAGAATGGTGATGGGCGTCAATCATCACCTTCATCAGATTGAAGAACAAGTGATATCTTGGATAAAGAACAAGCGGAATTGAATGGAAGAACAATAGTAATTGCATTAATACTCGAGGTACAGCAGAGCTCCACACCTTAATCTATGGTGTGTAGAAACTCCACTGTTGAAAATACATAAGCATAAGGTCTAGGCATGGCCGAATGGCCAGCCTCCCAAGGATCTAAGATAGCATACAAAATGAAGATAGCTACCAAAGTCTTCTAATACAATAGTAAAAGGTCCTACTTATAAGAACTAGTAGCCTAAGGTGTACAGAAATGAGTAAATGACATAAAAATCCTCTTCCGGGCCCACTTGGTGTGTGCTTGGGCTGAGCAATGAAGCAAATTTCGTGCAGAGACTCTTCTTGGAGTTAAACGCCAGCTTTAGTGCCAGTTTGGGCGTTTAACTCCCATTTGGGTGCCAGTTCCAGCGTTTAACGCTGGGATTTCTTGAGGTGACTTTGAACGCCGGTTTGGGCCATCAAATCTTGGGCAAAGTATGGACTATCATATATTGCTGGAAAGCCCAGGATGTCTACTTTCCAACGCCGTTGAGAGCGCGCCAATTGGGCTTCTGTAGCTCCAGAAAATCCACTTCGAGTGCAGGGAGGTCAGAATCCAACAGCATCTGCAGTCCTTTTTGGTCTCTAAATCAGATTTTTGCTCAGGTCCCTCAATTTTAGCCAGAAAATACCTGAAATCACAGAAAAACACACAAACTCATAGTAAAGTCCAGAAAAGAGAATTTTAACTAAAAACTAATAAAAATATACTAAAAACTAACTATATCATACCAAAAACATACTAAAAACAATGCCAAAAAGTATACAAATTATCCGCTCATCAGGTTCCTACAAGGACAGTTACAGGGTGGCGTATGTGCATTGATTACAGAAGGCTCAATACAGCCACCAGAAAGGATCATTTTCCTTTACCATTCATAGACCAGATGCTAGAAAGACTAGCAGGTCATGAATACTACTGCTTCCTGGATGGATATTCAGGTTATAATCAAATTGCAGTAGATCCCCAGGATCAGGAGAAAATGGCATTCACATGCCCATCTGGAGTATTTGCATACAGAAGGATGCCATTTGGCCTGTGCAATGCACCTGCAACCTTTCAGAGGTGCATGCTCTCAATTTTCTCTGATATGGTGGAAAAATTCCTGGAAGTCTTCATGGATGACTTCTCAGTATTTGGAGACTCATTTAGCTCCTGCCTTAACCATTTAGCACTTGTTCTGAAAAGATGCCAAGAGACTAACCTGGTTTTAAACTGGGAAAAATGTCACTTTATGGTGACCGAAGGAATTGTCCTTGGGCACAAAATTTCAAACAAAGGAATAGAGGTGGATCAAGCTAAGGTAGAAGTAATTGAAAAATTACCACCACCTGCTAATGTCAAGGCAATCAGAAGCTTTCTAGGGCATGCAGGATTCTATAGGAGGTTCATAAAGGATTTTTCAAAAATCGCCAAACCTCTGAGCAACCTGCTAGCTGCTGACACGCCATTTATCTTTGATAAAGAGTGTCTGCAAGCATTTGAGACTCTGAAAGCTAAATTGGTTACTGCACCAATCATCTCTGCACCAGACTGGACATTATCATTTGAATTGATGTGTGATGCCAGTGACCATGCAATTGGTGCAGTGTTGGGACAAAGGCATGACAAGCTTCTGCACGTCATTTACTATGCCAGCCATGTTCTAAATGATGCACAGAAGAATTACACAACCACAGAAAAAGAGCTACTAGCCGTGGTTTACGCCATTGACAAATTCAGATCCTATTTAGTAGGATCAAAAGTGATTGTGTACACTGATCATGCTGCTCTTAAATATCTACTCACAAAGCAGGATTCAAAACCCAGACTCATCAGATGGGTGTTGCTTCTGCAAGAGTTTGATATAGAAATAAGAGACAGAAAAGGGACAGAGAATCAAGTGGCAGATCACCTGTCCCGAATAGAACCAGTAAAAGGGACGTTCCTCCCTCTCACTGAGATCTCTGAAACCTTTCCGGATGAGCACCTGTTTGCCGTCCAGGAAGTGCCATGGTTTGCAGACATTGCAAACTACAAGGCAGTGAGATTCATACCCAAAGAGTACAGTAGGGTGCAATCAAAGAAATTAATCACAGATGCAAAATACTATCTTTGGGATGAACCATATCTCTTCAAGAGATGTGCAGACGGATTAATCCGTAGATGTGTGCCTAAAGAGGAAGCACAGAAGATCCTTTGGCATTGCCATGGATCACAGTATGGAGGACATTTTGGAAGTGAGCAAACAGCCACAAGAGTCCTCCAAAGTGGCTTCTACTGGCCTACTCTCTATAAAGATTCCCGAACGTTTGTGCTTAATTGTGACAGTTGCCAAAGATCAGGCAACCTACCTCACAGTTATGCCATGCCTCAACAAGGAATCTTGGAGATTGAGTTGTTTGATGTATGGGGCATTGACTTCATGGGACCTTTCCCACCATCATACTCAAACACTTATATTTTGGGGGCAGTGGATTACGTATCCAAATGGGTGGAGGCTATTGCAACACCCACTAATGACACTAAAACAGTGTTAAAATTCCTCCAGAAACATATCTTCAGCAGATTTGGTATCCCCAGAGTGTTAATCAGTGATGAGGGCACTCATTTCTGCAATAAACAGCTTTACTCTGCTCTGGTACGTTATGGAGTGAGCCACAGGATAGCTACTCCATATCACCCATAAACTAATGGGCAAGCTGAAGTCTCAAATAGAGAACTCAAAAGAATCCTGGAACGGACTGTAATTAACCGTAGAAAGGATTGGGCAAGAAGCTTGGATGATGCTCTGTGGGCATACAGAACAGCATTCAAGACCCCTATAGGGACCTCTCCATACCAGCTTGTGTATGGAAAGGCATGTCACTTGCTAGTAGAATTGGAACACAAGGCCTACTGGGCAACCAGATTCCTGAACCTTGATGCCAAGTTAGCTGGAGAAAAACGATTGCTCCAGTTAAATGAGCTAGAGGAATTTAGACTCAATGCTTTCGAGAATGCAAAAATTTACAAGGAGAAAGCAAAAAGATGGCATGATAGGAAATTGTCATCCAGAGTCTTTGAGCCGGGGCAGAAAGTTCTGCTATTTAATTCTAGGCTCAAATTATTCCCCGGGAAATTAAAATCCCGGTGGAGAGGTCCATATGTAATTACAAGTGTATCACCATATGGATACGTAGAGCTTCAGGATAATGAATCCAACAAAAAGTTCATTGTTAATGGACAGAGAGTTAAACATTATCTTGAAAGCAATCTTGAGCAAGAATGCTCAAAACTGAGACTTGATTAAAAGCTCAGTAATAGTCCAGCTAATGACATTAAAGAAGCGCTTGCTGGGAGGCAACCCAGCCATTCACAAAATTTAATTTTATTTGTTTTTTCTAATTGATCAAGTTTTACAGGTAGATGCTACAGTATCTTCAAAAGGTGAAATAGCAATTGGTTGAAGTCACAAAGTTACAAGGAAAATTGGAAGCTTACTAGCGTGAAAAAGCCAGTAAGAAATACTTTGGGCGTTGAACGCCCAAAAGAAGCACCCTCTGGGCGTTTAACGCCAGTAAGGGTAGTCATCTGGGCGTTAAACGCCAGAAAGGAGCATCTTCTGGGCGTTAAACGCCAGAAAGAAGCACCAGATGGGCGTTGAACGCCCAGGAGAAGCAACATTTGGGCGTTAAACGCCCAAAACATGCATCATGTGGGCGTTTAACGCCAGGATGGTGGGAGGAGGTACAATTTCGTTTTTAATCCTAAATTTTTTAATTTTTATGTTTCAATTCATGATTTCTCACATAAACATGTTCCAAAATTTTTAATCCTAATTTCTAAAAACACTAATTTCTAAAATCCCTTTTTCAAAAATATCAAATATATCTTAATTCATAAACCCAAATCTTTTTCCAATCCAAATCTTTTTCAAATCTTTTTCAACTCATCATATCTTTTGGATTTCGAAATTGCCTCTCCCTCTATTCCTCTCCTGTCCTTTCTTTTGCTTGAGGACAAGCAAACCTCTAAGTTTGGTGTGAGTTGCCATGATCACTGAGCTAAAACTCATCAAGATCATGGCACCTAAGGGAACAAGAAGAGCAAGGATGTGAACTTAAGGGAGCTGAAGCGTCAGATATTAACTCTTGAAGGCACCCTACAGACTAAAGGAACACCCACTTCCCAAAATACAGGTTGTTAAGTTCTAATTCTAGCTTTAACTCTGTGATAGTATTATTATAGGATTTTACCTTAGAAGTTATATAGGAGTAGTAGTAATTAGCATATCTATTTTGGTTTTATTTCCAATTAAGTTATAATTTATTTTTCCCATCATCATCAAACATGAATAAAATAGTAGATTTGTAGAATAAAGAGGCAATTTAATTTTTTTCGAGTTCTTAATAAGGAAAATTCTAATTATTTATATGTGGTGGCAATACTTTTTGTCTTCTGAATGAATGCTTGAACAGTGCATATTTTTGATCTTGTTGTTTATGAATGTTAAAATTGTTGGTTCTTGAAAGAATGATGAACAAAGAGAAATGTTATTGATGATCTGAAAAATTATGAAATTGATTCTTGAAGCAAGAAAAAGCAGTGAAAAAGCAAAAGCTTGTGAAAAAAAAAGTGGCGAAAAAAAATAGAAAGAAAAAGAAAAAAGCAAGCAGAAAAAGCCAATAGCCCTTAAAACCAAAAGGCAAGGGTAAAAAGGATCCAAGGCTTTGAGCATCAATGGATAGGAGGGCCCAAGGAAATAAAATCCAGGCCTAAGCGGCTAAATCAAGCTGTCCCTAACCATGTGCTTGTGTCATGAAGGTCCAAGTGAAAAGCTTGAGACTGAGTGGTTAAAGTCGTGATCCAAAGCAAAAAGAGTGTGCTTAAGAGCTCTGGACACCTCTAACTGGGGACTCTAGCAAAGCTGAGTCACAATCTGAAAAGGTTCACCCAGTTATGTGTCTGTGGCATTTGTGTATCCGGTGGTAATACTGGAAAACAAAGTGCTTAGGGCCACGGCCAAGACTCATAAAAGTAGCTGTGTTCAAGAATCAACATACTTAACTAGGAAAATCAATAATACTATCTGACTTCTGAGTTCCTATGGATGCCAATCATTCTGAATTTCAAAGGATAAAGTGAGATGCCAAAACTGTTTGGAAGCAAAAAGCTACTAGCCCCGCTCATCTAATTAGAATCTGAGCTTCACTTAAAACTCTGAGATATTATTGCTTCTTGATTTCTTTTTATCCTCTTTTATTCATCTAGTTACTTGAGGACAAGCAACAGTTTAAGTTTGGTGTTGTGATGAGCGGATATTTTATACGCTTTTTGGGGGTAATTTCATGTAGATTTTAGTATGTTTTAATTAGTTTTTAGTAGAATATTATTAGTTTTTAGGCAAAAATTATATTTCTAGACTTTACTATGAGTGTGTGTATTTTTCTGTGATTTCAGGTATTTTCTGGCTGAAATTGAGGGAGTTGAGCAAAAATCTGAGTTAGGCTGAAAAAGGACTGCTGATGCTGTTGGATCCTGACCTCCCTGCACTCGAAATGGATTTTCTGGAGCTACAGGAGTCCAATTGGCGCGCTCTCAACGGCGTTAGAAAGTAGACATCCAGGGCTTTCCAGCAATATATAATAGTCCATACTTTGCGCGAAGATAGACGACGTAACTTGGCGTTGAACGCCAAGTTCATGCTGCTGTCTGGAGTTAAACGCCAGAAAAACGTCATGATCCGGAGTTGAACGCCCAAAACACGTCATAACCTGGAGTTTAACGCCAAGAAAGGCCTCTACTCGTGGATAGCTTTAGTCTCAGCCCCAGCACACACCAAGTGGGCCTCAGAAGTGGATTTCTGCACCAAATATCTTAGTTTATTCATTTTCTGTAAACCTAGGTTACTAGTTTACTATTTAAACAACTTTTAGAGACTTATCTTGTACCTCATGACATTTTCAGATCTGAATTACATACTTTGTGACGGCATGAGTCTCTAAACTCCATTGTTGGGGGTGAGGAGCTCTGCAGCGTCTCGATGAATTAATGCAATTGTTTCTATTTCACTCAAACGTGTGTATGGTCCGATCTAAGATGTTTATTCGCGCTTAATTGTGAAAGAGGTGATGATTCGTGACACTCATCATCTCTCTCAATCTATGAACGTGTGTCTGACAAACACCTCCGTTTTACATCAGACTGAATGAACTTCTCTTAGATTCCCCAACAGAATCTTCGCGGTATAAGCCGGATTGATGGCGGCATTCATGAGAATCCGGAAAGTCTAAACCTTGTCTGTGGTATTCCGAGTAGGATTTTGGGATTGAATGACTGTGACGAGTTTCAAACTCCTGAAGGCTGGGCGTTAGTGACAGACGCAAAAGAATCAATGGATTCTATTCCAACCTGATTGAGAACCGACAGATGATTAGCCGTGCTGTGACAGAGCATAGGAACGTTTTCACTGAGGGGATGGGAAGTAGCCACTGACAATGGTGACGCCCTACATGCAGCTTGCCGTAGACGTGCTTTACAAACAATTGAGTTAAATATTACATTGCAGGAATTCAGAGGACAAAGCATCTCCAAAACTCCAACATATTCCCCATTACTGCACAACAAGTAACGCTATTATTCTCTATTATTTTAACTTACAATTTTAAATACTTTGACTTCTTACAATTAAATCCAAATCACCTTATTGACTTCCTGACTAAGATCAATAAAATAAACATTGATTGCTTCATACCAATAATCTCCGTGGGATCGACCCTTACTCACGTAAGGTATTACTTGGACGACCCAGTGCACTTGCTGGTTAGTTGTGCGAATCACAAATTCGTGCACCACTTCTTATGGGTCAAAATTATTGTTGAGACTTTAGAATTTAACATGGTCATTGTATGTACAAAAGGAAGAAAAAAGAATAAGTAATCTTATGAAATAGAGGAAAAAGATTCTACACAAGTTCTAATTAATAAAATAGTAAAATTATAATATAAAATTTCAAGACAAATATCTCAAAAAAGAAATTAAAAATAATAGATTCTTCTTCTCTTTTACACCATTTTATATTTTTATGAGATCTATTACAACTTTATTCCAACAGATCATTCAAATATTTTCCAAAATCAATAGCAATCCAAGCATATCAAGCATCAAAAAGTTTTTAATAACTTGTTTAATCTTTTGGTATGCATCCGAAATTCAACAAAAAAATAATATGAAATTGTTATTAAGACAAGAAAGTAAATATATACAGTATTATTATGCTAATTTGTTTACAATAATGTAACTAATTATTTATTAAGATATTTTATAACAAAATTATCTTAAATTTTATGAACTTGCTTGATTGTTCACAAATATATTTGTTTGAAGAAATAATAGTTCTTATTAGATATAAATAATCTTAATAATGTTAAACACCAACAAAAAAATTCATCATGTTAAATAATATATAGCTATCACTTTACAAATAATTAAAAAAATTTACCATTAATAACTTATTAAAATCATGATCATCTTCTTAGAGATATTGAATCATATAGTTTGACCTGTATAACAAGAAAAGGAGAACAATTTAATTATAAGAGTTAAAATAATCTAAAATAAAACAGAAATAAATATAAAAAAATTATAGATATTCTAAGTACTCAACATTGTATTCTTACCACCTACTCTATTTTACTACTTAATTTATAATCTATAATTTTTGTGCCATTTTTTTTTCAACTCACACATAGCATTATTTAATAAATTGCTAAACTACAACTTTTGACTCTTCTTTTTGTTTTTAGGTTGCTTTAAAACCCAATTTTTTAGGTGCCTTCTAAAATTCTTCACACCATTTTTTCATTTCAAACTTTTGACTTGTAAGAGTTGAAGGTTTGTACATAGAATTGGGGGAGAAGAATTAGCATTATTGATTTCTAATCCTATGTTAGTTTGCAGATATCATCAACTTTTTTACTTAACTCCTCCACAGATTTTTCCATAAAGAACGTGCTTCTTTAGAGGCTCGTGTCACTGTTCTTACTAATTTAGGATAGATTTGCTTAAACTATTGTGTGCTAGTAAGACAAATATCTTCTTCAATGATTCTTCCATGCATATCTTTTACTAATTCACCTATTGCTCCTCTTGTCCACCTTTTCAAAATATACTGATCAGACAGTAATTTAATGTCTTTAACATCTAAAACCTTGATTGCATGACAACACAAAATATCAAAAATCTCAAACTTTTTACAATTACATGAAATTGAACTCAAGGAAGGATCAAATATTACTTTAAACTCTTTATTCTCATTGCACAATGCAACCAAATATTCATAAACAGAGTTTTTTTTCATTTATTTCTCTTATGCAAGCTACAGAATATTTGTCATACTTCTCTTGAAAAAGATCAAATAATGGTAAGATATATACTTCTAAAATCTGTTGCAATAATGGTGAACTTACCATCTTCAACCTGAATAACTTTTGTCTGGATTGAAATTCACCATGTAGCTATTGTATCTCTTATCATTGCAAACCTTCTAAAGTGATTGAAAAATTGAATTATATTCGGGTTTGGTTTCATACAATTTTTAATGTTTGTCACTACAAAAAACAAAAATCTGGTAAAAATGACGGTTTTTTTTTGTATTTACAGCGATTTGAACCGTCATTATTACAAAAAATTGCGGTTTTAGAAAGCGACATAATTCTGGGTGCTATTCTAGTTATTACGATAGTTTTTTGAAAACTGCAACAATTTATTAGGTTAAAACGATTATTTTCGGATAGGTTAAAACGACAATTTAAACCGCCATTATTTTCAAATAAAACAGCATTTTCTAGTTAGTTAAAATGACAGTTTGAACCACCGTTATTTTCAGGGTAAAAACAGCATTTTTGGTTGGTTAAAATGACATTTTTGAACCGCCATTTTTCCTTGACAGAGTGATATTTTAGTTGTTTAAAATAGAATTTTTTAACCGCCATTTTTACCGGGTCAAAACAACATTTTTGTGGTTAAAATAGTATTTTTGAACCATTATTTTTACCCTAACAGTAGCATTTTTATTAGTTAAAATGGTGTTTGAAACTACCTTTTTACCGGGTCAAAATAGCGTTTCATGTTATTTAAAATGACAGTTATAAAACATTTTTTTACCGGATAAAAGTAACATTTTTTATCGTTTAGAAAGACAATTTTTACCATCGTTTTTATCGCGTTAAACAAATACTTTTTTAATTACAATTTTACAATAAAAAAATCATAATTCACAAATAAAATATTATATAACTCATAAATAAAATATTAAACATAATATATAATTTTTTAGTATTGGAAATCAAAAGTAATAACCCCTATACAAATAAAATATCAAACATAACATGTGGAATAATAATCAACAATGTTATTAAATCTATTTTCTAACTCTTTTGACAATAGAAGAATCTCACTCTCTTGATCACCCTCAATTAACAATGTTGTTAAATCTGTGGCTGTTTCATATGATAAACTCTTATCCTGCACAAAACTGTATCCTATTCCACTAGATTATCCTATACAAAAAAAAATAATAATTAATTTGTTGTCATAATTTGACAAAAGAAAATAAAAAAGGTAAATTCTATTTAATCCTCTCTAAAATAATATATAAATTATTTTTTATGATGTGTCAAATTTTAATTGGTCATCGTCTTAATCATAATTAGATTATTTTGTAATTTATTATTTGAGATGGATAATAATATAATTTTTTAAAATATCAAAACTCCACTTCCGTTAATTGAAGTATCTTTCCACTTCTCCATTCTTTCTTCGTGGCATAGTTTCCGTCCTTCCAAGCATTGCCGTCGCCGTTATGACGAGAAACGCCAACGTCGTCGTCATCATCTCTTAACAACGTCGTTAAATTCTGGTCGTCCGTAACTTTGCTGTCCTTCCCAATATAACCAGTGCTAATTTTATCGCTATCTCCTGTCTTCTCACTGGATCCCTCTTTCTGCACTGGATCACTCCGTATCAACATAATTAATGGTTAGTTTGGTTATTAAATTTTTTTATTAAAAAAATATATCTTTATTTAATTACATAATGGAACATATACTCGTATGTAAAAAATAATATAATAAAATAAATCTATTCAGAGTACTTAAAAGTATAATTAAAATTAGGAACATACAAATATAATAATAAAATTTGTATTTTAAACAAATAAAAATATCTTTTATCATACATAAATTATTTTAAAAAATGAATAACTAGTTAAAATTAATAACACAAGTTTAAAATGATAAAAATCTAACTTTTTTACAAGTATTTTTTATAGTATTTTTATTCTTTTAAATTTTAATTTATTAGTACTTTATTATTTACTTAATAATTAAACAAATTATTTTCATAAAAAAATATTTTTTGTATTATCTTAAAGAAGAAATCTATATAACAGTTTAAAAAATAACGTAAAAATAATATTTTAAATAAAAAATAGTTAATATTAAAATTTTTAAATGCAAAAATAAATTGTATAAATATTTAAGAGATAAATATGAAACACATGTCTAAAATAAATAAAACAGACAAAAATAATTCTCTATTTTTCAAGAGTACTTCTATTTATATGTTTTATTTATTTTAGATATGTATTTCATATTTATCTCTTAAATATTTATACAATTTATTTTTATATTTAAAAATTTTAATATTAAATATTTTTTATTTAAAATATTATTTTTAATTATTTTTTAAACTGTTATATTGGTCTTTTTTTTAAGATAATACAAAAAATAATTTCTCATAAAAATAATTTATTTAATCATTAATTAAATAATAAAGTACTAATAAATTAAAAATTAAAAGAATAAAATATTATTAAAAATATGGTAAGAAAGTTAGACTTTATCATTTTAAATTTTTGTTATTAATTTTAACAATTTATTCAGTTTTTTAAATAATTTATGTATAATAAAGCATATGTTTACTTTTTTTAACCAAAGATAGGAGACTCGAACCTGCAACTTCTTAGATGAGTATGAGAAGACTATGCCATTTGAGTTATAACTCATTGGCAAAGCATATGTTTATTTGCTTAGTAGAGTACAAATTTTACTATTATATTTATATGTTCATGGTTTTAATTATATTTTAAATACTCTAAATGGATTTATTTTATTATATTATATTTTACATATGAATATATGTTTTATTATGTAATTAAATAAAGATATATTTTTTAATAAAAATTTAATAACCAAACTAACCATTAATTATGTTAGTAAGGAGTGATCAACAGTAGAAAGAGGGATCCAGTGAGATGACATCCGCGTTGACTATATTAGGAAGGATGAGAATTCAACGACGTAGTTAAGAAAAGATACACTGAAGAAAGAGAGATTGTGTGAGAGGGCTGTAGATGACGACAACGTCGGTGCTTCTTGTCACTACGACGATGGCGATTCTTGGAAGGATCGAAACTACGCGATAAAGAAAGAATTCAGGAATGGAAAGATGCTTCGATTAACGAGGTGAGATTTTGATATTTTAAAAAATTATACCATTACCCATCTCAAATAATAAATTATAAAATAACTCAACTATAGTTAAGATAATGACCAATTAAAATTTGACACATTATGAAAAATAACTTTCATATTATTTTAGAATAGACTGGATAACATTCACCAAAAAAAATGTTTGATTATTATTGCTTAATTAGTTATTCACCACTTATCACAAATAATAGATTTGCTTTTTTGAGCCGTGTTGAGTTTCTTGGCTTCAAATCAGTATTCAATTGACCAACTTCTTCAAAGTTTCCAATTTCAACTCGTGAAGCACCCTATTCATTAAAATGTTTTTAACAATTATATATTACTATTCACAATATTAAAGTGGCACACTGGCACAAACTAATTTTTTTATATCTAAGTAATTAAACTTCACTTTAAAATAACTAATAATCTCACTAACATATTTATAATGACACACCTAAAATTAAACTCTAGCAAATACAATGCAATATGATGTCAATTTTATATTTTGCTAATGAAGAAATATATGTGAATTGACACGTTACACATGCATCATAGGCAAATAAAAAATCGTAATAACTCAAGAATAATATATAGTAGGGTGTTTAAAATATTCAACTAGGTATCTTTTAAAAATGGTATAATATTTCGTCTTTAATTATAATAATTTAAAAAAATTAAAATAAACACATCTAAAAATTATGAATAAATTTACTGTCTTTTTAAAATTAAATACACATTCAAAATACAAACTAAATAAAATTGAAACTGAAATTTTAAATTTTAAATTTTTGTTTCAGATTTAATATATTTAATTATTAATATATTATAATTTAAATACATATCTAAAAATAAAATTATTCAAAATTCAAAATTTTTAATAAAACGGAAAGAGTATGCAAAGATAATAAAATTGTGAAAGGATAATAATGAAAGAAAAGAAAAGATGAAGAAATTTTTATTGATTGTTGATTGATTGAATTGTTCACTATGAAGGTAAAACTAAATATATATAGAGCATTGGCCTATGAAAAATAAAAGTAAATAAAGATAAAGATAAAGATAAGATAGAGATAAAGATAAAGATAACTATAAGATAAGATAAAGATTAAAATTATGATTGAATTTGTGTATTCTGTTGGGCTGAATTTGTGGGCCGTGAGACGTCTTTATTGTTGTCATGGGCTAAGGTGGAAGAGTGATTTAATACGCCCCGCAAGCTGGAGAATGAAAGATGTCAAGAATACTAAACTTATTCAGATTAAGATGAAAGGGTTGAGGAGACAAAGGCTTGGTGAAGATGTCGGCTAGTTGCTGATGAGCGGATAATTTATACTCTTTTTGGCATTGTTTTTAGTATGTTTTAGTTAGTTTTTAGTATATTTTTATTATTTTTTAGTTAAAATTCACTTTTCTGGACTTTACTATGAGTTTGTGTGTTTTTCTGTGATTTCAGGTATTTTCTGGCTGAAATTGAGGGACCTGAGCAAAAATCTGATTCAGAGGATGAAAAGGACCGCAGATGCTGTTGGATTCTGACCTCCCTGCACTCGAAGTGGATTTTCTGGAGCTACAGAAGCCCAATTGCCGCGCTCTCAACTGCGTTGGAAAGTAGACATCCTGGGCTTTCCAGCATTATATAATAGTTTATACTTTGCCCGAGATTTGATGGCCCAAACCGGCATTCCAAATCAGCTTAAAACTGCCCGGCGTTAAACGCTGGAACTGGCACAAGAATGGGAGTTAAACGCCCAAACTGGCACAAAAGCTGGTGTTTAACTCCAAGAGAAGTCTCTACACGAAAATGCTTCAATGCTCAGTCCAAGCACACACCAAGTGGGCCCGAAAGTGGATTTTTATGTCATTTACTCATCCTTGTAAACCCTAGGCTACTAGTTCTCTACAAATAGGACCTTTTACTATTGTATTCTCATCGGGGTAGCTATCTTTAGTCTTATGCTATCTTAGATCATGGGGGCTGGCCTCACGGCCATGCCTAGACCTTGTTCTTATGTATTTTCAATGGTGGAGTTTCTACACACCATAGATTAAGGTGTGGAGCTCTGCTGTACCTCGAGTATTAATGCAATTACTATTGTTCTTCTATTCAATTCAGCTTGTTCTTGTTCTAAGATATCACTTGTTCTTCAACTTGATGAATGTGATGATCCGTGACACTCATCATCATTCTCACCTATGAACGTGTGCCTGACAATCACCTCCGTTCTACCTTAGATTGAGTGGATATCTCTTGGATCCCTTAATCGGAATCTTCGTGGTATAAGCTAGAATTGATGTCGGTATTCAAGAGAATCCGGAAGGTCTAAACCTTGTATGTGGTATTCTGAGTAGGATTCAATGATTGAATGACTGTGACGAGCTTCAAACTCCTGAAGGCTGGGCGTTAGTGACAGACGCAAAAGAATCACTGGATTCTATTCCAACCTGATTGAGAACCGACAGATGATTAGCCGTGCCATGACAGGATGCATAGAACATTTTCACTGAGAGGATGGGAGGTAGCCACTGACAATGGTGAAACCCTATATACAGCTTGCCATAGAAAGGAGTAAGAAGGATTGGATGAAGACAATGGGAAAGCAGAGAGACAGAAGGGACAAAGCATCTCCATACGCTTGTCTGAAATTCTTACCAATGAAATACATAAGTATCTCTATCTTTATCTTTATGCTTTATTCATAAATCATCCATAACCATTTGATTCTGCCTGACTGAGATTTACAAGATGACCATAGCTTGCTTCATACCAACAATCTCCGTGGGATCGACCCTTACTCGCGTAAGGTTTATTACTTGGACGACCCAGTGCACTTGCTGGTTAGTTGTGCGAAGTTGTGATAAAGAGTTGAGATTGCAATTGAGCGTACCATGTTGATGGCATCATTGATGATCACAATTTCGTGCACCAAGTTTTTGGCGCCATTGCCGGGGATTGTTCGAGTTTGGACAACTGACGGTTCATCTTGTTGCTTAGATTAGGTATTTTTCTTCAGAGTTCTTAAGAATGAATTCTAGTGTTTCAAGGTGATGTTCTTATCATCACCAAAGCTGATTGATTTTCATCAATTTAGCTCTTGAATGCAATGTCCTACTGAAGCTTGGCTAGCCATGTCTAATTCCTTTAGACTGAAGCTTTAGACTAACATTGCATGATTCCTGGAATTCTCATTAAGAATTTGATATCTTTATTTTCTTTTCCACTTAATTTTCGAAAAATCCAAAAAAAATTACAAAATCATAAAAACAAAAAATATTGTATGTTTCTTGTTGAGTCTAGTGTCTCATGTTAAGTTTGGTGTCAATTGCATGTTTCTGTTCTTCTTGCATTCATTCATTTGTCTTAAGTGATCTTCAAGATATTCTTGATGATTTCATTGCTCTGATCTTTAAAATTCTCTTGTCTTGAGTCTTTTGTTGTTTCTCATGTGCATTCTCAATTTGTAGTGTCAATAGTATACAAACTTCTAAGTTTGGTGTCTTGCATGCATTGTTTATTTGATTTTAGTTGCATTTTGATTATTCCTCATTATTAAAAATCCAAAAAATTTTTTAATTTGTGTCTTTTCAAGTCAATAATACAGAGAATTGAAGATTCAGAACATACAGCAGAGGAATTACACAGAAAAGCTGGGCGTTCAAAACGCCCAGTGAAGAAGGAAAACTGGCGTTTAAACGCCAGCTAGGGTGCCTGGTTGGGCGTTTAACGCCCAAAAGGGTAGTGTTTTGGGCATTAAACGCCAGAATGGATACCATTCTGGGCGTTTAACGCCAGGATGGCACAAGAGGGAAGATTTTGTTTTTAATGCCAATTTTTTTTCAAGTTTTCAAAATTTTTCAAAATCAAATCTTTTTCAAATCAAATCTTTTCAATCAAATCTTTTTCAAAATCAATTTCTTTCCATTTTCAAAAATACTTGCTATCAATTAATGATTTGATTCAACATTTCAAGTATGTTGCCTTTTCTGTTGAGAAAGGTTTAATGTTTGAATCATATCTTTTCTTGTTAGCCAAGTCATTAATTTTCAAAAATAAAATCTTTTTAAATTATTTTTCAAATCATATCTTCTCAATCATGTCTTTTTAAAACTATATCTTTTCAATCATATATTTTTCTCACATCTTTTTTCAAAATAGTTTTCAATCATATCTTGTTGATTTCTAATTTCAAAATCTTTTTTAAAAATCACTTGATTTCTTTTCCACTCTTGGTTTTCGAAAATCAATTAGTGTTTTTCAAAATCTTTTTAAAATCTCTTACTTAATTTTCGAAAATTTCTTCCGCTCTTCTCACATCCTTCTATTTATGGACTAACACTCCTCCTTAATACACAATTCAAACTCCATCTTTCTTGATAAGTTCGAATTCTTCTACCTCTTCCTTCTATTTTTCCTTTCCTCTAACACTTCAAGGAATCTCTATACTGTGACATAGAGGATTCCATACTTTCTTGTTATCTTCTCTTTCATATGAGCTGGAGCAAAGACAAAAGCATTCTTGTTGAGGCTGACCCTGAACCTGAAAGGACCTTGAAGCGAAAGCTAAGAGAAGCTAAGGCACAACTCTCTGTAGAGGACCTAACAGAAATCTTCAAACAAGAAGAAGACATGGTAGCCGAAAACAACAACAATGCCAACAATGCATGGAAGGTGCTGGGTGACTTTACTGCACCTACTCCTGACTTCTATGGGAGAAGCATCTCTATCCCTGCCATTGGAGCAAACAACTTTGAGCTTAAGCCTCAATTAGTTTCTCTAATGCAACAGAATTGCAAGTTTCATGGACTTCCATTGGAAGATCCTCATCAGTTTCTAGCTGAGTTCTTGCAGATCTGTGACACTGTCAAAACCAATGGGGTTGACCCTGAGGTCTACAGACTTATGCTATTCCGTTTTGCTGTAAGAGACAGAGCTAGGATATGGTTGGACTCACAACCTAAAGAAAGCCTGAACTCTTGGGAAAAGCTAGTCAATGCCTTCTTGGCAAAGTTCTTTCCACCTCAAAAATTGAGTAAGCTTAGAGTGGAAGTCCAAACCTTCAGACAAAAGGAAGGTGAATCCCTCTATGAAGCTTGGGAAAGATACAAACAATTGATCAGAAAGTGCCCTTCTGACATGCTTTCTGAATGGAGCATCATAGGTATCTTCTATGATGGTTTGTCTGAACTGTCCAAGATGTCTTTGGATAGCTCTGCTGGAGGATCTCTTCATCTGAAGAAGACGCCTGCAGAAGCTCAAGAACTAATTGAAATATTTGCAAATAACCAATTCATGTACACTTCTGAAAGGAATCCTGTGAACAATAGGACGAATCAAAAGAAAGGAGTTCTTGAGATTGATACTCTGAATGCCCTATTGGCTCAGAACAAAATATTGACTCAGCAAGTCAATATGATTTCTCAAAGTCTGTCTGGAATGCAAGCTGCACCAGGCAGTACTAAGGACGCTTCATCTAAAGAAGAAGCTTATGATCCTGAGAACCCTTCAATGGAAGAGGTGAATTACATGGGAGAACCCTATGGAAACACCTATAATCCTTCATGGAGAAATCATCCAAATCTTTCATGGAAGGATCAACAGAGACCTTAACAAGGTTTCAACAACAATAATGGTGGAAGAAACAGGTTTAGCAATGGCAAGCCTTTTCCATCATCTTCTCAGCAACAGAAAGAGAATTCTAAGCAGAGCCACTCTGACTTAGCAACCATGGTCTCTGATCTAATCAAAACCACTCAAAGTTTTATGACTGAAACAATGTCCTCCATTAGAAACTTGGAGGCACAAGTGGGTCAGCTGAGTAAGAAAATTACTGAACTCCCTCCTAGCACTCTTCCAAGCAATACAGAAGAGAACCCAAAAGGAGAGTGCAAGGCCATTAACATGACCTACATGTCCGAATTTGGAGAGGAGGAAGAGGCAGTGAGCGCCACTGAGGAAGGTCTCAATGGACGTTCACTGGCCTCCAATGAGTTCCCTAATGAGGAACCATGGGAATCTGAGACTCACACTGAGACCATAGAGATTCCATTGAATTTACTTCTGCCATTCATGAGCTCTGATGAGTATTCTTCCTCTGAAGAGGATGAAGATGTCACTGAAGAGCAAGTTGCCAAGTACCTTGGAGCAATCATGAAGCTAAATGACAAGTTATTTGGTAATAAGACTTGGGAGGATGAACCCCCTTTGCTCACCAAAGAGCTGGATAACTTGACTAGGCAGAGATTACCTCAAAAGAGACAGGACCCTGGGAAGTTCTCAATACCTTGTACAGTAGGCACCATGACCTTCAAGAAGGCTCTGTGTGACCTAGGGTCAAGCATAAATCTCATGCCTCTCTCTGTAATGGAGAAGCTAGGGATCTTTGAGGTGAAAGCTGCAAAAATCTCACTAGAGATGGCAGACAATTCAAGAAAACAAGCTTATGAACTTGTAGAGGATGTTCTGGTAAAAGTTGAAGACCATTACATCCCTGCTGATTTCATAGTCCTAGAGACTGGGAAGTGCATGGATGAATCCATCATCCTTGGCAGACCCTTCCTAGCTACAGCAAAGGTTGTGATTGATGTTGACAGAGGAGAATTGATCATTCAAGTGAATGAAGAATCCCTTGTGTTTAAGGCTCAAGGATATCCCTCTGTAACCATGGAGAGGAAGCATGGAGAGCTTCTCTCAAAACAGAGCCAAACAGAGCCCCCACAGTCAAACTCTAAGTTTGGTGTTGGGAGGCCACAACCAACTTCTAAGTTTGGTGTTGAACCCCCACATTCAAACTCTAAGTTTGGTGTTGGGAGGTTCCAACATTGCTCTGAGCATATGTGAGGCTCCATGAGAGCCCACTGTCAAGCTACTGACATTAAAGAAGCGCTTGTTGGGAGGCAACCCAATGTTATATTTATCTATTTTTCCTTTGTTATTTTATGTTTTCTGTAGGTTGATGATCATGGGAAGTCACAAAATCAATTGAAAAAGCAAAAATAGAATGAAAAAACAGAAAGAAAAACAACACACCCTGGAGGAAGACCTTGCTGGCGTTTAAACGCAGTAAGGGCAGCAAATGGGCATTTAACGCCCAGTCTGGCACCATTCTGGGCGTTTAACGCCAGAAAGGGGCACCAGACTGGCGTTAAACGCCAGGAAAGGGCAAGAAGTTGGCGTTAAACGCCAGAAATGGGTACCAGCCCGGCGTTTAATGCCAGAATTGGCATAAAGAGCATTTTTGCTCGCCACTTGGTGCAGGGATGGATTTTCCTTGACACCTCAGGATCTGTGGACCCCACAGGATCCCCACCTACCCCACCACTCTCTCTCTTCTTCCCCCATTCACCAATCACCTCAATACCTCTTCCCCCAAAACCTCTCACCTATCAAATCCCATCTTTTCTCTTCACCACTCACATCCATCCTTCATAAAACCCCACCTACCTCACCATTCAAATTCAAAACACTTTTCCTCCCAAACCTACCCTCACATAGCCGAACCTTACCTCTCTCTCCACTCCTATATAAACCCATCTTCACTCCTTCATTTTCCCATGAAGCGGGATACACTTGAGTTTGTGACTAACTTGACCAAGGTAGTGCATACTTTAGCCTACAAATGTTTGAACACTCAAGATGCTTCCATAGCCACATATGGAGAATCAATTGAAGAGCGTAGCATGAAGGAGAGATTGGAAACTCCGGTGGGGGATGAGGGATGCCATTTTGTATTGGAGCAACTAGAGGAAGCCATGATTATTTAAGAAAAGGAAGAAGTGGTCGAAGATTTAGGAGATATTAAAAGTCCATGGGAATGTAGCATCATGGAGAACTCTTCCAAGAAGCTTGATATTGATGTTGAGGAGGGTGCGCAACCTCCAAGGCGTGTCATCGTTGGAGACTTGGAAGAGGCTTATCAAGAGATGGATTCAATCATGGATGAATTTCTCTTTACAATGGAATCCTCTCCCATTGGACATAAAGTTGAAGTTACAAAAGAGTGTGCACAACCTTCCATACCCTTGGTGAACAATGAAGAAGAGAGTGAATCAAAAGAGAGCTACCAAGAGGAAAAAGTTGGCATGGTGTATATTGAAATTGAAGAATATGAAGAGGTTGGTCAAGAGATAGATTCATTCATTAATGAATTCCTATCCAAAATTGAATCACCTTTCATTGGGCAAGATGAACTTCTTGAAGACAACACCGAGCCATGTGATAAAAGAGAAAAGGTTGAAATTGAAGAAGCATGCAAAGAGGTAGAAATAATCAAGAAAGAGCAAAAGGGAGTGGAGCTTGCAAGATCATTGGGACCAACCCTTCCTAAGTCATCATCCTACACAACATTCAAGTGGGTAAAATTTTTATCTTCAAGCCTCACTTTCTCACTTGAATATGGTTTGATTGAAACAGATGGACAACTTAGAGCTCTTTGTGGACTTAAAGGAAAAAGAGAATTGTGTAGTGGTTGGAAATTTGGTATAAAGCTCACTAAAGTCAAAGCTTTAAGGTATAGAGATTATGATGGGACAAGAACCACTTTGTCTAGAAGGAAAAATTGGTGGACTAAAGAGAATTCTATGTGTCAACCGCCTTTATGTCAACCACCCATACGAAAAAATCATGAAACTCAACTAACGGATGGGTGTGAAGATAAGATATGGGATCCCGGTTCGCTATGTGAACACCAACTATGGGGACTCATATCTTGGGTAGAACTTTGCCCAAGCTTGATGAAGATGGTTGGAAATTCTGTCAACCAATTGAGGAGCAAAGATCCTTGGAGATTCAAGGATGAGTACAAACATAAGCCACCATGACAATAAGCCCCTCAAAATGTCCAACTTAAGGACTTAAACTAAAAGTGCTAGGTGGGAGACACCCCACCATGGTAAACTCTTTCCATCCTCTTTTAGTTTTGTTTAATAAGTGATTTGAGTTGCCATTATAGGTAGATTTTCATTTCATATTGATTTGTTGGTAAAGATTGGTTGTTAGTATGTTGTATTCATTAGTAGTAGATGAATAAATCCTAAAATCAAATTGCATTTTTGTGAATTGTTTGATATTTGATTGAATAAAGAAGAGTTTTGGACATTATAGGGAGCTCTTGGGCATTTTTTCTGCTTTTTGGGCAAAAAAAAAAACGGCCATCGGCGCGCTAGCACGCTATGCGCGCGCGCGCGCACATTGCACTTCCGCAACTTCTGGTATAAAAACCAGAGAGTTGTGCGCGCGTTATGCCAGCATTGTGCTGGGAGCACAAGCTCATCCACGCGTAAGCGCGTTGTGCGCGCACGCGCGGATCGTCCCAACCTCATCCACGCGTAAGCGCGCTGTGCGCGCGCGCGCGGATTTGCTCCCTGCTTTTCCCCTTCCTCTTTTCTCCTTCTTTCCTCTTCTCTTCTTCTTTCTTTCTCATTTTTTTCTTCTTCCTCTCTTGAAAGATTTTTTTTCTTTTCTCTTTTCTCATCTCAAGGGTGCATCAAGACCACTTCTATGAAGTTGTGGCCATGAAGAAGGTGATCCCCGAGGTCCCTTTCAAACTCAAAAAGAGTGAATATCCGGAGATCCGACATGAGATCCGAAGAAGAGGTTGGGAAGTTCTTACCAACCCCAATCTTAATGGTTCAAGAGTTCTATGCCAATGCATGGATCACCAAGAACCATGATCAAAGTGTGAACCCGGACCCAAAGAATTGGCTTACAATGGTTCGGGGGAAATACTTAAATTTTAGTCCGGAAAATATAAGGTTGGCATTCAACTTGCCCATGATGCAAGGAAATGAACACCCTTACACTAGAAGGGTCAACTTTGATCAAAGGTTGGACCAAGTCCTCATAGACATCTGTGAAGAGGGCGCTCAATGGAAGAGAGATTCAAAAGGGAAGCCGGTTCAACTGAGAAGGCATGACCTCAAGCCCGTGGCTAGAGGATGGTTGGAGTTTATCCAATGCTCAATCATTCCGACTAGCAACCGGTCCGAAGTTACTATAGACTGGGCCATCATGATTCATAGCATCATGATTGGAGAGGAAGTAGAAGTTCATGAGGTTATAGCCCAAGAACTTTATAAGGTGGCAGATAAGTCCTCTACCTTGGCAAGGTTAGCCTTTCCTTATCTCATTTGTCACCTCTGTTATTCAGTTGGAGTTGACATAGAGGGAGTCATCCTCATTGATGAGGACAAGCCCATCACTAAGAAAAGGATGGAGCAAACAAGAGACCCCTCTCATCATGAAATCCCTGAGATGCCTCAAGGGATGCACTTTCTTCCACAAAACTATTGGGAGTAAATCAATACCTCCCTAGGAGAATTGAGTTCCAACATGGGACAACTAAGGGTGGAGCACCAAGAACATTCCATCCTCCTCCATGAAATTAGAGAAGATCAAAGAATCATGAGAGAGGAGCAACAAAGGCAAGGAAGAGACATTGAGGAGCTCAAGCACTCCATAAGATCTTCAAGAGGAAGAACAAGCCGCCATCACTAAGGTGGACCCGTTCTTTAATCACCTTATTCTTTATTTTTCTGTTTTTCGAAAAATCATGCTTATGTCTATTCATGTTTGTGTCTTATGATCATTAGTGTCTTAGTGTCTATGCCTTAAAGTTATGAATGTCCTATGAATCCATCACCTTTCTTGAATGAAAAATGTTCTTAATTGAAAAAGAGAAGAATTGCATGAATTTTAAATTTTATAACAGATTAGTTATTTTGATGTGGTGGCAATATTTTGGTTTCTGAATGTATGCTTGAACAGTGCATAAATCTTTTGAATTTTTTGTTCATGAATGTTGGCTCTTGAAAGAATGATGAAAAAGGAGACATGTTACTGAGGATCTGAAAAATCATAAAAATGATTCTTGAAGCAAGAAAAAGCAGTGAATACGAAAAAAAAGAGAGAGAAAGAGAGAGAAAAACGAAAAAAAAGAGAGAGAAAAGAAAAGAAATAAAGTTGTGATCCAAAACAAAAAGAGTGTGCTTAAGAACCCTGGACACCTCTAATTGGGGACTCTAGCAAAGTGGAGTCACAATCTGAAAAGGTTCACCCAGTTATGTGTCTGTGGCATGTATGTATCCGGTGGTAATACTGGAAGACAGAGTGCTTTGGGCCACGGCCAAGACTCATAAAGTAGCTGTGTTCAAGAATCATCATACTTAACTAGGAGAATCAATAACACTATCTGGATTCTGGTTCCTATAGAAGCCAATCATTCTGAATTTCAAAGGATAGAGTGAGATGTCAAAACTATTCAGAGGCAAAAAGCTAAAGCCCCACTCATCTAATTAATACTGATCTTCATAGATGTTTTTGGAGTTCATTGCATATTCTCTTATTTTTATCTTATTTGATTTTCAGTTGCTTGAGGACAAGCAACAATTTAAGTTTGGTGTTGTGATGAGCGGATAATTTATACGCTTTTTGGCATTATTTTTAGTATGTTTTTAGTATGTTTTAGTTAGTTTTTAGTATATTTTTATTAGTTTTTAGTTAAAATTCACTTTTCTGGACTTTACTATGAGTTTGTGTGTTTTTCTGTGATTTCAGGTATTTTCTGTCTGGAATTGAAGGACCTGAGCAAAAATCTGATTCAGAGGCTGAAAAGGACTGCAGATGGTGTTGGATTCTGACCTCCCTACACTCGAAGTGGATTTTCTGGAGCTACAGAAGCCCAATTGGCGCGCTCTCAACTGCGTTGGAAAGTAGACATCTTGGGATTTCCAGTAACATATAATAGTCCACACTTTGCCCGAGATTTGATGGCCCAAACCGGCGTTCTAAATCAGCTCAAAACTGCCCGGCGTTAAACACCGGAACTGGCACAAGAATGGGAGTTAAACGCCCAAACTGGCACAAAAGCTGGAGTTTAACTCCAAGAGAAGTCTCTACACGAAAATGCTTCAATGCTCAGCCCAAGCACACACCAAGTGGGCCCGAAAGTGGATTTTTATGTCATTTACTCATCTTTGTAAACCTTAGGCTACTAGTTCTTTATAAATAAGACCTTTTGCTATTGTATTTTCATCTTGGTAGCTATCTTTGTTCTTATGCTATCTTAGATCATTGGGAGGCTGGCCTCACGGCCATGCCTAGACCTTGTTCTTATGTATTTTCAACGGTGGAGTTTCTACACACCATAGATTAAGGTGTGGAGCTTTGCTGTACCTCGAGTATTAATGCAATTACTATTGTTCTTCTATTCAATTCAGCTTGTTCTTGTTCTAAGATATCACTTGTTCTTCAACTTGATGAATGTGATGATCCGTGACACTCGTCATCATTCTCACCTATGAACGTGTGCCTGACAACCACCTCCGTTCTACCGTAGATTGAGTGGATATCTCTTGGATCCCTTAATCGGAATCTTCGTGGTATAAGCTAGAATTGATGGCGGCATTCAAGAGAATCCGAAAGGTCTAAACCTTGTCTGTGGTATTCTGAGTAGGATTCAATGATTGAATGACTGTGATGAGCTTCAAACTCCTGAAGGCTGGGCGTTAGTGACAGACGCAAAAGAATCACTGGATTCTATTCCACCCTGATTGAGAACCGACAGATGATTAGCCGTGCCGTGACAGGGTGCATAGAACATTTTCACTGAGAGGATGGGAGGTAGCCACTGACAACAGTGAAACCCTACATACAGCTTGCCATGGAAAGGAGTAAGAAGGATTGGATGAAGACAGTGGGAAAGCAGAGAGACGGAAGGGACAAAGCATCTCTATACGTTTGTCTGAAATTCTTACCAATGAAATACATAAGTATCTCTATCTTTATCTTTATGCTTTATTCATAAATCATCCATAACCATTTGATTCTGCCTGACTGAGATTTACAAGATGACCATAGCTTGCTTCATACCAACAATCTCCGTGGGATCGACCCTTACTCGCGTAAGGTTTATTACTTGGACAACCCAGTGCACTTGCTGGTTAGTTGTGCGAAGTTGTGATAAAGAGTTGAGATTGCAATTGAGCGTACCATGTTGATGGCGCCATTGATGATCACAATTTCGTTCACCGGTTGCCCAGAAGAGGGAATTGGGAGAAGTTTCATCACTCCAGCTTGAACTTTTTGTCAAACCAAGTGACAATCAACCTCTAAATGTTTGGTCCGTTCATGAAAAACCGGGTTAGCAGCAATATGAAGAGCACTCTGATTATCACAATATAAAACTAGTGGGCGGATAGGAGAGATGCGTAAAAATTGTAACACATTTAGTATCCATTGAAGTTCACAAGTTGTGTTGGCAAGTGCACGATATTCTGCTTCCGTGGATGAGCGGGTAACGGTGGTTTGTTTCTTGGTCTTCCAAGAGACTAAAAAACTGCCTAAGAAGAAACAATAACCTGTTAAAGATCGTCGAGTGTCAGGACATCCGGCCCAATCAAAGTCACTGAAGCCAAGAAGCTGAATTTCTGATTCCCTTGGAAAGAAACGTCCTTTGCCAGGACTAGTTTTCAGATATCGTAACACATGCTTGGCAGCTTGAAGATGAGATTCAGTAGGAGATGCCATGAATTGACTTAATTGTTGAGTGGCATACATGATGTCTGGTCGAGTAGTGGTGAGATAGATAAGACGACCAACCAAATGGCGATATACAAAAGGGTCGGATAGTAGGGGACTTTTGTCTTGATATAGTCTTATGGTACTTTCCATTGGAACAGAGGCAGGTTTAGCACCTAATAAACTAGAATCCTCCAACAGATCAAGACAATATTTTCTTTGAGATAAGCAAATTCCCTTCTCTGATTGAGCAACTTCAATACCCAAAAAATATTTTAATGGGCCCAAGTCTTTAATTTGGAAGTGTTGGTGCAAAATAGACTTAATGGCAGCAAGTTTAGAAATGGAATTACCAGTGAGAACAATGTCGTCAACATAGACTAAAAGGATACAAATTTGATCACCAATGAATTTAACAAATAGGCTATAATCAGATGAGGTCTGTTGATATCCATGAGATAGCAAAAGATGAAAAAGTTTGTCATACCATTACGACTAGATTGTCGTAAACCATACAGTGACTTTAGTAGTTTACAGCATTGATTCGGTTGAGGAGACGTAAATCTGGGTGGCAAAGTCATATAAACATTCTCAGAAAGATCCCCATGTAAGAAAGCATTATTGACATCCAACTGATGTATGGGCCAATGCTTCATAGAAGCCAATGCCAAAACTAATCTGATGGTGGCAGGTTTGACAACAGGGGAGAAAATTTCCAAGAAATCAACACCTTCAGTTTGAGTGAACCCTTTAGCCACAAGGCATGCTTTATATCGATCAACTGAACCATCAGGCTTGCGTTTGATGCGATAGACCCATTTACAGCCAACCGGCTTAACCCCTGCAGGGCAATCAACAAGATGCCAAGTTTTGTTCAGCTCAAGAGCATCCAACTCATCTTTCATAGAACTACGCCAATTAGAGTGTTGATTGGCATCCTTAAAAGACTTTGGCTCAACGTCAGAATGTAGAGATAAAAGAAATTTTTTATGTGAAGATGAAAGAGAAGAAAAAGACATGACTGAAGATAAAGGATACTTGCACTTTGAGGAAGATTGATTTGTAGAGATGAGAGAGGAATTACACAAGTAATCAGAGAGATATGCTGGAGGTCGGTGAGGCCGGTCGGAATAACGAGGATGGGGTTGCTCAGGTGGGGAAGAAGGTGACGGGGGATGAGAAGGTGATGGTGGACTGGTGTCTAGTGTTGAAAGTGATTCGGTTGTCATGGGTTCAACTTGGCTAAGTAACGATAGTGAGGAAAAAGGAGAGGTTGTTGGAGAAATAAAAGAACTAGGTGGAGTTGGATCAATGGGTATAGGTGAGGGTTCAACTGGAAGAGTAACTGAATCTTGTTTTTGAGAAGATGTGTTTGGCAATGTTGGGCTGAGTGTATGGGATTGGGCATTTTTTATTACTAAGGGCAAGATCATTTCATAAAAAATTACGTTTCTAGAAATCTCAATTCTTTTATCTTATAAAACATAAACAATATATCCTTTAAAACCACTTTGAAAGCCAATAAATACAGCCTTTTTGGCTCTTGGATTAAATTTTGATCTATTTGCCATTAGGGTAGAAACAAAACATAAGCATCCAAAAATTTTAAGGTCATGATAATTTGGTGGATGATTGAATAAAATCTCAAATGGTGTTTTAAAATTAATTGCGGATGATAGAACTCTGTTAAGTAAATAAACAGCATGTCTAACAGCATAAGACCAAAAACATGATGGTAAATTAGATTGAAACATAAGAGCACGAGCTATATTCAAAATATGTTGATGCTTGCGTTCTATCCTTCCATTTTGTTGAGGAGTTTCAACACAACTACGTTGATGAATAATGCCCTTTGAAGCATAAAAATCAGGTAAAATAAATTCTGGTCTATTATCGGAACGAATAGTTTTGACTTTGGAGTTGAATTGTGTTCAATTAAAGTAATAAAATTTTTTATTTTATTTTGCACTTCTCCTTTTGATTTTAATAAAGTAACCCATGTAAAGTGGCTATTGATGCGTGAGCATCTTATCTATCTTTTCCTAGTAAATTTGCATCTAAATTGTTGAGTTTAATTTAGAATTAATTATATTTTAGCTACTATGGAAGCTATTTTGAGTTTTGTGCAATTTTATTTATTTTAGGTAGCATTCGGAGGGATTTGATGAAGTTTCTGCAGAGAAAAAGAAGAAACCAAAGAGATGACCAGCGAAGACCGACGCGGACGCATGGCTCACGCGACCGTGTGGAATGGAGGAAAGCGCAATGACGCGATCGCGTGCCTGACGCGATCGCGTGGACTGGAATCTGCACAAATGACGTGAACGCATGGACAACGCGGACGCGTCACATGCGCGATCTGCAAAAATACGAATGATGCTGGTCACGAATTTTGGGCTGTGTTGACCCACTTTCCAGCCCAGAAAACACAGATTAGAAGCTGCAGAATAGACAAATCAAGTGGTCTCCAACCATCAACTGAAGATCTGTTAATTAATTCGAATTCAAATTCAAATCTTATCTTGGAGGAAAAGATATTATTTTTAATTTTTGATTTCAAACCTACTAGGATTAGTAATAAATAGAAACTCTGTACATTTAGACAAGTATCAGATTGTTACCACAATCCTTATTTTCTACTCTGAACCATGAGCAACTAATCCTCCATTGTTAAGGTTAGGAGCTCTGTCTATTTGTAATGGATTAATTCGTTTGATCTTTCTAATTTATTCCATGCTTTGATTTATATTTCAATAATTGTTTTCGCTCCTTATTTTATGAACATGGGTGGAACGGAAGTATGACCCATGTTCTAATTGAGTTCTTGTAAAACTTGGAAAAGCTCTTTACTTGAACAACAGCTTGGAAACATATTATCCTAAATTTTAATTATTTGGATTTAATGGGATACGTGACATATAATCCCCTTATTTTGGGGTAATTAGAATTTTTGTGGCATATAAACTGAAAATTAATTTTTACCCTCTAATTGGAATTAGTACCAAGGAATTGGCAGTTAATGAATTTTAGAGGAGACTAGGAAGGTTTAAGAAATTAGGGCCTAGTCACATATAGTTTGCCATGAAATTATATCTTGCATGATTAAATTAGATAGTAATAAAAATTAATCCGAAAAAATAGATAACTCTGAAACCTTAACTATTTTCTACATATTTTATTCCCAACACATTGCTGCTTTTGCTTTCTGAAAGTCTAACATTACTGTTTAATGCTTTTGAACTTCCAACATCCTTTTCTACTTGCCTAACTAATTCTATCAAATATTATTGTTGCTTAATCCATCAATCCTCGTGGGACGACCCTTACTCACATAAGGTATTACTTGGTACGACCCGGTGCACTTGCCGGTTAGTAAGTGTGGGTAAAAAATTCCGTACCAAGTTTTTGGCGCCGTTGCCGGAGATTGATAGTGATTAACAACTATTAATTGTTTGATTGTTTAGATTAAGCATTTAATTTTAAATTTTATTTAAATAGTATTTTTTTAAAAAAAAATTAAAAATTTTTCCTTGTTTTCCCTTTTTTTTTCGTTTGAAAACCCCCGCCCCGTTTTATTTAGTTATTTTCTTCCGTTAAATTTTAAAAAAAAAAAACAAAAACCTCGTCAATTTTTTTTATTTTATTTCTCTTTTTATTTTCATTTTTTTGTTTTGTTTTATCCTATTCGTTTTCTTTCATTTTTTTTCTTTTATAATTTAATAATAAAAAATTTTTTTTAATAAATAAATAGGACCAATATTTTTTTTAATTTCTGAAATTAAGTTTGGTGTTACCTATTTGTTATTTATTTTCCTTCTATTTATTTTATTCAATATTTTTATCTCTTTACACAGGTTACCTCACTGGGAATTCTCTACACTCTGACGTAGAGATTCCCATTCTTTCTTGTGTTCTGTTTGTTTATGCGCAGGAACCAACGTTCTGAAAACCGGACCGGACCGGCTGGTTGAACCGGTCCAACCAGAAACCGGCGATGTAAACGGTCCGGTCCACCTCTAATAACCGCCCATTTGAAAATCGTTTTAAAACCGCCGAATCGGTTGAAAACCGGCCAGTTGGACCGAACTGGTAACCGGCCGGTTCTCTGTAAACGGCATCGTTTTGATTATTTGCAAAAAAAAAAAAGAAAGAGAAAACGTTACTTTTACAGCTTTACTCACTCCCCCTTCCCCCCACCAGTCCACCACACCCCTCCAATTTGTGAATCCCTCTGAACTTTGAAGCACAGTTAAATCACCAAACCAAAACCCTAGGTCCTCCTTGCAACTGTTCTGCTGCAGTGCTGCCGCCGTCCATGCTGTCGGCGCCGTCTGTGGGTAGGCCCTCTCTTGTAGCTCGGCCTCCTCCTTCCCCCTGTCCTCCATCCGTCCTCCATGGCTTCTCTATTTTGTTGGCTTGGAGCAGCTCGCCACTCACCGTCGTCTCCCTGGTCGCCGTCTGTGACTTCGTCGATGGTTAGTGTCATTGCTTTCACTTTTTCGATTCTTGTTCGTGTCTCCATCTTCTCTCCCCAAAGCCTTTGTTAGCTGTTTTTAATGTGAAACTGTGAAATTGCCAATTTTTGCTGATTTTGTGCTGCTGCTCTTTCTTTAATTCCTGAAATATTTATTGAAATTTTTGTTACTGCTGTTAAAAATGAAAATCAAATCATTATTGAAATTTTTGTTTAGGTATTAGGGATTACTTGTTGCTGTTTTGTAATGTTTTCTGCTTAATGCTAAAAATGAAAATCAAAGGGTAGTATAAATCAGAGTCAGGACACAATGAAACCGACACAACATGGATTCATCCCTTTTGTCCTCGTCAGAATGCATAACATGTTGCCTGTGCATAGTGTTTATAGTCCTCTAACCTGAGTGCCTAGCTTTGGCACTAGTTCCCTAAATAGAGTATTTGGTCATCAATTTGTATGTGTGGAATTCGAGCCACCTTGTACCACTCTTTCCCACTATTTGGTTTAAGTCTTAGAGTCAGCAAAGGTCATTCTTGGACATAAAGTTGATTAAGGGTGGAAGGAAGTTCATCAGGCAAGAAATAAAGGATGTCACAGCAATGAATTTCAAGTATATGAAGAGCATTCAGATATTGGAACCTCTGTAGTTTAGCTTCTTGAGACACTTCAATGTGCTTATGTGCAGTGGAGCTTATATTGGGAGGAAGTATCATGTCCTCTGAAATGAATCCACCATCAGCATGATTTCTGAATCAAAATCCCAACTCTCTCAGCGAATTGAATCGAATTAACCAGGCCTTCCTCTTCTTTTTCTTTTGGTTGATTCTTAATTTTTCCAATAGATGTAACTTTCTGAATAAGTGGATCAGATCATGTAGCTTTTTTTATTTCAGATATTTTAGGAGATGCATTAGAAGAGCAATTTTGTATTATGTTTGTTATAATAATATTCACATGTTGTGTATGCTTGTGATTGTTTGGTGTTTACATTTTCTTTCCAAATCACTTGCTATGGTTGTTCTTTGATGTAAGGCTTTGTATTTGTGTGTGTGTGTGAGAATATGTGATAATGTTGAATGCTGTTGCATCTAATAGGACTATAGGATTTCTTGGAATATCCTCAACTTTTGGTCCTTTATAATTTATTTATTATTTTATTTTAAAACGGTTTTTTCGGTTAGACCACCGGTTAAACCGGTTGAACCATTAAACCAGTGAACCAATGACTAAAGCGGTTTGATGACCCCTCGGTTTTCAGAACCTTGACAGGAACAAAGACAAAGAACATCTCTTAGGCTTTGATCCTGAACCTGAAAGGACTTTCAGGCGGCGTTTACAACAAGCAAGACTTTGCAAGGCGGCAGAATCCACTATGGCAAATAATAATGCTAATGTCAATGTGGTAAATCCGAATGGGGATGATCAACAGAGGAGAGTGCTTGGCTCTTATTCTGCCCCTACTGCGGATCTTTATGGAAAAAGTATTGTGGTGCCTCCTATAAATGAAAACAACTTTGAGTTGAAGCCACAATCGGTCACCTTGGTACAACAAAATTTCCAGTATCATGGACTTTCTCATGAAGATCCAAATCAGTTCATATCTGATTTTCTGCAGATATGTGATACTGTGAAGACAAATGGAGTGAATCCAGAGGTGTACAGACTCATGCTTTTTCCGTTTGCTCTGAGGGATAAAGCAAAGCTATGGCTAGATTTCCAACCAAAGGAGAGTTTGGATACTTGAGACAAGGTTGTTACTGAGTTTCTCACAAAATTTTTCCCACCTAAGAAGCTGACTAAGCTTAGATTGGAGGTTCAGACCTTCAGACAGAAGGATGGTGAACTCTGTATGAAGCTTGGGAGAGATACAAGCTACTAACTAGGCAATGCCCTCCAGACATGTTCTCCAAATGGACCCAACTGGATATCTTTTATGAAGGCTTGGGTGAGATGTCCAAGATGAGCCTAGACACTTTTGTAGGCGGTTTATTGCACAAGAAGAAGACACCAGAGGAGACTATTGAGCTGATTGAATTGGTTGCTAGCAACCAATATTTATACTCATCTAACAGGAACTTTGTGAACTCTGAGAACCCTCAGAAGAGAGGCGTGTTGGAAGTAGAAGCTGTTAATGCTCTTCTTGCTCAGAACAAGCTGATGTCTCAGCAGATAAATCTACTTACTCAACAGATGGGTGGCATGCAAGTCCCAGCTATCAACACCCAAAATCCAACACAGGAAGTCTCTTATGACATGGCAGGTAATTTTATGCAAAATGATAATTATGATTATGCTCAATCTTCTTCTGAACAGGTGAATTACATGGGGAGTGGTCCTAAAAATCCAAACAATGATCCATATTCTAAGACATACAATCAGGGGTGGAGGAATCACCCAAATTTTGGGTGGAGAGATCAACCTCAGAGACTTCAGAACTTCAACAATAATTCTCAGGGCGGTTTCCAACAGAACAATGATTTGGAAGCAATATTGATAGGTTTTAGACAGGAAACCAGAGCATCCATCAAGAACCTGGAGATTCAAATGGGTCAAATAGCCACCAAAGTTAATGAAATTGATCAGAGGACTACTCATAGCCTTCCTAGTAACACAATTCCAAATCCAAGAGAGGAATTCAAAGCTATCTCTGTGATAAGTGGACAAGTGGCAAGTACGGAAGCACAAGTAATGCAGGAAACCAGAGCCTCCATTAGAAATTTAGAGGTGCTAGTGGGCCAACTGAGCAAGCAAACACTTGAGAGGTCTGCAAGTACATTTCAAGGCGATACAGTGGTGAACCCAGGAGACGATTGCAAGGTTATTCAATTGAGAAGTGGTAAAGTAGCTGGCTCTGAGACCAAGGCCAATGAAGAGCTAGTTGAAAAGGAAGCTCCGGAAGAGAAGAAGGAAGAAGTAGAGCACGACCATCCAAAGCGTGCAGACAACCCATTCCCAGACTCTCTTGACACTCATCCTACATTGCCAAAGGCTCCTGAGTACAAACCTAAGATGCCATATCCTCAGAGACTTCAAAAGGAGACCAAGGACAAGCAGTTCTCAAAGTTCTTAAAAATCTTCAGAAAGTTACAAATCAATATTCCTTTTGCTGAGGTTTTGGAACAAATGCCTCTCTATGCCAAGTTCATGAAGGAACTGTTGTCAAAGAAAAGGCGTTTAAAAGGAGATGAGACAGTAGTCCTGACTAAGGAATGTAGTGCTGTCATTCAGAATAACTTGCCAAGGAAGATGCCAGATCCAGGGAGCTTTCAAATTCCATGCACCATTGGGAGCACAACCTTTGAGAATTTCCTATGTGATCTGGGGGCAAGCATAAATCTAATGCCTTTATCTGTGATGAAGAAGCTGCAAATCCAAGAGGCACAACCCACAAAGATAACATTGCAGATGGCAGATAAATCTATGAAGCCTGCATACGGATTAGTGGAGAATATCTTGGTTAAAGTGGGTAAGTTCTTCCTCCCAGCAGACTTTGTGATTCTTGACACGGGGGGGGGGGGGGGATGAGAATGCCTCTATAATTCTAGGAAGACCATTCCTAGCCACTGGAAGAGCTCTGATTGATGTAGAAGTGGGTGAATTGGTGCTTAGAGTGCATAATGAGCAACTGGTCTTTCATGTCTTCAAAGATATACATCCAACAGGTGAAGAAAAGAGGTGCATGCAGGCTGAAGTTATTGATCCAAACCTTCAAAAACCGCCTGATGATACACAGCAGAATCTGCAACTCAAACCACCCTTGGTAACAGTCAATAAAATTCCTCCTGACATCAAACCTAAGTTTGGTGTTGGAAATGCTTCATCTACCAAGGAAGAGGTTCCCAAAAAGAAGAAAGTACCTAGAGGATGGAGAAACAAAAAGATCCCCACTGAAGGTTTCTCCCCAGGAATGAAGGTAGTATTGACCAGCAATCCAGCATGGGTTTATACAGTAATCAGAATCCTCTCTCTGGAGCATATTGAGCTATGTTATGGAGATACAGGAAAGAAGTTCAAAATGAGGGGTGAAGAACTGAGCCCCTATGATCCTCCTCCTTAGAGGAGCTGACCGTCAAGCTAGTGACGATAAAGAAGCGATTGTCGGGAGGCAACCCAATAATTTCGTATCCTTAGCTATTTTTATTTTTCATAGTAGTAATTTTCTTAGTTATTTTACTGAGTTCTCACTAATTTTCTGATCATGCAGCTATTTTATCACAGGAACCGAACACCTCAAATTAAAAAAAAAAACGCACACACGACGCGAAAGCGTCGCTGACGCGTTCGCGTCAGATGGATGTGTGTGAAAAATAAATTTGACAGAGAGTTGCGCGGGAGTGGCGCGAGAATGGAGCCTTTCGCACAAAGAAGCCCACGCGATTGCGTTCCCCACGCGTTCGCGTCGCTTGTGATTTTTCGCCATCCACGCGGTCGCGTCACTGACGCGGACGCGTGACCTGCGAAATCGACGTAAAAGAGTGTTTGGGCAGAAAGTTATGCTGGCTTGGGGCAAGAGTTGTGCAAAACGCACGAAATTGGTCACGCGGACGCGTGATCGATGCGATCGCGTCGATTGCACAAACGGCCATCCACGCGTTAGCGTGAATGACGCGAACGTGTCGTATGAAAATTTGGCTCCCAAGCCATGCGAACAGAAAGTCGCGCGGGCGCGCGGCTGGCTTCGCGCGAATAGCATAAAATCCAGGGCACGCGATCGCGTGCCTGACGCTTCCGCGTCGTTTTGGAAAGGTGCGACCCGCGCGACCGCTTGCTTGACGCGTTCGCGTCGCTTGCGCCACACTAGTTCGCCGCCAAGTTTTCTTTTTCTCTCTCTCCTAATCCTAATTCTCTTTTATTCTTTTATCCTTTTATTTTTCTCTCCTCATAATATTTGTCTCTTCTATTTTCAGTTCTTATTTGCTTGAGGACAAGCAAACCTTTAAGTTTGGTGTTGACGCTGCGCTTATTGGTTTTCTGGCATAAAAGGGAGGCGAATCATCTTCATTGAGAAGCACAACCTGAAGAATTGAGCGACAGCTAGGATAACTAAGGTGGTTGAGTTCCTTTCATTTTTATTCCTCCCCTCTTTTTCTATGTTATGTTCCAGTTTTCTGCTATTTTACTTTGTCTGTTGCATGATCTTTTATTAGTTAGAATCATAGGATTAGTTTTCTTTTAATTTCTTTAATGCTGAAAAGGTGTTTCATGTACCACTCACTAAACTTGAATCTAAAAAGAAAAGAAAAAGAAGTGATGTATTGCATGAGAAATTGAGTTTAATTCTAAGAATAGTCTTATTTACTTAAATGTGGTGGTATTTTCTGTGATTTTTGAATGCATGATATGAACAGTGTATATTTGAATTTGAATCAAGGGATGTTAATGTATAATGAACAGGAATTTAGAGAATTATTATGACTTCTCTAAAATAAACAAAAATTTAATCCTTGAAGCAAAAAGAAACAGCAAAAAAAATAATTAATAAATAAAAACAAGGTCCAAGGCTCTGAGCATCAATGACTAGGGAGGTCAGACATGATTAAAAGCTCAAAGAGTTGTTTCCCTAGTCATATACTTGTGGTGTGATTGTGTCAAATAATCCTTGAGACAGAACACTTAGAGTCGAGATCAATTGCATTTAACAGAGTATGCCAAAGGCTTTGAGCACCACTGTCTGGGAGTAATTAAAAGAAAAATCAGAACTCAAAGAGAGTTCCCCAGTTAAGTGCTTGTGGTGTTTCTGTGTCAAGTAACTCTTGAGAGAAAACATTTAAAGTCACGGCTAGGCTCAAGGTGCAAAGCACCAAAGAAAAATAAATTAAAGTAATTTTTGCTGTGTTCAAGGATTAAACTGAAATGTAAAGATCAGAGAATTCATAATATCATCCGAATTCTAATTCTTAATGACAATAACATTCTTGATTTAAAGGAGAGTGAGATGCCAAACCTATTCAGGATTACAGTTATAAACCCCACTATAAAAAGAGACATGAGCTTAATCGAACTCTCACTCTCATGCAAATTCACATCATAAGCTTATATTAGTTTTGGTTGCTTGAGAACAAGCAACAGTTTAAGTTTGGTGTTGTGATGCGTGAGCATCTTATCTATCTTTTCCTAGTAAATTTGCATCTAAATTGTTGAGTTTAATTTAGAATTAATTATATTTTAGCCACTATGGATGCTATTTTGAGTTTTGTGCAATTTTATTTATTTTACGTAGCATTCGGAGGGATTTGATGAAGTTTCTGCAGAGAAAAAGAAGAAACCAAAGAGATGACCAGCGAAGATCGACGCGGACGCATGGCTCACGCGACCGCGCGGAATGCAGGAAAGCGCAATGACGCGATCGCGTGGACTGGAATCTGCACAAATGACGCGAACGCATGGATGACGCGGACGCGTCACATGCGCGATCTGCAAAAATACGAATGACGCTGGTCACGAATTTTGGGCTGTTTTGACCCACTTTCCAGCCCAGAAAACACAGATTAGAAGTTGCAGAATGGACAAATCAAGTGGTCCCCAACCATCAACTGAAGATCTGTTAATTAATTCGAATTCAAATTCAAATCTTATCTTGGAGGAAAAGATATTATTTTTAATTTTTGATTTCAAACCTACTAGGATTAGTAATAAATAGAAACTCTGTACATTTAGACAAGTATCAGATTGTTACCACAATCCTTATTTTCTACTCTGAACCATGAGCAACTAATCCTCCATTGTTAAGGTTAGGAGCTCTGTCTATTTGTAATGGATTAATTCATTTGATCTTTCTAATTTATTCCATGCTTTGATTTATATTTCAATAATTGTTTTCGCTCCTTATTTTATGAACATGGGTGGAATGGAAGTATGACCCATGTTCTAATTGAGTTCTTGTAAAACTTGGAAAAGCTCTTTACTTGAACAACAGCTTGGAAACATATTATCCTAAATTTTAATTATTTGGATTTAATGGGATACGTGACATATAATCCCCTTATTTTTGGGTAATTAGAATTTTTGTGGCATATAAACTGAAAATTAATTTTTACCCTCTAATTGGAATTAACTGACCAAGGAATTGGTAGTTAATGAATTTTAGAGGAGACTAGGAAGGTCTAAGGAATTAGGGCTAGTCACATATAGTTTGCCATGAAATTATATCTTGCATGATTAAATTAGTTAGTAATAAAAATTAATCGAAAAAATAGATAACTCTGAAACCTTAACTATTTTCTACATATTTTATTCCCAACGCATTGCTGCTTTTGCTTTCTGAAAGTCTAACATTACTGTTTAATACTTTTGAACTTCCAACATCCTTTTCTGCTTGCCTAACTAATTCTATCAAATATTATTGTTGCTTAATCCATCAATCCTCGTGGGATCGACCCTTACTCACGTAAGGTATTACTTGGTACGACCCGGTGCACTTGCCGGTTAGTAAGTGTGGGTAAAAAATTCCGCACCAGCTAGCAACAATAGTAAAAAATATTTATGATTATGAATAAAATTTTGTCGAAACGGACCTGATGAGCGGATAATTTGTATGCTTTTTGGCATTGTTTTTAGTATGTTTTTAGTATAA
This sequence comes from Arachis hypogaea, assembly GCF_003086295.3. NCBI lineage: Eukaryota > Viridiplantae > Streptophyta > Magnoliopsida > Fabales > Fabaceae > Arachis > Arachis hypogaea. Next base: position 105,869,176 of record NC_092039.1, read on the forward strand.
TCTAGTTAGTTTTTAGTATATTTTTATTAGTTTTTAGCTAAAATTCACTTTTCTGGACTTTACTATGAGTTTGTGTGTTTTTTTGTGATTTCAGGTATTTTCTGGCTGAAATTGAGGGTCCTGAGCAAAAATCTGATTCCGAGACCAAAAAGGACTGCAGATGCTGTTGGATTCTGACCTCCCTGCACTCGAAGCAGATTTTCTGGAGCTACAGAAGCCCAATTGGCGCGCTCTCAATGGCGTTGGAAAGTATACATCCTGGGCTTTCCAGCAATATATAATAGTCCATACTTTGCGCAAGATTTGATGGCCCAAACCGGCGCTCAAAGTCACCTACAGAAATTCCAGCGTTAAACGCCGGAACTGGCATAAAATTTGGAGTTAAACGCCCAAACTGGCATGAGAACTCGCGTTTAACTCCAGAAAAGGTCTCTACACGAAATTCCTTCATTGCTCAGCCCAAGCACACACCAAGTGGGCCCGGAAGTGGATTTTTCTGTCATTTACTCATTTCTGTAAACCTTAGGACACTAGTTTACTATTAATAGGATCTTTTGACATTGTATCAGTACCTTTTGATGACCTTAAGACATTTTTACACATTTTCTTCCACAGCATGAGTCTCTAAACCCCATGGTTGGGAGTGAGGAGCTCTGCTGTGTCTTGATGGATTAATGCAATTACTACTGTTTCTCATTCAATCATGCTTGCTTCCATTCTAAGATAATACTTGTTCTTAATACGGATGAATGTGATGATCCGTGACAATCATCATCATTCTCAACTATGAACGTGTGACTGACAACCACCTCCGTTCTACCTTAGATTAAGTAGTTATCTCTTGGGTTCTTTAACCGGAATCTTCGTGGTATAAGCTAGACTGATGGCGGCATTCAAGAGAATCCGGAAGGTCTAAACCTTGTCTGTGGTATTCTGAGTAGGATTCAATGATTGAATGACTGTGACGTGCTTCAATCTCCTGAAGGCGGGGCGTTAGTGACAGACGCAAAAGAATCGCTGGATTCTATTCCGGCCTGATTGAGAACCGACAGATGAATTCCGCTATGCTGTGACAGAGCATATGCAATCGCTTTCACTGAGAGGATGGGAGGTAGCCACTGACAACGGTGAAACCCTACACACAGCTTGCCATGGAAGGAGACTGGCGTGTTTGAAGAAGAAGACAGTAGGAAAGCAGAGATTCAGAAGATGGAGCATCTCCAAACCTCAACCTATTCTCCATTACTGCAAAACAAGTAATCATTTCATGTTCTTTCGCTTTTCACAATCAATCCTGATAGTTTCTAATATCCTGACTAAGATTTACAAGATAACCATAGCTTGCTTCAAGCCGACAATCTCTGTGGGATCGACCCTTGCTCACGCAAGGTATTACTTGGACGACCCAGTACACTTGCTGGTTAGTTGTGCGGGATTGCAAAAGTGTTATTGCAATTTCGTGCACCAAGTTTTTGGCGCCGTTGCCGGGGATTGTTGAGTTTGGACAACTGACGGCTTATCTTGTTGCTTAGATTAGGACTGTTTTATTTTTGTTGGTTTAGAGTCTTTTCGTTGAGTCTAGTTTCATATTCTAAGTTTGGTGTCAATTGCATGCTTTTGTTTTTCTTTTAATTTTCGATTTTTGCATGTTCTTAGTCCCTTTTTGATTTATAAAAATTCTAAGTTTGGTGTCCTCTTTGTGTTTTTCCCTTAAAAATTTTCGAAAATATTGTGTTTGATTTTCTAAAAGTTTTAAGTTTGGTGTCTTTTGTGTTTTTCTCTTTCTTCTTTTTAAAAATCAAATCTTCTTCATAAAAATTTTTCAATCATATCCTTTTAATTGCTGTTTTCAAATCTTTTTAATTAACTAATTGATTCGGTTTTCAATTTGCTTTGATCTTATTCTCTTTTTGATTTTCGAATTTTTATTTTAATTTTCTTTTATTTCATTTTATTTTTCGTTAAATAAAAAAAAACAACAAAATTTATCTCTTTGCAATCATTATCATTTTCCTCTTGTCCATTATGGACTTAAGTGGGATTAATCAGTCCAAAAGGACTCTGGGGTCATATGCTAACCCCATTACAGCTGCATATGGGAGTAGCATCTGTACACCTCCCATCAAAGCAAGCAGCTTTGAACTAAATCCTCAACTCATTATCATAGTGCAGCAAAACTGCCAGTATTCCGGTCTTCCACAGGAAGAACCTACTGAGTTTCTGGCACAGTTTTTACAAATTGCTGACACAGTACATGATAAAGAGGTAGATCAGGATGTCTACAGACTATTACTGTTTCCATTTGCTGTAAAAGATCAAGCTAAAAGGTGGTTGAACAACCAACCTACAGCAAGCATAAAGACATGGAAACAGTTGTCAGACAAGTTCCTGAATCATTTTTACCCTCCTAAGAGGATGACACAGCTAAGGCTGGACATCCAAGGCTTTAAACAAGAGGATAATGAATCCCTTTATAATGCCTGGGAGAGGTATAGAGGTATGTTAAGGAAATGTCCCTCTGAAATGTTTTCAGAGTGGGTACAGTTAGACATTTTCTACTATGGGCTTACAGAAAAAGCTCAGATGTCTTTAGACCACTCAGCTGGTGGATCTATACACATGAGGAAAATAATTGAAGAAGCTCAAGAGCTTATAGACACTGTTGCTAGAAACCAATATTTGTACTCTAGCAATGAGTTCTCTCCAAAAGAGGAAGTCATGGCAGTAGTCACTGACCCTAGTCCTCAAGAACAGATAACTGAGCTTAATCAGCAATTGCTCCTGATGACAGAACAATTAGCAGACTTTAAAGAGATGCTCCATGAAACTAAAGTTGCTAACAAGAGCATAGAACTGCAGTTGAATCAAGCAAAACAGGAAATATCTAAACAGATAACAGAGGAATGTCAAGCAGTTCAATTGAGGAGTGGGAAGACCCTGAATAACACTGCTCAAAAGAGTAAAAAGCCAAACAAGGAACAATTGACAGAGGACAACCAAACCACTGTTCAAAATCCCTCTGAGGACAGTAAGAGCCCAGAGAGGAATGTTATTGGCGTTCAAACGCCAGAAAGGGAAGGAAAGCTGGTGTTAAACGCCCATTCCTTGCCCAATTCTGGCGTTCAAACGCCAGAAAAGGGAGAGAAGTTGGCGTTTAACGCCCAAACTTCACCCATTCCTGGCGTTCAAACGCCAAGGGAAGATCAGACACCTGAGAGTGCTGACAGTAATCCCTCTAACAAGGCTTCTTCAACCACTTCTGTAAGGAATAAACCTGCAGCATCTAAGGTTGAAGAATATAAAGCCAAGATGCCTTATCCTCAAAAACTCCGCCAAGCGGAGCAGGATAAGCAATTTGCCCGCTTTGCAGACTATCTAAGGACTCTTGAAATAAAGATTCCGTTTGCAGAGGCACTTGAGCAAATACCTTCTTATGCTAAGTTCATGAAAGAGATCTTAAGTCATAAGAAGGATTGGAGAGAAACTGAAAAAGTGTTTCTCACTGAAGAATGCAGTGCAGTCATATTAAAGAGCTTACCAGAAAAGCTTCAAGATCCAGGAAGCTTTATGATACCATGCACATTGGAAGGTGCCTGCACCAAGACAGCTCTATGTGATCTTGGGGCAAGCATCAATCTAATACCTGCATCCACTATCAGAAAGCTTGGGTTGACTGGAGAAGTCAAACCAACCCGGATATGCCTCCAACTTGCTGATGGTTCCATTAAATACCCATCAGGCATAATTGAGGACATGATTGTCAAGGTTGGGCCATTTGCCTTTCCCACTGACTTTGTGGTGCTGGAAATGGAAGAGCACAAGAGTGCAACTCTCATTCTAGGAAGACCCTTCCTAGCAACTGGACGAACTCTCATTGATGTACAAAAAGGGGAAGTAACCTTGAGGGTCAATGAGGATGAGTTCAAGTTGAATGCTGTAAAAGCCATGCAGCATCCAGACACACCAAATGACTGCATGGGCGCTGACATTATTGACTCTCTGGTAGAAGAGATCAATATGGCTGAGAGCCTAGAATCAGAGCTTGAGGACATCTTCAAAGATGCTCAGCCTGATCAAGAAGAGCTAGAGGAGGCAAAGGAATTTTCGAAAATTCCTCAAGAGGAGGATAAGCCTCCCAAGCCTGAACTCAAACCACTACCACCATCCCTGAAATATGCATTTCTGGGAGAGGGTGATACTTTTCCAGTGATTATAAGCTCTGCTTTAAATCCACAGGAAGAGGAAGCACTGATTCAAGTGTTAAGGACACACAAGACAGCTCTTGGGTGGTCCATAAGTGATCTTAAGGGTATTAGCCCAGCTAGATGCATGCACAAGATCCTATTGGAGGATAATGCCAAACCAGTGGTTCAACCACAGAGGAGGCTAAATCCTGCCATGAAGGAGGTGGTGCAGAAAGAGGTCACTAAATTACTAGAGGCTGGGATTATTTATCCTATTTCTGATAGCCCCTGGGTGAGCCCTGTCCAAGTTGTTCCCAAAAAGGGAGGCATGACAGTAGTTCATAATGAAAAAAATGAACTGGTTCCTACAAGGACAGTCACAGGGTGGCGCATGTGTATTGACTACAGAAGGCTCAATACAGCCACCAGAAAGGATCACTTTCCTTTACCATTCATAGACCAAATGCTAGAAAGACTAGCTGGTCATGACTACTACTGCTTTTTGGATGGCTATTCAGGCTACAACCAAATTGCAGTAGATCCTCAGGACCAAGAGAAAACAGCATTCACTTGTCCTTCTGGCGTGTTTGCCTATAGGAGGATGCCTTTTGGTCTGTGCAATGCACCTGCAACCTTTCAGAGGTGCATGCTCTCTATCTTTTCAGATATGGTAGAGAAATTTCTGGAAGTCTTCATGGATGACTTTTCAGTATATGGAGACTCATTTAACTCCTGTCTTAATCACCTAGCACTTGTCTTGAAAAGATGCCAAGAGACCAACCTGGTTTTAAACTGGGAGAAATGTCACTTTATGGTGACTGAAGGAATTGTCCTTGGGCACAAAATTTCAAACAAGGGAATAGAGGTGGATAAGGCAAAGGTAGAGGTAATTGAAAAATTACCACCACCTGCCAATGTTAAGGCAATCAGAAGCTTTCTGGGGCATGCAGGGTTCTACAGAAGGTTTATAAAGGATTTTTCAAAAATTGCAAAACCTCTGAGTAACCTGCTAGCTGCTGACACACCATTTGTGTTTGACACACAATGTCTGCAGGCATTTGAGACCCTGAAAGCTAAGTTGGTCACAGCACCAGTCATCTCTGCACCAGACTGGACATTGCCATTTGAACTAATGTGTGATGCCAGTGACCATGCCATTGGTGCAGTGTTGGGACAGAGGCATAACAAGCTTCTGCACGTCATTTACTATGCCAGCCGTGTTCTAAATGACGCACAGAAGAACTACACAACAACAGAAAAAGAGTTACTTGCAGTGGTTTATGCCATTGACAAGTTTAGATCCTATCTAGTGGGATCCAAAGTGGTTGTGTACACTGACCATGCTGCTCTTAAATATCTACTCACAAAGCAGGATTCAAAACCCAGGCTCATCAGATGGGTGTTGCTTCTGCAAGAGTTTGATATAGAAATAAGAGACAGAAAAGGGACAGAGAACCAAGTAGCAGATCATCTGTCCCGAATAGAACCAGTAGCTGGGGCGTCCCTCCCTTCTACTGAGATCTCAGAGACTTTCCCAGATGAGCAACTATTTGCCATTCAGGAAGCTCCATGGTTTGCAGATATTGCAAATTTTAAAGCTGTGAGGTTCATACCCAAGGAGTACAGTTACATGCAGAGAAAGAAATTAATTTCAGATGCCAAGTACTACCTCTGGGATGAACCATATCTCTTTAAGAGATGTGCTGACGGAGTGATCCGCAGGTGTGTACCCAGAGAAAAAGCACAAAGGATCCTATGGCACTGCCATGGATCACAGTATGGAGGACATTTTGGAAGTGAGCGAACAGCCACTAAAGTCCTCCAATGTGGCTTCTACTGGCCTACTCTCTATAAAGATTCCCGAGAGTTTGTGCGTAACTGTGACAGTTGCCAAAGAGCTGGTAACCTGCCTCATGGATATGCCATGCCTCAACAAGGGATATTAGAGATAGAACTGTTTGATGTATGGGGAATTGACTTCATGGGGCCATTCCCATCATCATACTCAAACACTTACATTCTGGTGGCAGTGGACTATGTGTCTAAGTGGGTAGATGCGATTGCTACACCCACCAATGATACTAAGACCGTACTGAAATTCCTCCAGAAAAACATCTTCAGCAGATTTGGCGTTCCCAGAGTGCTAATCAGTGATGGGGGCACTCATTTCTGCAATAAACAGCTGCACCTTGCTATGGTTAGATATGGAATTAGCCACAAGGTGGCAACTCCGTATCATCCACAGACAAATGGGCAAGCTGAGGTCTCTAACAGAGAGCTAAAGAGAATCCTGGAACGGACTGTGATGGCCCGAAGAAAGGATTGGGCAAAGAGCTTGGATGATGCTCTGTGGGCATACAGAACAGCATTCAAGACTCCTATAGGAACCTCTCCATACCAATTGGTGTATGGGAAGGCCTGTCATTTGCCTGTGGAACTGGAACATAAAGCCTATTGGGCAACCAGATTCCTAAACATGGATGCACAGTTAGCTGGTGAAAAAAGACTGCTCCAGCTAAATGAGCTAGAGGAGTTCAGACTCAATGCCTTTGAAAATGCAAAAATCTATAAGGAAAAGGCAAAGAAATGGCATGACAAGAAGTTGTCAACCAGAGTCTTTGAGCCAGGACAAAAAGTTCTGCTCTTCAACTCTAGGCTCAGACTGTTTCCAGGAAAACTCAAATCCCGTTTGAGGGGTCCGTATGTGATTACAGGAGTGTCACCATATGGATATGTTGAGCTTTAAGATATTGATTCTGACAAGAAGTTCATTGTTAATGGACAGAGAATCAAGCATTATCTTGAAGGAAATTTTGAGCAGGAATGCTCAAAACTGAGACTTGAGTGATTCTCAGTGAAAGTCCAGCTAAAGACAGTAAAGAAGCGCTTGCTGGGAGGCAACCCAGTCATTAGTAGGTTGTATGATTGGTTCTTACAGAGGCAAATATCAAAAATGAAGGAATTCACAGAGTTACAGAAGGATTCAGCTCAAAAAGCAGAGAAAATGAGCTTACTGGCGAAAAAATGCCAGTAAGGTGCATTTTGGGCGTTAAACGCCAGAATGGGTACCATTCTGGGCGTTTAACGCCAGGAATGGTGCCATTTTGGGCGTTAAACGCCAGAATGGGCACCATTCTGGGCGTTTAACGCCAGGTGTGCAGCATCCTGGGCGTTCAGAAAAACGCCCAGTGAGGAAGGTTTTCTGGCGTTTAACGCCAGCCAGGGTACCTGGCTGGGCGTTAAACGCCCAAAAGGGGTGCCAAGTGGGCGTTAAACGCCAGAATGGGTGCCATTCTGGGCGTTTAACGCCAGAAAGGTGGGGGGACCACATTTTTGTTTTAAACTCAAATTTTTTCAAACTTTCCTCTTTTTACCCATACTCTTCCACATAAATGCACTTCAACCCTTCATCATTCACTTTCAAATCTTCACAAATCAAAACCATTCTTCAAATCTATTTCAAAATAATCCCAAATCTTCTTCAAAAACTCACCCTTTTCTCAATTTCTTTCCATATCTTTTCAAATTTCCTTTCAAATCTCTCTTTTGTTTTCGAAATTCTCCTCCCCCCACTCTATAAATGAACGTTCCTCACCCCTCCTTCCTCACACCATTCGAATTTCCTCTTCCTCTCTCTCTCTCTTCTCTTCTTTCTTTTCTTTTTGCTTGAGGACAAGCAAAACCTCTAAGTTTGGTGTGCTTTTCCGTGATCACTAAGCCAAGATTCATCAAGATCATGGCTCCCAAGGGAAAACAAACCAACTCAAGAGGAAAGAAAGAGACTAATCCAAAGAATCTTTGGAATCAAGAGAAGTTCTTAACCAAAGAACATGAAGACCATTATCACAAAATAATGGGTCTGAGGTCAGTGATCCCGGAAGTTAAATTTGATCTGAAAGAAGATGAATATCCGGAGATCCAAGAGCAAATTCGAAACAGAGGATGGGAAGTTCTAACCAATCCTGAAATAAAGGTTGGAAGGAACATGGTTCAGGAATTCTACTCAAATCTATGGTTAACAGATAAGCAGAGAATGACTGGAACTGCTTACCATACCTACAGAACCATGGTCAGAGGGCAAGTTATGTACTTCCATCTGGACAAAATAAGAGAAATCTTCAAACTACCTCAACTGCAAGATGATCCTGATTCCTTCAATAGGAGGATGGTGAGAGTAGATAAAGGGTTGGATCAAGTTCTAGAGGACATATGCCTCCCTGGGACTAAGTGGATAACCAATTCAAAGGGTGTCCCAAACCAACTCAAGAGGGGAGACCTCAAGCCAATTGCAAGAGGTTGGCTAGACTTTATTGGGCGTTCCATATTGCCCACTAGCAACCGTTCTGAGGTCACCATCAAGAGAGCAGTGATGATTCATTGCATTATGCTTGGAAAAGAAGTGGAGATTCATCATGTGATTGCCTGTGAGATCTACACCATTGCAAATAAGAATTCCACTGAGGCCAAACTGGCTTACCCAAGCTTGATTTCCTTGCTCTGTAAAGAGGCTGGGGTGAAGATGGGAGTAGATGAGTTCATACCCATTGAACACCCAATCACCAAGAAGTCAATGGAAGGACAAGTGCAAGACAACTCTATCAAGAGGAGGGCGCAGGAATTCCTCCCTGAGTTCCCAAGAATTGACTACTGGACCAGCCTAGAAGCATCTATTAACAAGCTGCAAGAGACTATGGAGCAACTGAAGGAAGAACAGCAGAATCAGAACTGCATGCTCTGCAAATTGCTGAAGGAACAAGAGAAGCAGGGGCGTGAAATCCAAGAGTTGAAACGCCAAAAGTTCTCCTCTCAAGCTGAGGGAGCATCCACTTCTCAAAATCAAGGTTGTTGAGTCCTAACTCTGTGAAAACCTCTATCATTAGGAGCCTCTGTTTTTCGTTTTTTTTATTGAGTTTTGTTTCTATTTTTCGTTTTTTTTGTCTTATTCTATATCTATTTTTGAGTCTTGTTTTAATTCATAATTAATAAAATATAAATTTTATGCCTTAAAGATATGAATGTCCTATGAATCCATCACCTCTCTTAAATGAAAAATGCTTTAATCACAAAAGAACAAGAAGTACAGGATTTCAAAATTTATCATTGAAACTAGTTGAATTAGCTTGATGTGGTGACATTACTTTTTGCTTTCTGAATGAATGCTTGAACAGTGCATATGTCTCTTGAATTTGTTGTTTTTGAGGATGTTAAAAATTGTTGGCTCTTGAAAGAATGAGGAGAAAGAGAACTGTTATTGAGGATCTAAAAATTATTAGAATGATTCTTGAAGCAAGAAAAAGCAGTGATACAAAAAAAAATTTCGAAAAAAAAAAGAAAAAGAAAGAAATAAAGTTGTGATCCAAGGCAACAAGAGTGTGCTTAAGAACCTTGGACACCTCTAATTGGGGACTTTAGCAAAGCTGAGTCACAATCTAAAAAGGTTCACCCAATTATGTGTCTGTGGCATGTATGTATCCGGTGGTAATACTGGAAGACAGAGTGCTTTAGGCCACAGCCAAGACTCATACACTAGCTATGTTCAAGAATCATTATGCTTAACTAAGAGAATCAATAACACTATCTGAGTTCTGAGTTCTTATAGATGCCAATCATTCTGAACTTCAAGGGATAGAGTGAGATGCCAAAACTGTTCGGAGGCAAAAAGCTACTAGTCCCGCTCATCTAGTTGGAGCTATGTTTCCTTGATATTTTGGAGTCTATAGTATATTCTCTTCTTTTTATCCTATTTTGATTTTCAGTTGCTTGGGGACAAGCAACAATTTAAGTTTGGTGTTGTGATGAGCGGATAATTTGTATGCTTTTTGGCATTGTTTTTAGTATGTTTTTAGTATAATCTAGTTAGTTTTTAGTATATTTTTATTAGTTTTTAGCTAAAATTCACTTTTCTGGACTTTACTATGAGTTTGTGTGTTTTTCTGTGATTTCAGGTATTTTCTGGCTGAAATTGAGGGTCCTGAGCAAAAATCTGATCCCGAGACCAAAAAGGACTGCAGATGCTGTTGGATTCTGACCTCCCTGCACTCGAAGCAGATTTTCTGGAGCTACAGAAGCCCAATTGGCGCGCTCTCAACGGCGTTGGAAAGTAGACATCCTGGGCTTTCCAGCAATATATAATAGTCCATACTTTGCCCAAGATTTGATGGCCCAAACCGGCGCTCAAAGTCACCTACAGAAATTCCAGCGTTAAACGCCGGAACTGGCATAAAATTTGGAGTTAAACGCCCAAACTGGCATGAGAACTGGCGTTTAACTCCAGAAAAGGTCTCTACACGAAATTCCTTCATTGCTCAGCCCAAGCACACACCAAGTGGGCCCGGAAGTGGATTTTTCTGTCATTTACTCATTTCTGTAAACCTTAGGACACTAGTTTACTATTAATAGGATCTTTTGACATTGTATCAGTACCTTTTGATGACCTTATGACATTTTTACACGTTTTCTTCCACAGCATGAGTCTCTAAACCCCATGGTTGGGGGTGAGGAGCTCTGCTGTGTCTTGATGGATTAATGCAATTACTACTGTTTCTCATTCAATCATGCTTGCTTCCATTCTAAGATAATACTTGTTCTTAATCCGGATGAATGTGATGATCCGTGACAATCATCATCATTCTCAACTATGAACGTGTGACTGACAACCACCTCCGTTCTACCTTAGATTAAGTAGTTATCTCTTGGGTTCTTTAACCGGAATCTTCGTGGTATAAGCTAGATTGATGGCGGCATTCAAGAGAATCCGGAAGGTCTAAACCTTGTCTGTGGTATTCTGAGTAGGATTCAATGATTGAATGACTGTGACGTGCTTCAATCTCCTGAAGGCGGGGCGTTAGTGACAGACGCAAAAGAATCGCTGGATTCTATTCCGGCCTGATTGAGAACCGACAGATGAATTCCGCTATGCTGTGACAGAGCATATGCAATCGCTTTCACTGAGAGGATGGGAGGTAGCCACTGACAACGGTGAAACCCTACACACAGCTTGCCATGGAAGGAGACTGGCGTGTTTGAAGAAGAAGACAGTAGGAAAGCAGAGATTCAGAAGATGGAGCATCTCCAAACCTCAACCTATTCTCCATTACTGCAAAACAAGTAATCATTTCATGTTCTTTCGCTTTTCACAATCAATCCTGATAGTTTCTGATATCCTGACTAAGATTTACAAGATAACCATAGCTTGCTTCAAGCCGACAATCTCTGTGGGATCGACCCTTGCTCACGCAAGGTATTACTTGGACGACCCAGTACACTTGTTGGTTAGTTGTGCGGGATTGCAAAAGTGTTATTGCAATTTCGTGCACCAGGACCCCAGATATCAAAATGTAATAAATCAAAACTTGCATTGGCTTTGTTAAAACTTTGAGAAAATGAAAGTTTCTTTTGCTTAGAAATATGACAAATGTCACAAGCCTCATCATGATGCATAGAGATAAAAGGAAATTGTTTATGTAAATGATTAAGTCTTTGCCCAGAAAGGTGTCCTAAACGAAAATGCCATATATTGAAAGGTGTAAAATGGGTGGAGATTGGATGGAATTTATGGAGTATGTAGTGGATAAATTTTTACCGAAATTGGGTTCAAAGACATATAATCCCTCTCTCATTCTGGCCAAATCAATCGTTCCCAAATTGTTGCTCTGGAAAGTGCAAGAAGAAGATGAAAAAGTGAGTTCACATGTGAGTGCTGAAGTAATTTTTGAAACAGAGATAATATTAAAGTTGAAATGAGGTAAATAAAGAACATCATGAAGAACCAAGGATGGTGAAAATTGAATGATGCCTTTATAAGAAACAGTAGTTTGAGAACCATTTGGTAAATAAACAATAATAGGAGAAATTTGTGTGTAAGAAATAAACCAAGACAAATTTGATGCAATGTGATCTATGGCACCAGAATCAATGATCCAAGTATTCAAGAATGAATCTCGATTTGAAGAATTGTTAACAATACAAAAAGTATTGAAAGAGCAAAGATAATGAGTATTTGAACTTGACAAAAGTTCAAGTTGGTTTGAAGGACGAGATTCTTCATTGAAAGGAAGTGCCATAAAAGAAAAGTGTTGGGCTGACGAAAGGTCCAAAAGAGGCTCCGGATGAAGTTGCTAGTGTGCCCTTTCTCCTTGATCCATGGATGTCAGCAGAGCTCAAGAGGAGCTCTGATACCATAATAAAACGGAAAGAGTACGCAAAGATAATAAAATTGTGAAAGGATAATAATGAAAGAAAAGAAAAGATGAAATTTTTATTGATTGTTGATTGATTGAATTGTTCACTATGAAGGTAAAACTAAGTATGTATAGAGCATTGGCCTATGAAAGATAAAAGTAAATAAAGATAAGATAAAGATAAGATAGAGATAAAGATAAAGATAACTATAAGATAAGATAAAGACTAAAATTATGATTGAATTTGTGTATTCTGTTGGGCTGAATTTGTGGGCTGTGAGACATCTTTATTGTTGTCATGGGCTAAGGTGGAAGAGTGATTTAATAATTTTGATTTTAAAATTATAAAATAAACTTTAAACCATCTAATTATTAACTAAACTCGTACAAAACACTCAAAGAAATCATCCTCGGCGCACATGAAAAACCTCAGAGGCGCACATCGAGAAGTCATCCTCCGCCGTGGTTCATCCGCGCCACCTTCCTCTTCCGCGCTCATCCTCGACGCTGCCTTCCTCCTTCTCGGTACTCATTCACAACGCCACAGTCCCCTTCGTTAACACTCATCTTCGTCGCCGCCTTCCTCCTCCTCGTCACCGTTCGTCCGCATCAACGTCGCCACGCCGAAAACTTACCTAAGGTTTGGATGGGTCTGTGACACCATTACTTTTTTTTATTATTCTGTATAAGTTTTTTGTTTTTTTTGAAATAAAAAATCAAATAAGATGGCCTGAAGAGCTTTTTATATATATTGCAATGTTAAATTATTTTTGCATGTACAATCTTTGTATTTTAGAAGTGTTTTAAAAATATTTTCTGTATAACTTTATAGTTTTAGATATGTTATAATTACTTTTTAATGTTTAAATTCAAATTTTAGATTTATGATTTTGGATGTGTTTGAAAAATATTTTTTGTATAACTTTATAATTTTAGATGTGTTACAATCATTTTTTAATGTTTAAATTTAAATTTTAAATTTATGATTTTGGATGTGTTTTAAAAATATTTTTTGTATAACTTAAAATTTTAGATGTGTTACAATTAAAAAAAAACTACAATTGAACATATTTTAGTTTGTGTATATAATTATATTCGATCATTCATCACTAGAAAGTCGTAGAACAGATCTTGCATTTTATCAAAGGTGCAATAAGTAAGGGATTAATTTTTTTCTAAATGCACTGACTTTGAATTTTTTTTCTGTAGATACAAATTGAAATATTGTAGTAGAATAGAAGAAAGAAGAAAACCGTGTTACAGAGAGAAGAAACGTAGAAAAAAGGAAATAATAACTAACTATGAAGTGGGTAGAAAGTTAGAGAAATTTTAGTTTTTAAAATTTAAATTAATTTTAATTATAAATATGTATCCTACAAAATAGGAATATGTTTTAATTAAAAAAATAATTAAATAATATTAAAGGCTGACCAAAGGCTGAATTTTATTGTACAAGTAGTATTTTCCTTTACTAATAGTCCATGCATCACTGGCTACTTCTTCTAATTATTCCCATTGCCACTTCTACCTTCTGGGATTCTTTGGATGCTAAAAATGTACCCATCTACAGTTGTAACATGAGAAAAAAAATACAATTAAATTCGTGTGTAGTTGTCTTTTACATGATTTTGAATAGTTTCAAGTATATATAATAGTACTAGTTTATTTATTCTTATCATTGACACCAAGATAGACTTTTATTGGGAATCTTTTCCTAAAAATTAAAAGTAGAAAAGATGAGAAAAAACTGGAACAAAAAACAGAGAAGCTCTACCTATAATCAAGTAGAAGAAGATTGCGAGCCTTGTCCAAAAACTAATGGCATGTGTCTGATAAATGATGTTTTATGAGTATCTGCATGTGCACACACATAAGTGACATAGATGAATATAATTAAATTGAAGAATTTGATAGATGAATATATTCATCAAGTGGCATAATTGTCATCTATGTTAACACACTTGAAAAACAGTTTCATTCATTTAAAATATGGGATTAGTGGACAACTCTATCGCAGTTAACACACTTGAATCATGAACGTGTTGTTGCATGAGAATGAATCTAAAACATATGCATGTGTGCCTCTGTATTATTATTCTTGACATGCGTCTTGTGTTAGATACATATTGGACTAATGTGATCTAAATGTGTGTAACAATTAAAAAACATGTAACATACAAGATTACAAGATATTTTGACACAAAAAAAAAGATCAGAAAAAGTTGAAGCCAGTGTTAAAAAAAATTAATTATAAGTGTAGTGTGATTTTAAGTAATGAATTAAATAAGACTTATATATACAGGGGTGGGTGACCTAGTTGAAAATATGGTTAGGTAATGTTCTATGATCAACTTTCAATGGAATAATATGATATGAATGATGATATGATACGAATGATGCAAGATATGATGATTTATATCTAAGTACATAGTACATATGCATATACATAAAATATATAAATGGCAAGTGAATGAGAAAGACAAGATAATAATGAAGTGAATACTTTACTAAATAGAGAGAGTGGAATTAGAATCTAAATTTCCAGCAAGTGTTTTAAGTTCCTCAGTGGATCGAATGATTAAATTAGAGAAATAGAAGAAGCGGCAGTTACTAAGGAGAAAAATAATATAAAATATATGCATGCATCAACACATAAGAAAAATGTATATTTATAATATCAATATGGTACACTTTTGAGTCAATATGATGGCTTGTTCTTTTCGTGTTGACTATAACAGTTGCATTACTTTTATGTTCTCCAAATTTTATTTCGAAACAAACAGGACTAGTAGTGGTATCTAAGAAACTGTCCACTCATAAACCATAATCATAAAACTAACAATTTTTCGAGGCACGCATCTATCTTGACCTTACTAAGTTCATACATATTGAGAAGAATTTCTTATTACATAATGCCATTTAATAATGTAATAAGGACCAGTTAAAATCTAATTGAAATGAATTTGTGCTATGGTAATAACTTGGTACTTTGCCAAAGAATAATAAAGTGACATAATTGATGTGTAAATTAATGGAATTTATTAGTCAACATGAGATGAAATATTATATATCACCTAAAAAATTATGATTATGTCTCTTAATTGAAGAGAAAGAATGAAAAATATGTCTCTTTTCCGATTTTCATTTTGTAGAAAGAAATTTATGGAGCTATTTGTCATAGAAAGTATATATAAGCATGACTAAATAGCTCCATGAATCTAGAGTGATATCTAAATATGTTTAAAAAAACTTAAAAGAAGTCCTTCTACTGTAGCAGAACTATTCCAGCAGTAAATTATTAGAGGTTTTGCAACGAAATCTACTTTTCTAAGAGTACAAACAAAGCTTTTTATCTACATTGCATGTGAAACAACACCATCATAGATAACAAATTCAGCATGTATAGCAGAAGAGCTAATAAGAGTTTGTTTAACACTCTTCCAAAAAAATAGCTCCTCCATTTAACACCAACAAAATTGTATACATGTAGTAAATTACATTGAAGTCCTCAACTCTTTGGAGGAAAAACATGTTAATAACTTGGGTGTTTCACTGCTTGGAATTTAATCAAAGTATTAGTTGATTTTTATTTACTCTCAGGTATCAAACCCTTTTACTATATAGTTTGGATGCAAAGTTTTTCTCCACCTTGTATATCAAGTTACAACCATATAAATAAAGCTTCTCTTTTTTTTGCCCAACAGAAATTATTGTTAATTTAGGCCTAACATTGTATAGGTTTGTGAAGAACATTGTTGACATCCAGAAAAATTATTAGAAAAACCTTAAATTATGATATTAAATAGTTAGGCCCATATGTCATTTGCTGTCATAGGCATAGCAGATTAATCACAACGCATGAAGTTGAACATTCCAAAAGGATATATAAAAAACTACTGAGTGATAACCAAGTAAAATTGATATAAAATAAGAAAATCTTGTGTCCCAGACGGGCATTGTTTTAATTTACCTATTTATCTATTATCTATGATACATAATCTGAACTCATCATAGAAAAATTCTACTGATAGAACTATTATCATGAATACGCCAAATTCAAACAGCACAATATAGTGGTAGTGTATCTAAAACCATAAATTCAAACAATAATTATATTAATCAATACACAATATTCAAGCAATTAAACAAACGTAGAGACACAAATGAAGAGAAATTATGAAATTATACTGAACTAATAAAGCAATTAAACACATTATCAATTTGAATAATGAGAACAAAGAGAATGTAAATTTTCACTTCAAATAAACGCAAAGACACAAATCAAATTATATTCAAAAGTAAAATAAAAACAAAAAGAGATGGATTAAAGTAAAGAGAATGCACATAAGAGTTACTTGTTACAATGAATTACTACGGTGGCGTCAATGGAGTCAATGAAGGGCAAATGTGACAGCGGAAGCAACAAAGGTTGGCGACTATGACGGCGAGGGCAACAACAAACTGCAACTGCGACGTTGAGGGAAACAACGATTGCGATTGCAACGGCAATATTGTTTGGTGTCTAGAGCAGCAAAGCGAATCTGATTGGATCTGGTGCGGATTTGACCTAGATCTGAGGCAGAGCGTGGAAACAAGAAGACAGATATACGTGTAGGACAACAGGCAGGGATCGTCGGTGATGGCAAGGCCTGTGACGATGGTGGTGGGTGGTTGTCAGTGGAGAAAGTTGAAATGGAGTGGATTTTCAAGGAGTGCGTTATCGGAGACAAGGATTCTCTCGTTCTTCGATAGGTTTGCAATTTAAGAAATTAAATAAAATATTATAATAAAATTTTAGGGGCAATTAAATAATTTACAATATTAATTTAAAAAATTAAAACTAAAAATAAAAATAAATGATAATTTAGTGGCAATGGCAATAATAATAATTGCCATTATAATATTATAATAATAGTGTCAAATATATAATTGTCACTTAAAATTTGTTTTTAAAACTTTTTTCATGTATTTTTAGCGGAAATAATAATAATTGTCATTATAATATATAATATTAACGGCAAATATATAATGGTCATAAAAAAGCTGTAGCCATTATGTTATTGCTGCTAAAACTCATATTTCTTCTAGTGTAAAATAAGTATTAGGAAGATTAAGATTGGACTGTGAAATAAAACCCTTATGTGTCGCATGCAAGAGAGAACCATCGGTAGTGTTGACAGAAGGTGCATTTGTGGTGGTAGACAAAGATGAAAAAGGATTATGCAAAGGAGACATATGATTAAAGTAACCAGAATCAAAATACTATTTAGAATTACCTTGAGCAGTGGAAAGAGCAATAGAAGTATTACCAGAAAAGGAGAGAAGTAGTTAAAGAAGAGACTCAATGTTGGATGGAGAGACAGAAGGTGGATTGAGAGAAGTAGAGTTGGTGGATTTAGCAGCAACAGCAGCTAGGGATGGCAAACGGGCCTAAATCCGTCGAGCTGGGCTGGAAAATTGCGACCGTCACACTTCGAAAGTCTGCATAACCCGCACCGCTTAAACCGTGGGCTTTGGCGGGACGGGGCGAGGCGGGCCTCCCCGCCGGACCTAGAGCTTTTTTTTACCAATGTTAGTTTTTTATTTTGTTTCCAAAAATTTGGTTTATGATTATGTTTATTACATATTTATACTTATAAAGATTTTAATGTTTGTGAATTTAGAAATTATAATTTTTGTCTTTAAAAATTATAAATTTATTAAAACAGTTGTGAAATTATATATATTATTTAATATTTAATACTAAAAAAAAGAGATTTGATGGGCTTGGCGGCTCGACGTTAGGCGGTGCGGACAGGGCGGGCTTTTCCGTTTGCCACCCGTAGCAGCAATAGCAGAAGTAGGCACATTCTGATTAGTGTAGTTGGGACAAGAATGATACTTGTGGTAATCTGAATGTGGTGGGCGAGTAGAACAGGTAGCAGTCAAATCTCCCAAGAGCTTGTAATAATGGCAGAATAGTGTTGGGCAATTGTATCTCATGTGACCTTTAATTTCTACTTGCATTTGCGACATTCAAAAAAGGGACAGTCTAAGAAGAGGTGTCCAGAATGGTTACAATGCCGACAAAATTTATCCTTTCTATATGTAGTAGCAAAGACATCCGATTTTTCCATAATAGTAGAAACAAAGGCAAAAGAGAGAAAAAAATTGTAAAATCAGGGCAGAAATTGAGAATACGGAGTGTAGAATCGAAAAGAGCTCACCAAAAAATCTTAGAGAGGGCCTCACTGTCTGCCACATCAGCTGAGAAGGACAGATGGCAACGCGTGAGAGGAGGGAGAAAACATGTCAGCGCTGACGCGGCGAGGAGGTGGCATGCGAGTTTGGTCGGGCCAGAAAGGGTCGCAAGTTGAAAAGTAGGTCCGTGTGGTGTGTCTCGGCGTGACACGTGGTGCTCTGCAATGCCGTTGATCCTAGGCGTGGATCCAATAATGCTGGAGGCGTGTGGAGGGAGGAGGAACCTGAAGCGAACAACGATCTTCAAGCGGTGCGTGATGGCGCATCCGGCGGCCCCTGGTGACGATGCTGGATCCATTGAAATCGTGACGACGAGACGAAGACGGTAGTAACAGCAGTGACAAACCAAAGTGTCGGGAAAGGATCAAAAAATAAAGACAAAGAATACTGTTGGAAGGAAAAAAAAACAAGGAGCTATGAAAGAATTTCCATGGAAAGAAAAACCTATGCTCTTGATACCATGTTAGAAATAAGAGACAAAACTCGAGAAAGTATGGTGTATTATTGAGTGTATGTTTAAAGGTATAATGTACAAGGCGATGGTGAAGGCACAGTGAGAAAAGCTTTGAATAGGCAAAAAGATACTGTTGTCTCTGCCTTCATTGAGAGATAGAGCAAAGTTCCCAATGAATTCTCGCACCTACGTGGGCAAGAGATTTCAAATTTTGTTGGTTCATTGGTTGAGTTTGTTACCAAGAATACAGAAGCAATTCAAATCATAAAATATGAACAAGAAAAAACATGAATAAGATAGGTTACTAATAGCGTGAATTGAAAATTTAAAAATTCACCACAAAAATTATTGTTATAAACGAAGTAGATATAAACAAGAATTTAAATATAATAGATTATAAAAAAATATGTTTACAAAAAAAATAAAAAATAACCTAAAAATTGATATATTTGTCTCTCTATAACAAAGATGTAGTCGTTTTTTTAAATATTATAAAAAAATCTCTTTAATAATTTTTGTATTAAAGATATTTTTAATAATTAAATCTTTATTATAATTTTTGTAATAATTTTTTCAGAAAGATTAAGGCACAAAATTCAAAAAGTCTCAAACTTGCATTGTATTCAAGTTGAATTATTTTATCAATGGTGTGTTTGGATTTGCGTTGGAGAAGAGAGAAGCCTATTTGAGTTCCTTGAATGCTTCATCTTTATGTTTGGCAACATTTTTATCCTGTAAAAGCAGAAATGATTTCTGTTTTCAACCCTGGTTTACCAAAAGTTAAAAATTTTAGCTTTTCTGTTGATCTTTTCACGTTGGATTGAATTTTATGTTCTATGTACCAATTATGTCCTTCATATTCATATGTTTATTGTTTTTTATAATGTTTTTTCCTAATACTCTCTTATGTATATTATTATTTTTTTATAAAATTTCTTATTTTTTATGAATTTTTTTATTGTTATTATTTTTTTTGTATGGAATATTTTTTTTACTTTATATTATGATTCTATTAATCCTATTAGATTACTAAAGAATACAAAAAGAACTAAAAAATATATTAAAATTTATTTAAATATTTAAAAAAATTATAAGATAACATAAAATAATTATTTAAATTCATGTCCTTTTCTGTAATTTTTCATCTAAAAGTGATTTTGAATAATGTAATTCAAATAATATTTAGTTTACTATAATCCATTTTAAATAAAAATGACCAAACATAAACCACATTAATACCAACTCACTTTTGATCAAAATCAATTTTACAAAATCAATTTTATACAAACCTCCGTTTGTAAACTGTAATCCAAACACACACCAAGTGATTGATAGATAACTTCAAGAGCTTAACAACCATTTTACATAAGTAATTAAAATACTGAGTTTCTTCTTCATATAACTTGTTTGAATTCAAGTGACTTATTTCTTGCAATTAATAATAAAAAGTTGATTTGTTTAGCTGAGTTTGTATTCAGATGAGTTTTCTTCTACTCAACTTTTGATATTAGATAGTCAACTTGAAAATTTTATATTGGATATGTATCTTGATAATCTATTCTCAAATATAAATGAAATCAGTACACTATCTCCAAAATTAATGGAGACAAAAAGCATATTGTTTATTTAATATTGGTATTTCTCTTGTTGTACTTAGCTTTAATTATATCCATGACAACGACATCATTTAAAAGAATATTTTTTGCTATGAATATTATAAAGATTTAATTTCGTAATTGAAAAAATGAGTGGTTGAATGATTATTTAATTTGATTATATATATATATATATATATATATATATATATATATATATATATATAATATTTAGTCAAATTGATAATAAAATAATTATTTAATATTTTTAAAATATAAAAATAAGAAGAGAAGTATTTTTAAAATTAAAAAAAGTTAAGTATCTAACCATATTTACCAAGGTTCTAAAAATCGATTTGAACTAACGAATCGAACTATAAACGGCTATCAAATACGGTTTGAAGAGAAGCCAAAACGGGAGGATTGGAAAACCGACATTAGATTGTCGAATCGGTCGAGAATCGGTTGATCGAATCGAACCGTAATCCGGCCGATTTCAAAAAATTCCCAAAAACGACAGCTTTTTCCTTTCCAACCATTACCCCTCTACTCTCCAGTTCCACAATGGGTAGAAGCAGAATGCGAAGCAGCACTCCCTCTTCTCTAGTTCTCCTTCATCTCATCGTCATCGAAGTCATTGGCGCAACTTCTGTCCACCCATCGGTGCAACTTTCGTCTAATCAACATTCAGCCACCGTTGTTTGAGTTTCGAAAATCAAAATTACTGTCGCCGATCTCGCTTGCTGCCTCTATTGCGCAACCACTTCCAGCTGATGTCAATTTTGTACCACCGCATCAACCACTGTTCTTCTCTATTCTGTTCTAACTTTTAGTTCTAGATATTAATTTTTTTAATAATAATAATTGTTAAATAATTATTGTTAGTTAAATTTGCTGTTATTACTGACTTAATGAGTTGAATAATTATAGAAATCTATTAAAAGACGTGATAAAGATGCCTCAATTGCATATATGCAATGGGCTGGACAATTTTTTGCTACTTTGAATAACAAAACTCCTAGTAAGCTTCTAACTTTAGGGTGTTGATGAAGGTATGTTGGGTTAGGAAGAATTGCAGAAGCAAGGTTTTAATACATCTGTAGACTCGTAGGAGCGTTTCTAACACTAATAACGAATTGGTTATCAACATATGCCTATTTTATTTATTATTTTATTATAAAATAATTATTTCGATTAAATTAAGGTTGAATTGGTCAAATTAATAAAATAATAAATTAATAATTAAAACGATTTAATCACAGATTTAATTTCGAGAACCTTGAAATTATTTAAAAATAATTTACATAAGAATTTTAGGCCCAAAAAGTTAGATTAATAGCATCCAAATCAAATCCAAACACGCAATTGTAATTGGTCATCGTTACAAAATAAAGAATAATCTTATCCAAACACGGCACGTTGACTATTGAATTCGGAATCTTCTAGGCCCAACAAATTAACATTACAATTAATTATTAATTATACTTAATAAGAAAAGATTATTCAATACGCTACATATATGTTTCTGCATTCATCATGGCAAATCCGCCACCACCACCGTTTCCGACGATCGCAATCGTTGACCCTCAGTACTGTGCACCATATCCAGTTGCACTTACAATAAAGAGAGAGAGGACTTTTACGGAGAAATACACGGTCACAGACTTAAACGGCAACGTCGTTTTTACGGCTAAGACACCTTCCCTGACTTTGCGCGAGCACCGTTTCTTGCGTGATGCTTATGGAAACCCTATTCTCTGTCTTCGCAGAACGGTAATTGCTTCAACCAATTCCATTTCTTTTTTCGGATCTGCCATGTCTATACATTTTTCCCCCTTTTTTTGTTTTAATTTTATGGAACGATAAGTCAAACCAAGTTTCATTTAATCTGTTCTCTTTTTTTTCGGTAGATTTGAATCTTTTAAATTTTATTTTTTATTTTAAAAAAATATTCAAAACCTTTTTCTAATATTCCTGATTATATTAATTGAAGTAAGAGCATCGATCTCTGTTTTTTTTTTTTTTTATTTGAAACCGCTTTATTGTCAATATAAATTTCTTTTGTTACTTTAATTCGAACTATGTAACGATATTTAGGGAAGGAAAAACATGGATCCAAATCCTCAGCTCTTTCATATGCAAAGTTTAATTTATTTTATTTGGTTGTTGAACTTCGCTATGCCACAGCCTAGTGACTTACTTTCGTGTGTGCGTTGTGTTTTATTTTTTTTTACGATTTTTATAAACATGAAATAATCAATAAATTTGAATTTAAGGTTTTATATTATTAGGTTAAAATTATGAGATTAATTTTGATGTTTTAATTATGTAAAATATTTTATAAAATTATTTAATTATATCTATTTTTTAAAAAATTATTTATGCAATTAATATAAAATAATTATTTTTATTAATATAATTTTGTAAGTTAAATGTACATATAAAATTATTTTATATTTATAGTGTATTAAAATTAAATTCTTAAATTATTTGTCTTTTTCCTCAATAATTTAATAAAGTATTTTTTTCAAATATTCGGAGTGAATATTAATATTGATCTTAATATTTTTCATCGTACTTGTATCTTAAATATTTCAAAAGCACAATGTCATCTTTACTTTTAATCCTGTTAAAAATATTATAGAAGTCTTCTCAAACTCTTTTTTTTCTTAAATTTAGTAGAAATAGTTATATATTAAAATTTTGTTATCAAATTAATTATATATATAAAATATATATTAAAATATAAAATATACATTAAAAATAAATTATATATATATCTAAGTATATTGTAGTTAATTTAGTGACTAATTTTTAATGTATATATGTATTATTTTTGTTAAATAAATATAGGAACTTAATAATACTGTAAGGTGAGAAGAAGAACATAATATTTTTAATTTTTTGAGTTAATTTTTTATGTTTTAATTTATTTTATTATTTTTTAACAAATTTTTAAATATATTCACAATAATAATATTATAGAAGTTTGTCATAAACAAAATCAATTGTATATATCATCACTTTTATTAGTAATTTTTTGTACGATATATAAAAGAAAAAAATTATTATAGACAACATTAATATTTATCCTAAATATTAAGAATGAACATAATTTTATCTTTTAAGTTTTAAAAAGGACAACTCATGAGATGGAAAGGTGTATTATATATATGTGAAGTATTTATGTGCTCAGATGATAACATATACGTACGTGATATTTAGATTTGGAGCAATATTTAGTGAATAATTTATTTTTATAATTAAGTTTAATTAAATATTTTTTATTTTTATTTTTAATTAAGATTTTTATTTATTAATATTTAAGTTATTAAACTAATCTAGTTGAATTTAATTTTAAAAATCACTTGATCATGTAACATCATTATTAAATTTTTATTAATTACTATTAGTTAGTTAACCACCTAAGTGTATATAATGATAACAGTAATGATAATTTTAACAAGACTCCAAAATAGAATATAATTTTAACCAAAGTTGAAATTAAACTTCAAATTAAGTAGCTAACAGTTTTAATTTGTTGTTGGATCCACCAGCTATTGGGAACAGATAAATGGAAAGCATTTAGAGGTGGAAGTACACGCGAAAGGGATCTAATCTTCACTCGGGAGCGATCATCATGGTTCCAGCTAAGAACAAAATTGAATGTGTTCTTGGCAAATAACACATCAGGAGTTTGTGACTTCAAGATCAAAGCAAGTTTCTCTGAACGATCTTGGGTTGTTTACATCGCCGAATCTGACATGGTTGCTGCCCGGGTAGGTTTATTTTTTCGACACATAATTATTCATTTGTTTTAACTCACGGTTTAATTTTTTTTTTTAAAAAATGACTTATCGATTTTTTTTAGTTAAAAAAAAACAGAATTAAAGTAGTAAAGCTATTGAGAAAATATTATGTTATTAATAAAACTACTTTGTGAAAGAAAGAAATTTACTCAAATACTCAATATTCTTAAGAGGTTTATTTCGGTTAGAAGAATTTACCTAAAAAATCAATATTCTGTCAATGTAAAAATTATCTTTTATAAACAATAATTTTATCCTTTTATTTTTCGATACACAAGTTCCCAATGACATATATAATATCTTATATAGGTAACTTTGATATGTCACTTAAAAAGAAATTATTGTTGTGAAATAAATAATTAAAGAAGAGAAAATAAATATAAAATAAAAAAATATAATATAATAGATATGATTTATATATTTATTTAATATATGTAGTAACGTAAAGAGAGAAAGAGAAATATTAGCAGTATAAAGAAATGAGGATTATTGTTATTATTGTGTGTAAATTGTATCTGATGATACTTTTTATTTATATATGTAAAATGTTTTCATTTTCAATTCTTATTAATTTTGAATTCATTTTTGAAAAAGTGATTCCTTCAAGAAAATTAGCCGTCCAAGTCATAAGTGGTCATTCATATTATCATCTTTATCACAATACTCCTTTTGACCATTTAGGATTATACCTCATTAAAGTCTTACTAAAAAAAAATCTAGTGAGAAGAAAATTTTAGTGAGGAAAAAGAGTACAATATCCTTTGTAATAATAGAGATTGTCTTATTAAAAATCTTGTCAAAAAAATTCAATAGAAAAAAAATCTGACTAAAAACAAGAGTACAATCTTTCCTTCTTATCAACATCAAGGTTCTGAAAACCGAACCGGTTATTGAACCGGTCAAATGATCGGTTTAACGATTTAATGGTTCAACCGAAGTTGAATCATGGTTGAACCGGTTTAATTATTCAATAAAATCTTTAAGAATTTAATTATTTCTAAATAAAATTTAAAATAAATTTTTTTAATTAACTTCTAACAAGTTTTTACTGAGATAATGAGCAACAATTCTCAAAACAAATACTCAGAATCCAAACCCAGCAAACTAATTATGTAGAAACAAGTTTCTAGAGTTTCAGGAAACAACGAAAAGAAGAGTACTTGGGAGTATTTGAAAAAAAATTAGAAACTAATTAATTGTGACTAATCAGTAACAAACAAAAAAGTGAGAGAAGCCCACATCAAAATCACATACACATAGGTCATAAGAATTCACAACGCATTTAGGACACAATTGATAACCAAAAAACAAATGCAAACAAATTAAGTTGTATTATTTCAAGATTAACTTGTTCTTCTGTCATTGTACATAATCACGTAAATTCTACATAAGTCACACACATAAAGCAAATAAAGATCATATTTTGTCATTTTCACTTCTACAAAGTTGATAAGTCACCTGGAAAGAAGAATTGTTTGTGGAACAAAAGGAGTATACACTGTTTCTCTCTCAGCTGCAAGACGTTGTGCCTTCTGAAATTTTTTCAGCACGGCCTTAAAATTTTTTGCGGGTTTGGCATCTACCATCTTCTTGCTTGCTTGCAAAACAAAAATTTTGAAATTAAAGGCGTTGAAGTTCATGTCTCGATCATGGGCTAGATAGGGTTAGGGTTCTTCGGAAGGGGATTTTGAATTTGAAAGAGAAAGACAGAGGGAGGGTGCTGTGTGTAACAGCGACGACGGCGATTGCAAGGCTTCTGACAGGGAGGAGTCGACGGGAGGGAAGAAGCCACGACGACATCGGCAACAAGGTGAGCGAAAAAAGCGAAATGGACGAGTTTGCGCAGGCAAAGGGAAGGAGACGACGGCGGAGAGGGGGAATGCAGTGGCTGGGTAGGAGAGCAGCAAGGCTGGGAGACGGCTGGGAGAGGAAGAAAAATGATTTCAGAAGGGAGAGAGTTATGCGTTTAGGTTGGATTTGGGAATGGGGATAGTGGGCTTTCGGTCTTTTTTCTTTTTTCTTTTTTTTTTCAGGCGTTAAACGACGCCGTTTCTGAAACAAATGATAAAACCGGACTTTTAAAAAATCTGCTAAAAAACTGGACGGTTCTATCAATTCATCGGTTAACCGTCGGTTTGACCGGTTTTTTACCGGTTTTTTATCAAGCGGTTTTTAACCTTATCCGTATCGGTTAGGTGACCGGTTCCCGGTTAATCCGGTTGAATTGGCCGGTCCGGTTCGGTTTTTAGAACCATGGTCAACATTATTTAATATCTCGAATCGGCACATCCCAATATGATGTACCAATCTTTCAAAGGAGGATTTTGGAAGTGACTTAGTAAATAAATTTATCAGATTATCGCTTGAGCAGATCTATTGGACATCAATTGTTCCTTGATTTTGAAGATCATGAGTGAAGAAGAATTTGTGAGAAATATGTTTTGTTTTATAACCTTTGATGTATCTATCCTTAAGTTGAGCAATATATGCTGTTTTATCTTCAAACAGAATAGTTAGAGCTATCTTATAATCAATCAGTCCACATGATGACATATTATATTGGATCAAATTTCTGAGCCAAAAACACTCGCGACTAACTTTACGTATTGCTAGTATTTTAGCATTATTAGATGATGATGCTGCAATTGTCTGTTTCATGGACTTCCATGATATAGCTGTACCACCATATGTGAACATGTATCCTGTTTGAGATCTTCCTTTGTGTGGATCAGACAAGTATCCAGCATTTGCAAAGTCAACTAATTGTGACTTGGATTCATATGGATAAAACAAACCCATATCAATCGTTTTATGAAGATATCAAAAGACTTGTTTGATTCCATTTTAATATTTTCTGGTTTGAGAGGAAATATACTTTGCTAGTAAATTCATCACAAATGATATATCGGGTCGTGTATTATTAGTAAGTTACATTAGTGCTCCAATGACACTGAGATATGATACTTTAGGATAAAGGATATCTTCATTTTCTTCTTTAGGATGGAATTAATCATTTTTCACATCTAAAGACCTTAGATCATTGGGGTCCTTAAGGGATGTGATTTATCCATATAAAATCTTTTCAAGATTTTTTTTTGTGTATATTGTTTGATAAATAAGAATTTTATTTTTTGTATGTTCGATCTACAGGTCGAGACAAAATTTAGCCTTTTCAAGATCTTTCATCTTAAACTCTTCTTTTAGAACTTTTATAATTGTTGGAATCTCTTTAGGGGTTTCAATGATATTTAAATCATTAACGTACACAGCAATTATAATGAATCCAGATGCAGCTTTCTCTATGAAAATATATGGACATATATCATCATTCTTAAATCTATTTTTAGTCAGATACTCAGTAAGACGATTATACCACATTCGTTCAGATTGTTTTAGACTATATAAAAATCTTTGCAATTTGACTGAGTTACTACTGTGAATATTCATTGGATGGTTTAAATATCTTTAATCCTTCAGGGACTTTCATATAAATATCACGATTTAATAATCTGTATAAGTAGTTTGTTACCACATTCATTAAATGCATATGTAGTTTATTGTATGCGGATAAACTGACCGAATAACGCAATATTATTGCATCCACTACAAGGAAATATGTTTTTTCATAATCTATACCGAGCCTTTGTGAAAAATTTTGTGCTACAAGTCGAGCTTTGTAGTGTACAACTTCAATTTTCTCATTTCGTTTTCTAACTCGGCCTTCATAACTTCTTTCTATTTTGGCCAATTATTTCGTTGTTGACATTCTTCAACTGTTCTTGGCTTAAAATCTTTACTTTCATGCATGATATTTAATGCCTCATTATATATAAATATTTCATTGACAATCATCTTATTTCGGTACCATTTTTCTCTTGTAAAGACATAATTTATCGAGATCTCTTCATTTTCACAGTTTTCATGTATCTGAACGTCTTTTGACGTCAAAACTATATAAGAATTTTTGACGAGCTATCGTTATTATGTTTTTATCCTTTTCAGTAGGAATAATATTTATCTTTTTTCTTTTTCGAAGATTGTTGTCTTTGAAATCGACAAGTCTACCACGCTTCTGACATGAATTTGTTTCGATGGTTATTTTTTCGACTGAAACTTGAATTTGAATTGGAGTATTTTCAGCTGGTATATAGGATTTAGTAACCTTTTCGTATTAGAAAATGCATCAGGCAATTCATTTGCTATTCTTTGCAGATGTATAATCTTTTGAACTTTTAGTTCACATTATCCTGATCGAGGATCTAAATATATCAAAGATAATGCATTCCAATTAAGTTCCTTTTTAGGAAGTTTATTCTCTCCCCTTAATGTTGGAATTTTTGATTTATAAAAATGACAATCTACAAATCGGGCTTTAAATACATCTCTAGTTTGTATCTCAAGATACCTCACTATAGATGGAGAATCATATCGAACATATATTCCTAATTTTTTGGGATCCCATTTTGGTGCGAGAAGGTGGTGTAATAGGAACATATATCACACACTTGAATATTCTTAAATGGAAAATATTTGGTCGCTGATCAAAAGCTAATTGTATAGGAGATAACTTATGGTAATTTGTTGTCCTCAAACGAATAAGTGTTGCGGCATGTAAAATAGCATACCCCCAAGATGATGTTGGAATATTTGTTCTCATAAGTAATCGTCTAATAATTAATTGGAGGCATTTCATAAGTGATTTTGTTAATCTATTTTGTGTGTAAATATGAGCTACTGGATGTTTAACGCTTATTCCGTTAGCCAAACAATAAGCGTCAAAGGTTTGGGAAGTAAATTCACCAACATTATCAAAATGAATTATTTTAGTTTGATTTTTTGAAAACTGTGCTTTTAATCGAATAATTTGAGCAAATAATCTCACAAACGCCAAGTTGCGAGAAGACAATAAGCACACATGTGACCATATCGAAGATGGGCATATTATGATCATAAAATATCTAAAAATTCACATAGTGGATTAATAGGTCCACATATATTTCCTTGAATCTTTTCTAGGAATTCAGGGGACTCAAATCCAATTTTTATTGGTGATGGCTTTATAATTAGCATTCTTTGAGAACATGCAACATAACAAAATTCACTAGATTTAAGAATCTTCTAATTCTCTAGTGAATGTCCATAGGAGTCTTCAATAATTCTCTGCATCATAATTATCCCTGGATGACCCAATCGATCATGCTAAATTATAAATTCATTTTGGCTGGAAAAGTTCGGGTTTACAATGACGTGTGATTCAATTGCACTAATTTTAGTATAATATAACTCAGATGAAAGTGAGGTAACTTTTCTAATATAGCCTTTTTATTTCAATAATGAGTTGTGATACATAAGTACTCATGATTTTTCTTATTCATTGTTTCAATATAATATCCATTCCGACGAATATCTTTAAAACTCAACAAATTTTTTAGAGACATGGTAGACATAAGTGCATTGTTTATTATGAATTTCGTTTCTTCGGGAAACAAAATTATAGCTCTTCCAGAGTCTTCTATCACATTGCCTGAGCCAATAATAGTATTAACATATTTTCTTTTGGTGCAAGATGTGTAAAATATATATTACTTTTGAGAATGGTATGTGAACTTACACTATCCGTAAGGCAAATATCTTCACTATATGTTCTTGTCATTTTCTTCAAAGGCAAATAATAATAATAAAATGAGTAAAAGTATTTGCGCAGTAAAATTATTTTCTTGATTGAAATCGTTTTTCTAAGAAGTATTATACTACATAATATCATATACTAAATTTTATTATTATTATTTTAGAACTTGGCATATTTAGTAATTTTAAAATTCATAAACAAATATTTTATTAAATATTATTTATATACATCATACTTGAATTTCAAATGCATAAAAAATAAAATTTAATAAAAAGTTTCTTACATTATTTATTTACATGAATACTTAACAAACCTACATATTAAAATTTTTCATCATTGATCAAATGGCTAGTATTTCTTTCAGGATCCTCAAAGAAATCAGATACTTCATAATAAGTGGTGTAATTTTCAACATCTTTTGAAATAAAGTTCGCGACAAAATGAGTGCTTGATAAAGATCGACTAGGTGCCTTGGGGTACGATAGATACGCAACCAATGGCCCTTTATACCACATTGGAAATATTTATCCTCTATTGATTTATTTTGTCCGTTGTTTCTTTTTTTATCCCACTTCTGGTGAGATCCTTTCTTGTGAACATAATTTTTTTCCTTCCATAATTTTTCTTGTTACCAAAACCTTGTCATTTACTTATTCTGGGATAATGATTTGCCATATTTGCTTTAGGGAATGGGGCGGCGTCAGTTGGGTATGTTCCATGATTTTTTAAAATAATTTATTGTTGCGTTTAGCAACAAGAAGGCAAGAAATTAGATTAGAATATTTTTTAAATTCTTTTTCTAGTTACTGCTACTGCAGGAGCACATTCGAGGAATGGAAGGTCAAGAAAGTTTTCTCTAACATTTCATTATCAGTTATCTTTTTCTTACATAATTTCATTCGTGAGGTAATTCGGAACATTGCTGAATTATATTCATTTATGGATTTAAAATTCTGTAGACGCAAGTGCGTCCACGCATATCGGGTTTGAGGAAGTACCATTGTCTTTTGATGATTATACCTTTCTTCAAGGTTTTTTCACAGATCAGCAGGATCTTTTAGTGTGAGATATTTTTTTTTTTCATTTCTTCGTCAAGATGACGATAAAGGAAGATCATGACTTTGGTTTTATCCTTGTGGGATGCATTATTTTCAGCCTTAATGGTATCTCCAAGATCCTTTTAATCAAAATGGATTTCAGCCTTAGTACCCATTACTTATTTCGGCATACTAGATGCCGAAATCCATTGAATCTATGCCGAAATCCATCTTGATTCAATGGATCTAGGAGATACTACTAAGGTTGAAAATAATGCATCCTAGAAGAATAAAGCTAAAGCCATGATCTTCTTTCGTCATCATCTTGGCGAAGGATTGAAAAATAAATATCTCAAACTAAAAGATAATGCAGATCTGTGAAAAAATCTTGAAAAAAGGTATAATCATCAAAAGACAGTGATACTTCCTCAAACCCGATAAGAGTGGACGCACTTGCGTCAACAGGATTTTAAACCCATAAATGAATATAATTCAGCAATGTCCCAAATTACCTCACGAATGAAATTATGTGGGAAAAAGATAACTGATAATGACATGTTAGAGAAAACTTTCTCGACATTCCATGTCTCGAATGTGCTCTTACTAAAAACAGCAGTAACTAGAAAAAGAATTTAAAAATATTATGAGATATTTTGTTGCCTTCTTGTTGCTGAACACAAAATGAATTGTTTTAAAAAATCATGAAGATGCCCAGCTAACGCTGTCCTATTTTCTAAAGCAAATATGGTAAATCATTATCCCAGAATAAGTAAATGACAAGGTTTTAGTAACAAGAAAAATTATGTAAGAAAAAAATTATGTTCACATGAAAGAATCTCATCAGAAGTGGGATAAAAAAAAGAAATAATGAGCAAAATAAATCAACAAAGGATAAATATTTCTATTGTGGTGGAAACAAATTTTGTTTCAAAAGATGTTGCTGAAAATTACACCATTCATTATGAAGTATCTGATTACTTTGAGGATCTTAAAAGAAATATTGGCTATTTGATTAATGATGGAAAGGTTTAATATGTCGGTTTGTTAAATACTCATGTAAAATAAATGATGTAAGAAACTTCTTATTAAGTTTTATTTTTTATACATTTGAATTTCAAGTATGATGTATATAAATAATATTTAAAATTACTAAATATGCCAAGTTCTAAAATAATAATAATAAAAATTTTAGTATATGATACTATGTACAATACTTCTTAGAAAAACAATCAAGAAAATAATTTTACTGTGCATATACTTTTATTCATTTTATTATTATTATTTGTCTTTGAAGAAAATGGTAATGACATATAGTGAAGATGTTTGCCTTACGGATAGTCCAAGTTCGCATACCATTTTTAAAAATAATATATATTTTACACATCTTGTATCAAAAGAAGAATATGTTAATACTATTATTGGCTCAAGTAATGTGATAAAAGGCTCCGGAAGAGCCATAATTTTATCTTCCGGAGTAACAAAATTCATAATAAATAATACACTATTGTCTACTAAGTCTTTAGGAACTTGTTAAGTTTTAAAGATATTCGCCAAAATAGATATCATATTGAAACAATGAATGAGAGAAATTATGAATACTTATGTATCACAACTCATGATTCAAATAAAAAGGTTATATTAAAAAAGTTATCCTCACTTTCATTTGGGTTATATTATACAAAAATTAGTGCAATTGAATCACATGCCATTGTAAACCCAAAGTTTACGAGACTAAATGAATTTATAATTTGGCATGATCGATTGGGTCATCCGGGAATAACCATGATGCGGAGAATGATTGAAAACTCCCATGGACATTCACTGAAGAAACAGGAGATTTTTAAATCTAGTAAATTTTGTTGTGCTATATGTTCTCAATGAAAGCTAATTATAAAGCCATCACAGGTAAAGATTGGATTTGAGTCCCCTGAATTCCTAGAAAGGATTCAAGCCGATATATGTGGACCTATTCATCCACCATGTGGATCGTTTAGATATTTTATGGTCTTGATAGACGCATCTTCGAGATGGTCATATGTGTGCTTGTTGTCTTCTCGCAACTTGGCGTTTGCGTGATTACTTGCTCAAATTATTCAATTAAAAGTACAGTTTCCAGAAAATTCAACCAAAGCAATTCGTCTTTATAATGCTGGTGAATTCACTTCCCAAGCCTTTGATGCTTATTGTATGACTAACGGAATAAGCATTGAACATCCAGGAGCTCACGTTCACACACAAAATGAGTTAGCAGAATCACTTATTAAACGCCTCCAATTAATTGCTAAGCTTTACTTATGAGAACAAATCTCCCAACTTCGGTTTCTGAGCATGCTATTTTGCATGCCGCAATACTTATTCATTTGAGGCTAACAAGTTACCATCAGTCCTCTCCTATGTAATTAGCTTTTGGTCAGCAGTCAAATGTTTTTCTAAGAATATTCGGGTGTGCGATATATATTCCCATTGCACCACTTTCTCGCACCAAAATGGGATCCCAAAGAAAATTGGGGATATATATTAGATATGATTCTTCATCTATAGTGAGGTATCTTGAAATACAAACTATAGATGTATTTAAAGTTCGATTTGCTGATTGTCATTTTGATGAATCAAAATTTTCAGTATTAGGGTGAGAGAATAAGCTTCCTGAAAAGGAACTCAATTGGAATGCGTCATCCTTGATGCATTTAGATCTTTGATTAGCGTAATGTGAACTAGAAATTTAAAAAATTATACATTTGCAAAGAATAGCAAATGAATTGCCTAATGTAAAGACAAAATTCCTTGAAAAAAATAGGTAAATACTATTCCTGTTGAAAAAGATAAAAGACTTAGTAAAGACACCTGCAGTTGTCCAAAATTTTGATATAGTTTTGACGTCAGAAAACGTTTAGGTACCTGAAAATTGTGAAAATGATGCGATCTCGATAAATTAGTTTTTACAGGAGGAAAATGGGACCGAAATAAGACAATTGTCGATGAAATATTTCAATATAATTTGGCATTACATATCATGCATGACAATAAGGATCTTGAGCCAAGAACAGTCAAAGAATGTCGACAAATAAATGATTGGCCAAAATG
This sequence comes from Arachis hypogaea, assembly GCF_003086295.3. Taxonomy (NCBI): domain Eukaryota; kingdom Viridiplantae; phylum Streptophyta; class Magnoliopsida; order Fabales; family Fabaceae; genus Arachis; species Arachis hypogaea. The sequence goes on from NC_092039.1 coordinate 105,903,388, forward strand.
GAAAGAAGCTATGAAGGCTGAGTCATACTCATTTGCAAAATATGAAGTCTTTGGACCTGTAGTCCATACACCAGAAGATCTAAAACCTGTTGGATACAGATGGGTATTTATGAGAAAACGAAATGAGAAAAATGAAGTTGTACGCTACAAGGCTTGACTTGTGGCACAAAATTTTTCACAAAAACCTGGTATAGATTATAAAGAAACATATTCTCCTGTAGTGGATGCAATAAGATTGCATTATTTGGTCAGTTTATCCGCATACTACAAACTACATATGCATTTAATGGATGTGGTATAATTGTCTTATTGATTATCTAGTCAAAAATGAATTTAAGAATGATGATATTTGTCCATGTGTTTTCATAAAGAAATCTGCATTTGTATTCATTATAATTGCTGTGTGTGTTGATGATTTAAATACTATTGGAACCCTTGAAGATATTCTAACATTTATAAAAATTCTAAAAGAAGAGTTTCAGATGAAAGATCTCGGAAAGACTAAATTTCATCTCGATCTGCAGATTGAGCATACAAAAAATGGAATCTTTATTCATCAAATAACATATACAAAAAAGATCTTGAAGAGATTTTATATGGATAAGTCACATCCATTAAGTACCCCAATGATCATAAGGTCTTTGGATGTGGAAAAGGATCAATTCCGTCCTAAAGAAGAAAATGAAGATATCCTTGGTCCTGAAGTACCATATCTTAGTGCCATTGGAACGCTAATGTATTTTGCTTATAATACACGACCCGATATATCGTTTGATGTGAACTTAATAGCAAGGTATAATTCCCCTCCAACCAGAAGACATTGGAATGGAATCAAACAAATCTTTCGATATCTTCATGGAACGGTTGACATGAGATTGTTAATGGATCCAAGTCACAACTAGTTAGCTCTGCAGAACATGATACTTGTTTGATCTACATAAAGGGAGATCTCAAACAGGATACATGTTCACATATGGTGGTACAACTATATCATGGAGGTCCACAAAACAAACGATTGCAGCAACATCCTCTAATCATGATGAAATGCTAGCGATACATGAAGCAAGTTACAAGTATTTTTGGCTCAGGAGTTTGATCCAATATATTCTATCATCATGTGGACTGATTGGTCATAAGATAGCTCCAACTGTTCTGTTTAAAGATTGTACAACATGCATTGCTCAACTTAAAAGTGGATATTTCTCCCAAATTCTTTTTCACTCATGACCTTCAAAATCAAGGAATCATTGATGTCCAACAGATCCGCTCAAGCGATAATCTGGCAGATTTATTTACAAAGTCACTTTCAAAAACCTCCTTTGAAAGATTGGTACATCAGATTAGGATGCACCAATTTCGAGATATAAAATAATGTCGGCAAGAAGGGGAGGCTGTACACTTTTTTCTTGGTCAGATTTTTTTTCCATTAGATTTTTTTACAAGGTTTTTAATGAGGCAGTCCCTATAATAAAGGATATTGTACTCTTTTTCCTTTAGTAAAATTTTTTTCCATTAGATTTTTCTTTAATAAGGTTTTGATGAGGAATAATTCTAAATGGACATCCAAGAAAAAGTACTGTGATATGGATATAGATGTGGATACCCATTCAATTAATGATGTGACTTTGATTCATTATATGGGCAACTGAGTTTTCCTATGAAAGAATGAAACTCCAAAGTTAAATTAAATTTAAATGAAGTTGAAAAAGTAAGCATTGTGTGTATAAATAGTGAGGAGGCGTCAAACAATACATGTACAACAAAATTCTCTTTTCTTTCATATATATAATATAAACTCTCTCTCTTTCTTTATCTCTTTGTGAGTATAAGCTACAACATATATAATATTAGTAAATATATATAAATTACTTCAATTATAATGAGATAATAATATTAGTGAACTTTAATATTAGAATCTTTTATTTATGCTTCTTTATTTTATAGTTATTTTTTCTTCCTTTATTTATTTATTTATTTTACAACAAGCAATATTATATGAATTGTTATCATCGTAGATAAAGAAGAAATTCGGTGGTATATTTAGCAGAGAGAAGTTCATCATCACCGTGTCGTCCAATGTTGACTATGCGTTCATAGTGGCCTTAATTATCACCTTTGACAGCGATAGCAGCTAACGAAGCCTACTAGTGTTTTTAGTTTCTTTCTTTCTTTTTTTATTGGGTATTGCCAACAGTAATGGTTAGGATTTCTGTTCATAAATGTATGATAAATATATTTAAAATTTAAATTGTGTTTTTTCATAAAAACATTTTTAGTTAATAATTAGTTATCAGTTTTTACTAACGAATTTAATTTATTATTATTTTTTGTCAGATGAATGTAATAGCTCTAACTCTAAGCATTTTTATGTCACCAGAAAACATTAAAGAAAAATAACAAAAAAGAAAGCAAAACAACAACATCTATCAGAAAAAATTAATCGTACTATCTGTACATTAAAATCAGTCACTAAAATTAGTTATTAGTATAAAATATATGTTAGAATACAAAATAATATTAAAAATGAGTTAAACAATACATGTATTTATACATGAATACATAGTAACTAATTTTAGTGATTGATTTTAATGTACAAATAGGATTTAAAAAAAACCCTACTACTTAGTAGATAATTAAATTCTTTGTCATAGCCACTTAAAGCTTTTCTCAAGGTTCCAACCACTCAACATAATCATTAACATCGCTTTTCTCCCCTCTCTTCACAATCAAATCCGTAGCTATGGTAGCTTCATGCCTAAATAAACTGAAATGAACTTCCCAGTTCAAAAGCAATAGCTTTTTTCCTAATAATGTCTCGATCTTCGCTAGTCCCCGACGATGGTAAGAATTGGAGCAATAGAAAGTCTCAGGGACCGGAAAATATTTAAAACCCTAACCATCATTCAGCCAGCAAGTATTTTTATACCATCATAATAGGAAAGCCTCGCGCGTTGTTAAAAAGATACGATACGATGACACAAACGGATCTCTTTCACAGTCCTTTCCAAGGCACTAGGCGGATATCTCATCTTCTAGCCTCTTCGATGACAGTTAGCATGGTTCTGCAGTCACAGTTCCGTTGACAAAGATTTTGAAGTTCCACCTCTTTAAGATCGCGGCTCCTCTACTTGAATTGTCCGATTTTCAAATCGTCAGTGCTGCTGTGTTTTGCACTCTTCTAAGAGGAGAATGAAGGTCTCAATTAATGGAGGTTGTGACGCTCTCACCGGTTGCTGACTTTCTTACTCTTGCATAGAAATTTTCTTCTTTGTTGCTCATTCCTTCTCAACTGCAGAACAACTCATAATTTCACTCTCTCACTCCATGTCAATGGTGGAATCAGTTTTAGAAGAAATGAATATTGAAGTAAGCAGTTTCTCCCTCTTCTAATTTCATGATTTTTGTAATGATTTTCATATTGTATCAATGAACACAATGTGATTATGATTATAAATTTTTGAGCTCGCAGAGCATGCTGTTTATGTTTTCATAATAAGTTTAAATTGAATATACATAATTCAAATTATACATTATTCGATTTTGATTTTCATAATGTAATAATACACAGTTAACGCAAACCAACTGTTTGATGAAATGACCACAGAAAATATAAAAAATGTTAGTGTTTATTATTTGTTGTTTTGATTTTTCAGTGTAATTTCAGTTATGTACTGTTGTTGTCTTTCTATTTTTCAGTGTAAGACACCATGTTGAAACATCAAACATACTGAAAATTTACATCCATTGAACCATAATCTAGAATTTTTATATTAAAAATGAGACATGTAATTATGATTTATGCATTAACCCCCATACAGTATTTCACCTAGTTTGGCCTCCTAACAACATAATAGTTTATTAATTTATATGAATTAAGCATAGAAATAAATAAGAAAGGAAAATAGATAATAAGACAAGATGCATGCTCAATGAAACTGATATATCCTTAGCTGCTAAGAACCCAAAGTAGAAGTAAAAGCATCAAATTTGTAACTGTTTGTAACAATTCAATGAATGTGCAAATTGGTAGCGACTTCTCACTCTGTTTTGCTTTGTGTTACTTCTTCTTCTTCTTCTTCTGTTCATACCTCACTAGTTTTCTCCACTTGTTGGCACAAATATTTTTCAATGTAATTACTATATTATTAAATTCTCCCAAATTATGAAATTCAAATCTTCAAAACCAGCCAAATTTGGTCATGAAGGAATATTTGTTAGCAGATAATTCCATGTGCATACATTCAAATCTTTACAGTTTTTAAGTTCTAGTGTCATTTGTTAAAAGGATTGCCATAATATCCATCCTCACGCATTGAATTCTCTATGTATCTAAATCCAAGAAAAAGTAAATCATGCTATTGCATTCCAGTTCCTTTTACCGTTGTGGCACTTGATGCCTATCCTACAGGCTATGCTAAGAAAGTTGATATTTCTGATTGATTTTGTTTAGCTATTTTTGGATTTATGTTGACCATCTCATTCTTTTTTTCTTATTTTTTTTATGGAGAAGCATGCAACACTTTGATGTTGGCCTTTTATTTTGAATGAATGAAATTCAATGATGCTATGCTAGATCATATAAGTTTTAATGATAAATACATTTTTAATTGGCTTAAATCTTTGGTTATGATAGATCATAGAAGTTTGTTAATGATTCTTATTTATGCAAAAGGATTTTGTTAATTTAATACCTAAGAGTAGTTGAGATACTTCACTCAATACATTTTTCACCCACTTTAATGAGATTTTTCACACCTTACTCAACATACTTTGCATCCATCTTAATGAAATTTTGCACACATGAATCAAACAATTTGTACGCACTTTAATGAGATTTTGCAAACCTTACTCAGAACAGTTTGCACCTAATATAATGAATTTTTTGCACACATGAATCAGATTGTTTGCATCAACTTTAATGAGATTTTGCACACCATACTCATCACAGTTTGCACCCAATATAATGAGATTTTGCACAAATGTATCAGACAGTTTGTACCCAGTTTAATGAGATTTTGCACACTTCACTCAGCATAATTTGTATCCACTTTAATGAGATTTTACACACATGAATCAGATAGTTTGCACCCACTTTAATGAGATTTTATTTTACCATCTGATGTATGCTTACTTTTTTACAAGATGTGCCCAAGGTTGGCATGTGTTTTGGAACCCTTTATGATGCAAATCAATTTTATCAGAATTATGCCAAGCGCGTTGGTTTTATTACTAAGATAAGGTTTACCCGAAGAGTTGGTAAAGATAAGGTTCTTAAGAATCAAATGATCACTTGTAATAGGGGAAAAACGTAAGTCTTGAATTTTACCAATAGAAAAGACCAACCTAGAACCAACTTTAATTGCCCTGCAATGATTTCTATTAGGTTGAATAAGGAGGGTCTTTGGGTTATATCCAATGTGTGTTTGGATTATTCACATTCTTGTGATCTAGAGATGGCAAAATTATTGACACGTAATAGGGAGATGAGTATGCACATGTGTCGAGTCATTGAGGAGAATGATGAAGCAGGCGTGACACCAAGCAAAACATATCAAGTGTTGGTTGGTAAAGTGGGGGTTTTTTTTAGATAAACTTAATAGAAAATGATGTTAGGAACTATCTTAGCAGAAAGGTACGCAATGTTATGGAAGAAACGGATGCTACGAAGATGTTGAAGTGTTTTACACAGATGAAGGATATGAACTCTAATTTTTATTTTGATGTTAAACTTGATCAAAATAAGTGTCTCAAAACTATATTTTGGACTGATGCTCAAAGTAGAGAAGCATACGAGTACTTCAGTGATATAGTTTTGTTTGATATTACTTATAAAATCAATTGTTACAATATGCTATTTGGTTCCTTTGTGGGTGTTAATCATCATGGTAACTCAGTGCTTCTTGGGTGTGGTTTGTTGACTAAAAAAAATTCAAGCTCGTTTACTTGGTATTTAATGCTTGGCTTAGATGTATGTTTGAAAAGGCTCCTAAAAGCATTATAACATATCAATGCCTCAGAATATGAGCTGGAATTAAGAATGTGATGCCATAGGCACGTCATAGGTTATACATTTGGCACATTTTAAAATAGATTCCAGAAAAATTCAATGAATACACGAGATATGAAGAGTTACAAGGTGATTTAAATAATATTATTTGAGAGTCTACTCCAGAAGATGATTTTCAAAATCAATGGGAGGATGTCCTGATTGAATATGGTCTAGAAGATAACAAGTGGCTATCAGGTACTTCTTTACATATGAATTTTTATATTTTGCATATAAAAATTAGTATATTATTAGTATTTTGAAAATATCAAGTGGCTATCATATTCTATTTGCTAGAGTTCTAACATGTCACTACAAGAAAAATTACTTTTAGTGGCAAAATAATAGTCACTAATACATTTACCGGCAATTAGACATTAGCCATCTTATGCTTTGTCGCTAAAAAGTTTTAGCAGCAATTATAACATTTACCGATAAAGACCGTTTTAATGGCCACAAAAAGTATATAACTTTTAGCGGCCATTTTCTTGGCAATTTACATGGCCACCAAAAGTAATTCTAAGATTGCCATGTTATTCACTTTTAGTGGCCATTACTATTGCCGCAAAACTCATTTTACCAACAATTTATATGACCACTAAAAATAATTCTAAAATTGTAATATTATTCACTTTTTGTTGCCATTACTATTGCCGCTAAAATTTTAAGTCTTTTTTTAGTTATATTATACTCATTTTTTTAGAAGCAATGAACTATCTTTTTTCTAGAATCAAGTATATATTTTTGCCAACAATAATTATTATGCATAATATAAATATGCTGAAATTAATTACTACAAAATGAGATATTTCATTAAATTCAAAATATTGATATACAAATTTCTCTTGAAAAGTAATAAACCATGTTACAAATCTAAACAACAAAAAAATACTACAAGCTTATAACTGTTATATCAATGTATCAATACAAGTGTTAACAATGATCTAAAATTATACCTTTAAAAGTAGCCTACTAACTTAAGTTTTTAGCAATTAATCTAAGAATTTAAAAGTACATGAGAAAGGAAAATCATGAATTATGAATATACTAAAGAATCCAAAACTATAAACCTACTAACAAAGCGAATAGTGAATGATCAAAACAGTGTCATAAAATATTGAGTAAACAGAAGAGCTTCATAGTCACCAATTCATTGAAAAGGTCTTAATGTTGTTCACAATGCCAACAACCACAATCAATAAACTTGATTTTCTCAGCGAAAAATGCCTCACTTGATTGCAATTTTCCATCCTTGTTTGATAATTTGTTGAAGGCAGCAGTTGAGAGCTCTTTAGTGCTGTTTAACTGCTCACAAAGATTGTCAAGCTTCTACTGCATTCTTGATAGCGGTGTTCTTGTGTATCTTCTGTACTTGTCTTTTAATATGTATCTCAACACATATTGTGGAAAGAAGCACTGCATGGAAACACTGCAAAATGTCAAATTCTTGTGTTGTTTTCCTGAACTAATGATGCAAGTTAATGGGAAAAGAATACACACACCAAGTCTTGAATATAATACTACTGGAGGCACCGCTACTGCTCGAGGAAGAATATATAGAAATGGTCGTAACTTATATAATACTACTTATCATAATCCAACGCATTACTTTAAATAAGGAACGAAAATTAATCCAGAAATCTCATTAAACAATAATAATCTAGCACTAGTATTTTCTATGGAACTAGTCACATACAATAATATATAATATTCATATACAATATACATGCCCCTTATTTCATTACCCTTCAAATCCCAAAGGCCCTCTAATTCTTTGGGCTCGGCACATGAGAAAAAAATATATATAATTAAGAAATTCAGAAAAAAAAAACACTTTAGACCAAAAAAGAAAAAGTCATATAATACTACTTATCATAATAAATTAGATACATTGTTCAACTAAAAGGTAAAGCACAGATTATATACATATATGTGCATAATGTATATATACAAACCTGCACCCTATCCCAAAGTCGTTTAAGTTGACCTTTTGGCATGCAAAGTAACAAGCTTCTAAACACACATGTTCTTTTTATCTTTTTTTTTTATATCAGTAAATGACTCCAATCACATAGAAGCTGCAGATCACATAATCTTCAAAGTTTAATTGGGGAGATGATTGAAAGTGCCAGCACTCAATCATAACTTTTATCAACTTTGAGACATAACTTTATTACACCTTCAATTGAATGAGTTCCTTAAAATGAAGCCTTGTTGTCTGATTTTATTCAACCAAATGCCAAAAGTTAGGTTATTGAGCAAATTTGATCTTATAATGTAAACCAAAAGACTCATGACAATTATTATTTTTAGCACCTTCTTCTTTATTTTACTACAATTTTTGTTTTTCGTTTTCTCAATAAAGGAATCTGATTTTGTTCTGTTTTAATTAGAAATAGAAATGACTCACTTTCATTCTCTCTCAATACCACAAATCAACTATCATATTGACACTACATTCTTCTCTGGCCTGCTAAGATTCGATCGGAAGGAGACAGAGTATTAAAGGAAAGTTCAAAAGATGCCTATAAATAATGAATTTTCCTAGACAAATATTTAATTGACTATATATGCATACAGTCAAAATTTTGCAATTCATAGTATTTGCGCATTGATTATCTTTTTAAAAGAAATTATAAGAAGCCATATTCATGTAAACTTGTGGTGAGACAATTACCCTATTATCCAATATAGCATCTCCATTGAATGAAGCTTCATCACAATATCTCAGCTTAACACGGTTCCAATTGCAGAAGTATGGTACACCAATCCATGACATAATTAATATTAATTAACAAAAAAGATGAAAAAATTATATTTTATATTTTATCCTCTTAAATAGTTATGATTAGAAGCATGGCATTTCTAGTGTCTACCGACAAATGAGGTGAAGCTAATGACTGAAGAATCGTGAATGGTAAGTAAAAGCCCACAAAAACAAACAAAATCATGATTTCAAAACAAGAAAACAAGCACACGAATAGTTTATTTAAGTTTTGAATCAAATGCAAATCAAGCATCCCTACTACCATAGAAAGTGAAAATTCAAATTGAATCTTAAAAAGGAGACATAATCATGAAAAGGAAACACAAAATTCTAATAATATCTTATTCAGATCATGATATGAATTAAACTAATCAAATTGAGAAGAGTGAAGGTGAAAGGAAAAGGAATCAATCTACTACCTTAAGCTCAACGGACTTCTTAAGGTTCCATATCTGCCTGTTCTTCTTGGACTCAGAAACCGCAACAACAATAACCGCAACTAACAGAAACCTCTGAACAATAGAAGCTTTTGCCATTATAACATGTGAAATAAATGGTTCTCTTCTTCAAGCTTTTGCCAAATTGAAAGAAATGTGAAATAAAATAAGATGGAACTTCGAAGGCGATGTTGCCCTTTTTATTCCAATGCCCAATTCACAAATTTTAAAAAGTAAAATCAACGGCAATTGATGGTCAAAACCACTATTCTTTTACAAGAAGAGAAATGGAAAAATTATCAAAATATTGGGTGGTAGGGAGGAAACGAACTAAATAGCCTGCCTTCCCTTCCCAAGCTGAATTGCAATTCTATTGTTAGTATTTGCACATATAAAAGGATACTGAAACTAAGACCTTAATCAGAACAGAAGAAGCTAACAACACCAAGTTTGACAATCATAACTAAAAAATAACAAAAACATCTATGATGAAATATTCATGAGAGACTCTAATCATGTTAAATAATTCTATAAGACATAAGAAAGTATGTTGCAGTATTACGTGGATTATGATACAAGCAAAAGAAAAATCATAGCATAGAACAAAGCTTTCCTCACCCAATTATGTGAAACCAGGCTTTGGCTTGCTTTAGTAATATGTCCACTACTTCTTTCTGGCTCATATATAGTTGTAAGCATCGTTCAATAAGATTTTGAACCTGCAATGAGGTAAATAAACCCCAAATCATGAATAGCAAAATATCTCGAATTTATAATTTGAACTTAACACTTAAGGGAATAGTGAAAGATTTGGAAGAGAGGTCCAAACCACATGTTAATCCTAAGAAAAACTTACTATTCAACAGGATAATCAGTTAATCCAAATCTAAAATATTAAAACCTCATTCAATAGAAATCTCAAATTACATAAAGCCACAGATAACCAACCCCTTATAATATGCTATTACTCTAAATTTCCCTCTAGCATGACAATATGGGGTTCTTTAACTAGGAAATAGTTTTCCATGTAAACCATAACTCATAGCCAATATGTCAAAAGTAAAGTAGAATGCAGAGGAATAATGAAATCAAATTAAGTCAAAAATCACAATACGATATTAAATGGTAAATAACTTGAAATTGAAACAAATCATAACCAAGAGGACAAGGAAATTAAAATTGAAAATTACCTTTAGTCCTGCTAACAGAATGGAATCTAAGTGACCACCAGAAGCACCTATAATATATTCATAGCCAAAAATGAATAAGCTCTGTTGCTTGTAATATACAGAAAATAAGAAGTTCATCACAGTAACAAAATGAGAACATGGGATGAGATTGTCACCAACTACATTCTCACGAAACAAATGAAGATCTGAATGCTATTCATAGAATATACAACCTAAAACTATTTAGTGTCACAATAAGATCAATATGAAATTGTGAAAACTGTAGTGAAGACCAAAAAGTGAATCATAGATCATAAAAGCAACATTGGTAGAACTCAAAATTGTGAAATTTGTTACTATTATCTCTTTGGAGTGAAGATCCATGAATTCAATGCTGAAACTATCTTCCCTCTTATATTCTAACTCCAATGTGCCCTAAGTTGCTAGCAACCGCAAATTTGAAATCCTATGACATTTGCAAAATTAACACAAGTATTCACAAAATTAAAAGCGAAACATTAGCAGTAGCATTTTCAAATTTGAAAGCAACAACACTTGAAATTGCTGATAAATAAAATTAAGCTAGAAAGAGAGAGAGGAGAATTGGCGAACCTTGTTGCAAACAGCGGTGGAGTTTAAGGAGAGTGAAGATATGCAGATAGGGAGAAGATTGGAGAGTAAGGGCTCAAGTTTGCAATCGTCGCAGAGAGCCAAATGAGTGAGCATCTGATCAAGAACCTCCTTAACCTCCATATTGGACTTTCCTGCCACCATTAATGATGCTTTTAAGATAGGAACCGAACCTAGCGATGGAGATCTGAGACACGAACGAACAAAAATAGCGATGCGGATCTGAGGGGGGAGGATGGAAACATGAATAGCGATCAATTTGAATGAGTGTGAATGAGTGAAGGATGATGGACGATTGTCGGCGATTGTAAGGCCTGCGGTGGTGGAAAAAGCTTGAGGAGTTTCTCTTTAGGTTACTTGATTTAGGTAATGTAATACCCTACCATACAGAGTCTTATGCTTAAGTCATAATTCTGAGATGGCAAGGTATTACGACCTCTAAAATAAAAATTTAGTAAGTATAGTAGTATGAATGATTGATTATAACTAGGAGCCTTTGTAGAAAAAGGGGTAAACAAAAATCGCAACTCGAAAGCGCAACACTCCGATCGATAACGTAACGAACAAGGATAACCACGCGAGATTATATATATACAAAGGAGTGTCAAAAACAGGAATATCAAGACTCAAAATCCGGCTGCGAAGATAACCGGTCCGAGCATAGCAATATATACAAATGATAAAATAAGGAAAACCCCAAAGGAAACCCAAAAGGGACACAAAATACAGAAACCTATTCTCCAAAATCTCCCATAAGAGGAGTCATCACAGTTTGTGTTATTTAATGGAGATAAAAGTATCTAAGCAAAACATATAAACCAAAACAGAGTCCCCAAGAACAAAGGATCTTCGCTAATCCAGAAGTCTCCAGCAGGCCTCAACGAGAAACCTCACGTCCTGCATCTGAAAACCACAAAATCCACATGGGTGAGAACCAGAGGTCCCCAGCATGGTAACAGCTTCCACATAATAGAGGAAAATCGAAGGCAATCCTAGAACTTCCTCCAGATAATTCAAAGCTTATAAACAAGCTAAACCATAAATGGCATTTGACTAAAGACTCTTCAGTCTAACTAATACTTCCCTTTCCAATTCCTTCAGACCTCCCAACTACCAGCAGGAGTATAGTGTAGCAAACACAGTTATATCAAACAAGAAATATACAAATAGGAACAATTAAGGCATTTAGACAGTTAGCAAATAATATACAGTCAAATAGGCAATCTCAAACAATTCATATAGTATGCATATGATGAATGCCTATCCCTAGTGGTTGATGATATCATATGTCGGTTATAGAGCCAACCCAACAAGTCCTGGTAGCTAACCATTGGACTGTCCCTCTGTCGCGCATCCCAACTCGAGTTATACTCATCATAAACTTGATCATAATCGTGATCTATATCCATCACCTTCACTGGTGAATATTTACGGGGGCGAGCTCATCCGGGGCTTTCACAGTGCCCGGCCACCCTTACGACATAGGGTCAAAAGAGCTTCGAGTCTCAACCTAGAGCACGTGGTGGCTAGCCACTACTTCCTTCCAGGGAAACTCTCATCTCCAACAGTGAAAGTGCAACATTCACAATTCATTCAACAGCATATATGCATTTATACTTAGCCGTAGTCATGGCTTCGCCGTAACACGGCAATAATCTAGCCATCCGGCTCACGGTTAAATCCATAACCAGCCATATCATTAACAATTACAGCCTTTTGGCCCATGGCATAACAAGCACTTCCACCGCCATCCTCCGCCTCTCACATAATCATCCTTGATCCTCATTGATCATTCATTTTTCCCTTGCTTCACTCGCAAGTTACCACATCCCCTAGCTCCTTTCCTCATTGCTAGGCATATCATAATGATCTAAGACATATGTGGTGAGATCGGAGGCTTAGAAGTATGAGATTTGGCTTTTAAAACTCAAAAATCAACTTTGGGATGAAAACAGGGCCCCGCGTACGCGCACTCCACACGCACGCGTGGATGGCCACAAAACTCATCGACGCGTATGCGTCATGCACGCTAACGCGTGGATTGAAAAATACCCAAGCGACGCGCACGCGTCAGCCACGCGTACGCGTGGGTGCTCTTGTGCCCCAGGCACAAAACTGGCACAGTTCAGGCACAACCCTCTGGAAAATAGTTGGGCATTGGGTGTAGCACATCGGCGCGCCCGCGCACACCACGCGCACGCGTGGATGGCGTTTTCTGAAAGAACGGCGCATACGCGCCAAGTGCGCCTATGCACGAGGGGTCATTTTGCTAAAAATTTTCTAAGTTAAAAGCTGCAGAATTCACAGATTCAACCCCCAATCTTCCAACGGACATAACTTTCTCATTTTAAATCGTTTTTCACCTGTTCTTCGAACGGCATGGACATCCCGGATCCAGTTTCATTTCTAAATAGATTTGACACAAAACATAGATCCGTAGTCCAAGTTATGTCCCATCAAAGTATGCCCAAAAACCATATTTTTCATACAAAACCACAAAGTGCCATTTTCAAAACAAGCCATTTTCAACTCTTTTCAAAATCAATCAAAACATGCCAATTTCATCCCTTTTCTTTGAAATCAATCAAAATATATCAAATTCAACATCAAGCCTCCTCAACTCACACATTGACACTTTACCATAATTCACCAAACTCACTGTCCCATCATTTTAACCCACTTCACCCAAGTGGCTCAAACTCAAACACATTGACATATCATATACTCTTCCTCATGCCAATTTTCAACAATACCAATTCCAATAAATCATCATTGTACACAATCAATATCATACTCACCATCAACATGGTTCCACCCACAATTCAACCATAATCAATCATCAAGCATATATCACAACATGCATATTTCTCATACACCATACCATTAAGGCATCAATAATCATCATCACATATATGACCACATCATATATTTTAACCATTCAACAACATCAACAATTCAATGCCTATCTTAGGGCCTCTAGCCTAAGTATTTCCTACCACATTACATATTAGATACGAACACTGAGACCATACCTTAGCCAATTTCCCAAGCTCAACTGGAGCACTTCCAAATCACTTATCCACAAGCTCTCAAGGTCTCAACACCTCCAAGAACAGATTTTTCACCACCAACTCCCTTTTCAAGCTTTTCAATATCACTAATCAAGCTCCAATATTCACACATACACAACCTAAGCCACAATCATCATACCTATACACAACATCTCAATACCCAAACATCATAGAACAACAAATTACACTAGGGTTGAGAATTTTACCATACCCAAGGTCCAAGGAGACAAGATTAACCTTCTTCTTCAAGAGAGTTGGGTCCTATAACATCAAAGAGCCCAAAATCTCAATATTTTTGCTCATGAAACTCGAAAACAAGGCTGGAAATTCGAAGAGAAAAACGTGGCTTACCTCAAGATTAATTGTATGGGTTTTGTAGAGCTCTTCGCAGTGAACGCGTGGCTGCAAACGGTGCGGCAATCGGGGCTCTAGATCAAAAGTTATGGTGGTTTGAAGATCAAGTGAGAGATAGAAGTTTGAGAGTGTTCGTCCCCCATTCTTCCCCCTTTTCAGCGTGTTTGAGTGTTTTGTGAGGAGAGAGAGTGCTGAAAACTAGGGGTTTTAGTTTAGTTATGTTGGGCCAATGGCCCACTTTGGGTTCGGTTGGCCTGGTTTGGCCCGTTCGGTCCAATCTTGGTCCGAATTCTATAAAATTGGTACCAAAATTCTCGTCTTAATCTCCTCTATCATATTTAGTCATAAAAATCATATTTTGGGCTTTCTAGAATAAATTTCTATTTATAGGTTAATTAGCCATTAATTAACCAAGTTTTACAGATAACAGAGTTAATGGTCATCTAAATTAAGAAGATGAGATAATAAATATATAATAAAGAATTAGCGGTAATATTGATAATTACCACTATTGATTTAGAGAAAATAGGATTAAAAATATAAAAATATAATAATTTAGTGGCAATAGTAATAATTACCATTATAACATATAGCAATAACGGTAAATATATAATTGCCACAAAAAGATATCTTAAATAAAAGAAATAGCGGCTAGTATTATAGCCGTTAAAAGTTTGTTGCTAAAACTATTTTTTTTTGTAGTGTGCGTTTGAATATGCCTCTAGTACAATTTTATTATTCTAATATTTTCTAAGCTTTAATGTGTTATTAACATATTTATAACAACATTTTGCATCCACTTTTGTAAAGTTTTCTCACAAGAATTTTTTTATGTATATTTGCTTACTATGATACATAGATATTTATGAAGAAAGACATTGATAGGTTCTAATTTTCTTGACCATTTTTTTTGGGCTAGTATGAGATCCACACAACCAAGTGAGAGCATGCATTCGTATTTTGATAAATTTTTAAATAACAAGAAGTTGTTGATTCAATTTGTCAAACAATATGACAATTGCCTTGGATGGAAAGAGCAACAAGAAAGGGAGGCTGATGTTGAAGACTATAAATTAATAATACCTTATGCTACTAATTCCTCAATAGAGAAGCAATTTTGAAGATGCCTATACTAATGCAAAGTTAAGGAAGTACAAAAGCAATTTAGAAAGAAAGTGAATTGTATTTTGCACCTTATGAAAGTAGTTTCTACATCTAAAGTGTATTCTATTTTGGAAGATGCATCTACTTCTAAAGAGAGGGTTTATAAAGTTAACTACAATGTGAAAACGAATGATATTATATGCAAGTGTCAAACGTTTGAATCAAGAGGTATATTATGCCGTCATAGCTTAGTTGTCTTAGGGCATGAACGTGTGAAAGAAATTCCAAGAAGATATATTTTGGATCGTGGAGCAAACTTGTGAAACGGAGACATAGTAATATTAAGAGCAGCCATGATCCAAGTTTGTTGAACCCAAAAACAGAAAAATTTGATGATTTATGTTCCCATTCGAACAATGTTACTCAATTTGCATCTCAATCAAAGAAAACAAGTGATATCCTACATCGTTATCTTGATATGGCTATGGCAGAATGTCAAAAATATGTTTCTAACTCATATCTAATGCCAATGAATTAGATAATTTTCTTACATTAGAAGATGGTGGTAAAGATGCATTGTTCATTTTTGTAGGAGGCTATATAATAAGCATTTAAAATATTAAAAGCCCTCCTTATGTGTCTACTAAAGGTCCTCCAACAAATACACTTGGATCTGAAAAAGACAAAATGATAAAAAAAAAGAAGACCAAAGCAAAGAAGAGAAAAAGTGAGATAACTGAAAAAGAGGTAAATACATAAATCCTCAGTGGTCTTTTTTCTTCGCAAAATGAAAAAAATTAACACAAATATGAAATATAAAAATTAATACAAATACATGGAGAGTAGTTTTAGTTTTACTCACCTATCTATATTTTGAAATTTTCTTTTTCTCAAAGAAGCTGTCACCATTTTTCCCAAAATCAGTGGAAAGAGGTACATAATTTTTTTTCTTTTGGCCAAGTGTCTCCAATGTAAGAATATCTCTCCCTATATATAAAGATAACATTAGATTATAAAGTTTAAACACTCTAATTATGAAACTGGAAAAGTAGTTTATATACACACTAAAACAAAAGCATCATGCAACAGACATCCAAATTAGGTGACCTTAATTTGTTGAAAAAAAAAGACCATATAATTCCGAACATGCATGTTATAATATAATGTTAGTTCTAAAACATAATACACATAAAAATATAAAAAAATAGAAACATGTAATAGTGAAGAAATTTAACCATACTGTTTATCTGATGTCTTGGCAACATTGACATGATATCTTCCTTAACAAGCATTGCTCTAAGTATGTCTTTTAAGATGCATAAAGTCTCATCTTTGTTCAACCTATCATCTGTTGCCCAAAAGTATATCTTATCCTTATCTATTTCTGTTAACTCAATTTCCTATGCCACCTGTTCTTCTCCCTTATTTTGTTTTTCTCATCTATTACCTTTTTTTTCTATTTTGTTTTTCTCATTTATCACCTTTTTTCTTCCCCTATTTGTTTTCTTCATCTATCCTTAGGGAGAATGATGGAATTGATGGTCGCACACGTTCTTGTGTCTTCTTTATTGGAGAAGGTATATAAATATTCGAGTCTTCAATTTCTAAGAATGCTTGGACTGCGCTTTGCACTATTTCTCTCTATTCAAGTTTTATTGCATTATCTAAAGCATAAAAATAGAACATATACACATAAATTATATTAACGTATGCATACAAAAATGAGATTCAAAATAGAGAGAAAGAGGAATCTAAATAATAGGAATGTGGGTGCAAACTATGCTAAGTCATGTATGCAGAATCTCATTAAGGTGGGTACAAATTGTTTGATGTGTTGAGTGAGGTGTACAAAATCTCATTAAAGTGGGTACAAACTGTCTGACACATGTGTGCAAAATCTCATTAAATTGGGTGCAAACTATGCTGAGTAAGGTGTGCAACATCTCATTAAAGAAGTTACAAAATCCCATATATAATCGCATAATTCACAGTCAAAACAATGTGGAATGCTCATAATAACAAGTAGTATTACTTAACAAAAATTACACTGAAAAATCAAAATAAGAAACAACAAAAACTAAGAACTATAATTTATACCCCTATTACTAGGCCTCATTAATTTGTTTGGTTCAGCTTCTTCCACTAATTTTATTAGCGATCTCGTGCTGTTTTCATCTTTTTTATTTTCTCTTACCTATTAAATCAATACAAATAATAATTAGATTTTCACGACAAATAAAAAAAGAAATCCTAACTTTAAAGAAGCACATACACTATTTTTACCTTGTTTTGACATCCTTCTCCCCATCTTGCTTTGCATCACTATAAAGAAGCACACACTCTATATTTTACTTTACATTCTCTTTTATCACAAAAGATAAATCAAAATTAATTTTTATCTTTCTTTATTTTTTTTCTCATTTGACACATTGGCTTCTTCCTTTAATATTTTATTGTCATTATTTTTTTCATCAAATCTATAAACAAGAAATCAAACCAATCTAAATCTATATAAACTTAAAGGTGGTCTTAGAACAAAAATTACTGAGCTTTGAAGCTAGCATAAAGATAATTAAAAAATATTAGAAAAATTTAGTAGTACGAAAGGTTTAATTAGTGGTAATTATAAAGAGTGTTTGTAAGCTTCTGTCCTTTCATTTATAACACCCCAAAACTTTATTTGTTTACCTTTTTTTTTTCTCCTTAATTGTGTTATCATCTTTATTAATCTCCTTCGTCCCTCTTTTCTTAGTGAAATTAGTTGGTGCTCTTGTTGTGTTCTTTGTAAATTTAGCATCAACAATACTTAACTAAAAGGGTAACAATATCCGACAATAATAATCACACAAATAAATATTTTGTAAGAAAAGAGAAGAATGTGACAAGATAAAAAAAAGCTATATTGAATTAACAAGATAAAATAGATAAAACAAGCCATTGGCCTTTGCTTTGATGACTCTTGTATCAACTTCTTGTCAAGTTTTTCTTTATCCCAATAAACAATTCATGGTGGTGGAGACCCCATATAATTTTTCTTATTTTCAAATGCATCTTTGTGGTAATAGATAATTTACAAGCAAAATAGTAAATGTAATAATTATCATCAAAAGAGAAATCGAAAAAGGAAAAAAAAAGATAAGTACAATAGATTGATTACCATCAAAACATATAGACAACCATCAATACTTAATGTATTTTTTATCTTGAATTTTTTAACCCCTTTCAAAAGTTCATCATGCACAAATCTTGCCCAATCTTGTGATGTTCTCTACATCAACAATGGCACGTAAGTGTTTTCAGATGTGACACGGCTACTTCTTAAT
This sequence comes from Arachis hypogaea, assembly GCF_003086295.3. NCBI lineage: Eukaryota > Viridiplantae > Streptophyta > Magnoliopsida > Fabales > Fabaceae > Arachis > Arachis hypogaea. The sequence continues at coordinate 105,922,289 of NC_092039.1, forward strand.
GTTAAAATGAGTTAATAATTGTAACACCCTAATATTCAAATCGTTATGCTCGAGTCATAAGTCAATGATACTACGGTGGTACGACTCTCAGGTGGATTTTTAATACATAAATATAGGTAATTTCAGAAAGAGTATTAATCGAGAAGCCTGAAAAGAGTATAAATAAAATCGCGAAGACATATCACTCACGTTTCGACAGCAAAAAGATAAATCGTGAAGCCGAAAGCGATATACGGACAAGGCATAAAGGAGATTAAGAGATAGATAACAGATAGATATATATAACATAAGTAAATAGCCACTAGTCGCGACCCGCGAAGTTTAGGCCGGCTAGGGTACAGTATGAAAGTAGTTGACAACAGTATATCGTAATCTCTCCCAAAGGAAACATGAGAACCTCTATAGGCAAGTTCAAAAGAGTTCAATACATAATATAATCTTTTCAAGACAAAGGTGAAGAGATTCTAAGCAAAACACAAAGTAGAGAAAATAAGGATCTTCGCCGTCTCTCAGACGACCCACAACTCACTTTTGAGCACTTGGACCTGTATCTGAAAAATAAGAGATATATACGGAATGAGAACCTCGTGCCCATGGATTCCCAGTACGATAAAAGTGCCAAATAAATACAATGCGCTGCAATAAAAACTCACTATGCATCCTAAACTTCTTCACCAATTATCCATCCTAGGTTCTCGCTAATCCATGAATAGAAAACTGTCATAAGGGAGTGCTAAATCTAATTCATGTTTCACATGTTTCCCAACTCGCTGACTCTTCCACGAATCAGACTCAGAATCATAAGAAAAACCATCACCAGTTGTTCTTCGTCAGTAATTCTATATCAATACATCATACTCTCACCTGGAGCTAGTGAAACCACATCACTGCGTCCACCCAGGGAGCTCAAATTATCTCATATAATCATCTTTGATCATCATTGATCATAACTTTTCCCCTCGTTTCATTCGCAAGTTACCACGTCCCCTAGCTCCTTTCTCATTGCTAGGCATATCAAAATGATTTAATACATAAGGAGTGAGATCGGAGGCTTAGAAGTATGAGATTTGGCTTTTAAAACTCAAAAATCAACTTTGGCATGAAAACAGGGCCACGCGAACGCGTCCTCCACGCGCACGCGTGGATGGAAAAACAGCAAAGGGACGCGCCCGCGTACGCGTGGGTGCATTTGTGCCCCCACGCACAAAACTGGCTCAACTCCGGCACAACTCTCGGGAAAAATGGCTCGGCATTGGGTGCAGCGCATCGACGCGTACGCGCACACTACGCGCTCACGTGGATGGTGCCTTCTTGAAAAGCGACGCATACGTGTCAAGCACGCCTACGAGTGGAGGGTATTCTTCTAAAAATTTTTCTAAGTTAAAAGCTGCAGAATTCACATATTAAACCCCCAATCTTTCAACGGACATAACTTCCTCGTTTAAAATCATCTTTTGCCCGTTCTTCGAACGACATGGACACCCCGGATCCAATTTTATTTCTAAACGAGTTTGGCACAAAACAGGGATCCGGAGTCCAAGTTATGTTCCATCAAAGTATGCCCAAAAACCATATTTTCATACAAAACTACAAAGTGCCATTTTTAAAACAAGCCATTTTCAACCCTTTTCAAAATCAACCAAAACATGCCAATTTCAACCCTTTTTGAAATCAATCAAAATATACCAAAATCAACATCAAGCCTCCTCAACTCATGCATTAACACCTTACCACAATTTACAAAACCACCATATAACCATTTTTACCCATTTCAAACAAATGGCTAAATTACAAACACATTAACATGTCATACATCCTTCCTCATCCCAATTTTCAACAATACTATTTCCAATCAATCATCATTATACATAATCAATATCATACTCACTATCACATGGTTTCACCCACAAATCAACCTTAATCATTCATCAAGCATATATCACAATATACATATCTCTCATGCATCATCATACCATCAAGGCATCAATAATCATAATCACATATATGACCACATAATATATCTCAACCAAAACCAAACATACCTCATCTATAGAATTTCACCCAAAATTACCAAATTCCACACTTCAACTCCTCAAACCTTATTATTCAATAACCAACCCAATCATTCATATATTCATTATCTGATATTCATCCAATCACTTGTGTCATCATACAATGCACACATCAACTTACCTTCCTTACCTCTTTCCCGCCTCCGGCCCAAGATTCACGGCCTCCAACCCAATTTCACAATTTAAATGCATAAACCACAAATCAATACTCATTACCTAATACATCAAATTCTCAATACACCAAGCATACAAGGCCACAACATTCTCAACCCAATCATTAATTCACATTACATACCAACTATGCATATTAGCACCAACCATTTACACAATCCAAACTTAATCCTAGGGGCATCTAGCCTAGGAATTCTCATCACACCACACGGTACTTAAATAAAACTTAAACCGTACCTCTTGTAGCCAAACCAATTGAGCCTCTTCTATGGAAGTCTCCACCAACCCTTAGCTCCAAGCCTCACCAAAGCTCCATAAGCAACACTAACCCCCAATTGTGCATCAAAATCACCAAATACACTAACATAACCAATTTCACATACATAAATCAACCTAGGACTCATAGAAATGACAAATCACAAGGGTTTGAGCACTTCTTATCTCAGTTCATATGAAGTAGGGATAGAACCCACTTAGAATCCATGTTGGAGTATCTCTAAACACCCAAAATCACAAGATTTCAACACTAACTATCCAAAAACGTGTAACAGTGGGGAATTTCAAAAACTGGTCAGAGATGAATGGAATACTCACCATAAAACTTAGATAGAATTGTAGAAGATGAGAAGAGCGATGCGTGGCCGCAAACGGCTCATCAATCGGAGCTCCGTAGCTCAAGTTATGGTGGTCTGAAGATCAAAGAGAGTTAGGTTTCCTCTCTTCTCTTCTCTCTTCTCAATTCAGCGCCCTTCTTCTTATTTTTAGGGTAAAATGAGTTGAAATACTCATAAGTAATGTTTATATATGTTGGGTCTTAGGCCCACTTAGGCCTGGTTCACTTATTTTGTCCGTTGGTCTAATTTTTTGGCCAAAACCCTTTAAGATTAGCACTCTAAATCGCACTTTAAATATTTCTACCTCCCCTAATTATAATTCCTCATTTCTTAATCTTATTTACTCATAATCAATTTTCTCAGCTGCAGTACCAAACAGATCTTAGCCAGTACTGCCGGTCAAAATTTCATTGCGCGCTTTTACGCAGAAAACTATGTTTTTCGACTCGAAAAAATTCACTGAATCCAAATATCATATTTAAATCATCAAATTCCAATTGCCAAATCTATTTAACTTATTATTTAATTAATTTCAGTTAGATCAGGTATTACAATAAAAAACATTATAAATACTCTCCTAAAGTAATCTCTCTCGTTAGATGTTGAAATATTACATTCTCTTGAATGTAATATTTCTTGTAGCCATGGGCTTCTCACATACTTGAACGGGGCAATCAATCTTTCTGGCTCTGAAGTACATTCTTCTTCTTTTGGAAAGCTTTTACTAATTGAAGGTAATCCTAGAGCTATCCCAATTTTATTTGTTGTCACATCGATATCCCCCACCACTAATTCCAGTTTGCTTGTTGTTGTGTTATATGCTTTAGCAAGTGCGAGAGGAGGCTAGGTTAGCCGAAAGATGGTTATCGGTTCAAGCACCAGTTTGACTTGGGGCGGTGGTGATTTAGTGGCATGGGGGGCAAGGTTGCTTTATTATCTATTCCATTAGGAACTGCAGATTTTTTGGTCCATCACATTCATGCATTTACAATTCATGTAACGGTATTGATACTCCTAAAGAGCGTTCTATTTGCTCGTAGCTCACGCCCCTAGGTATTCTCTACCTACCCACCGGTGTCGGTTTCGAGTACAGGTACCCTTTTGTTGAAGGTCGTTCGAGCTTTTCCTGGGAGTATGGCATGGGTTACTTCAGCGCCGTAGCGCCTGGTACTCGAACATTGGCTCGAGGCATTTTCTCTACCTCTTCTTACCCTGAAAAAGCAGGGGGCACCTTGCGTCCTTGAACCGATAACCATCTTTCGGCTAACCTAGTCTCCTCCGTCCCTCGGGACCAACAAGGGGTAGTACAGGAATATTCACCTGTTGTCCATCGACTACGCCTTTCGGCCTGATCTTAGGCCCTGACTCACCCTCCGTGGACGAATCTTGCGGAGGAACCTTTAGGTTTTCGAGGCATTGGATTCTCACCAACGTTTGCGTTACTCAAGCCGACATTCTCGCTTCCGCTTCGTCCACCACTGCTCGCGCGGGTCCTTTCCTCTAAGGCGGAATGCTCCCCTACCGATTCATTTTTACATCCCACAGCTTCGGCAGAAAGGGGCCTTTGGTTTGCTTCCTTTCACAAAAACTCAGCTTTTTTTTTAACTGACAAAAAAAATTAGTTCTCACTTTTCACATTTTTGTGTAAATTTTATAAGTAGCAAGACAACTTAAGCCAGCAATAGCAAAAACAACAAAACTGGACTACAACCAATAATCAAGATCTTAATTATGAGAAATCTAAACATATCTAAAGACACAAGTTTACTGTAAAATTACTTTCTGAATAATAAGAAGCAAGCGCACCCTAAATAAGTCTAAGAATGGTTGCATATCATGCACCAAAGCTTCATTATTATAAATTGTCTGATAGATAAGTACAAATTGAACTATTGAAGAGAACAAATAAGTAAAGAAATGTTATAAAATTAGATAGATAAAATTCAGTAGGTGCTAAAACAATAACTTTGCAAGTAATAAACACAAAGTATACCCGAGATGCTAGTTCTTCAAGAGTTTTTTGCTGTACATTTTTCTTCTTGTTCTTGTTTCAAATTTCTTTGTATTTATACTTCTTCGCGACATCTTAATATCTGGATCTTTTTTCATTTCAAATAATCACTATATATTAATCATGTTTTATGAAAGCACATAAGTCAATTGATTGGATGCAAAAAAGATTAATAGTCAATTGATGTATTGCTTGATTAACCAATAAAATGTATTATTAACACAAACACAAATAAAAAACCTAATTACATTACAAATCAATTGTACATTTTCGACCAGAAGCATAACGCATCAATAACAATTGCCAGTATTGCCACAACAAAGTTCTTCCAACAATAGCCATTGTCAAAAGTCAATTACCAGTTAAGTAACTGAGATAATGACATAATGAATTTTTTCAAAGATTTATAAATTAAAAGTACCTAAGTTTCATAAACAAGATATGAATCAAAATCAAAAGATATTTTTTATTATAGAATACTTAAAGATTTTCATGAATAGACAGGAAACATTGAGTCATATTTTTGGGTGCAATTATGAGTTTTTCTTTGCATGTTTTGAATGGATACAAAATAATAACACCAATAATGAACAGATTATTTAGGATAGAGACTCAGAATTAAATACACAATAGAACTATATATATGTTAGTTTACAGCTGCCAAGTTTAAAGAGCATTTCTATGACAATTCAAATTTGAGTTAAACAAAGAGATCAATATTACAATGATGCTAAGTCAGTCTGTTTTGGTTGTAGAATCCAACTTCCTGATGCAGTTTTTTCAGTTAGTTTACTGCATATAAAACATATGTCAAAACTCAGATACACTAGAAATCAAAGCGAAAAGTAAAGAGTTGCAGAAAGCAATAATGAACAAAAATGAAAACTAATTAACCTTCACATTAAATATTTTCAGTAATACAAATTTTAACCTTGCAGAAGCATAATGCATTAGTAAAAACGAAGAAAATGTATAGAGAGCTGAAAGATGCTACCACAAAGAGTAACGCTGCAACTATTGAAGACGCTATTGGCGATAGACAGCGAACTCAAGAAGGCTAATTTATGTTGAGAACAAGAAAGAGGGCACACTACAAGAGTATCGAGAGAGAGTGTGTGGAATTTTGCGAAGAAAAAGAGCGTGTGAGGTAATGAGCGTGTATTCACGTTTTCTATATGCTGATGAAAAATACCAATGCTGATTGTTTGCAGGCTCAAAAATTAAAAATTTGGTGACCCTAGCACTACTCTTGGAGCAATTCTAAAGATCTCTAAAAAATCTGTCTCGATAATATCCTTAAGCCGCACTCCCACGCCAAGATGAAACCCCTCCGTAACACAAAGAGCTCACAGTGGAAGATACTTCAAAACGGCAAGGATCTAGTACAAGCCTTTACTCACGTCCCCGCAGAACTCCTGATGATGCATCCATAACCCGCTTTACCCATCTCAGAATATACTTGAGTTCCCTCAAGAGGAGGTTTACAATTTATTGAAGTTGTATTTCTCTTGTGCCAAATTTCTAGCTTTAGTAACTACTTTCTCATCAGACAGGCATCTATTGGATTGAAAATATCATTTCTGTGTCTCCAGATCCAGCATAAGTCTGCGAAGATCAGAAAATTTTTCAGACAATAAAATTTCTTTGGCATCTGCTCCAACTATTTGCATTCCGAGCCATCTCTCTGATATGCTTTCACTTTCTTGCAATTAAAAAGGGCATGCAATACAGTCTCTCTATCCTCATAACACCTGATGGGGCAGATATATATCATAGTTCGTTAGACCCCTTCTAGCATGAAAAATAGCCATAGGTAAAGCTTAATGGATACAAAGTTAGACCGTAAATTTTATCTTCTCTGAAAATTTTGAGTGCTAGAGCCAATTCCAATTATAAGAACATCTCAAAAGTCAAAGATAGTCATCTCTAGCATTATAGCTCTTACTGGAATTAGAGTTTCATCGCCAAATATATATCACACAAAGGGAACCTCTAATTTCAAGTCCATCCACTTTCTTTGGAGAAATAAGATTTAAGAATTTTTATTCACTACTTGGTCTTGGACAAATTTTAAATCCGACTATAATTACTTATGAAGAAAAAATTAATTACCATTGCACCATGATCTTAACCACTTATTTAGAATTCTATGATTCGTGTAATTCTGCCATCAGTTAGTTAGGGTTTTCATTCCTGCGTATCCCAAGTTTGTGCCATCTATAAGAAGAGAAGAGGACGTAACACTTTATTAGCATTTTTTGTTTAAGAATAGCTGTTTATTTCAAAGTATTTCTTAAAGTATCTTTTTAAGCAATTTTATATGTATGTGTGAAATTATAGATATTACATTAAATATGTGTTCGGTTGCTCGGGATCCGGACGGGTCAGGGGTGTCTCCTGAGTAGGAAGATGGGGATCAGCCTTGACCTGGGTTTGTGGAGCATGTTGCGGACGTAGCCGACTTCACGAGTTCTTGGTGATACGAGGGGAGTGGTACCTGCAAGGACATTCCAACGCTCAAGTCAGAAAACGTGGAGGTGATTATGAGGGTAAGAGTTATGGTGACGTACCTTGGAGGAGGAATAGGACCCTCTCCTTATATACCCTGTCAGTAAGGTGGACCCCACAGGAGGAGGCCTCCTTCCTGGAAGCTTCGTTTCCCACAGCTATCATGCAACTGGTAACGGAATTGCGTGTCCGAGTTACAGACCAGACGGGTTATGCGCGCTGACCCGACCGCACAGATCGGATGACCCACGGGTCGGATCGGTCATTGTGCCCAGCTGGACTGGAGCGTAACAATATGTATAATAATTTTTTTATATAATCAATACATGTACAATGATACAATGCTATGACTAAGTATTTTTTTAATACAACAGATATTTGCTTAAAAAGCAAAACTATTTTCATTATTGTCCCTTTGACACCAATTATTTATATATAATTTATAAAAAAATTAACAATGCATAACAGGCAAATTAAAGTATCTAGCATGTATTAGTTTTTTTCTTAAAAAATATCTTAATTGAAACCAAAATGAACACATACACATCTTAGAGAAAAGTAAAGATTTATTTAGAAAATTAATATTTAAATATCATTTAAAACATGTGCACAAATATAGATATACAATAAGTTTTAAATTGAATCATGTATATAAAGCTACGGTGATGAGAGAAAAAGAAAAGTAACTGGAATTGATTTTGAGTGATAAAATCAAATAAAAAGAGAAGTAGATAAATTGATAATTAAAACCAATAGATGAAAAATGTCTATCACTCATTGCAGCTTGTTGTTATTGTATATTCACAAATGACTCATGGAAACTAATTTAAATTGGTAGAGTAGTTAGTTTACTTGTCTGTTTAAATATGTGTTAAGAGTTTAAATTTTGACTTTTACATGTAGTAACTTATTAGTGAGGGATAAATCCTTATGTAGAGTTCTGATCTGTAACAAATTAGTTCTTGGTCAACTTAGGTTGATTGAATGGTAGTTCACTCGTCCACTTAAACAAATGTTAGAAGTTTAAATTTCACGAAATACATCCAATAATCCATTGATCGGCACATGATAAACGGTTAAATAGAGTTCAGATATGTAGTAGATTGATTTTTGAGGTACTGGGTTGAGAGAGGAAAATAAAAACAAATAACAAATTCTTAATGCATTCCTCTTACATTTTAGAAATTACATCATCTCTATTAGGGGTATAAAAGAAAATCAGTTATAAGTTAGTTAGAGTGTAGTTAAGAGTTTAATTTGTTAGAATGGTTGTTAGTAGTTACATTGGATCTGTTGTGTATATATACCCTTGTATCTACTCTACATAATTCACATTCACTGACTCATTCAGTTTCTTAGCTCACAAGCTACAATACTTTTCAGTGAGCACACAATTCAAGAACAAGGTTCTTAACTGTGCAAGATTCTCAGAAGCATGGACGATTATAATTTCAAAAGCAAGAGTGCAAAACTTGAAGTCACAATTGAAATAAGTAAGAAAGACAGGTACAATTACTGATTATCTAGCAAGAATCTATAACTTAGTAGATTCACTTTTTGCAATTAGTTATTAAATGCAAGAAAATATAATCATGTACAAGCCATCCTTGATGGACTCCCAGAAGATTACAGTGGCTATATCACAAGTGTCATGTCTCAATTGGAAAACTTTTCAGTTAGTGAGGCAGAATAAGAAAATATGAAAGCGTTTAGGCCACTCAGCATTTGTCACTGTGCTTTGTGTTTTAAAACATGGACACACCCTAACACTAAAAGATGTAATACCATTGTTTGTGAAAGTTGCTCTAAAGGAAAAATGCATGCTTTTTCTTTTTATACTACTGAAACCTCATATTCTGCTCCTTTAGAAATATGGGGTCCATCTCTAATGAATTCTAGATCTAGCTATAGGTTATACATCTATTTTGTGAATCTATATACAAAGTATTCTTATTTGTTTTTACTTACTAACATGTATCAAGCATTAATCATGGTATGGAATTTATCCAAGGCCTTCACTACATTTTTATAGCAACATGGTATAAGACATAGAATGTCTTGTCCATATAACTATCATCAACGAGGAACTGTTAAGAGAAGACACAGAAGCATTGTTGAGATATGCCTTTCACTTCTAGCTACTGCCACTCTACCTATGATATTTTAGGAAGACTCTTTTACTATTGTTATTTATCTTTTAAATAGATTACCTACTGCATCTCAATTTTCTTTCACCTTTTGAAAAGTTATACAATAAGAAACCTGATTATAAACTTCTAAAGATTTTTTGTTGCAGTTGTTTTCCCTTTTTAAGGCCTTATAATATGCACAAATTAGAGTATAAATCAGAAAAGTGTCTCTTTCTTAGCTATGATAATGGCCATCATGGATACAAGTGTATGTCAAAGACTGAAAGAGTTTTTCTATCAAGATATGTCTATTTTAACGAAAATCACTTCCCTTATAATGAATTATTTCATACTGACAATCTAACTAGCAAACCCATATCTGCTAGTTGGTAAGGGATTTCATCAAATTGAAGGAGTAGACGATGATCAAATCCACTCACTAGTCATTAGACCATCTATAGTTCGAATTGTGTTAACAATTGTTATTACTCAAGGTTGGGTAATGAGGCAATTCAATTTTAATAATGTCTTTCTGAATGGCATTCTTCAAGAGCAAGTTTTCATGAAACAAGTACAAGACTATGAACATTTTGATAAATCTTTGGCATGTAAACTAAATCGTGCCCTATATGTCCTAAAACAAGCTCCAATAGCTTGGTTCATGACACTTAAAACCACTCTACAGAGGTTTGGATTTACTAATACAAAGTCAGATATCTCTCTTTTTTTTGAACATTGTTGTGACAGAAAACAATGCTCAAGAAATTGAAGAACTCAATGTTAAATTAAGCCCAGTTTTCATTTGAAGGATCTTGGAAAGTTTAATTATTTCTTAGGTCTTGAAGCAGCATATCAGCAAGATGGTAATGTATTTATCACAAGAAAAATACACTATTGAATTATTAGAGAGCCAACATGCTGGGGGAGCTTAGTTAAGATAAGGGGCTCCAAACTTTTGTTAAAAAAATTAGTAGTAATTTTTTAAAAAATAAAAAATAGTTCAATTGGCTCAAATATTTTATTATGACTTAAAATATCAAAGTTCAATCTTCATCTCTTATTTTTATTGCATAATAGTTTTTAGTTTTAAACATTCAAATCTTATTGGATTTGGATTGAACTGAATGTATTCGCATTTCGCAGCTCTACTCTATTTAATAAGTAACACTCTTTCTACCTTTGAACTCAAATATAAAAAATTAGGTATTTTTTATTTGTGTAACTTAATATTATTTTATATTTTACTGTTTATTTAATTTAATTCTTTATATGATAAAAAAATATTAGAATATTCAATAAATATTGATATTATTGTATTTGTATAAATTGATAAAAAAATTCAATAAATATTATAAATTTTAATATTTATTCTTCTAATTTCTTTTTTACATATTTTACATATTTTTATATAAAATAATCATGAAAAATCAAAGAATTGATGCATTTTTAAGGGGAAGGCTAATATTAAAAAAGGAGAACATATAATTTTTACAATATCAACACCTGTAAATAGTTCTTCTACTTTAATGAATCACGAAGAAAGTGAGATACAACCTTCAAAAGTTCAAAGAGTTGCATCTATGAGTTTGACCTTAATTCTTTAAAACGAGCCACTGAAAAACGGTTTTAAATTTAACAATATCATCCAAATTAAAGAGATAAGATTAGACGAACTTATCTTAAATGAGTCCATATCAAAAGCATCTTGATTATTATCTTCTATTTGACTCCCCCAAATTTTTATTTCAATTTCCGCCACTGCCAACATGCTTGATGCGAATCCAATGCCAACTCCTACGATAGCCTCTCTAAAGATGCACAAGAATGACTCAAAATCGTTTAAAGATCCCAGGTTGTATAAGTCAATTATGGGGGCGTTGCAGTACCTCACAACAACTAGACCTGATCTTTCTTATTTAGTGAATTATGTCTCACAGTTTATGCAAGAGCCTACATTGCAACAATGAAAGGAAGTGAAGAGGATCTTAAGATTCCTCAAAGATACAATTTCACATGGTCTTGTGTTTACAAAAAATACTAATTACAAAAAAAAAATCAGTTATAAATTAGTTATAGTGTAGTTAAGATTTTGTTAGAATTGTTGTTAGTAGAATAGTAGTTACATTGCATCTGCTGTGTATATATACCATATACCCTTGTATCTACTCTGCATAATACATATTCAATGACTTTCAATTTCTAGCTACAATACTTTTCATTCCTTTTTATGTTCATCTCTTGCTGTTAATAATCCGTATAACTAATGATTTGGTGGATTGAATTTAAAAACGTAAAATTGCTTAGAATTGATAACATTATTAAATAAAATCTGATAATAGATGATTATGTAACTGTAATAGCAATAAGTGGAAAAGTTGTGGATTCAATTATTACAATTTACAAGCGTGAAGCATCACGAAATATTAAAATAGATTATTGGAAAAATTACTCACTCTACATAATCATTAGGAAGATTTAATTACTAAAAAAAAATTTTAATATCAAAATTATTAAAAAAAATTAATATTTGTAATATTTAAAAAAATTAAACTTTTTTATAAAAAAAAATAAATATATTTTTAATTATTTTTATTTATTTTTTATAATCTTTATATTTATGATTTTTATTTCTCCTAAAATTTTGTTCATTTTCATAATCATTTATTTTATTCGTTTGTTTTTTCATTTATATAATCTTTTATTTTTTTCTTTCTCATTAAAAATAAAAATTTAATATACAAACTCAACAGTTATGAACATCTCAGCAAAATAAAAATTATTATGAAGATTTACATCACTGAAAAATTAAACATGTTCCCTAGAAATAAATTTTTTTTTTGGGATAGTTATTCTTCACCTTGATTGACAACACCAAATGATGGATCATTCTTATAAAATCTTATGGTTTTATTAATATACTAGAGTGAACCAAGAATTTCATGCATATGAGTCATGTGACTTTTGTCTTTTGATTTATGTTCGGTGTTCGCACCAATAACGTATCCAAGCATGATTTGTATATTAAATTTTTATTGTTGTATCTAATAAAAATAAAGATGAAAGATCACAAAAATAAAAGAATACAAAATTAATAAAAATGACTAAAATTTAAAAAAAATTATTAATATAAAAATTAAAAAAAATAAATAATTAATTAAAGTAATATTTTTTTATAAAGAAAATTAATTCTTTTTTTAAATATTATTAATATCAATTTTTTAATAGTTTTATTATTAAAAATATTTTAATAATTAAATCTTCGTCACCATCTTTTAAGTAAGTTTTTTCAAGATTATAACAGTTGATTGAGTCTATTCAAGTATTGACTTTATTGGCCAATAATATTATTGTCTTCCAAAATTTTTCCATAAGATAGCGACTCAGTTTTTAAAATATATATCCGTAAGGGTAGGGCCTATTATAGGGTAAAAAATTTTAGATCTCCTATACATCTAAGTATTATTATTATTCAAGTTTAACTAAATTGATTTTATACCAACAAAAATCATTTTTACTATAAAAACATAATTATATGCACAAGATACGTTATTCTCTTCCTCTTTCTTCGCGTTCCTTCGTATTCGCATATTTTTTTTTTATCGTCATTTTTTTATTGTTGCATTTTTTTTCCTCCTCTCCTTAATAATTTTGCAACATTATGCGTTTTTAATTGTGTGAGACTAAATGCATCTTAAATTACTTAAAAATAAACTGAAATTACATTTAGAATAAACCAAAAATTAAATTTCGAATGAACCGAAATTACTTAATGATGACGATACACAAACAAACTCATTTCAAAACAAGCACAGATTAAGTCAACTTTGAACAAAAATATATCCAAATCAATTTTGGATTAGACAATGTCATCAATACGACAAAAGTTCGATGATAATGATAACAATAACGACGATAACCATAACGACGATACGTAGTAAAAGAAGACAATGACGATAACGATGATGATCATAATGATGATGATAGAGGAGAAGGATGAAAACGAAAAAGGGAAAGAAATTCCAATAAAAAAAGAAGGAGGAGGAGGTGCTGTTTGTGCCAACAGTAACAAAATTGAAAAAAAAATGAAAAATAAGGAGAAGAAGAAGATGACGTAGCATTAAGGTGGAGAAGAATGTGCATGCGTAAATTTGAAACAAGAAGAAAAAGAGGAAGAAGAAGAAGACGTAGCATCAGCGTGTGAATCTAAAAGATTTAGATGTACTTGGTTAAATTACTTGAATGTGGAGCCTTATTGAAAAAATTTAGGAATTTTTTTATATATAAATTAAATAAATGTATTATTTACGGATATAAAAAATTTGTAACATTTTTACGAAATTGTATCGTATTACTTATTTCGTTTATGGTGTAAACGAAATAATTTTAAATGTATTTTATTTACGCTGTAAACGAAATATGTGAAAATTTTTAAACATAAATTACGCGTACATTCGTAATATGTGAAAGTTGACGTATTTCATGCATTTTATTTACAATGTAAACGAAATAATTTTAAACGTATTTCGTTTACATTATAAACGAAATACGAATACCTGTAATTATAAAAAATTTAATTTTTATAGGTATAAAAATATCATTTTTAAAATAATACAACAGCATTAAAAATATAATTTTGATCAATTTAAAAAATAAAATTCGACATATGTTTATTAATGTTTAGATCTATCTTAATTAATTTATATTTTATCTATATTTTAAAATTTATACTAATAATTTTCTCACGTTATTACTCTATAAATAAAAACGTTTGAATTTATACACAAATGAGTGATAGATATACTTTAACATTATATTTTTTTTATAATTTTTAAAACTATAACAGATACACAAATCAGACCCTCCGATTTGTATTTTAAAAAATTAAAAAAAATTGAGCACAAATCAAATTTTCCAATTTGCTTACCTCAAATATTTTTTAATTTTTAAACACAATTTGGACTTGTGATTCATGTACTTCAAATTCTTTTAATTTTTTAAACATAAATGTACAAAAATTAGAGGATTCAATTTTTGTACCAAAAATTTGGACGTTCAATTTTTATACTTTTAAAAAATCAGATAATTTGATTTTTACTATCTAAATTAAATCATTCAACATTTCAAAAAAAATGCCACAGCAATCCACAATTTAAAAATATATCATTATTAATCCAATATAAAAAATAAAAAGTGCCTATTATACCCGGATTTCCATTCAATTTCCTTGAATGTGACACTATTTTGGACTATTACCGTTTAGCAAGTAATATTTAATAACAAACTGGTAAGAACATTATTGTACACTCAAATCAAAAGGATTTACGCACTACTCATCATCACAGTAATTCTTCCCTTTTGATACAAAAATGGGAACTGAGCTCATCTCAATTATCAACACTAAATATTGCAAACCTGCTCCTATCAATATAAAGATTGAAACTGACAAGGGTGTCGCATACATCAACAACGAAGTCATTTTTCGTATTCATGAACCTTCTTTCTCACTCGAGGACCGTCGTGTTATATACGATGTTTCTGGAAACCCTGTTTTCACTCTATCAAAGAAGGTTTATTTCAAAATTTTTAGACATAAAAGCTCCTTCAAAATTCATCAGCTATATATATATTTTCTATATTTTAGCAATATATAGTTTACTTCAATAGTTCAATCTTCTCAAAAATGATCTTTTGTTATATCTACCATATAGTTTTACACAATTATATATTTAAAATAGTACTTATTCATCAAATCTATTACATATTTACATGAATTCACTAATTAAATAGTAATCCCACATATTAATTCATTTGTGTATTGAAACGTGATACGTATATTTTTCACATAAAATATTTTACATATAACGGTATTATATATTTGTTTGTTTCTGTATCAAGTCGTATTGTGTTCCATGTAACTATGATGTATTATTTTTGCAGATAATATCGATGCATGATAGATGGAGAGTTTTCAAAGGCCAAAGCACAAATTCCAGTGATTTGCTGTTTTCAGCGAAGCGATCAACATTTTTAATCCCAGAAAAGAAGAATATTGATCTTAATGTGTATCTGGCTAAAAATACCAAAGAAAGTGTGTGGGACTTTAAGGTTTGCGCTGGTGCTGAGAAAAGGTCTTGCGATATTTGTGCTCATGGATCGTCTACCCTTCTTGCCAAGGTTAGTCAAAACTTGTTTAGAATTTATCAAAATAATTTTCTGGATAATTCCTGCTCAATGCTTGCTTAACGTCGAAACTCAGGCTTCGTTTCAGTTGGAACACATGACCATATCAACAAGTTGTTAATTAATAGGTTGCTATAGACAATAGTAACAGTTAATAAGATCATCAACTCAGCACTTTGTTAACGCAAAACTATCAATGAATATAACAGCCACTAATATTATGTATTTTACTTTAGGTATCTTTAATTTCTAACAAAATAATCTATTATTAGAATAATAAAATATTTTATAGTAAAATAATTAAATTTATTACAATATGATCATTTAGGATCATTTTATGATAAAGAGTTTTGTGTTGAAAGATTGAAAAAGTGTATATAATTTATTTTAAAAAATTAATAAAAATAAAAAATATATTTTTGTAAATAAATATTTAATTATTTGTCAAAGAGAATCTTTATCTATTTACCACACACACACACATATATATATATATATATATATATATATATATATATATATATATATATATATATATATATATATATGGTAA
Organism: Arachis hypogaea; assembly: GCF_003086295.3. Lineage (NCBI taxonomy): Eukaryota > Viridiplantae > Streptophyta > Magnoliopsida > Fabales > Fabaceae > Arachis > Arachis hypogaea. The sequence goes on from NC_092039.1 coordinate 105,938,527, forward strand.
ATTCTACCAAATCTTTTTCATTTTAAAAGGTAAGTTATTTCTTGTTATATGTCATAATATTATTAATTAAAATAAATTAATTTATCATATGATTAAATTTAATTTTTTATTTAATCTAAATTTATTCTCCTTGATCATACATGTGCTTCAATTTGTTCCATAATTCTTCTGCTGAATCAATCCATACAACACTCTGAGCAATGTCTGGGTTTAAGGACTGGTTGATCCAAGAAACTACGCAATTATTGCATCACTCTCAAGCTTCAAGGAGTGCATCATCCTCAGCTAGTCTCCTGATGATTCTGTCAACAAATTTCTCTTTGGTCTTGGACCTCAGTGCCCTCCATATTGCTCTTTCCCATGTCTGGTAATTGTAGGCTCCAAGAATTGTTGAAATCAAGGTTGAACCTGGACTTTTCTAGGGTGAAGAAAATATGGATTTGTGAAATCCAACGTTGGATTTGCTGAATTTCTTGTCGAATTTGATTGTTGCAGCAGGTTTAATTGATTCATGAGCTGCGCAAGAACTTGAATATCAACAGAGGAGAATGGATTTCCTTTAAAAGCCATGACGTCACTTATATCAATGGATCTTTGAGATGATGTATATCCGGATCATTCTCTCTGAATTTTTAATCAGAATCCTTATTTTCACCGAATAATATGATTCATGAAACAATCAAATTTTCGTCAAACTCTTTCATGTGTATTCAAGAAAGAAGGCAAGAAGAGACGAGAAGAAAGAATGGTTAAGGAAAGAAGAAAATTATAGAAATCATTCTTCAAAAAATATTCAATTTCCGTTTCTCTTTCAAAGCTCGATCCTTCAATAACCTAACTCTCTATCCACGCTCATCATACTATGTTAAAATTGGTAAGTTCCAAAGAGTTAGTATATAAGAACTTCACGAAACACATTGCTATGAAGAACGATGACTGAAGAGAGAAACTTCAGGTCATTATACTACATTTCTATGAACCTTTCTTACAAAGTTTGTTTACACATCCTGCAAGTATTCAATACTAACTAACCTTCTACTCTAACTAACTCTTCCTTTTCTGGTACAATAACTAACTTGCCATATCAATTTCTCTAACCAATTAAATATACAACTACTTAGTTACTATAACAGAGGTTTTATCTAACCCAATAAAATCAACAAAACAACAACAACAACAATAAAGCCTTGTCCCACTAAGTGGGGTCGGCTACATGAATCAAATGACGCCATTATGCTCTATCATGTATCATGTCTACAGAGAGACCGTTTACATGTAGATCTCGTTTGACCACCTCATGGATGGTCTTCTTAGGTCTTCCTCTGCCTTTCGTCCTTTGTCCATCTTCCATCTCATCCACCCTCCTGACTGGATGTTCTATCGGTCTTCTTCTCACATGTCCAAACCACCTGAGACGTGATTCAACCATCTTTTCCACAATGGGTGCTACTCCAACTCTCTCCCTTATATCTTCATTCCTTATTTTATCCAATCGCGTATGGCCACTCATCCATCTCAACATCTTCATCTCTGCCACACTCAACTTATGTCCGTGCTCCCCTTTAGCCGCCCAACACTCCGTACCATACAGCATGGCCGGTCTTATAGCGGTGCGATAGAATTTACCTTTAAGTTTTAAAGGCACTTTTTTGTCGCATATAAAATCAGATGCACTCCGCCATTTTGACCAACCTGCTTGGATCCTATGATTTACATCCTGTTCAATTTCTCCATTATCTTGTATGATGCACCCTAGATACTTAAAACTTTTAACTTTTCGTAGGATGTTTTCTCCAATCTTCACCTCTATATTGGGGTTTTCCCTTCTCAGACTGAACTTACATTCCATATATTCCGTCTTGCTACGGCTTATGCGCAGACCACACACTTCTAAAGCTTCTCTCCATAACTCCAACTTCTTATTTAGGTCTTCTCTTGACTCTCCCATAAGGACGATATCATCGGCAAAAAGTATGCACCATGGCACAGGCTCTTGGATGTGCTCTGTGAGTACTTCCAAGACTAATGTGAAAAGGTATGGACTTAAGGATGATCCCTGGTGTAATCCTATACCAATAGAAAATTCCTCTGTCGCACCACCTTGAGTCTTCACACTAGTTGTGGCCCCATCATACATGTCTTTAATTGCCCGAATATATGCGATCCTTACTCTCCTCTTTTCTAAAACCTTCCATAAGACCTCCCTTGGTACCCTATCATACGCTTTTTCCAAATCAATAAACACCATATGTAGATCCCTTTTATTATTACGATACCTCTCCATCATCCTTCTTAATAGGTATATCGCTTCAGTGGTAGATCTGCCTGGCATAAATCCAAATTGGTTCTCTGTTACTTGTGTCTCTTTTCTCAACCTCCGTTCTATCACCCTTTCCCATAACTTCATAGTATGACTCATAAGCTTAATCCCTCTATAGTTTCCGCAACTTTGTATATCCCCCTTATTCTTGTAGATAGGTACCAAGGTGCTCTTTCTCCACTCATCAGGCATCTTCTTTGACCCTAAAATCTCATTAAAAAGATTGGTTAACCAGTTGATGCCTTTTTCTCCAAGAACCTTCCAAACCTCAATCGGGATATTATCAGGTCCTACTGCCCTACCGTTTTTCATCTGCTTTAGAGCTTCTTTTACCTCGAAGTCTCGAATCCTTCGATAGTAGTCAAAGTTTTGATCTTCTTCCCTTGTACATAATCGACCAAAGCTCGGAAGAGTTTTCTGTCCCTCATTAAATAACTCGTAGAAGTAGCTCTTCCACCTTTCATTAATCTTCTCCTCTTGAGCCAACACCTCTCCATCCTTATCCTTTATGCACTTAACCTGATCCAAATCTCTCGTTCTTCTTTCCCGGCTCTTTGCGATTCTATATATACCTTTTTCTCCTTCTTTCGTGCCCAAAAACTGGTAGAGACCCTCATATGCTATTGTTCTTGCTTCACTTACAGCCACTTTTGTCTCTTTCTTAGCCGCCTTATATTTTTCCCAGTTATCTGCATTGCGGCATAAAGACCACTCTTTAAAGCATTCCCTTTTTATCTTTATCTTTTCTTGTATACTCGCATTCCACCACCAGGACTCCTTGTCTCTTGGTCCTATTCCTTTAGATTCACCAAAACTTTCTTTCGCTGTTCTTCTAATAACTTCTGCCATCTCCCTCCACATCTCTTCCGCGCTTCCATTCCCATCCCACTTTGCCTCTTCTCCTACCCGTCTTAGGAAGCTTTTTTATTCCTCACATTTCATCCGCCACCACCTCGTCCTTGGATTCTTCGTATGATGTCTTTTCCTCAACTTTTGCTCAATGCGAAAATCCATGACGAGCACCCTATGTTGTGTTGTCAAACTCTCTCCCGGAATAATTTTACAGTTAATGCAAAATTTTCGGTCGACTCTCCTCAACAAGAAGAAGTCGATTTGAGAGCTTGTCATGCCACTCTTTCACCCAATAAAATCAGAGGCAACAAATTCTGTTGATTATTGAGAGCATATAATAACAGAATATAATATACACAAAAATATTTAATAATAAAAAAATTAATAAAAAAAATTAAAATTTATTTTATTTAATATTCATTAATTATTATTAAAATTAATAAATACTAAATAAAGTAAATTTATGTTTTTTTTATATATCTCTCTAATATTATCGATAATATACAAGTGATAGGTTATATATACAACGGAAACAACTAGCAGAGCCAGACATAATTTCTACTAACTAATAACAGAGTAGCTAAATAAAAAAGGAAAAACATGCAGGAATAACATAGAAGCTCTTTGTCTAGAAGTTTTTGAATATAGACTTCCATCAAGAAGTAACTTAAATATACAATAATAACAAATGAAAGGTATAATCTGATCACGGAACAAATATTGTTCACATAAATATAAATAGATTATTCTCAAAAGCAAATACAAGTGAATAGAAACTATCAAACTTAACCTACCGCCCTAACAAACATACCTTACTCTAACAAACTAAACTAATTATGATATTATTATTATTATTATTATTATTATTATGGCTGATCTGCAGTTACGTCATCGCCATCCGTGGTCACAGCCGCATCAATGGCAATTAGAGCCGACGCTTCTCCGAAAGCCTCCGCTGCAACCTCAGTTGTATTATGATTATTATGACCAGACTTTAAATGATCTATCTCGTCAACCATCATTAGCAGTGCCATGATGAAGCCATAGTCCACATTCGGTTGAACCTCTACTTCAAACATGCCACGATTATTTTTCATCTACGTTCATATGCACTCACAAATATTTTAGAAAAATAATATTTAGAAAAAGTATAGGGTATTAATATACTATCTATCAATTTATTGTCAATAATAATTAATTATTATATTTTAAACACATGTATAAAAAGACACATCTAAAAAATACATCTATAAAGATACTTTCATTAGACACAACAATAAAAAAAATATTTTTATTAGACACTTTCATTAAACATAATTATAAATAAAAAATTACTAAAAATTGGTAGATATGCTGTTAATAACGTAGGGATATTATAATATTTATTATAAATAAGGTTAATAAAATTTGTAACGTGAAAAATATTATTCAATACCGTAACTCAATTGGTGCTAATAATGCTTTTTATTACAAAAATACTATTACATATTAAAATCAATTACTAAATCAGTTATTATGTAGTTATATATATTATTTAATTTATTTTTATTATATATTTTATATTTTAATATATATTTAATATTGATTTTTATTTGATGATATATATAATATGGTTGTTTTTTTTAAGATGAGAAGTTGAGAATCAATACTTTATAAAAGATAATAACATTTGTTTTTGGTAACTAATAACATTTATAATTAAACTACAAGAATCCACCCCTGAAAAGAAAGGAAGTTATAAAAAATTATTATTTTTTTTATTAACGCTATAAACACTATAAATTAAATCTAGACATGCATATAAACTTATTAGACTAAAATGAAATCAATCAACATATTTGAGGATGAGAAACAGTACTTTCATTAAAATTTAATTAATATTTAATTATCAAAAAAAGAATATATAATTTTATACTATTAGATATATTAATTGTGGTTAATTAGTCGCTACAAATTTAAAAATATTTTGGCTCTAGCACTGCTGTTTTAAAAAATTTTATTACCTTTGCAAGAATGGTAGAAGATCCACGAGCAGAAATATCGGCAGTTTTTTTGTTAGCTCCAGCAGAAACCTTAAAGTCCCAAACAATTTCTTCGGTATTCTTAGCAAGAAAGACATCAAGATCAATATTCTTCTTGTGTGGAACTAATATCGACGATCTCTTTGCTGAAAGGACCAAATCACCGGAATCTGTACTAGCTCCCTTGAAAACTTCCCATCGCCCATGCAACGTTATTAGCTGCGCAAATAGTATTCCTCACAAAATTAGTAGTGAATTTTGGCATCAATAAAAATAGCTAATGTTTAAATTTACAAGTTAAAAAATCATTTAAACACATCGATCTAATTGGATAACCGAGTAGTTTTATTAAACTCTATAAATAATACTCAATGCACAAAAAAAAAAAAAAAAAAATCAAGCCATATCTGTGTATATTTTATAAGTGTGACATACTTTCTAACAAAATAATTGACTGGCAGAGTAATCACAGTTATCATAACATAATAATCAATTTTTTATATCAGTATAATTAATTTTTTTATAAATAATAAATATTTATTTCTCTATAGTAACTAATATTTTGTATTCATGTGACATTATTGGTACTAATAACCAATCTGATGAAAACCTTGATATATTGTTTTTATTTTTTATCAAAAAACTAAAAAGTAGCTTAAGGATTATAACGAGAAATTTTACTTGAAGAAGACCAGGAGAAAGAGAAGAGACATAAAAAAATGAGTAGATTTAGTTACAAAAATAATTTGTTGGCCTAAAATTTCTTTTAATCATATATTGGTTGATTTTGTGACTACAGCCGGTGACATGCATAAAAGCAAAGATAGAAAATTAAACCTTTTTCTGCAGAGTGAAAATGGGGTTCCCAGAAACATCACAAACAGCACGGCGATCGCGAAGTGAGATAGAAGGTTCTTTAACACGAAAAATGACTTCATCGTTGATGTATGCGACTCCCTTATCCATATCAATATTTAGTTTGATAGAATTAGGAACACAATAATCAGAGTTGATAACTGAGATCACCGTTGCCGCCATGCATGTATTTTATATTTACCAAAAGGGAATCACTGATATGCTGAGTTGCACAACAGCGCCAAAGTAGTATTCCTTTTGAGTCTTCAGCTTAATGTTCTTATCTAGTTCTTCACTATTCATAGAATTTTTGTGTACAATTATATGATTTTTTTTATTACGACACGTCATGAACACTATTAAAAAAATTACTTTTGTTGATTATTTATTTTATTTTTAGCTGTTAATATATTTGTCAACAATTAAACATTAGCCGTTTCATACTTTATTATTAAAAAATTTTAGCAGCCGCTAAAGACATTTTTAATAGTTGTAAAAAGAATATAATTACTATTATAACATTTAATACTATAGTAAACATATAATTGTTATAAAAACATAACTTAGATAAGATATACCAAAGTCATTAACTCATTATATTATTATCACTAAAAGTTTTTCACTAAAAATATTTTTCTTATAGTAACAAAAGAATTTTAGAACAATTGAGTTGTTTCTATTATGAAATCATTTTCTTAAAGCTTAAATTTATAGGATAAAATATAATAATTATATCTTTAACATGTCTAATTAATTTTCTGAGTTTGTATGAATTTTACCTAGGCCTACCTTTTATTTTTATTTGCCTTATACAAATTTTTTTAAAGTTTAACGAAGATTATATTCTAAATCTTTTTATCATAAAAGATCTGATATTATATTATGAAAGTATTTTTTTAAAAAAAGATTAAGTTGATAAAATATATATATATATATATATAATTATATTTTTAATAATTTTTTTAATCTCAAAATTACAAATTTAAATTATAGAATTAGACAATGATACAATTATCTAATTAGACTTACAATACACTATTTGAATATAATTTTTTTAGATATTATGTTAATAACGTGAAATGTTTGTATATAGTATATTGTTTTTTTTTTTCCTCTTTGCTACAATTCCACAATATGAAAGTGGTATTAAAATTTTGTTCTTGTTTTTTATTAGTAAACATGTCAAGCTCAAAATTAAAAGGTGGAGCAAGACAAGAGGTCCAGCAAAAACAAAGAGTCAGAAAACTAACAAGCCATGTATATATATGTACATAGAAAAAATATCTTATAAAAATCTCCTTGGAATTTCGTATAACAAATTAAAATTGCATTATTAAGTGGCTTCGCTGGCTTGATGTTCACATTTGATATTTTGGACTCATGATGTTTGATGGATGGTGCAGATAGAGAGTCCACCTTACCTTATTGACTTCTATAACTAGCCAAGTTCCAAACCATGTTGAAGCGTCTAGCCTGAGCAAAGCTTTAATTTCTTGGCTTCTTGCAATAGACTGTCTAAAATTCTGCCAGATGTAGATAGTAATAACAAATATATATATATATATATATATATATATATATATATATATATATATATATATATATATAATTGATTAATTAGTAGTCATTATTCTCTTCTTTTATCGCTTCAAGTTATGGCTTCTTTTGATTTCTAAACTATGGCTTCAACCATATTCGATAATCAATATATTTATTCTCTTTAAAGAATTCTAATTTATTTTTAATTATATATAATATTACCAATTGTGATAAAAAAATATTTCATTAAAAATATAATATATACAACACTAAGACACAAAATGTCTCAATAAAATAAATGCTTTACCATTTTAAACGATATGATATTTTGTTTTGATGTCATTTTTTTTAAAATAAAAAATATATAAATTGTTATATTTTTAACATATTTTTTAAGAGTTTTTTTTAATATGATTGAGTTTTTATATTTTTTTATCTTTTAATTATTTTATGCTTTTTTTTTAAATAAAGATAGAATTTTAGATCTTTTAATTATAGAAAGTTTGATACTATATCATAAAAGAAGCTTATAAATGATTATTTACTTATTTCTATATAACACATATCAATTTTTTAACAGCGCCTATTAGGAAAAATCATCTTGTTTATATGTGATATCGTGTTTCGTTTCTCCGTAATTCTTATTTGATTATTAAAAAGTTTGCAAACATTTTAATGAAATAACTGAAACAAATTTCAGCTAAAATAAAAAATACACTACAATGTCATGCTAAAATAACGATTAAAATGATAGTTGCAACCTATGCTAATAAACAGGTCATTCGTGTTATGCTCCGAAAGAAAGGGAGTATGTAGACGAGGTTACTGCAATAGATTTTTCATAAGTTGAAGTAGTCAAGAGTTGACAGAAACTTAAAACCTAGTTAGGGCATTCAAACTCTTTCCACAATGTGGACGAATGAAAATAAAAATGTGAAAACATGTTATGTTTTGAATATTCATTTTGCAATACTCATCTCTTCTTCTTTATTATATAAATACGAATGGAATAAAATATATTTTCTAATCAAAATCAACTCAACACTCGATTTCATTACCGCATTGGATTATTATATTATTGATTTAATCGGTATTACTAGTCAAACTGTCTAAGCCAAATTAACTCTTGCTTATGGCCTAGGACTAGGTTTTAGACGTGCTCTTGATGTCATATAAGATTAGTTAAGAGAAGTATTAGGAACTCATTAGGTTTTGTAATTTGTAGTATTTAATTAATTATTATTAATATTTTTAATGATGTAAAATTATTCATTTTTTTTACTGGTTAAATAATAACAAAATTTTAATGAAAGCACTTGCCCTAGACTTTCTTGTTAATTAATGTTAATTTATTCAACATTTTTTTATATTTAAACAGGACTAAAGATTCATCGAATAAAATTACAGAACAAAAATTAATCAGAATAAGACATTCCTTCTATAGTCATAAGCAAATATAATTATAAATTTAGGACTAAATTAATCAATAAAATGATAATATGGTTTAGCTTTTAAATTTTCATTTGATATGCAATCAGCCTCTTTATTACTTTCCTTGAATGTATGAGTCATCCTAGTTTTCCTCACAATAGCTTCAGGTTGCTCCTTCAAGTTTGTTGTCCTTTTAAGCATGTCCACAACAAATTTTGAATCCACCTCAAGGATAATCTTCTTTGAGCCCATATTAGACATCCTACTTTGATGCTCTTACGTCGATTAGATATCAGAAAAAAGCTAAGAACAATGACCATGAAACTTTAGTCTCACCATCCACAAGGACAAATGCTAGTAGCAAAAGATTCATATATCCCATCTTGAGTAGTTGCAATTAATATCATATGGTCATACTTACTATATAAATGAGTGTCATCTATTTGTATAATGGGCTTACAAAACCTAAACCCATCAATCCCAAAACATTCTTTTAACACCTGCCTTAAAGGATCACTACACACAAGTCCAAAAAAAAAAAGGATCACTACAGATGCTGTAAACAAAATCACCAATTTGAAGTAACACAATTGTGCCTGGCATGCATATTTTCATCGCCTCTATCTATCTAGCTAGAAAGCAAGTTGTATGACTGGTCCCAATCACCAAAAACTAACCTTCAGAATCGCCATTTCATTTTACCATGTAAGCTTTCCTATAAGAAACATTATATCCTTACTCATCCTGAATTCTCTCAATAATCAACTTCATAGGAACCTCAGGTTTAACTCTAACCATTTCTAAAGCAGTACAACAAATCAATGTAGAGCTTAATTTATCATGATATTATGGAATTGTAGCATTAACATATGTGTGAGGTCTGTTGTACAACTTAATCTCCCAAGATCCTGACCCCTTACTACATATATCTCGTACCCTCCAATTGCAACTATTACAAAACTTTGGACACTTTACAATCAGTCTCTTTGAGTAAGTATCCTCCATCCTAAAAGGTTGATGTCTCTTAATTGAATAGTCTCGAAAAGTCTGTTTTACCTGCTTCTTTGTTTGTCACTTTAACTCCACTTTTAACTCTGTCTTTGGAGTCTATTGTGCTTCTCTTCTCATTTCTGAAAAGTCATGACTCATGACATCCCAATTAATATAAAAAAATTAAGAGTTGGGTGGCACAACAACTTGGACTTACTGGGGTGCAACCTCCATGTCCAGCATAATAGGAGGCGTTTGGGTGGCTTCCATGTCTTCCTCCCCATTTCTGCATTCAATTGTTTATCTTTCATTAAAGGATTACTAGATTCAAAACAGTGTCTCATGCTTTTTAGGTATAGATGTATCAGAAATTCTCTCAGCTAAAATTTGAGATGAATGAGTGTTTACAGTGTTGGGAGCCTCCGTAACATTCTCTCCAATTCTTAAGAATATCTAAGGTAAATGAACTCTTAATATTAATGGCCTTCAACTTTGAACCGTCGTAGAGATCATTGTTCTCTATGCTCTCATCATCTATTAGCTGACCATTATAATGAATTAACATAATAAGTGGACCTATCAATAATGTCCTAAATAATATCAACCACAAAATAGGTATTATGAGGACAAATAAGACAAAATAATATGACCATATGTCTACTAAATTTCTACTAACATACACATACTCACCCTAATAAATAGGTCTTATACTATTGCAAACAATTATAACTGAAAATAAAATAGTGCATACAAAAAAGAATAACTAACCAGAATGTGATTAAAGAGATAGTTGAGAGAAAAACTCTAGAGAGAGAATATAAATTTGAAGTAAAATGATGGAGAGAGAAAAAAAATGATAGTCTGGTTTGTTTATTTAGCGCGGGGATGGGGTTGCTAAAGCGCCCAACGCTTCTAACATGGAGGTGCCAAATTGGTCCATGCCTCCTTCACATGTGGTGTCAAATAAACCTATCCACGCCTCCTTCCACGTCAGCATATTCTTTCTGGGAGGCACCATCCAGGTCAGTGTTTTCCACTTTGCTAGCCCTTTGTTCAGCGTTTTTTGGTTAAGTTTACGAGTCAATTCGGCTCCTTCAAGTCAACCACGTAAAAGAATGGCAATTAGGTAATATATTTGAAAACAATTTTACTAGATAAACAACAAAAATGATGATAATAGATTATATCTAAAATTCATTAACATATGAATAAATTTAATTAATTTAAAATTTAAATTTTAAAATTAAGATTAACTTTTTTTAATTTATTATTTATGTTGTTAAAAAAAATATTGTTTTCTATACTTTTTCATTTGCAAAAGTGGCAATTTGGTAAATAATTTTAGAAAAATAGTTGATAAGTAAAAAATTCAACCTATTTGTATCCCTTTTTTTGTCAAAGTATTTGTATCCTTTTTTTTCTGGTCATGGACTATCTTAGTTTGTATAGACTAAATCTTTTGTAGTTGGGGCTCTTTATTGGATCGCTTTATTTACAAACTGTGTGTTTTCTGAAAAAACAAAAGTGTTTTGGGCCTTTAATTTCATATCAAAACTGTAGTATTATAATATTTTAAGAAAATAAATCGCAGTTGAAATTTAGTTCAAGTGACAAAATTTTGTGCCTCTTAATATGACTTGGGATAGACCCAGTAGTGAAATTTTTTAATGTTGGGCGTGTGAGTGTGTTTGTAATGTAAAGTCTAAGATTAAGGATTGTCAAATCTATCTGATAAAAAAAATAATAATTCAACTAATTTGATCGAGTTAATTAAAAATTTTAAAGAATAAAAAAATTCATAATATTAAAGAATTTATTTATAAATATCAAATTTAAGAGATATACGTGTGTAAGTATGATACTATGATTAGAGAAAATAATAGTTTTAACTAATTGATTAAATAGAACAGTTGAGATTAAAGTAAAACCCTTAGAATGAAGTGATAATAATGTTTCTGACTTCTGACAATGATTATTTTTTACTTCTAGCAAGCCATTGTTGGTTACTCATAAATAGAGAAATGTCAACACTGAACACTATTGTCCTTCTAGCTACTAAAAGTGCTTACCCTATGCATGTGCTCGACATTCTCTGATCCATCATCGCATTTATGTCTTCCTCCGACCATCGTCACAAGTCACAACTCACAACCATATTTAGCCAAGATACTTTGTCTTGGGCTCTTGGCACTCGTTAAATATATATAAAAATTAAAATACAATGGAAATTTTTTAACAACCATTTTTTTTTATAATTTTTAATAAACAAAATCCATATTATCAAACAATAATGTGCCAGTTAATATCTAATGTTCAATTTAGTAATTTCGTTTATAGTTTATTTTTGTGGGTATTTATAGTAAAGTGGCAATTTAATAATTAGTCATTTAAAAATTTACATCAAACAAATTTGCCTTTAAAAAATAAAAAGCATCTAATGGATCTTTGACGTTTATTTTTGTTGGACAAGTCAAATTTCTGTTAAAAATCACTTGACGTCATTAGTTATAGATATTTATTTGTTTAATTTGGAGAAAAAAAAACAGAAATAAATGGAGTAAAAGTATCTTGGGTGGAATTTATAATGGATTAATCTCTACCTACAAGTGATTTTGCTATACAAATTTTACAAGTTCTATAATTGATATTACGCTTAAACGCGCTTGTTATGCACATATGTTTCACGCACCTCTAACAGATTTTTAATTTTTGAAAGGATTCCGTTTCCTTTTTCGAATTTCTTGCCTTCTATTTCTCCTTTTTCATTTACGTGTTTTTCTCTCTCTATTTTCTTTTTTCGTTATTCTCGATTTTTATTGTTTTTTAACATCAATCTCTGAAATCGTTTTTGAAAATAATGGATAATTCAACTTTAGATTATCATATGAACCAGTGTGTGAACCTTGCCCTTGAAATTTAATTTGTTGTTAATTCTTCCTTGTTTAAATTGAATTTAATGTACTAGTTCTGATTAGAATTAATATAATCTTGTCCATTTTATATCAGACGTTCGGGTGTAGATCAAGAATATTTGGGTATATTTTTATAAAAGCTTGGGTGTATTTACAGTTTATAACTTTTCATCTGACGGAGGGTGAATTGTCTTATTCTTTTAATTGAATTGTTTTAATTTCTGTTTAGTTATGATTCATGAATCTGGTTTTTGTTATTTTTTATGATGGTTTTATAGTTGTATTTGCATTCTATATATAGTTTATGCTTGTTTTAATATGGTGTATTTTGGGTGTATTTTGTAGCCCTTCTGTGGTATATTTTGCAGTCTTTGCTGACTTTGATGGCTGATTTTTGTGTACACGTAACATAACTCATTTCTGTATCTGCAGCAAATTTGGGTGTAAAAACGAAGATATTTTAGTGTAATACGAAGATATTTGGGTGTAAAATGAAGATATTTGGGTGTATTTTTATTCTGATGAGTTCTGAATAATTCAGAACTCTTCCTCTTCCTCCTCTTCATCTTTTACTGCTTCTTCTTCTTCATCTTCTTATTTCATATTCTCATAATTCTTTTTGGGAGGAAAAATCAAACAAAGAAGAAAAAAATACATAATGTTGCAAAATCAAAAGAAGAAGGAGGAGAAACACGACAATGAAGATGAAACACGCGAAGAAAAAGGAGGACAAACACAAAGAAGGAGGAGAAGAAGGAGGAAGAAGAGGAAGAGGAGCAGAAACGCGAAGAAAAATGACGGTATTGGTTTTCATCGAGGAAGAAGAAGAAGAGTCATTCATAATGGTGAGTAGCACGCTTTGGAAACAGGAAGTGGTTGAGTAACGTACGTGTATTTACTTTTAATGTGGGAGTGTAATGCACGTGTATTTTGTTGAGTTTGTGTCAACTTGTAAAACTTGTAAGTCAAAAAGGCTTGTCTATATAGCATACCTGATTTATAATATTAGTTCTAAATTTAAATTCAATTTCTTTATGAGAACTAGTAATTAATGTATATGTTAGTCTTTCTAAACTTTAAAATTAAATATATTATTTCTTCAAAATTTTAAAATTAGATAAATTAATTTCTGTTTACTAATGGCATCAAATAGTTTTTTAGAAGAACTTGATATGTCTAACAAAAGCAAACTATCAAACTTCAATAATCTCTTTAAAGAAAAGTATAGGTAGATAACGAGAATACTAAACAATGTGAATAATAGATATATCGAATGTTCAATTCAATAGATATGCATATGATTATGTTCATTATTTTTAATTGGATGATTATTTATTTTGATTCGATTTACTCATACACAATTAATAATTAGTGGATGTTCAATTCATTAGGTGTCCGGAATTGCGAATGATTATCCTAATATTAGGATTTAGAAGATAATTTAAAAGTTGAGTATTTTTTTACTTTATTGGACCAATTCTAAAATTCATTGTTCACATTATTTACAAAAATTATTGTCTATCTAATAAAACTCTCTCTTTAATACTTTCCATTCTTCAAGAGCAGATTTATCCAGCATAAAATTTCTTTCTAAGAAACTAAGTTATCACTCTGCTCTTTATTTCTTAATCCATACACCTCAATAATCACCCAAACCATATCAAATCAAAACAATAGAACAATGAAGCTATATAGGATTTTCCATGGCGTGACAGCTCCCCAATTACCAAGCTTTACATTAATAATGTAATGGGTCAGCTGACATTGATGTAAACAATATATGTGTCGTTTGAAAATTCTTTGAGAGAGATCAATAAAGGAAAAGCATACATGTTACTTTTCAAACAAAGTTGGTAAATTAAATTTTACACCATAATTAACTTTACTTGCAATTTATAAAGCTTTGAAATCTATTAAAAGTGCCTTATGACCTGAAAGAAACCAAAGTTGGGCGGAAAGTTAAACGGATGGCCATCCTTAAATAATAAATATATTAACATAGTTTTATTTATTAACATACAATTAGAGACGATATGAGAATATATTCATTCTTTTTATCTTTATTTTTCATTCTTTTCTAAACTTTGTCTATTCTTCTTCATCTATCACAATTCCACTCTTTTTATTTTACTAGAGAAATTTTCATGATTGGATCATTTCTATACATATAAAATCAATTGAGTTGTAACATTTTAAATTATGGTAATAAAACTAATTTTTAAAATATGCATCAGAATAACACATGTTGTAATCATTTATAAGAGTATGTAAAAAGTTAAGAGAGTGTGTCCAGACAAACTTATGTATTTGTAGCAAAATATGCTGTATAAGGTGTTAATTGATTTGTATTTAACATATAAATCAAGTGAATTATATATATATATATATATATATATATATATATATATATATATATATATATATATATATATATATATATATATATGAATATATATCAATAGATATGTTCAACGGACACTAACGTGTCTATTGATCCTTTTTTCTATATTAAAGAGTGATGATTAAAAGTTCTAATTTATACTATAAAAAAAAATGTTGAATACCGTCGAAAAAATATATAAAATTTGACGGATAATTTAATTATCTTCGAATTTATCGTCAGAAACAATCAAACGGTATAAATCTTGTCGATAAATGTTTATTATCAGAATTTTTTCGTCCAATGGTAATTAATATTAGAAATTACAACGGATATTGGCTCGGAAAACTAATTAGATACCGGCAGATTCTTTTAACGTGTTATTAGTGCCAAAAAAATGTTTCGTGCACTATTACCATCGGATTATTCCTACGATAATTTCGACAGTAATGTCAATTTTTATTTATTTTTTTTAAATTTGAAATAAACGGTCAATTTTTATTTTAAATATAAATTTGTATTCACACAATTAGTGGTCTGGTGCACGAAATTGCAATCCGCACAACTAACTAGCAAGTGCACTGGGTCGTCCAAGTAATACCTTACGTGAGTAAGGGTCGATTCCACGGAGATTGTTGGCTTGAAGCAAGTTATGGTTATTTTATTATTCTTAGTCAAGAGATCAATTATAATTATCAGTTTGAATTACTAAAAAATAAAAGAGCGTGAAATAATTACTTGTTGTGCAATAATGGAGAATATGTTAGAGTTTTGGAGATGCTTTGTCTTCTGAATTCCTGTAATATAATGTTTCCTCTCATGCAAAAGTGCAAAGTTCCTTCCATGGCAAGCTCTATGTAGGGTGTCACCATTGTCAATGACTACTTCCCATCCTCTCAGTGAAAATGGTCCAAATGCTCTGTCACAGCACGGCTAATCAGCTGTTGGTTCTCGATCATGTCGGAATAGAATCCATTGATTCTTTTGCGTTTGTCATCACGCCCAACACTCGCGAGTTTGAAGCTCGTCACAGTCATCCAATCCCAGAATCCTACTCGGAATACCACAGATAAGGTTTAGACTTTTCGGATTCTCATGAATGCCGCCATCAATTCTAGCATATACCATGAAGATTCTTATTAAGGAATCTAAGAGATACTCATTCAATCTAATGTAGAACGGAGGTGGTTGTCAGACACACGTTCACGGATTGAGAAAGGTGATAAGTGTCACGGATCACCACCTTCTCCATAGTTAAGCGCGAATGAACATCTTAGATAGGAACACGCATGTTTGAATGGAAAAATAGAAATAATTGCATTAATTCATCGAGACGTTGCAGAGCTCCTCACCCCCAACAATGGAGTTTAGAGACTCATGCCGTCAAAGAGTATAAAATTCAGATCTAAAAATGTTATGAGATCCAAAATAAGTCTCTAAAAGTTGTTTAAATACTAAACTAATAACCTAGGTTTACAGAAAATAAGTAAACTAAGATAATTGGTGCAGAAATCCACTTTTGGGGCCCACTTGGTGTGTGATGGGGTTGAGACTTAAGCTTCTCACGTGCCTGGGCTGTTTTTGAAGTTGAACGCTAGGTTGTAACCTGTTTCTGGCGTTGAACTCCAACTTGCAACCTGTTTCTGGCGCTGAACGCCAGACTGCAACATAGAACTGGCGTTGAACGCCATTTTACGTCATCTATCTTCGCACAAAGTATGGACTATTATATATTGCTGGAAAGCCCTGGATGTCTACTTTCCATCCCAATTGAGAGCGCGCCAATTGGAGTTCTGTAGCTCCAAACAATCCATTCCGAGTGCAGGGAGGTCAGAATCCAACAACATCAGCAGTCCTTTTTCAGCCTAAATCAGATTTTTGCTCAGCTCCCTCAATTTCAGCCAGAAAATACCTGAAATTACAGAAAAACACACAAACTCATAGTAGAGTCCAGAAATATGAATTTTACCTAAAAATAAATAAAATTATACTAAAAACTAACTAAAACATACTAAAATCTACATGAAATTACCCCCCAAAAAACGTATAAAATATCCACTCATCACAACACCAAACTTAAACTGTTGCTTGTCCCCAAGCAACTAGATAAATAAAATAGGATAAAAAGAAATTAAGAAGCAATAATATCTCAGAGTTTTAAGTGAAGCTCAGATTCTAATTAGATGAGCGGGGCTAGTAGCTTTTTGCTTCTGAACAGTTTTGGCATGTCACTTTATCCTTTGAAATTCAGAATGATTGGCATCCATAGGAACTCAGAATTCAGATAGTATTATTGATTCTCCTAGTTTAGTATGTTGATTCTTGAACACATATACTTTATGAGTCTTGGCCGTGGCCCTAGGCACTTTGTTTTCCAGCATTACCACCGGATACATAAATACCACAGACACATAACTGGGTGAACCTTTTTAGATTGTGACTTAGCTTTGCTAGAGGCCCCAATTAGAGGTGTCCAGAGTTCTTAAGCACACTCTTTTTGTAAAACCCGGCTAATTAATGGCTAATTAGCCTATAAATGAGAATTTATTCTAGAAAGCCCAAAATATGATTTTTTGTGGCTAAATATGAT
Source organism: Arachis hypogaea (assembly GCF_003086295.3). Classification (NCBI taxonomy): domain Eukaryota; kingdom Viridiplantae; phylum Streptophyta; class Magnoliopsida; order Fabales; family Fabaceae; genus Arachis; species Arachis hypogaea. Next base: position 105,956,417 of record NC_092039.1, read on the forward strand.
AGAGGAGATTGAGATGAGAATTTTGGTACAAATTTTATAGAATTCGGGCCAAGATTGGACCGAACGGGCCAAACCGGGCCAACCGGACCCAAAGTGGGCCCTTGGCCCAACATAACTAAACCAAAACCCTAGTTTTCAGCATTCTCTCTCCTCACTAAACACACTACACACTCACATGCTGAAAATGGAGGCCATGGAGGGAAGAACACTCTCTCAAGTTCTTTCTCTCACTTGATCTTCAAACCACCATAACTTTTGATCTAGAGCTCCGATTGCCGCTCTGTTTGCGGCCACGCGTTCACCGCGGAGAGCTCTACAAAACCCATACAATTAATCTTGAGGTAAGCCACGTTTTGCTCTTCGAAATTCCAGCCTTGTTTTCGAGTTTTATGAGCAAAAATGTTGAGATTTTGGGCTCTTTGATGTTATAGGACCCAACTCTCTTGAAGGAGAAGGTTAATCTTGTCTCCTTGGACCTTGGGTGTGGTAAGATTCTCAACCCTAGTGTAATTTTGTTGTTCTATGATGTTTGGGTATTGAGATGTTGTGTATGGGTATGATGATTGTGACTTAGGTTGTGTATATGTGAATATTGGAGCTTGATTGGTGATTTTGAAAAGCTTGAAAAAGGGATTTGGTGGTAAAAAATCTGTTCTTGGAGGTATTGAGGCCTTGAGAGCTTGTGGATAAGTGGTTTGGAAGTGCTCCGGTTGAGCTTGGGAAATCGGCTAAGGTATGGTTTCGGTTTCCCGTATCTAATATGTAATGTGGTAGGAAATACTTAGGCTAGAGGCCCTAAGATAGGCGTTGAATGGTTGATGTTGTTGAATGATTGAGATATATGATGTGGTCATATATGTGATGATGATTAATGATGCCTTGATGGTATGATGTATGAGAAATATGCATGTTGTGATATATGCTTGATGATTAGTTATGGTTGAATTGTGGGTTGAACCATGTTGATGGTGAGTATGATATTAATTGTATACCATGATGATTTATTGGAATTGGTGTTGTTGAGAATTGGCATGAGGAAGAGTATATGATATGTCAATATGTTTGAGTTTGAGCCACTTGGGTGAAGTGGGTTAAAATGATGAGATAGTGATTTTGTAATTTATGGTAATGTGTCAATGTGTGAGTTGAGGAGGCTTGATATTGAATTTGATATATATTGATTGATTTCAAAGAAAAGGCATGAAATTGGCATGTGTTGATTGATTTTGAAAAGAGTTGAAAATGGCCTGTTTGAAAATGGCACTTTGTGGTTTTTATGAAAAACATGGTTTTTGGGCATACTTTGACGGGACATAACTTGGACTACGAATCTCTGTTTTGTGCCAAATCTATTTAGAAATGAAATTGGATCCGGGATGTCCATGCCGTTCGAAGAACGGGTGAAAAATGATTTAAAATGAGGAAGTTATGTCCGTTGGAAGATTGGGGTTTAAAACTGTGAATTCTGCAGCTTTTAACTTAGAAAAATTTTTAGCAGAATGACCCCCCGCGCGTAGGCGCACTTGGCGCGTACGTGCTGTTCTTCTCGAAAGCGCCATCCACGCGTGCGCGTGATGTGCGCGGGCGCGCCGATGTGCTGCACCCAATGCCCAGCCATTTTCCAGAGAGTTATGCCAGAACTGTGCCAGTTTTGTGCCTGGGGCACGAGAGTACCCACGCGTACGCGTGGTTGACGCGTGCGCGTCGTTTGGATAGTTTTCAATCCACGCGTTAGCGTGCATGACGCTTACGCGTCGATGAGTTTTCGAGGCCATCCACGCGTGTGCGTGGGGTGCGCGTACGCGTGGACCTATTTTCATCCCAAAGTTGATTTTTGAGTTTTAAAAGCCAAATCTCATACTTCTAAGCCTCTGATCTCACCACTTATATCTTAAATCATTATGATATGTCTAGCTATGAGAAGAAAGGCTAGTGAATGTGGTAACTTGCGAGTGAAGCAAGGGGAAAATGGATGATCAATGAGGATCAAGCATGATTATGTGAGATGCGGAGGATGGTGGTGGAAGTGCTTGTTATGCCATGGGCCGAAAGGCTGTAATTGTTGATGAAACGGCTGGTTATGGATTTAACCGTGAGCCGGATGGCTGGATTATTGCCGTGTTACGGCGGAGCCATGATTATGGCTATGTATAAATGCATATATATGCTGTTGAATGAATTGTGAATGTTGCACTTCCATTATCGGAGATGAGAGTTTCCCTGGGAGAAAGCAGTGGCTAGCCACCATGTGCTCCAGGTCGAGACTTGAAGCTCTTTTGACCCTATGTCGTCAGGGTGGCCGGGCACTGTGAAATTCCCGGACGAGCTCACCCCCAAAAATATTCACGAGTGATGGTGATGGATAAATATTCACCAGTGATGGTGATGGATAAATATTCACCAGTGAGGGTGATGGATATGGATCATGATTATGATCAAGTTTACTTTGAGTATGACTCAAGTTGGGGAGACACGACAGAGGGACAGTCCAATGGTTAACTGCCAGGACTTGTCGGGTTGGCTCTATAACCGACAGATGATATCATCAGCCACTAGGGACAGGCATTCATCATATGCATACTATATGAATTGTTTGAGATTGCCTATTTGACTGCATATTACTTGCTAATTGTCTAACTGCCTTATTTGTCCCTATTTGTATATTTCTTGTCTGATATAATTGTGTTTGCTACATTATACTCCTGCTGGTGGTTGGGAGGTGAGAAGGAATTGGAAAGGGAAGTATTAGTTAGACTGAAGGATCTTTAGTCAGATACCCTTATATGGTTTAGCTTGTTTATAAGCTTTGAATTATCTGGAGGAAGTTCTAGGATTGCCTTTGGCTTTCCTCCATTATTATGTATTATATATGTGGAAGCTGTTACCATGCTGGGGACCTCTGGTTCTCACCCATGCGGATTTTGTGGTTTTCAGATGCAGGACGTGAGGTTTTCCGCTGAGGCATGCTGGAGACTTCGAGATTTGCGAAGATCCTTTGTTCTCGGGGCTATGTTTTGGTTTATATGTTTTGCTTAGATACTTTTATCTCCATTAAATAATACAAACTGTGATGACTCCTCTTATGGGAGATTTTGGAGAATAGGTTTTATGTATTTGTGTCCCTTTGGGTTTCCTTTGGGGTTTTCCTTATTTTTATCATATGTATATATTGCTATGCTCGGACCAGTTATCTTCGCAGCCGGATTTTGAGTCTTGATATTCCTGTTTTTGACACTCCTTTGTATATATATAATCACGCGTTGGTTATCCTTGTTCGTTATGTTATCGATCGAAGTGTTGCGTTTTCGAGTTGCGATTTTTGTTTACCCCTTTTTTTTCTACAAAGGCTCCTAGTTATAATCAATCATTCATACTACTATACGTACTAAATTTTTATTTTAGAGGTCGTAATACCTTGCCATCTCTGAATTATGACTTAAGCATAAGACTCTGTATGGTAGGGTGTTACACTTTTGCTTTGAATTACGACTTTAACCACTTAGTCTCAAGCCTTTCACTTGGACCTACATGCCACAAGCACATGGTTAGGGACAGCTTGATTTAGCCGCTTAGGCCTGGATTTATTTCCTTGGGCCCCTCCTATCCATTGATGCTCAAAGCCTTGGATCCTTTTCACCCTTGCCTTTTGGTTTAAAGGGCTATTGGCTTTTTCTACCTCTTTTGCTTTTTTTTTTTTTGCAAGCTTGTTTTTCACTGCTTTTTCTTGCTTTAAGAATCAATTTCATGATTTTTCAGATTATCAATAACATTTCTCTTGTTCATCATTCTTTCAGGAGCCAACAATTTTAACATTCATAAAATTCAATATAAAAATATGCACTGTTCAAGCATTCATTCAGAAGACAAAAAGTATTGCCACCACATATAAATAATTAGAATTTTCGTTATTAAGAACTCGAAAAAATTAAATTGCCTCTTTATTCTAAAAATCTACTATTTTATTCATGTTTGATGATGATGAGAAAAATAAATTATAACTTAATTGGAAATAACGTCAAAATAGAGATACTAATTACTACTACTAATATGTAGCTTCTAAGGTAAATTCATAATAAGAACAGTTATCACAGAGTTAAGGCAAAGATTAGGACTCAACAACCTTTATTTTGGGAAGTGGGTGTTCCTCTAGTCTATGGGGTGCTTGATCCTTCAAAAGATAATTTCTGAAGCTTCAGTTCCTTCAAGTCACATCGTTGCTCTTCCTGTTCCCTTTGTGCCATGATCTTGATGAGTTTTAGCTCAGTGATCATGGCAAATCTCAACACCAAACTTAGAGGTTTGCTTGTCCTCAAGCAAAAGAAAGGAAAGGAGAGGAATAGAGGGAGAGGCAATTTTGAAATTCACAAGATATGATGAGTTGAAAAAGATTTGAAAAAGAGTTGGATTGGATTGGAAAAAGATTTGTGTTTATGGATTAAGATACATTTGATATTTTTAAAAAAGGGATTTTAGAAATTAGGATTAAAATTTTTGGAATTAAAGGATGAGAGTTTGTAACATGTTTATGCAAGAAATCATGATTTGAAACGTAAAAAATTTAAAAAATTTTGTGAAGTAAAAATAAAATTACCTCCTCCCCACCATCTTGGCGTTAAACGCCCAAACGCTGCATGTTTTGGGCGTTTAACGCCCATGTGCAGCTTCTCCTGGGTATTCAACGCCCAGCTGTTGCTTCTTTCTGGCGTTGAACGCCAGGAACTCCTTTGTCACTGGACATTTTTCTGAATGCCTAGGACGCTGTAAATCTGGCGTTGAACACCCAGAAGGTGCTTCTTTCTAGCGTTCAACGCCCAGAAGGTGCTTCTTTCTGGCGTTCAACGCCCAGAAGATGCTTCTTTCTGGCATTGAACGCCCAAAACAGCTCTTACTGGTGTTTTCGCACTAGTGAACTTCTTTTTGCTATTTTTATCCTTTGAATCCTTCTATAACTCTGTGAGCTCAAGGAATTGCTATTTTACCTTGAAGATAATTGACATATACCTGTAAAAATCAATTAATTATCAAATAAACTTTGTAAATGGCTAGGTTGCCTCCCAGCAAGCGCTTCTTTATTGTCTTTAGCTGGACAATTACTGAGCTTTAATCAAGTCTCAGTTTTGAGCATTCTTGCTCAAAATTGCCTTCAAGATAATGTTTGACTCTCTGTCCATTAACAATGAACTTTTTTTTGGAATCATTATCCTAAAGCTCTACGTATCCATATGGTGACACACTTGTAATCACATATGGTCCTCTCCACCGGGATTTCAATTTCCCGGGGAATAATCTGAGTCTAAAATTAAATAGCAGAACTTTTTGCCCTGTCTCAAAGACTATGGATGACAGTTTCTTATCATGCCATCTTTTTGCTTTCTCCTTGTAAATTTTTGCATTTTCGAAAGCATTGAGTCTGAATTCCTCTAACTCATTTAACTGGAGCAAACGTTTTTCTCCAGCTAACTTGGCATTAAGGTTTAGGAACCTGGTTGCCCAGTAGGCCTTATGTTCCAGTTTCACTGGCAAGTGACAGGCTTTTCCATACATAAGCTGGTATGGAGAAGTTCCTATGGGAGTCTTGAATGCTGTTCTGTATGCCCACAGAGCATCATCCAAGCTTCTTGCCCAATCCCTTCTACGGTTAATTACAGTCTGTTCCAGGATTCTTTTAAGTTCTTTGTTAGAGACTTCAGCTTGCCCATTTGTCTGTGGATGATATAGAGTGGCTACCCTGTGGCTAACTCCATAACGAACCAAAGTAGAGTAAAGCTGTTTATTGCAGAAATGAGTACCCCCATCACTGATCAATACTCTAGGGGTACTAAATCTGCTGAAGATGTGTTTCTGGAGGAATTTTAGCACTGTCTTAGTGTCATTAGTGGGTGTTGTAATAGCTTCCACCCATTTGGATACATAATCCACTGCCACTAGAATATAAGTGTTTGAGTATGATGGTGGGAAAGGCCCCATGAAGTCAATACCCCATACATCAAACAACTCAATCTCCAAGATCCCTTGTTGAGGCATGGCATAACTGAGAGGCAGATTGCCAGATCTTTGGCAACTGTCACAGTTAAGTACAAACACTCGGGAGTCTTTATAGAGAGTAGGCCAGTAGAAGCCGCATTGGAGGACTCTTGTGGCTGTTCACTCACTTCCAAAATGTCCTCCATCATGTGATCCATGGCAGTGCCAGAGGATCTTCTGTGCTTCTTCTTTAGGCACACATCTACGGATTACTCCGTCTGCATATCTCTTGAAGAGATATGGTTCATCCCAAAGATAGTACTTTGCATCTGTGATCAATTTCTTTGATTGCTGCCTACTGTACTCTTTGGGTATAAACCTCACTGCCTTGTAGTTTGCAATGTCTGAAAACCATGGCACTTCCTGGATGGCAAAGAGTTGCTCATCCGGAAAGTTTTTAGAGATCTCAATAAGAGGGAGGGATGCCCCTTCTACTGGTTCTATTCGGGACAGGTGATCTGCTACTTGGTTCTTTGTCCATTTTCTATCTCTTATTTCTATATCAAACTCTTGCAGAAGTAACACCCATCTGATGAGTCTGGGTTTTGAATCCTGCTTTGTGAGTAGATATTTAAGAGCAGCATGGTCAGTGTACACAATCACTTTTGATCCTACTAAATAGGGTCTAAACTTGTCAATGGCATAAACCACTACAAGTAGCTCTTTTTCTGTGGTTGTGTAGTTCTTCTGTGCGTCATAGAACATGACTGGCATAATAAATGACGTGCAAAAGCTTGTCATGCCTTTGTCCCAACACTGCACCAATGATATGGTCACTGGCATCACACATTAATTCAAAAGGTAATGTCCAGTCTGGTGCAGAGATGGCTGGTGCTGTGACCAGCTTAGCTTTCAGAGTCTCAAACGCCTGCAGACACTCATTATCAAAGATAAATAGCGTGTCAGCAGCTAGCAGATTACTTAGAGGTTTGGTGATTTTTGAAAAATCCCTTATAAACCTCTTATAAAATCCTGCATGCCCCCAAAAAGCTTCTGATTGCCTTAACATTGGCTAGTGGTGGTAATTTTTCAATTACCTCTACCTTAGCTTGATCCACTTCTATTCCCTTGTTCGAAATTTTGTGTCCAAGGACAATTCCTTCAGTCACCATAAAGTGACATTTCTCCCAGTTTAAAACCAGGTTAGTCTCTTGGCACCTCTTTAGAACAAGTGCTAGATGGTCAAGACAGGAGCTGAATGAGTCTCCAAATACTGAAAAGTCATCCATGAAGACTTCCAGAAATTTTTCCACCATATTAGAGAAAATTGAGAGCATGCACCTTTGAAAGGTTGCAGGTGCATTGCACAGACCAAATGGCATCCTTCTGTATGCAAATACTCCAGATGGACATGTGAATGCTATTTTCTCTTGATCCTGGGGATCTACTGCAATTTGATTATAACCTGAATATCCATCCAGGAAGCAGTACTATTCATGATCTGTTAGTCTTTCTAGCATCTGGTCTATGAATGGTAAAGGAAAATCATCATTTCTGGTAGCTGTATTGAGTCTTCTGTAATCAATACACATACGCCACCCTGTAACTGTTCTTGTAGGAACCAGTTCATTTTTTTCATTATGAACCACTGTCATGCCACCCTTCTTAGGGACGACTTGGACAGGACTTACCCAGGGGCTATCAGAAATAGGATAAATAATCCTAGCCTATAGTAATTTAGTGACCTTCTTCTGCACTGGATTCAGCCGCCTTTGTGGTTGAACCACTGGCTTAGCGTCACCCTCCAATAAGATCTTGTGCATGCATCTGGCTGGGCTAATGCCCTTAAGATCACTGATGGACCACCCAAGAGCTGTCTTGTGTGTCTTTAGAACTTGAATTAGTGCTTCCTCTTCCTGTGGCTCTAAGGTAGAGCTTATGATTATAGGAAAGGTATCACCTTCTCCCAGAAATGCATATTTCAAGGATGGTGGTAATGGTTTGAGCTCGGGTTTAGGAGGTTTCTCCTCTTCCTGAGGGATTTTTAGAGGTTCTATTATTCTCTCTGATTCCTCCAGATCAGGCTGAACATTTTTAAAGATATCCTCCAATTCTGATTCGAGACTCTCAGTTATATTATCTCTTTTACCAGAGAGTCAATAATATCAATGCTCATGCAGTCATTTGGAGTGTCTGGATGCTGCATAGCTTTGACAACATTCAACTTGAACTCATCTTCATTGACTCTCAGGGTTACTTCCCTTTTTTGGACGTCAATAAGGGTTCGGCCAGTTGCTAGGAAAGGTCTTCCTAGAATGAGAGTTGCACTCTTGTGCTCCTCCATTTCCAGCACCACAAAGTCAGTAGGAAAGGCAAATGGCCCAACCTTGACAATCATGTCTTCAATCACGCCTGATGGGTATTTAATGGAGCCATCAGCAAGTTGGAGACATATCTGGGTTGGTTTGACTTCTTCAGTCAAACCAAGCTTTTTGATAGTAGATGCAGATATTAGGTTGATACTTGCCCCAAGATCACATAGGGCTTGCTTGGTACAAGTACCCTCTAATGTGCATGGTATCATAAAGCTTCCGGGATCTTTGAGCTTCTCAGGTAAGCTTTTCAGAATGACTGCACTGCATTCTTCAGTGAGGTAAACTTTTTTCAGTTTTCCTCCAATCCTTCTTATGACTTAAGATCTCTTTCATAAACTTAGCATAAGAGGGTATTTGCTCAAGTGCCTCTGCAAACGGAATCTTTATTTCAAGAGTCCTGAGATAGTCTGCAAAGCGGGCAAATTGCTTATCCTATTCTGCTTGGCAGAGTTTTTGAGGATAATGCATTTGGATTTGTATTCCTCAACCTTAGTTGCTGCAGGTTTATTGCCTACAGATGTGGGTTGAGAAGCCTTTTTAGATGGGTTATTATCAGTACTTGTATGTGTCTGATCCCCCACTGGCATTTGAATGCCAGCGATGGAAGCTGGAGTGGCGTTAGACGCCAACTCCTTACTTGTTTCTAGTGTCTGAATGCCAGAACTGTGCTCCCTTTGGGCGTTCAACGCTAAATCCTTTCTTGTTTCTGGCGTTGAACGCCAGGACTGAGCATGGTTTGGGCGTTCAACGCCAGCTTTCCACCCATTCTCTGGCGTTTGAGCGCCAGAATTATTCCTCTCTGGGCTCTTACTGTCCTTAGAGGGATTTTGGTTAGTTTGCTCATTTCTTGGCTTCCTGCTATCTTGAAGTGAGGTATTTAATTTTTTTCCACTTCTTAATTGAACTGCTTGGCACTCTTCTGTTATTTGTTTTGATAACTGTTGTTCTGTTTGCTTCAACTGTACTTCCATATTCATATTAGTCATTCTTGTTTATTGTAGTATTTCCTTGAATTTGGCTAGCTGTTTTGTTAGAAAATCCAGTTGCTGATTGAATTCAGTAACTTGTTCTGTAGGACTCAGTTTAGCAGTTACTGTTTTAGCCTCTTCTTTCATGGAAGGTTCACTGCTTATGTACAGATGCTGATTTCTGGCAACTGTATCAATGAGCTCTTGAGCTTCTTCTATTGTCTTTCTCATGTGTATAGATCCACCAGCTGAGTGGTCTAGAGAAATCTGAGCTCTTTCTGTAAGCACATAGTAGAAGATGTCTAACTGCACCCACTCTGAAAACATTTCAGAGGGGCATTTTCTTAGCATCTCTCTGTATCTCTCCCAAGCATCATAAAGAGATTCATTATCTCCTTGTTTGAAGCCTTGGATGCTCAGCCTTAGCTGTGTCATCCGTTTTGGAGGAAAATAGTGATTCAGGAATTTTTCTGACAACTGTTTCCATGTCTTTATGCTGTCCTTAGGTTGGTTACTTAACCACCTCTTAGCTTGGTCTTTTACAGTAAATGGGAACAGTAATAGCCTGTAGACATCCTGATCTACCTCCTTATCATGTACTGTGTCAGCAATTTGTAAAAACTGTGCCAGAAACTCTGTAGGTTCTTCTTGTGGAAGACCGAAATACTGTCAACTATGCTGCACCATGATGATGAGCTGAGGATTCAACTCAAAACTACCGACTCCGATGGAGGGTATACAGATACTACTCCCATATGAAGCAGTAGTGGGGTTAGCATATGACCCCAGAGTCCTTCTGGACTGTTCATTTCCACTTAGGTCCATGTTAGAGTAAAGGAGGTAATGTGGATTTAAATTTTATTTGTTTTATTATATAAAAAAAATTAATTTCCGAAATAACAAAATAAAATAAAATAAAAAATAAAATAATAAATAAAAAGAAATAAATTTTTGAAATAAAAAAATAAAAATAAAAAAATTATTATTATTATTATTATTATTATTATTATTATTATTATTATTATTATTATTATTATTATTATTATTATTATTATTATTATTATTATTATTATTATTTGAAAACTTTCGAAAAAATGAGGAGAGAGAAAGTGGTTAGGATATTTTTGAAATTGAATTCTGAATTTTATGATGAAAGAGAAAAACACACAAAAGACACAAGACTTAAAATTTTTAGATCTAATCCTCCTTGTTTTCGAAAATTTTGGAGGAAAAACACCAAGGAACACCAAACTTAAAAATTTTAAGATCAAAACACAAAGAAGACTCAAGAACACTTTGAAGATTCAAAAGAACAATAAGAACAAAAGAAAGAACACCAAACTTAAAATTTTTAGAAAACTTCAATAAAATTTTCGAAAATTATAAAAAGATTAACAATAAAACACCAAATTTAAAGTTTGGCACAAGATTCAATCAAAGAAAAAATATTTTTGAAAAAGATTTTAAAAAGAAGATACCCAATTACTAAGAACATAGACCAATGCTCTAGCCAATTGGGCAGTAAAGGTAACACTTGTTTTGAAGAGGTATATATATATATATATATATATATATATATATATATATATATATATATATATATATATATATATATATATATATTTGGAAGACTAATGCTTTGGAAAAGAACAAGAAAAACAAGAAAAGACATAGAACAAGAAAAACTAAAAATCAAACAAGAAAAATAAACAAGAACAACTTAAAGATCAAAGAACACAAATTTGAAAATTTAAAAGGAAAATATAAAATATGCAATTGACACCAAACTTAGAACAAGACACTAACTCACGAAAAATTAAAAATTATTAAGGAAAAATAATATTTTTGAAAAATTTTTGAAGAGAAATTAAAGGACTCAAATTTAATGACTTTATAGCATCAATACTCTATTCCTAATCTAAGCAGCCAAATAAACCTTTAGTTATTCAAACTCAAACAATCCCCGGCAACGGTGCCAAAAACTTGGTGCACAAAATTGCAATCACACTTTTGCAATCCGCACAACTAACCAGCAAGTGCACTCGGTCGTCCAAGTAATACCTTACGTGAGTAAGGGTCGATCCCACGGAGATTGTTGGCTTAAAGCAAGCTATGGTTATTTTATTATTCTTAGTCAGGAGATCAATTATAATTATCAGTTTGAATTACTAAAAAATAAAAGAGCGTGAAATAATTACTTGTTGTGCAATAATGGAGAATATGTTGGAGTTTTGGAGATGCTTTGTCTTCTGAATTCCTGTAACATAATGTTTCCTCTCATGCAAAAGTGCAAAGTTCCTTCCATGGCAAGCTCTATGTAGGGTGTCACCGTTGTCAATGGCTACTTCCTATCCTCTCAGTGAAAATGGTCCAAATGCTCTGTCATAGTACGGCTAATCAGCTGTTGGTTCTCGATCATGTCGGAATAGAATCCATTGATTCTTTTCCGTTTGTCCTCACGCCCAACACTCACGAGTTTGAAGCTCATCACAGTCATCCAATCCCAGAATCCTACTCGGAATACCATAGACAAGGTTTAGACTTTCCGGATTCTCATGAATGCCGCCATCAATTCTAGCTTATACCACGAAGATTCTGATTAAGAAATCTAAGAGATACTCATTCAATCTGATGTAGAACAAAGATGGTTGTCAGACACACATCCATGGATTGTGGAAGGTGATAAGTGTCACGGATTGGTGCGCGAAATTGTGAACAATACTTTTCACAACTCTCATAATCCCCGGTCATGAACCCCAAAACTTGGTGTTCAATACCATGGCATTACACAACTTCGCACAACTAACCAGCAAGTGCACTGGGTCGTCCAAGTAATAAACCTTACACGAGTAAGGGTCGATCCCACGGAGATTGTTAGTATGAAGCAAGCTATGGTCATCTTGTAAATCTTAGTCAGGCAAACTCAAATGGATATGGTGATGAACGCATAAAAACATAAAGATAGAGATAGAGATACTTATGTAATTCATTGGTAGGAACTTCAGATAAGCGCATGAAGATGCCTTCCCTTCCATCTCTCTGCTTTCCTACTGTCTTCATCCAATCCTTCTTACTCCTTTCCATGGCAAGC